>NC_138762.1:92510684-93186101 GCF_965113315.1 Podarcis vaucheri | reverse complement strand
CGCATGGCAAAGTATGAGAAACATATCTGGGAGCTATCTGGGAGGATAACGGTACAATGATCCTTGGCAAGTAGCCATCCTGATGAGCAATGAGAGACTTTGTTAGTTCCATGTTAGTTACAAGAAAACACATCCAGAGTGGGGCTTCCCTCTTCCTCTCATTTACACTAGCTGCCCTAGTCTGAATCAGAATTCCTGTTCCAACAGGATTGATGCCAGAACCCTTTCCGCAAGGCTCAGAGTTTTCCCCATCTCCTACTACGGTGACTAAAAACTTGTCTCATTCCAAGAGCTTTCTGTCCCAGTCTTATCTGATAGTTGCCTAGCCACTCTTTGGCTGGCGTCCAAGTCCTCCTCTTTTTGGAAACTAAACAGTTCTTCTTCTTCACTGGGAAGGAGGCGCCATGGGTTGCTTCGCCTGGAAACTAACCCTTCTCCCTCATCTACAGATTCAGTCTCCAGTTCACTTCCTGAGACTGCTACCCTATGGGGACACACGTTCCTGACAAAAGGGTTGAAACTAGATGACTAGTTAGCTTTCATAGATAAGCCAAGTCTGGCTCACACTGTTGCTTTCACTTCACAGTAGAACTCTTTTTGCCTCAGAAATCCATAAGCAATGTTAGGGCCAAAAAGGTATACCCAAGTTGGTGTGAGTTCACCAACTTGCCCTCCCCAGCCACCTGGCCTCAGCAGAGCAAGCCCTCCCCCACTGCCCCACCCCATCATATTAGAGTCAGGATTTCTTCATATCCATTTGAAAGGCACACTTTTCAAAGTTCCATTTCTTCACAAGGAAAAGGGAAATTTGGTCAGGAAAGGTAAGGAAAAATTGGGGGCTGTGTTCTTTTGCCCCATCACTCAGTAAGAAGTGATATCTCACTTGAACAGAATAAGAAAGAAGACTTATTTTGTAACAGAATGAATGAATGAAATCGTTGTTCTCTTCTGGCTTCTAGTTTATAGTGAAGCTGCTTTCAGACCCTCCAAGTGTCCCTATTTTCCAGGGACATCCCTGATTTAAAGAAGCTGTCCCAGTTTCAGATTTGATTCCAGAATGTCCCGCTTTTCCTTAGGATGTCCCTATTTTCACTGCAGAAATGTTGGAGGGTATGGAGTTATCTGACCGCCCAAGCCGTCTGAAGGCAATTTTGTATGGGGAAGTTTTTAAAAGTTTTATTATGTTTTTATATATGTTGGCAGCTGCCCAGAGTGGCCGGAGCAACCCAGTAAGATTTGTGGGGTATAAATAGCAAAATTATCATTATGGAATCAGACGTCCCCATTGTCATTGAAGAAAAATTGGAGTTTTTCATCTAAGGGGGGGGGAGAATGCTATATTCTAAACACATCAAGAATTAGTTTGGAGAAAAATATTCCCTCTACCCATTGGTTTCTATAAATCTTTGCTGTGTGATGTCACCATTACAACAGAGCTGGGGAACCTATGGCCCTTCAGATGCCACCATCCTTGATTGTAAGCTATGGTAGCTGGAGAACTTAGCATGCAGGGAGAACATTGACCCAATCCTTGGCTGGGGAGCCATGGGATGCAACTGTTTATATGACCAGGAGAGTGGAGAGGTGCATCCCTCATACACATTAATTCACTCTGAATGGTCCACACTTACTGGTATATCATTTGACTATTGTTTTACAAATCTTCTGTTTGTTATATTTAATAAATATGACCTTTCTGCCTTTTCTCCTGAATCTTCTTCCAGATTATGTTGGCAACAGGGATAATTCCCAAGGTATGTTTATCAAGTCACTACTCTGAAGTAATATTTGAGCTTTCTATTTCTGAGTAATTCATAAACCAAAGGTATGTTTTGTGCTTAAGTGTGCTGCTATCCTCAAGGCTGCAGCTCTGTGATAGAACTCAACTTTGTGTCACAGTATGTCTTAAAACATAGGAGGATTTTCTTTACTTGAAGGCATAACCTTTAAAGATATTGGTACAGTCAAGATGGGTTCATATGTTAAATGCTCTTTACAGTAATGTCACTTATTTTGTCTCCTAGGCCTACACAGATAATTGGTCACAAGCAATAGTTTGAGTTTTCCTATATTCTTCCGAAAAAATGATATTTATCTGTTCCTTCAGGTATTGTTTATCTAAACTGTAAATGCAATTTCAGTCATTAAAAAAAATCCCAGGACAATTTCCATCTTTCATGACAGAAAATTGTAAACAAACTGGTTACCCTTTATAAAAGAGTTGTTGCGCACCAAGAAACAATCTGCAAATGAACCTGCAAAAGGCCAAAAGAGCCCTAGTGGATCTCACCAAGATTCCATCTAGCAGAGCATCTTCTTTGCCAAAGTGGCAAGATGGGGCCTTCTGAAATCCCACCAAAAGGGCATGGCTGCCACTGCCTTTTCCACCAGTTTGAATCCGTAAAAATTGACCTGAGGAGGCATACTATCCCTAGATATGAACGACCCATTACTCTTTCATGACAAACAGCTAGTAAAAGGTATTGATTCTCCACAAATTTATCCAGTCTCCTGTAACATGGTCGTGAATATCAGCCTTTCTATTGGAGCGAGGAGTTGGTAAATCACCCCCATCATTGCCCCTATTTGTCCACTCAAACTTCAGTTACACCCAACAACAGATCAGCAGAAGACTGTAAGACACATCAAGACACTCCCCACTTGGGAGAAATCATGAGCATCTCTATACCCTGCATATAACCATGCCCTTGTTTGAACTATCCCAGTAGTCAGAAGGTGGAAGCTGTCAGTGTGAAGTGACCTTTACCTGAAATCTCAAATGGAAGTCTGGAACCAGCAGGGCTGTTCTAAATGGAGCAGTGTGATGGCCTGGGACTCGGGCTCAGATTCAGAACCAGAGGAGTCTCAGTCTGCACCAGATCCTTTGCCTCAGGCATCATCTGAACCAAGTCTGGGGCCTGACCCTGAAGAGTTCCAGTCTCCACAGGTTCCCCTGCAACAAACACCAGCT
Source organism: Podarcis vaucheri (assembly GCF_965113315.1). Taxonomy (NCBI): domain Eukaryota; kingdom Metazoa; phylum Chordata; class Lepidosauria; order Squamata; family Lacertidae; genus Podarcis; species Podarcis vaucheri. The sequence goes on along the minus strand of NC_138762.1, from coordinate 93,183,130 downwards.
GGGCCAAGTCAGGGGCCTGAGCCTGCCCTGGCTCCAGATGCAGGGATTTCCTTGTGGCCTTCAGCTGGGCCATCACTTACAGCTGCTCCACTACCGGTTGGGTCAAGGAAGGCTGAGGCAGCCCCTGGGTCTAGTAACCCACCGACATCTCCGGAGCTGCAGAGACTAAGGTCTGAGAGAAGGAAAGACCTGAGTACTCACAGGAGGAGTGCTCGCTTTGGGCAAATCAGGGAGGTGAGTCGCCAGAGGATCAGGACCAGCCGTTATCCCAACAAAGATAAAAGTCTGTCGGACCCTGCCCCAGGTTGCGGGAGCAACATTGCTGTATGCCAGATCCTGCCTGAGATCCTGCACCTGTACTTGCCGGGTTTCCTGCCTCGTGTCCTGCCTTGGCCCTGTCGGACTGACTCCTAGTGGAACCTTTGGATTCTGGACCGGACTTGGACCACGTTTCATGGGTTACCCCCGGGCACAGGAAAAGCAGAATCCTACCAAGGCCTTATCCTTAGGAAGCAATATTACGGCTGGTGCCCTTGAGCCACTGCAATTCTTCTCTTTCTCTCCCCTGTGGCTCTTGCTTTCTTCATTGCTTCTTCATGTGTGAATCATAGAATCATAGAATTGTAGAGCTGGGGAAGTGACTCTGGGGGTCATCTAGTCCAACCCCTGCAATGCAGAGATCGCATCATGTGGTCCCCTATTCCATTTGAAACTGTACTGGACCTTGCATAGCTTTGCAAATGTGCTAGCAGTTACGGTATATTGCTGCACCGCTAGTTTAAGGCTACCACTACCCACAAAAACCCTCCTGTGTCTCTAAGGGAGAGAAGATGCTGCCTCCACATTGGTTTTGCTGCATTTGCAGCACTGAAGTGACCTCTCAAGACTGGGCAGTTTATATGGAGGTCCTGGGCTGCCCAGACAACAAAATCCCCCTCTCAGCCTCATTGATGTGGTCCAAAGGAAAGCAGATACATTTGACACCAGCTTGCCTGCAGGAATTGCCAGAAGGAAGCCTGCAAGGAGCCATTCAACCACCTAAGGGACTCCACTCCAGATATGTGTGGGATTTATTCATTGGACTTTTCTTCTCCTCAAGACATTCCACAAGACAGCAGATATGGATTATTCCTTAGGGTTTACTCCTGATGCCTTGCTCACAAATGAGTAAGGTAAAAGGTAAGGTAAAGGACCCCTGGACAGTTAAGCCCAGTCAAAGGTGACTTGGGGGTTGCAGTGTTTATCTCGCTTTCAGGCCAAGGGAGCCAGTGTTTGTCCTCCGACAGCTTTCCGGGTCATGTGGCCAGCATGACTAAACCGCTTCTGGCACAACAGAACACTGTGATGGAAACCAGAGCACTCAGAAACACCGTTTACCTTCCCTCCACAGCAGTACCTATTTATCTACTTGCACTGGCATGCTTTTGAACTGCTAGGTTGGCAGGAGCTGGGACAGAGCAACAGGACACGGGTGGTGCTTGCTAATCGGAAAGTCAGTGGTTTGAATCCTTGTGATGGAGTGAGCTCAAATTCAACTATGGGGTGTGATGCTCATCTCTGCTTTCAGGCCAAGGGAGCTGGCATTTGTCTGCAGACAGCTAGCTTTCATCATAGTATCACAAATTACTATAGCCATAAGGGCTACCATCCCAGGTTAACAAGCCCCATCTACTTCTCATTTCCCTCAACAGCATGTGCAGAAACCACCTCCAAGACCATTGGTCTTGTGAACTCAATCCACCAAAGTCTGCCTTTGCAGGGGATAGACAAGTCCCTAACACAATAAGGGTTTAAGGCCCATTGGCTACCCTCACCTGGTTTAGCCGGCCAGTCAAAGCCTTTTCCTGGGATATGACAGCTTCTAGGGGCCCACAGATGAGAGCTGAGTGCAGGATGGGGACCAAAGGTAAACTATCCCAGAAGGAGCATGATGTGTCCCCATACCAGCTGTACTGCCCCTCTTCTGACACCCCTAACATCCCTTGGAAGAATAAATATCCCACAATATAAATAGGATTCTACTTGCCTGGGAATTTTGCTTTGGTCTCTGAAGAGGAAAAGATTTTTATTTAAAAAGAAAAATCTGTAAAGGAGCAAGGATTATTCAAAGTGAAAAACATACTCTAAAATTAACCTGATCCTTGAATAAAACACTATCTTGGTTGTAAATATGCATTTGCAGCAAGTCTTCATAATCTCCAATTAAGAGACTGAAGGGCTGTCAAGAGCATTAACATATCAATAGACATCTAAATACACATTCATTTTTCATGTAAAAATTTAAATTTCCTGCATGACAACCAGGCTTCTTCAGTTTCTCTCTTAAGTCATTCTCCAAGATGTTTTAAGGTAGGAATTTACACTACACAAATCCTTCATTCCTGAACTTATTGTTGAATAATTAGAAATGGGTATTACCTTCTGTATATGTGTTACACTTGAGTCAAGGATGATATGAACAAATTAATTTCTCTTTTCTTACAGAACTACTCCTGTGGTTTAACAGAAGCCTTTAAAAAGAATTTTGCCACCCAAAACTCCTCCTTAACTGCCTCAGAAGTTTTTTCTTTCTCAGAGTTCTACTTGGATTTTTATTTAAAGGGGCAGAAATGTATTGACCAGACAAAGATTTGATTATGGGAAATTCAGACAACCTTTGACATGTGTGACTCTTAAATTTCTCACAGGAGATTATTTAGTTAAGTTACCTGGAAGCGGCCTAATTACAACCAGTTGATTGATCATTCCCCCTGACTTGCTTTGATTATTCAGTGTTGGATCAAGCAAAGGTTGTATCACCCTTTCCAGTGTTTCCCCATCACTGTCCTTTTCACAGATAGTCCAATTTGCAGGCAGGGGTTAGCCAGTTTTGTTGCAGAAGAGTTCCAAATCAGCTTTAGTTGTGTGACCTGAATGTGTCCTCATTGAATCCCACCTGAAAATAGTAAAACTTAAAGGTAAAGGACCCCTGGATGGCTAAATCCAGTCAAAGTTGACTATGGGGTTGCTACGCTTATCTCACTTTCAGCCCGAGGAAGCTGGCATTTGTCCACAGACAGCTTTCCAGGACTTGTGGCCAGCATGACTAAACCATTTCTGGTGCAACAGAACACCGTGTCAGAGAGCACAGAAATGTCGTTTACCTTCCTGCCACAGTGGTACCTATTTATCTACTTACACTGGTATGCTTTCAAACTGCTAGGTTGGCAGAAGCAGGGACAGAGCAACAGGAGTTCACTCCATTGCGGGGATTCAAACCGCCAACCTTCTGATCAACAAGCCCAAGAGGCTCAGTGGTTTAGACCAATGCGCCACCCAGCAGCTCTGGAAACCAAAAGCTAAACTAGGCACAATGGCAGCCACATTCACATAAGTCTATGTTCACATCAAAAGTATGTGGTGAGCAGAGAGCCTTTTGATGCTGAGAAGCAAAAAGTTAATTTAGGGCACAATTGCAAACCATACACTGAAACAGACACAGATGGACACATTATATTTCTCAGGGTTGTTTATTACTAAGACTGGCCCATTAGCAATAATGTGTCTGGCTAGGAGAAAAAATATTTGGGCAATGGGGCTGAAAAGCAGTGCAGAATGGAAGGTTCTGCACTCCCTACCTGTGCACCCAACTTGTTCCTTAGATTGAACAGGGCTGACTCCAGGTATCAGCAAAAATGCTCCCTTTCTAAATCAGTGGTGGAGGAATATTAAAGTGGGGAAAGCTGCTATGCTAGCTTCCTGGCAGGTAGGTTGCTGTTATTTACTGGGTAGCAGGATCAGAAAGTTGGGGAGATTGGCAAGATGCAAATGCACCAACAAGACAAGATTTATTATTCCACAACCTACCCACCACTTTCCCCCTCCTGGTAATTAGTGACTCTCCTGCCAGAAAGTTAGCAGAGCAGCTCTTCCCCACCCAGCTCCTAGATCCAGCCTCTCTTTTTTAAAGGAAGACCCAGGGCAAGACTCAACATTGCACATACTTTTGTAAATCAAGAAAATCTTTAATAAAAATGCATTTAAAAAACAGGGGGGGAAACCAATAGTGGCTGACAAGGGACTGGAGCCTGGTAGATACCCATGAGGCCCAGGGACTGATACTGGACCTGCTTCCAACCCCACTTTCTACACAATTCTGGCAAATTTACAGTGTTCTGTTAGGATTGTCCTACTCGCATGTAGGACCCGACTGGCATGTTCTCTCCCTCCTGGTTGGTCGTTCGGGAGCTTCAAAAGCTTTCTCCAGCCCAAACATCACAGCGACTGATAGCAAAAGACAGTAGCATGCTTAGAGATCCTGCAGAGTATTTGCAATAAGTGTAACAGGCTCACTAGCACAGCATTTTGGCTAATCTACTTTATCTACATATAATACACTCGGAGCGTTCTGACTTAGCTCCTTCCTTTCTCATCAGACACCAAAGAAAAAAACCCCAAAGGACAATAGTCCCACTTCACGGAACACAGTAATACAAACATCCTGCCTTCCTACGCTGTGGAATGAAAACATACACCATCATGTGATAGAAAACAATCCCATGACTGCAAACACGGAGCAAGAATCCTAACATGTTCTGCCTCTTCCACATAAAATTTGGAGCTGCAAATATTGAAAACATAGGCATTTAAACATGAGATCAACTCTTGAAAACAAATAATTATTTGAAGTTAACTTCTTCCATCAAGTAAATGGAGCTTAGAGCTGAGATTTACACATCTATGGCTGAAACATCTCCTTTCCATTTTCATTTTCTCTTGAACGTGATTTGCAAGAACCGTCTTAGCTCATCCCATGTTTCATGCCTGGTGGTGTTGCAGGCTTTTAAAGGTGCTCCAAAAGCTATTTGACTGGAGAAGACTGTCGGATGAAAGACATGATCACGTTTCACAATCACATGCTGTATGTGTCATATCACCTTCTCTTCTCCTAAAAATTATTCTCTGTGCGTTCGTATGATAGGTGAGATGTTCCTCATTGTACTTATGATAATAAGTTCTAAAAAGAATCTGCTTGGTAGCTCCAGTGCATGAAAGATCACAACTCAACAATGCATCCCATGAAAACTGAGGAGCAATTAAATGTTTTTGACAAAGAGAAAAATAAGAATAATATGTGAATGTCACATTGGGAGATAATAAATTCAATGACATTTTGCATTCCACTTTAATTGTAGCCAGAAATATTTGAATACAGGAATGAATCATCGATTAAGGCACCAAATAAAATGACAGAAGTTTGGGACATATACAAAATGAAGAAGCATGGTTAAAAACACAACAGCTTGTGCTAAAGCAAGAATGGGAGTGACTTGGGAGAGTGTGCCAGCAGCAGAGAGTAACCAAGGCCACACGGAGAGCTGAGGAAGGAGACATTTGGGCTGCAGAAATGAGATGGAAAGCTTCTTTCTAATCTCTAAGGACCAAAATGTCAATGTTCAAAGAAGCACATGTGTGGCTATCATTAGTCTAATTCCATGTGCATAAGAGGTCACTTGCTATGAAGGCATGAAATTTGCAGTTTGTTGTGCACCATTCTGGAACAAATTCAAGCACCAAGCTGCATGCTTTCAGCAAGGCCAAACCATCTCTTGGAGAATTTTATCAGCGACATAACATCATAGCCAGGCAATCACGGAGATTACCTGCAGCTGAAATCTGATATGATCAATCCATCAATGACAAAGGCATGATTAAAACTCTAAAAATGAATGATACCAGTAGGTTTCACAATAAAATTCACAAGCCACGGTTGACAATTTCCTCACTTATATTTGTACGGGTAGCATTAATCAGTAGATGGAACCATAGGCTAAATCCCGGTAGTGTACGGAATGTACAGTCCTTCTGTGAACTAGAGGATTCAATCGGCATACACTCAGTTTCGAGTCAGCAATATGTGTGATTTACACAGGCAGTACTGCCAGGAGAAATCCAATAAACGGTTCTGTGAGGGAGGGGAGATATTAGCGGAGCCTAAATTTAGCTGATGCAGACTAATGGAAAGTAGGCAGCAGAAAGAGGTGTTTGTGGTTAGTGCCACTTCAAGTTGCTATTTAGGGGGCACTGCATGCATTATGTTCATTTGGTTTTCATAGGGCAGGCACAGCTAATGTGGTCCTACAAATGTTGCTGAAGTCCAGCTTCCATCCACCCAGGGGTGATAGGATTTGTTGTCCAATAATATCTGGAAGGACTGAGGTTTCCAATCACTGTTTTAAGGGAGCATTTATAAAGGGGTGACACCAGGGAGAACCATCTACTTTCGGGTCACCGTTTCGGAGAGTGCAAGGGGCAAACTCCTTGGTTTTGAGTTTGGTAAAATGAGTTAAGATGATGGTGATTCGTTAAATTTATAAACCACATGTGCTTAACATCACAAATAAGCCTTTGGAAACACACATTATGGTTTTTATGGTTGTATCTCACCATATTTCACCTCTGTTCGGCTTCAGGGAATCAGCTTCCTTCCCCATGGTCGTAAGTAAGCAGATCAAATGAAAGGAATTCTTACCAGTTAATTTATTTAATAATCACAGTGAGAGAACAAAGAACACGTCTCCTAGAATGGTGGTGCTCCCAATTAAGGGTCACCCCCCCTGTCCCTTTTAATCTCCGTCACTCCTACGTCTTGTAATCTGAGCTCGGACCCTCTGTGCTTTGAGTGCTTTCTGTTCTGCCACCTTTTCAGCTCTTCTTGATCTTGGGCCGAGCGGAGGAACGCTTTCCAGAGACTGTGAATTTGTTAACTCTCTCTCTTCCAGTGTTGCTTCCCCTAGTTGTTCTCCTTCTAGTATTTCCCAGCTTCTGCCTTCTGAACTATGCCCCTCTGCAACCCACTGTTCCAAATCTATACTGTCCTCCTGCTCCTGGGAAGATTCAGGAGCAGGGGGAGGGGGAGGCTCCCACCATTCCGCCTCAGTGCAGCCCTCCTCAGCACAGTCCCTGACAACTGCATAATGGTCACCACTGCCTAATAGTCATATCCCCATTTTTCGGACCCTAAAATTGGCCCCAGAGCATTCCCTGCACAGCAGTGTCAAGGGGAATGCTGAGATGAGCTGGGGGTCGGCACGTGGGCTCCTGATGGCTCTTGAGGTGGTGAGGGCGGGAGTCCAGGCCCTCATTGGCTTGGACCCAGCTGAGAAGCCCTGCTCACACCTGCCCACCTGAGCACCTGAGCAGTAGCTGGAGGAGGAGAGGCAAGGCAAGGCTGTCAATTGCTGCTGCTGCCAATTGGGCTTGCGCTCCAGGACCCAGCCAAAAAGGGGAAGCAGCAGGCAAGCAACCACCTCCACCACCTGTCCATGACCCCTTCCTCCCCCTCCACTCCGTTATTCACTGCATACTAGTTATATCCCCCTTTTTGGAAAGGAAAAATCTGTCATATGTGTGGAGGAAAACCTTAAACATGTAGCAGAGTTCCCAAAAATAGACCAGAAGCAATAGTATTTCATCCAGCAGAACTTTACTTGTGCTGAAGGCAAATGAGCATAATGGTCAGAAATCCAAGTACATTCAGGCTTGGCACAGTCCATAAGAAATAATAATAATAATAATAATAATAATAATAATAATAATAATAATAATTATTATTATTATTATTATTATTATTATTATTATTATTATTTATACCCCGCCCATTGGCTGGGTCCCCCCAGCCACTCTGGGCGGCTTCCAAGAAAACACTAAAATACAATAACCTATTAAACATTAAAAGCTGCAGTTGCAGCACTTACAAAAATTTACAAACTTATAACAAGACTAAAACTTAACACTAAGCATATTATGTACAGAACACCACACCCAAAGGAAGAGAGATAGAAAAAGAAAGTAAAACCAAGGCTCCTCCTGGCCTATATTTATAGTCAGCATGACCTTAATTGGAAGAGATAAGAGAACTAGTTCAGACCAGCTTCCCAGAAGGTATAACCCAAACAATCATGACCCTTCTGCCTGCTTCTCTCACACAGAGAAGCTTCTAGTGGCTTCTAGAATCCTTTTGTATTAATCAGACTAGGAAAGATCTCCACACATCAGATCAATACTTTCTGCATTAAGAAATGCAAACTGACAAAATTGGCACCAAAAAATGTGACCATTACGTGGTAAAATATGGTTGAAAGTTGATACATAAGTCTGATTTTTTTAAAAAAGTAAACTGCAGTATGTCTTACATGTTCTTCTGCACTTTATACCACCAAAAGGCTATGACTATCCCTAAAACTCACTGTGACAAAATATGACCAGTGACAAGAATAGAACATGACAAGTGATTTGAACTGGTACAATAATGCAACTCATTTTGTGTTTGATGTAGAGTGTAAACACATTCCTGACATAACACCTCTCGGAGGATGAAACTGGAGGTCAAATCAAACTTAAGGAAATGTGAGACATCTTTAAGCGTCTTAAGTGTACCCAAGGGAAACAGACACAAATTAGGAACTTTTGTAACTTTGATTTCATGCAGCAGGCAATCTGCACATAGAAACAAACTGCAATTTCAAATTAGTCCCAAGTGCAGCATTTTATAACAGATATCACAGTGTAAAAAAATAATAATGTGGATGCCAAATTGAATCATTGGTGGGCAAAAGGAAACCATAACGGAGTCGTTATCATTTCACTGTTAAAACTGGGTTGTGAACTAAGAAGTATCTGCTTCAAATCAAACAATTTCCATTCTCAAATATTAAAACAATTTCAATTTTAATAAATATATATATATATTTAAAAATCAAACAATTTCCATGTGAAGGATCAAATATAATAGACATGATGTGCGAAGACCTGATACCTTTTTCTTTTTGAAGAAAGGCATCTGGGCAATTTGGATAAAGGCCACATTGTGTTTCTGTTTGTGTATTGTTTTGGAAAGTGGGAAATGATTACGTTTACACAGCAACTTAATCATGCAAACTGAAAATGAAAACTGAAATGAATTTCCTCCTGATCCCTGGCTGTGAACTAGGAAGTTTTTTATAAGCGATTGTAAAAATGAAGGTACGATATTGCTTGCAATACGATATTGCTTGCAAAAATAAATAAATGTGTATACATTAGTCTAAAATACATAGGAAAATGTGTCTATTAGGAGAAATTTGCCCTAAAATGCAGATGGTGGGTTTTTTGTTGTTGTTTTTAAAATGCAGTTTGCGGCAAAATGTGGAGAACTGAATTGAAGACTGGGAAAATCAGGAATCAAGAGAACCAAAACTGGCAGATCCTCCCATCATCAGCTGCAAGCTTCACAAATGATTCAGCAGGGCTTTGAAATATTGGTGGCGAGAAAGGAGCATTTCCTAGATACAGATCCAGGTTTTTTGCAAGTACTTTTGGGTGATAGAACCCCAGCAGAGAATTAAAACCACAAAATATGCAGCAAAGTGAAGCATGAAAATATAGGCTGTTAAACCTTTAAAATATGAAAGCATCCAAAATGCTGAGCAGTAGGTCTCTTCTGTTGTGCTGCTATTTGCCAAAGAGTTATTCAGTCTGTAACAGTTTTTGTCTTAGGTACAAATCTATTGAATACGCATTAGCAACTCAGTATCACCTGCCTGTCTTGTTTATTTTATCTAACAAGTGCAAACACACCAAGCAAATGTTATTTTGTTATTTAAACTTTAAAAGTGAGTGTCTCGCATGATTTTTATAGGTAAAAAGGTAAAGGACCTCTGGACAGTTAAGTCCAGTCAAAGGCGACTATGGGGTGCAGCACTCATCTCACTTTTCAGGTTGAGAACCAGCATTTATACGCAGACAACTTTCTGTGTCATGTGGCCAGTATGACAAAACCACTTCTGGGGTGATGGAACACTGTGACGAGTGCCAGAGCGCACAGAAATGCCGTTTACGGGGTGACGGAACACTGTGACGAGTGCCAGAGCGCACGGAAACACCGTTTACCTTCCTGCTGCAGTGGTACCTATTTATCTACTCACATTGGTATACTCTTGAACTTCTAGGTTGGCCAAAGCTGGGACAGAGTAATGGGAGCTCACCACTGTGGTGCAGATTCGAACCGCTGACCTTCCGATCAGTAAGCCCAAGAGGTTCAGTGGTTTAGACCACAGTGCCACCAGCGCCCCCAATTTTTATAGGAGGGAAAAGCAGCTAATTAAAGGGTTAAACAACCTGGTCTCTTCCTTTCACATAGCTCTGTAAATGTGAACTAGAATCTAATTCCCACATTTTGGCCCCTCCCCAAGTGAGAACTATGGACCACCACAGCTCTTAGAACCACATAGAGAGCATCCATAACTCAACATGTCTCTGAAAATGAAGAGGAGATGAACCACACTAGGTGCATACCTATGTGTAAACAAGGTATAGGACTGCCATTTATCTGAACAATTTTTAAAAGTGTTTTTCAAACCATTCCACTAAATGAGGGCATGTTATATGCAAATGTAGCTTTTGAGAAATGGATTTTAATTGCAAGGATTTCTAATGAAGTGCACAGATGAAAGGGAATTCTAATGTTATTTCATTAGAATGAGAGGCACGGTGTTCATTTTGGGGTAGTTATTGAAGACTTGGAACAATCCAAAATAATAAAAGCTGGAAATGAAGCCCATGTCTTCCTTAGTCTAACTTGCTCTTCTTGTGCGAAGGAAAAGTCCTTGTCTGGAGATAAAAGGGCAAAAGACAGGGGAGGGGTTGGCTTGTTGCATAGCTTGCCCTCTAGGTCTTCCCATAAATTATATCTCCTGACAGCTTCTCCAGGCAAGCCAAAATATGTAACATAAGTCCTGGCAAAGATTAAATCAAAATGACTAAAACGTCCTTCTTTAATAAACCTCTGAATATAACCCACAGTACAAATTCATCCTGACTACGGGACACAAAACAATAGGTTTACAATGGCATTTGACAGTGATGTTAATTTACTTTTAGGACTGATTACACTCTGCTGCTCATATCTTGGCAAAACAGGGCGGTGGGTGAGCTTTATAGCTCAGCTCTTACCCAGCCAGTCATCAGGATTAAGTACTGCAAAGACCTCTTCCTAGAAAGGTCACTTTCTACCATTCTTCCTCTTTGCCTTCCTGCTTGGAGTGGTGTAACTCAGGGGATCGGTTCTGTGGCTACATCTTTCCCAATGGCCAAGTCTGTTTGCACACCAAAAGCGAGAGGAAAGTGTGCTAGCAACAGACACAGTGATTCTCTACACTGGATTTTGCTGAATACTAAATCCTAAACCGAACTGGCCTGATTTGGGAAGCAGATCCCAGCAGGATTGGACTTCCTACTTCCCAGGTTGGCCTGCATTGGGGAAGACCTGTGAACAGCCCTACTGAACCCATAATCTTTCCCTTACATGTACAAATATGCCTTCATTTTCATGATAAAAAAAATTCCTTCCAGTAGCACCTTAAAGACCAACTAAGTTAGTTCTTGGTATGAGCTTTCGTGTGCATGCACACTTCTTCAGATACATTTTCATGGTTTGCTGCAACCATGGATTACCTTTATCATGACATCTATGGTACCTAAAGACTAATGATGGTTGAGGGTATACCAGGATGATCTAAAACAAATAAACACAGTTCTTCAAACCCACTTCAAATCTAGAGGCACTTGCACGTGTGAATGAGCCATCTTAATAATAATAATAATAATAATAATAATAATAATAATAATTATTATTATTATTATTATTTTATTGTTTATATCGCACCCATCTGACTGGGTTTTCTATAAACTCCTACAAACAGATAATCTGACTTTGGTTGCATGAGAAGGCATGCAGAATGACCTCTGGGTTGTTGTTGTTTTTTTAAAAAAAATCACATTCATTGCATATGGTGTGATATGAAAATTCTGCCAGTGACCTTAGTGCAATGCTCCATCCATAGATGTAAATCATCAGTGATGGTGCAATCATCATATGGTAAACCTACAAATATGAACTAGTCCTCAAAGACCATTGCTCCAAAAAAAATGTTGGGTGGGGAACCATATATCTCTATGGGAATATGTGCCACGCTCTTCCTGAAAATTTGCTACATGCAGAATAAATGCTTGCTTTAGTAAAAAGATGTTTTTCTTTTGTGGCAGACCTGATTTGTGGTGCAATTGAGTTGGTGTCTGTATTATATAATGAAAAAAATGAAAACTCTGCTAAATAATAAGGTAAATAAGCATTTGTGATTGTTGTTTCAATTGATTTCTTAGTTACATTTTTGCATTTAAGCGTCTCAAAGCAATTTATGCAATAGAAACAAAAATAGGAAAGATGCTTAAATAGGATATACAAGCAGCAGCAGCAACAACAACAAAAAATAATCTCCATCCATGGATATTGATAGATCAGCCTACACATGACTCCTGAATGCAATAGCCATCAGTCCCTAATTATGTCATAAGAATATTTTGACCAGACAACAGGTCAACAATCAGATATATAGAGTGGTGGCTTTTCATTCAGCAGAATTCTAACCCAGTCTAGTTTGATGTTAGTTCTACTGAATTCAACAAGGCTTACTCCCAGGGAAGTGGGGTTAGAATTGTAGCTTTATTGATGAAATGAAGATAAAATGTTATGGTGAATAAACGCCTAAGGTCACTTCACAGATGTTGCTTCCTATGGGTGCATTCAGATGTAGGGATTATTGCATTCACTTTCCTGTTTCCATTAATCTGTCTGGTTTTGAACATTCCTTTTACACTGCAGTAAAAAGGTAAAGGTAAAGGAACCCCGGACCATTAGGTCCAGTTGTGAGCGACTCTGGAGTTGCTGCGCTCATCTCGCTTTATTGGCCAAGGGAGCCGGCGTACAGCTTCCGGGTCATGTGGTCAGGATAACTAAGCCGCTTCTGGCGAACCAGAGTAGTGCACGGAAATGTCGTTTACCTTCCCGCTGGAGTGGTACCTATTTATCTACTTGCACATGCTTTTGAACTGCTAGGTTGGCAGGAGCAGGGACCAAGCAACGGGAGCTCACCCCATCGCGGAGATTTGAACCACCGACCTTCTGATTGGCAAGTCCTAGGCTCTGTGGTTTGACCCACAGTGCCACCCATGTCCCAGTACTTGTTACACTGCAGTACTTGTTGCATTAAGGAACTGTGGCTTTTTCATCAATGTACTGCTATGCTGCATTAAATTTCATTCACACCAGTGGACATGGTGTGACACAACAGAAGACACCATTGAACCGCCCTGAGACCTCCAAGTATAGAGTGCTTAAACAGATACCGTATTGGCCTGAATATAAGACACACCCACAAATAAGCCACACCTTTAAAATTCAAGGCTTATTTGTGGGTGTGGCCCACCTCCCAGCACTACTACCTCTCCAAGCTGGTGCCGGGGGAGGCTTGGGTGCGGCAGGAGGGCTGCGCGCCGTTGCTCTTCGCTCCCAGGCTGCTTCCTGGGGGGGGGGGAGACACACCACTTTTGACCTGTCCCCCTTCCTTGACAGCTTGGAAGAGGCTTGGGAGTCGCGGGTGGGCAGCACACCGTTGTCCTGCACCCCGATGCCCCTTCTGGGCACTTGTTTCAGCAGCGATACCATAAGATCATGAATATAAGCCCCACTTTAACTTTTCTGGATCGGCATTGGGGGGGGGAGTGTGGCTTATATTCGAGCCGATACGGTAGGTAGATATATGGATGGATAGATAGATAGATAGATAGATAGATAGATAGATAGATGATAGATAGATAGATGATAGATAGATAGATGATAGATAGATAGATAGATAGATAGATGATAGATAGATAGATAGATAGATAGATATAGATAGATAGATGATAGATAGATAGATAAATAGATGATAGATTAGATAGATTAGATAGATTAGATAGATAGATGATAGATAGATAGATAGATAGATGATAGATAGATAGATAGATGATAGATAGATAGATAGATAGATAGATAGATAGATAGATAGATGATAGATAGATAGATGATGATAGATAGATATAGATAGATAGATAGATAGATAGATAGATAGATAGATAGATAGATGATATAGATAGATGATAGATAGATAGATGATAGAGAAATGATAGAACATGACAGCACCCTTTACGCATATGTGTGCTTCTGTTTCCCCTGATTCACACCTGAAAACAACAGGAAAGAAATGTATACCACCTTACTGCCCCAAATTTCATCACATGGCGTAATCCATGAAAATCGCAAGGTAATTGCAGAACAAAACCCAAATGTTTTTCCATCTTAACAGGCTTGTAAATTGATTCACCCCACCCACCCCGGAAGCCATTATAATGGAAATCTGAACTAAACTTCTGCTGGATTCTGCTAGTTTACCAGAAGTGGCTTTTATGTCACATGCAGTGCTTTTTTTTCTGGAAAAAAAGGTGGGGGAACTCACCACAGAGTTTGTTTATTTGTTTGTTCATTGCTGGCCCAGTTGCAGTGGCAACCCCGGGCACTGGCTAAATGTAAGTTGTGATTAATAAACTTAAGCAAACAATGATCTACATTAAAAATGGCCTCAACTTTATTGATTACAGAGATAGGTGGATTTTTGGCTTAAGCACTGGGTGTATACCTGTTCCAGCCCCACACCAACAAAATTATTATTATTTAATTTTTAAAAGGTGAGGGATCTCAGTTCCTCCCAGTTCCTATTAAAAAAGATAATCCCCTAGATGTGAAAGATCTCATAAAACATGGAAATAATCAGGTACAGTCAGGAAAATGGGATTAAGTACTGTCTGAATTTAGCCCGAATATCTATTTATTTATTTATTTATTTAAAAAATACAATCAAAAGTATAATGTATGAATGTATTAAATATTTTTTTAAAAAAACAAATGTGTCACACATCTGCACTTAGCACACAATCAGGAAGAGGCACAGATTTCTGCTGCATGTACACTCATGGGCAAGCTTAGATTTTCTGTAGAGTGGTAAGTGATAGAGCCATATGAAAAGTCAAAACCATTTATTGAAAGCACTTATTAGAATTCTTCAGTGGTTAGTTCATAATGCTGGATTGAATCACTTAAGCTATTGTTTGGGATGCAGGCCTTCAAAATTAATCTTTAATAGGTACAAATAATAATAGATTAAACACCCATCTGCATGAGATGATACTTTGCCCTTATTTAATTAACCAGTTTTCAGCTTAAAGAGCCTTTACAAGAGAAAAATTGGAAACACGCTGATTAATAAGAAGCCACAGTCCATGGAAGCGAATGGGCTCTCGGAATAACTGAAGCCAGCTTGACTTTGCATTTGTCTTTACGTGAGAAAAATGCCTATCACATAATGCATCACCTTTAACACCACAGAATAAAGATCCATCAAGTCCTTGTTACTGAGAAATATCTTAATATGATAAATGTTCTTGTCAACGTTCAGTTAATCACTGAATCTAATCAATACCTCCCATTTTCCAAATGAATTTGAACAGTTTATCTCGCAGGGAGCGTAATGAAAGGGAGCTTTGAAAAATCCATTATGTTTTCATGAACAACTGGCTCCCAATAAAGTTTAATTGGAGCAGCTGTATTTTTATTACATTAATAATGATGTCCCTACATGGCTGACCTTAGATTACCTGTGTACCACATACCAGTGGCTCCATGAATAAAATGACAGCTGGGCCCCTGTTTTGCCTCAATCCTTGATTGCTTAGAAGGCCATAATATTTTCAAGGGGATCTCATGGACTGTTCATGAATAGTTAGAGCAGATGTGTTGCTTACAGGTTCATTTAGCAGCCAAATCACTGCCAGGACCACTTTCTCCATCGTCCTTTTTCTGTAACGCTAGCCAAACGCAGAACTGGCTGGTTGGCTCCTGGAGAGGCAAACTCATGGGCCTAGAACTGGTGGGTTGTCCTCATTGTCACCTGTTCAGATGCTCGTGTTAAGCTATTGCAAAGACACAGATGTCTGCTTGTTAAGCGATGCCATGAAACGTAGAGCACTGTGCCTGAGTCTGTATTTCTGTGTTCCGATATTCACGCTAATTGTTTTGGGATGTGTGTCTCCGAGGCACTGATTAGAGAAGGCTGTTATCCGGGGAGCCTTCGGAGTGAGTCGCCAGAAACTTGGCAGCGTTGCTTCAGGGATACCAGGTGTGTGTCAGTGGCGTGGAACGCATGAGCGCAAGACCTGCTGTTACCCCCTCCCAGGTGTTGTGGGAGATTGTGGCAAAGCAGAGGCACACTGCTTTAGTTGCAGCAGATGGCAAAGCTGCGTCCCCTCTGGTTGTGCCCATTATCTCTGCCAGGCAACTGCTGGCAGACACAAGCCAAGTGTATTTATGGACCCAGCCAAAAATATTTTAAGCGAAAAGGTAGGAAAGTGCTATGTCTCCTCTGATCAAAACATTCTGCTAATGGGATACCTGACTCCAAACTAGAAGGAGAAGGGGATTTTCAGTTCTATCGCCTGTGGCTTGAATAAAAATTACAGGTTTTTCTCTCACAAGGTATTTTGCTTAGCTTGCTAATAAAAGGTAAAGGACCCCTCGATGGTTAAGTCCAGTCAAAGGCGACTATGGGTTTGCAGCGCTCATCTCGCTTTCAGGCCAAGGGAGTCGCCGTTTGTCCACAGACAGCTTTCTGAGTCATGTGGCCAGCATGACTAAACCGCTTCTGGCGCAACGGAACACCATGACGGAAATGCCATATACCTTCCTGCTGGAGTGGTACCTATTCATCTACTTGCACTGGTGTGCTTTTGAACTTCTAGGTTGGCTAAAGCGGGGACAGAGCAATGGGAGCTCACTACTGTGGTACGGATTTGAACTGCCAACCTTCCAATTGGAAGCCCAAGAGGCTTAGTGGTTTGACCACAGTGCCAGCTGCATCCCTTTCCCTTTCCCTTTAGCTTGCTAAAGCCAGGGTGCTGGCATTATCACCAACGCTGCCTTTTGAATAGTCACTGGAACTGTTATGCTTTCCCATAATTTTCACTGTCTCACTATTCTGCACTTTGTTTCCCTCTGACCTCTCCATCCATCCCCCAACCATATGGATATAAGCCTACCTATTTATAATTACACTTCATGCATCCGATGAAGTACAGTGGAACCTCTATTCACAACCACAATCCGTTCAGAGGCCCGTCCTTATGGCAAAATGGGTCACTGGTAGAAGAGCCATTGTGCACAGGTGCATTTGATGGCAGCCCACTTCTGCACATGTGCAGACGGTGGCAGCTGCTTCCGCACATGTGTGAATCATGGCAAACCCAGTGTTTACTTCCAGGTTTGCCGCGGTCGCGACTTGGAACGGGAACGTAAGTAGCGGTTCTACTGTATACTCCACCCCATGAAAGCTCATTCCATAATAAAGGCAACAGACGTCATTATTTTCAAAGGGCTGGGATGTAAAGAGCAAGTTACACTATCACGCTTGACCTCATGATATTTGGCAACTATGTTCTCAACTGCCTTGATGCTCATTGGCTTTTTAAAATGCAACTTTGGGTGTACACTGTAGCTAAGTGAACTGAGTTGGTTGTACAGTCATACCTCATGTTACATCCGCTTCATGTTACGTTCTTTCAGATTACGTCCCACAGTGACCCGGAAGTACCAGAAAGGGTTACTTCCAGGTTTCACTGCTCATGCATGCGCAGAAGCACAGAATGATGTCATGTGCATGCGCAGAACTGCTCTTTTCATGTTGCGAATGGGCCTCCGGAACGGATCCCGTTCACAACCAGAGGTACCACTGTATCAAGGTAGTCATAACTTCAGTCATGGATCACCACAGTATTTGCAACATAGTGCAGAATAACTTTAAAACATTGGTACCACAATGTTACCACAATGCCCATTAGTCCAGCGTTTTGTTTCCAGTATCAATCCTGACAAATATCTCTCTGTAAGTTCACAAGCAGGCATGGAAGCACAGCCATTGTTTTTGTTGGTCCCCATCACCCGGTTAATGGATGTTTCATTTATTTATCATGGCTACGAGCCGATGGTAGACTTATCCCCTGCGAATTCATTGTATCCATTTTCAAAGCTAGCTAAGCTAGTGTTCTGTCATCACACTGTGTTCCATTCACTTGGCAGTTTGATCTGTTCAAATGAGCAAGGCATGTCTTAACTGAACTCAATAAATACATAACACTTTATAAATATGATAATACACTCACGCACCGTGTATGAAAAGGTTAAGAGAGAGAGAGAGAAACTCATTCCACAAATATATATTTTTTTCAAGTGGAAAACCTGACAAAATGGCAGATTTCAAGACACATACTTAAACCATTAATAGTTTTAGGATATAATTAATTTTCCTGGTTTTCGTTTAACATGCTCATTAATAATCCACAGAAACATGGTTACAGAACAAAATGCCCCTTGTAGTAACTTTCAAAAAACTAATAAATTATGGAGATTAATGTGAATCATTAATTTATGGCAGTAGTGTTTTCTTGTTTAGAAAAAGCATTAAATGATTAAAAATGCTATTTTATTTTTTAAAAATAAAAACTGTAAAAGCTCTGTGCAAATGCTCATCCAACACTTATACAAATGTCCTAACTGCTACTGCATTTTTCATATTTTAATGGGGGGGAAACACACAATTAGAAATTTGTATTCTTCTTCATAAAAATATTCATTTGTATTCTCCCTCAAGCACACTGAAGTCCAGTGAAGTTACAGATTCCAATTATGCATATTTTAAAGTTATGCAAATGTAACTCTTCCTGAAAAGATATTTTCCTGCACTGAAGATCTCAATAGATTTGGGGCCCTAGCTTAACTCTCTTTTGGTCCTGCCAAGGTACAAACCTGTATTGATTTGATGCCACTGTAACTGACATAACTCTAATAGGGCTCAGGCCCTGAGACTCAAGAGCAAAGCAAGCAAAAGGAGATTGTTTTATAAGTTAGGAGTGAAGCACAATGAATAGAGGTGCTGCCTAGTAGGAATGAACAAATCTTTCCATTTCTCTCAGTCTCTCATTTTTCCAATACTAAATTCAGTTGTCCACATTTCCACATCAGTTTATGATTTTCTTTAAGCCCTCATGAAAATTCATGAGCATTTTAATGCAACTTTCTCCTAATATAGACTTTTTTCTTTTTTCTTTTGCATTGTTTACCCATTTTCAAAATCTGAATTGACAAAGGAAACACTGGTGAGAAAGTCAGAGCACCTGAAATGGGTGAGGAAGATAGTTGGTGGCTGAGGAGCCTTGGATCTAAACCCTGAGTTGCAAACAGCAGCAAAACCAGGAACATGAGTCCTATGGGTGTGGCAGAGAGAAGAAATGTGTAGATATGAGAAGGAGGAGATGCCGTCATGCCTGTCCTAGAAAGCTTACGGATACGGATGAAAAAGATGTCACAAAATCCCACTTGGGTTATGTGGCTATGAGAAAAGATTGATAAGTTCTCCTTTTTTTGCAATTCCATCCTGGTGCATGCTGGGAATCAATGCAGAATTCATTCTCATCATTAGTTTTTACCTGTTGATCTCTCCCAGATGGTGCTAGAGACACAGCCAATAAATTCTGTGCTGTCATCCATTATGTCCTCCTCAGTGCTTGATGTTCAGGCATCAACACTGCAGCTGCACTGGTGTTTCATGGGGGTGGGGGCGAACAGAAAGTGCTATTTGTTACTATTTGTCATCTCTTTAGGTGCAAGCACACAAAGGGCACTCCCCGATACTTCATATTATGTGGAGTTCTGTAATTCCTTTTTTCAATTTTTTTTAAACTCCAGATAAGCCTAGAAATCACAGTTTCAATGGTTCCTTCTCTCCTTCTTCTTATCTTTCAAGTCAAACTTCAAGCTAAATAACAGTTTCATGAATACACAACACATTTTTTATTTTAGAATATGCAGGGAAGAGGTGGCAGTCAAGTTTGGGACCAGAATATCTGGGAGCTCTAACCCATTACCCCCAAAGCTCCTATTAGCCTCCTTTTTCTTTTACTGGGTACATAATGGCTGAATTTGTACAGCTCAGCTCTTTCCGTCTCCTCTTGTCTTTTGTTCTCTCCCACCAATCCAAACATCCACAGCTGCTGTTGTATCTTCAGTCATGATGAAAGGGGGCAGAAAATGCCCAGCCGATGGAATCGAGGCCTGGACAGATGGGATTGTCCTCAGAAGGTGGTCCTTCTTGCGACTGGGCCCCTGGACACACCCCTGACTAAGTAGGTTTCATTTCTAGGTCTAAGCTTCATTTCTCTAAATAGGCATCATGGGTCATAGCCAATCAGGAAAAGGGTGGTGGTGGTTAAGGAATTATATAAGCGCCAGCTCAAGAGTGCCCTAGGCACTTCATTGGCGCTGCTGAACACCTGCCCTCTTGTCCTTAGTGTAGGTTCTCGGCCTTGCTTTGGACTATATTTGAGTCGCCTGTCTTGGGACAGGAGCAGGGTAGGAATTTTTATCCATTTGGCAAATTAGCACTGGCCACTTGTTTTTTTGCCTACCCCCTTAGCAATCGTCACAACTTTCCAGGTTTGGCAGTTAGGCATTGGCTTAATTTTGTGTGTGGAGGGGAAGTGTGGCCATCACCTGCTCCTCAATGATCGAAAGATATTCCGTTAAAGGAATCTGGGGGTCCCAGATCTTGTCTGAAGTCCACTTGATGGGCGGACCACCAGGATCACAGGAACCTCACAGTAAGCTTCTGTGGGGCAAAACCCCGATGTTGCTGCCCCGATGGGTTTAGACTCTGTCAACTGGGATAGTCATCCATTATAGTCTTCAGCCAATGCCTATGCCAATACCACTCACATTTAATTTGCAATCAATAAAGTTGTGCCCTTAATGTTACCCATCAACCTTAATTCTGTGTCCATGTGTAGTTATTTCATAGGGACTGGCTTGGGGTCTCAAGACACAAGTATAAGAAAAGCCACAGAAGCCCTTTAGGGGCAGCAGTTGTGCATGAAGGATAGTTGCCAGCCTGGTGGATAGCCTGGCATTCTCCTGAAAGGGGTGGCCTGGCAACCATGCCACAAGTTTAAACTTATGGCATGTGTCTTACATGGACTCACATCCCTTCAAATGAACTACCTCAGTGCGTCATTGGGAGGACAAGCTCTGGAACATGAACATACTAATTGTTCCTGGGGAGCAATATTCTAACCACAGCATGATGGCTGGGGCTGATGGGCATGTAGGCCAAAACATCTAGAGGACATCTATTTGGAGAAGTCTGGTGCACATACAGTGGCGTAGCGTGGGTTGTCAGCACCCGGGGCAAGGCAAGTAATTTGCGCCCCCTAACCAGTGGATTTGCGCCCCTAACCCTAACCCCCAGATGTTGCGGCCAGTGCGGCCGGTGCGACCGGGCCCCCCTGCACCCCCCCACGCTACGCCACTCTGCAGCAGTAGCTTCAAAACCCACCTTGCCAGTTCCCAAAGGGCACCATGCACAGCAAAATCCAACGCCTTTCGTTTTTCTCATTTATTTTTATTATTACTATGTATCTTTAAAAAATAAACATTCAGCGTAACAAAGAACTTAAACCGGAAGCCTTTCTTTAGCACACACACACACCCTTAGGGGGATGATCCACCACTCATTTACTCGTGAGCAAGCCCGCCAAACTTGCTGACGAAACCGAAAGCCTCTTAACCCGCTGGCGAGAGGCTTAGCCGGGCCTCGCCCGCCCACCGGCTTCCTCTCGGAGGTTTTTGGGGAGCGCAGGGCGCGGCGAGGCCTGGTGGCGCGTCAGGGTGTGGAGGCTGCCCGTGCCGGCCAGGCGTCGGTGGCGGCGTCGGCGCTGCTGCAGCGGCTGCTCCTCCTGCGAGCAGTGAGTGGAGCGCAGCCGCAGCGGCGGCGGGGGGCGCGCGCGCGCTAGGGCGCAAGGCTGGCGGTGGCTGCGGGGAGCCCGGCGGAGGAAGGAACTTGTCCCTTCCCTCTGGACTCGCGCCCCCCCCAGATGTTGCGCCCGGTGCGGCCGGCACCCTTGGCACCCCCCACGCTACGCCACTGTGCACATATAATAGTCCTCAGCATTGTAGTAGAAGTTCAGAATGGGTAGGCAAGCTGCCTTTCAGGGAAGGTTATCTACAATTAATCCTCTGCTAATTTAAGGAGCTTCGGGTAAGTTTCTAAGGAACCCTGCAGGTTCCCCAGAAATTGACTGCTCTAACATTTAAGAGACCTTAAATTCCCACCTTCCATGTTCAGCTGACAAGTGCAGAGTTTGCATGCCATCACATTTGAAAATGCTTATCCAGTCAGAAAGCATTTAACTGAAGACATCTGCTTTCTAGCCTCTGATCTGTCTAGAAGGCAGCTTCTGCTTAAACAAAGCTGCAGCTTCAGATAATCTCAGCATCTGACACTGTAATGAGTTCCTCTCTTTTGAAATGGAAATTCATTCATTACTATTAATATTTTGCCTACTCCTGCTGTATGCAAAAACGTGGTGTGTGTGTGTGTGTGTGTGTGTGCCACTTCAAACAAACAAATTTCCAAATTTGTTGTCCAGCTCCCATTGAGGGAAACAGCCTTGCACCATTGAACGTTTTAAGGTTTTAGCTTTGATTTATTTATTTTTAAGTGCATCAATATAGCCAAACATATACCTCTCCTAGTTAACAGTTGCCTTTGCCTGTGATCACTTTAGCATTCAGTTCCATATTTGCCTCTCTTTTTTGCTTTGCTCTTTGTTCTATACACTTGAAGAAATCAAAACATCCTCTTTACATACTATTAGAAGAAGTCATTACTCAGAAAGTGGCATGTTTCAATTTTGTCATTCCCATCCAGCCTAGCTCTATATGTCTGTGGAATATTTGATGAGCCCTGATGGATCGTGACATTGGGCCATCTAGTCCATCATCCTGTTCTCATAGTGGCCAACCACATGCCTACAGAAAGTCCTCAAGATGGATATGAATGTAACTGGTACTTAGAAGCATTCTGCCTATGACATATAGCCTATGACATACGATATCTTAACTCATAGTTACTATTGCCATCAGCAGTAGCAGGTGATGTTTCCACGTATGGTCACTTTCCCAATTGACCAGCAGTTACGGAGGGAAATTGCAGGTTTGGGTGAAGGAGAATGTAATGGAGTGCCCTGGAAAAGGTCATGTCTGATTGACTTGCTGGAACCCTGAGCAGAAACACTCTATGTGGCAACATTTGTTGCACATCCCATTAATATGTTTATTCACTTATAATAACAGGAAGAGTTTCTGGCACAATAATTCCTTTAAAAATCATTCTCACAAGGGCAATGTGTTGGAAATGCATTTAAGAAAAATGAAATCTAGCTGATCAGCTGTTTAGCAGATAGTGTGGGAGCGGAGAGGGAAGTTCCATTGCTCAAATAGTTCAGTGACTAAATATCCAAATCTAAATTTTAAGTTCATTTCTCATCAGCTTGACTTTTCTGCCAACCAGCTACAAATGTGGGCCTTCCCTAGTCTGCTCCATGCTTTGGGAGCTTATTGTGATTTCTTTTTAATGAGGCTGTGGCTCATTAGGCATGGAAGAATGAGTAAGCTTCATTCAAAAAACCACCACAGACTTTCGTAAAATGACCACAGCATATTTCATCTCCGTCTAATTTGGTGGATGACCCAGATCCAAATATCAAGTTGCTTCTAATGTGGTGAGCCTTCAAGGTAAACTTTGCGAACCATATACATTAAACCACATGAGGAAATAAACATGAATGGAACCGCAAAATGCAATGAGTCACAGCATGAATTCTTCTTACTCTCTGTTTCATTCCTTGCCTGTACAGAGACATAAACATATTGGACATTGCTATGCCACGATGACGCAATCTCTTGCTGACGGGCAGTATATATAAACTAAGCTGTCAGGTGAAGAGGACCATGACACAACTGACAAACACCCTCCTTTCCTAGTGGACTGTTTATCAGATGGGAAAGATCAGCTCCCACTCTTCTGGCTGGCTGTCAGGCTTCAGGGACTCAGCTTCCTCCCCCCATGGCAGTAGTTAAGCAGAACAAAGGAAAAGGAGTCTTCTTACCAGTTAGAAGCTTTAATAATCAAAGCGAGAGAACGAAGAAAACATCTCCTAGAAATGGCAGTGCTCCCAATTCAGGATCCCACCCTCTTCTGCCCCTATTAATCTATGTCACTTGTAATCTGTACGTTTTGTAATCTGAGTTTGTACCCTCTGTGCTTTCTGTTCTGCCACTTTCTGAGCTCTCCTTGTCCTTGGGGATGGGGCGGAAATGCTGTCCAGAGACTGTGAATCTGTTAACTCTCTCTCTCCCAGTGCTGCTTCTCCTAGCTGTTCCCCATCCAGTACTTCCCAGCTTCTGCCTTCTGAACTGCGTCCCTCTGTACACCACTGTTCCAAATCTATACTACTTCCCTGCTCCTGGGAAGCTTCAGAATCCAAATCAGGAGTGGGGGGAGGGGCAGACTCCCTCCATTCCTCCTCAGTGCAGCCCTCCTCAGCACAGTCCCTGACAATAATAGGTGCATATGATAATCTTTGAGCAATGGAGAGAAATTGTACTATCCAATATTGTCACCAGGATATTTTTTGTCTTATTATATAAACCAATGTGTAGTAGACAAATGAAGATTTTCTCCTTAACTTGTTCTGTAAGGACACAATTTGGACCCATCAAAACAAAAATTGCTCAAAGTTATGCAAAAAACCATATTTTGCACCTCCATCCTGATTCAAAATGGTGGCAAGTGTCCAAGCATTGACCCAAACTGCTGCCCCCTTCTCTGACACCCTTGGACCGAGTTTGCTGTTGATCTCTCACAAGGCACACAGAGAACAAACAGACAATGTTTTCCCTCAATATATAACGTAGATATAATTGTACCTGCATGCAGGAACCATTTCTCTGTCTTTCGGTAACAAACTGTTTACTTCTAAAGTTTTTTTGTGTGGCTGGCGAGGTTGGCTTTGTTTTCATCTGTGCATAATGATGAAGTAGAAAATATTCAGGGGTAATTTGTGCTAGTTCTCGACGGGAGTTGGGGAAAAAACATGTTGATGGATGCTTGTGCAATGTGGCATGATTCAGTGTGAAAGAGCATTAATGCCATTTATGTAAAAGGTCTTCAGAACTGCTGACTGAACTAGGTCAAGGCAGGGAGGGATGAGTACAAATTAAGTGATAGACCGATATTGCTCAACTGCCATCAGATATTGGTGTTCTAGTTCAGAGATCACAGGCAATGGCATGCTTTATCAGGCAATTAAACCAAGAGAAATATAGAGATAGTGATATAAACTGGAATAACAAATCATAGTTTTCACTTAAGGATGACACATGAGAGCATTTTAAAATAGAATAAAATAAGAGAAAGCATCCTGTATCCTAACATAATATTTTATTTAATGTTTGTTAAATGCCAGCTCATTCCGGGGGGGGGGGGACGACTCCAACTAAGTCAGGAGAGACACATATTACCCTTAACACTCAAAATGCTGTGTGGGTTGTTGTTGTCACTTTTTACCTGTTCCATATTTGGAAGTTCCTTACGGATAAGCAAAGAAACCTGGAAGAACTTGGATGTCGTCAAAACGAGCTATTTCCCCTTCAACTCCTAACAGCAATGAGAGAGATAACTACAAAAGATCAGGATTGAGGAACCCGTAGTCCTTCAGAGGTAGCTAGAGTCTAGATGTGAAGGGCATCAAGTTCTTGATCCTTGGCACAGATAATAATAATAATAATAATAATAATAATAATAATAATAATAATTTATTATTTGTACCCCACCCATCTGGCTGGGTTTCCCCAGACACTCTGGGCAGCTCCCAACAAAATATTAAAATACAATAGTCTGTTAAACATTAAAAGCTTCCCTAAACAGGGCTGCCTTCAGATGTCTTCTAAAAGTGTGATAGTTTTTTTTCTTGACATCTGATGGGAGGGCGTTCCACAGGGCGGGTGCCACTACCGAGAAGGCCCTCTGTCTGGTTCCCTGTAACTTGGTTTCTCGCAGCGAGGGAACTGCCAGAAGATAAAGAGCAGAAGGCCCCCGCACATAATATAAGACTTCTGTCAACTTTGTTTTCCAATCAGGAAGAGGCTTTTAAAGAGGTGGTGCTGACCAAGTTTAAGGGGTTATGATATTAACATGTGAATTTCTCCCTCTTTGAAAAGATGTGTCCAATTTCAAGTTGACCCCAGAGCTCTTTGAGAAATTTTGAACCTTGCCTAATGTTCTTATGTATGGGCAACCATGGGAATTTTTCAGGGTGTAGAAGTAAATCCTACAAATAAATATATATACATAGACACATCATACATACATACATACATACATACATGGATGAATGAAAGGTGAGAGAAAACTTATTTCTCACAAAACCAAGAAGGAGAATAGTGCCAGGTTGTCAGGTTCTTCAAATGCTGGAAATTTGCACTAAAAAACCCTTCATTCAGCTTCCAAAACCTGAAATTTTCAACTGCTTTAAGGCTGTGAATATACATTCACTTAACATGGGAGTCACCCTCTGTGGATATTCCTTATCCAACTTTGAACCCTGACATGAGTTCAAAGCCAGTCTCTCAAAATCATTCACTCTGCTTGCACGTCACTTTTCATCAATTTAGGAATACCTGTGAAATTCTGCACATCCTTATTTTTAAAAAATAGAAAACAAAATGCAGCAGTCCTCAATTTTAAACGTGCTTAAATCTATAGCATTCCGTACTCTTTCAGCTAGAACTTTTAAACAGAGCTTCCTGCCACTTAGAATAAATGCATTCCCAAAATTTGCATGTTGTTCACATTTTCAGACACACCAGGAGATGGTATCCTCCAGCTTTTGCTTTTTAACAGATTACTAAGAAAGCCAAGGATTATGTTCTTAACCAAAAGTTTTACAAGTTTGCAACATCCAACTGAGTCTGTAAGCATGAAAAAAAACCACATAAATTGCTGGTAACATTATGAAAGACAGGTGTCACAGATCTACTGGGGGACACAGAATGCCAATTCAAAGTACTTTTACTAAACCAATTTACTGTCCTTGCCTTGCTGTTGAGAGAATAGTTACTTGCTGTTGAGAGAATAGATGAACATGGATTCCACCCCACTTGCCTTTGAGAATGACCACTGAATATGAGCAGGGAATCAATCATTTTGCAGGGCAAGTTTACGAAAAGCAAATCTAGGCTTCAAGAAGGAAGCAAGCAAGCACACAAAGGACTTAACAGGGATTGTGAATGGAGGAGCATGCACTTTCTTTATAATGTTTCTTGAAAGTCCCATGGCCTGCAAAAAGATCAAACCTATCCATTCTGAAGGAAATTAACCCTGAGTGCTCACTGGAAGGACAGCTCCTGAAGCTGAGGCTCAAATACTTTGGCTACCTCATGAGAAGAGAAGACTCTCTGGAAAAAATTCCGGTGTTGGGTAAGATTGAGGGCACAAGGAGAAGGGGACAAAAGAGGACGAGATGGTTGAACAGTGTTCTTGAAACTACCAGCATGAGTTTGACCAAACTGCAGGAGGCAGTGGAAAACAGGAGTGCCTGGCGTGCTCTGGTCCATGGGGTCATGAAGAGTCGGACACGACTAAACGACTAAACAATAACAACAATAGGACCCATGGAGGGGAAGGTGGGAAGTCCAGGGATTTGGAGAAATATCTAAATATGGATATGTATTTTGGATTGTTATAAATTTATTTTGTACAACCAATTAAAAATAAAAAAATAAAATCTAATCATGCTTCCTGCATGTGTAGATAGAGAGGGCTGTGAGTGTGAAAAAATTAGCCTAGTGTGCAAAAGATAAATTTTGCATTAATTGCTGTTCCACTCTGCCCCCTCTGATCACTGTCATGTGCCTCCATGAAGGTTGCTCAGACAGGCTATCAGGGAGCCGACAGGGAGAGCAGGTCATTTGCAGGTCAGAGAAAGAGGGAGAAACACTTGGTTGACTTACAGTTTGTTAAGTTTCTGGGAGATGATTTATAATGAAATGAAAAGGGTATTTAAATATACCTTTCTGAAGAAACCAGAGGCCTTTCTCCTGGGCATGGTCGGCCAAATGGTGCCAAAGAAGGACAGAACTTTCTTTATGTATGCCACAACAGCAGCGAGAACACTTATTGCAAAGTATTGGAAGACACAAGATCTACCCACTCTGGAAGAATGGCAGATGAAGATGATGGACTACATGGAATTGGCAGAAATGACTGGCAGAATCCGAGACCAGGGAGAAGAGTCAGTGGAAGAAGATTGGAAGAATTTTAAAGATTATTTACAGAAATATTGCAGAATTAATGAATGTTAGAATGATGTCAAAATGAAGTTAAGTGGTTTAAGCAGCAATGTTATAAAGGTGTATGTAAAAATGGATTATTAACAGGTGAGAATCCAAAGTTATAATATATTAAGTTAAAGGATTAAGATAAAAACAAAGAGGGAAAGAAATTGCTGAATTAACTAACTGAATTGGAATACAAAAAAGGGAGGTGTGAGGAGGTCAGGGAAGCAAGGAAATGAATGTAAGGTGGAAAGATTGATGTATTTTTTAAAGTGTTTTTTATCTTTTTGTATTTTGTATTTTTCTTTTATTCTTATCTCTGTTTTTTTCTTTTCTTTTTATTTATGCAATTTTTCTTCTTTGAAACCTCAATAAATATCATTTTTTAAAAAAAATTACAGGTTGTTAAGTTGTGGGTGAGCATATCAGACGACACAGCGATTCTTCAAACAGCTCTTGTTTATTCACAGGCCAGAACAGAACTGAGCTGAAGGGTTCAGTCAGCCTGCTTATACAGAGCTCCAGTACAACTTTCCTGTAAGAACTTTCTAAAACTATCCAATCACTGAATGTCACTTTCGATCCTTCATTTGCATAACTATCTACAGTATCCCCCTGCTGACCCAGGGTGAGAACTTCAGTACATAACACAGTTAGTTTCTTTATTAAGGAAAGCAGAACAAAGAACACACGGAGTCTCCTAAAGTTTGCTCCTGTCTTAATGAAGCAGTTGTCTGGGCTGGCTTGTAGCTCCCTGCCTCTCTGCTTGGCAACATGCAATGAACGCCTCACTGTCAGAGTGGCACTGTGGGAGAATTGCAGTCTGCCCCTGCCCTGTGCTGGAGCATCTGACTGCTTCTACCTCTTCACTATCTCTCAAGCTCCTTGCCTCCAGTAATTCCCAGCTCCTCCTCTCCTCTGTTGTGTGGCTGGTTTTCCACCACCAGGATCCAAGATCCAAATTCTCTTCCTCTCTGGGGGCTCTTGGTGAGGCAGCTTCCATCACTCCTTCTCATGCAGCCAGTCCCTGACAATGACCATTAGGAGAGGCAGCTTGGGGTGAGTGTGTGTTTGTGTGTGTATTTGGGCTCCATGTTTTAGATTTGGGCCTACTTAGAAGATCATGGCCACTGGTCCCATCACCTCCTAGCAAATAGAAGGGGAAGAAATGGAGGCAGTGAGAGATTTTACTTTCTTGGTCTCCATGATCACTGCAGATGGTGACAGCAGCCACGAAATTAAAAGACGCCTGCTTCTTGGGAGAAAAGCAATGACAAACCTAGACAGCATCTTAAAAAGCAGAGACATCACCTTGCCAACAAAGGTCCGTATAGTAAAAGCTATGGTTTTCCCAGTAGTGATGTATGGAAGTGAAAGCTGGACCATAAAGAAGGCTGATCGCCAAAGAATTGATGCTTTTGAATTATGGTGCTGGAGGAGACTCTTGAGAGTCCCATGGACTGCAAGAAGATCAAGCCTATCCATTCTGAAGGAAATCAGCCCTGAGTGCTCACTGGAAGGACAGATCCTGAAGCTGAGGCTCCAATACTTTGGCCACCTCATGAGAAGAGAAGACTCCCTGGAAAAGACCCTGATGTTGGGAAAAATGGAGGGCACAAGGAGAAGTGGACGACAGAGGACAAGATGGTTGGACAGTGTTCCCGAAGCCACCAGCATGAGTTTGACCAAACTGCGGGAGGCAGTGGAAGACTGAAGTGCCTGGCGTGCTCTGGTCCATGGGGTCATGAAGAGTCAGACACGACTAAACAATAACAACATGTGGTACCCAGGGCAGTTGCTCTGGGCTTAGAGCTTTTGGGGGTGCCAGAACAGGCACTGCCAGTATTACACCAATGGAAGATGAGAGGCAAGAGGGGGCGCCAGATTTTGGCTTTGTACAGGACACCACTTAAATTTGGGCTGCCAAGGTTCACCACTGCCCTTGGTTGGGAAAGGGTTCCCCATTCCCAGGATAAAGGGGGGAAAACTTGGGACATCCCCGATGGCTTACTTACCCTGTATTTGTTTTCTAAGTTTCGTAATTAATGTATGTCTTGCCTGAGACAGGCCTACCTATCCAAAAGTATTATGAGAATTGCTAAGACTGCCCTTAGGCATTTTAAGTTCTTGGACAGTTTAGGTATCTCAGAGCTTGCATCTGAATCTGGTAACTGAATTAATAACATTCCCGTAATGTTCCATTTTAATTGGCTCTCAGCATTTTAAGATTGAAAGCAATTACACAAAGTTATAGAGCCGAAGTACAGTGTGAGCTTTGAATTATCTGCTTGCATAATTATATACCAAAATATGCTGGATATCCTTTCAAGTATAAGTGGAGAGGTGGGGAGGAAGGGGGGGAATAGCTAATCTAAGACACATATTATAAAGTCAATGGCTTTTCTTTAGGGGGAAAAAGAGATAAATTTAGTATTCAGAGATTCATGAGAAGCTTTTCTTATCTAATGACAAATGAATGAAAAGGTTAAAAAAAAAATCAGGCAATGGAATGACCCGTAGAAAGCAATGCTCATCATGTGCTAGAGCTCGTAATTACAGCTAGATCCCTGGGGGGACAGCCTTTGAAAATTAAACATTCTTACAGCGTATCAGATTTGAATAAAAATGATGAGAGCCTTTACTATTGTTACTGGTTGCAAAAAGGAGGCCAGATGTACCCCATTTTGCACACAATCTCTCTCACACACTCACACCTTTAACAGCATAAGGGACAAACTGAATTAATGTTATTTTATGCATTCTGAAAAACACGCTGAAATCTATGGTAATGATGGATGGAATTTGGTAAATTAGCACCATATTGGCAATACAATTTGATATCTGATCAGCTTAATAATAATAATAATAATAATAATAATAATAATAATAATAATTTATTATTTATACCCCGCCCATCTGGCTAATTGTACCTGTATTCTACACCAGTGCAAATGAAACATTTAAAGAGATATTTTAGGGGTTCTTTTTGGAACAACTCCATTTATTCCCATTTAGAATGGGTGGTAATTACAACCCAACATACAAAATCTCTCTCTCTCTCTCTCTCTTTCTCTCTCTCTCTGTATGTGTGTGTGTGCGCGCACACACACACACACACAGGGACGAGGGTGGCACTGTGGGTTAAACCTCAGAGCCTAGGGCTTGCTGATCAAAAGGTTGGCGGTTCGAATCCCCACAACGGGGTGAGCTCCCGTTGCTCGGTCCCTGCTCCTGCCAACCTAGCAGTTCCAAAGCATGCCAAAGTGCAAGTAGATAAATAGGTACCGCTCTGGCGGGAAGGTAAACAGCATTTCCATGCGCTGCTCTGGTTCGCCAGAAGCGGCTTAGTCATGCTGGCACATGACCTGGAAGCTGTACGCCGGCTCCCTCAGCCAGTAAAGTGAGATGAGTGTCGCAACCCCAGTGTCGTTCGTGACTGGACCTAACGGTCAGAGGTCCCTTTACCTTTACACACACACACACACACACACACACACACACACACCCTACAAAAAATGATTCTGTTATCAGCTCCAGGACATTCAAATGTTGACTCAAATTGGTACTGGATGCCCAGTTCAAATTTGGATGTGAATGTTTTTTGTTCCAGTTGCATATTACTTGTTCTAGAAGGTCAAGTAGGAGATGGTCCATTTCACAAGATAGTATTCACTGTTGAGATGCAATCAAGTCTTTTCTTAAGGTCATGTAGCAGAAATTCAAGCAAGGGAAAATGCACAAATACTGTCTCATTCAGAAGCCAGCTCAGGCCCTCAAAGCCACCCTGACTTATAGAAACCATTCTGAATGCTATTCAAATATATACCAGCTCCGAACATCCATATATTTACACCTTCAATTGAGACTGGTTTTTGTGTGTGTGATTCATGTCACGTTCCTGGGGTTTCTTTCACCACCCACAGTATTACACTATGTTAATAAAATGGGAGTTAACAGGACATGGGGAACAGCTAATGAAAGATACCTCTAATCCTTATTGAAGCTTGCAGTGCAAACTAACCTAACATAAAGCACACTGACAAGCAGATTAAATCTGGAAACTTTAATGGTCTGGCTTCAAGTTAAATGCCACTAGCTAGAAAATATTACATAGAAATAAAATGGTACATTCAGTCATGCGTGGTTATTGAAATTAGCAGGCTCAAAAGCTCAGTCTGCC
This sequence comes from Podarcis vaucheri, assembly GCF_965113315.1. Lineage (NCBI taxonomy): Eukaryota > Metazoa > Chordata > Lepidosauria > Squamata > Lacertidae > Podarcis > Podarcis vaucheri. The sequence continues at coordinate 93,150,782 of NC_138762.1, read as the reverse complement.
TCCCGTTACATTCAAAAGCAAAGACAGCAAACTCTGGACATTGTACAAGTGCATGAAGAGCCAGAAGACCTTCCATCACTTGTTTCAAAGCAATGGACCCAATTTGTCAGTGAGGGGAAAGACCACTGGAGAAACCATTATATTCTGGTAACTACTATGTGAGAGCTGGACCATAAAGAAGGCTGATCGCCGAAGAATTGATGCTTTTGAATTATGGTGATGGAGGAGACTCTCGAGAGTCCCATGGACTGCAAGAAGATCAAACCTATCCATTCTGAAGGAAATCAGCCCTGAGTGTTCACTGGAAGGACAGATCTTGAAGCTGAGGCTCCAATACTTTGGCCACCTCATGAGAAGAGAAGACTGCCTGGAAAAGACCCTGATGTTGGGAAAGATGGAGGGCACAAGGAGAAGGGGATGAAAGAGGACGAGATGGTTGGATAGTGTTCTCGAAGCTACCAGCATGAGTTTGACCAAACTGCGGGAGTCAGTGAGGGACAGAAGTGCCTGGCGTGCTCTGGTCCATGGGGTCACGAAGAGTCGGACACGACTAAATGACTAAACAACAACAAACAACTAAACAACAACAACAACAACAAACTACTATTAGCTGGCTTTAAGAGGCCAGCCAGAGTTCCCTGGTTAAATCCACTTGGGAACAAAAGTGTGTAAAGCCCACCAGAGAAACCAAATTACATTTTCTTTGAAATTCTTTATCTACCTTTACAATTCCTGAGAAAGAATCCCCAAATTTTCTTTATTTTTTTATTTTTGGGTTTTTATACAAATAGGTATACAGTCATACCTCGGGTTACAGACGCTTCAGGTTGTGTTTTTTCAGGTTACGGACCACCGAAACCCAGAAATACCAGAACAGGTTACTTCCAGGTTTCGGTGGTCGCGCATGCACAGAAGCGCTAAATCATACTTTGCGCATGCACAGAAGCGCCGAATCGCAACCTGCGCATGCACAGACGTGCCACTGCAGGTTGTGGACGCTGCGGGTTGCGAATCTGCATGGATCACGTTCGCAACCCGAGCGTCCACTGTACCAAGTTTTCTCATGTCATTTGTATACCACAAAAATAGCATAATAAATGTGGGAAAATATCTACAACATATGTTTCATTATTAGGTTAATGTATGAGTTCTTGTTTTTAATTATTATTATTCAGGTGACATGTTGGTGGCATCTCTCAAGACCAAGTATTTCCTATTAATGACTTCATGACCTTTCCAGTAAAGATTCCCTTCACCCATCTAATTTTTTTCCTAATTTTTTTCACATGACCTATTGCAACTCTTTTCAAAAATATTACTCAATCTTCCATTGTCTGTAGTTTTCAAGCAGATAATTCAGCACTGGATTGCTTGGTTTCCATTAGTTATTCCAGAAGGTATTCTGTGAAGTAGACCTTTTTGAAGTTACTGAGAATTCATTGCTTCAGTGTCTCAGATACTCACTCTGAATTCTTTCAAAATGAATCCTGAAGACTAGGGGTCACAAACATTTTTGGACCTGCGGGCACAATCACAAACCAGAGGAATCGTCATGGGCACCACACACATCAATACCAAGGAGACGTGAGTATTGCTGTGCTCTAAACCACTGAGCCTCTTGGGCTTGCTGATCACAAGGTCAGCAGTTTGAATCCGCACGATGGGGTGAGCTCCTGTTGCTCTGTCCCAGCTCCTGCCAACCCAGCAGTTCTAAAGTACACCAGTGCAAGTAGATAAACAGGTACCACTGTGATGGGAAGGTAAACATCATTTCCGTGCACTCTGGCTTCCATCACGGTTTCCTGTTGCGCCAGAAGCAGTTTAGTCATGATGGCACAAGATCCAGAAAAGCTGTCTACTGACAAACACTGGCTCCTTCAGCATGAAAGTGGAGATGAACACTGCACCCCTTTTTCACAACATATTACACTGGCCACAAAAGAATGCTTCTTTCAAGCTTAACTTCAGTGGGCACTAGGTAAGGTTGCGGAAGGGTGCATGGGTTACACATTGGCAACCCTCATACTCTGAGTGTGGATCATTGTGTAGCCAAAGCAGTACCATCCACGCCGAAGGTGTAGGCATTCAGAAGTACAAAGTCTCTTCAGAAAATAAGGGTAGGGGAAGCTGCCACCCAGCCCACCCCCCCCAAAGAAAAAGCCCAGCGGGGACTGTGAATGTTCAGTGGGCCCATTATGTTGACCAACTGTTAGAAACTAAGTGGGGATGAATGGAGTATGATGCAATAATACCATATTAAGCATCAATTATGACAGCTTGGTTACATGACCTGGCAACCTAGAATACTGGCATAAACTACTATTTAAAAGCCTTGTTTTCAATTCTAACATCTGCCATGAATTTACAAGGATACCTTTAAAAAGCTACACTCTCTCTCTCTCTCTCAGACCCAGACTCCTGTTCCTATATGCTGCATGGAAATATAAGAATAATCTACATTGCAGGGTTGTTTTTAGGCTCATTGAAATCTGTATTATTTTTATTTCTCAAAGCTCTATTTAAATCATTTCCTATCAGTCAACATTTTAGGAACGCATTGTCCATACCTTGATATTTTTACTGTTTCATATAAACAGCAAATGAAGCAACTAATTTTTAAAATTCCAAGTGGCATATGAATTCTGAGATTAAAAGAAAGAAAGAAAGAAAGAAAGAAAGAAAGAAAGAAAGAAAGAAAGAAAGAAAGAAAGAAAACCCATTTTATTGATCAAAATTACCACCTTGATGCCCATTTTAGTAATTCATTTGCATTTGAGCTAATTAAACAATGGGAGAGCAGGAATCTTAAATGGTAGTTATGTAATATGTCAATGTGATTGTAGTAAATTATTAAACAGCTGTAAGATTAATAAATGCCACTTTGAATATATGGCATTTTTCAACATGCTATTCAAGAATGCTTTATGGACACTGAAAGTTTGGAGCTCGTTGGTTAAGATAAGATTCCAAAAGCAGCCCATAATATATCCTTTAGATAAACAACGGATGAAGATGTAGAGCTGATCCCAAGGAACATCCATTCAAAAGCCAGAGAAATGTCATAAAAGAGAAAGTGATGGATGTATTAGTCGTACTGCTGAATCCAATTCTGCCTTTTAATGATTAGACTGGGTGATTTATTGAAAAGATAATGCTCAGAGTGGAAGACTAGATGAGGTAATAAACAGCTTCTGAAGGACAATTAAGGAAAAAAGCAGAGATGAAGACTGGATTACAGCTTTGGCTATTTAATGTGCATATACTTCATCGACATTAACATTGTTCCTATTATTAAGTGGAGGGTGGGGAGAGGAATCAACAAGTCACAGAATTCAAAGGGAAAGTGGGGATTGTAGCTTTCAAGTATATACCTTAGTAGATATTTCTTGTGGGGTTTATTCAAGTCAACAATGAAGGCAATGTTTCAAAGAGAAAGAGCTACACATAAAATAAAACAAAATAGTGTCAGTAGGGATTTAACAATGTCTCACTGGGTGATGATGCTCGAAATCAACCAGCTGAGATAATTTACATTGTCCGAAGCAAAAGAAAATGGAGTTCCATCAATCAATCAATCAATCTCCTTCATTGGCACAGAAAAAGTGCATTGTATTGAGATCAAGTTCCCTAAAGGACTGTTTCTTCCAAATGTTCATTGCAGTTGGCAGGAGATGTTCCTCTGCAGGTCCTGCCACCTACTTGGGGAAAGCCGTAGCTCAGTGGTATACAATATGCTTTAATTGAAGAATGTCCCAGGTTCAATCCCCCAGCATCCTCTCCCCCATGCTTTTTAATATCTATATGAAGCCGCTGGGAGAGATCATCAGGGGGTTTGGGCTGGGTGTTCATCAGTATGCAGATGACACCCAGCTCTACATCTCCTTTAAATCAGAACCAGTGAAGGCGGTGAAGGTCCTGTGTGAGTGCCTGGAGGCAGTTGGAGGATGGATGGCGGCTAACATATTGAGGTTGAATCCTGACAAGACAGAAGTACTGTTTTTGGGGAAGAGGGGGCGGGCGGGTGTGGGGGAATTCCCTGGTCCTGAATGGGGTAACTGTGCCCCTGAAGGACCAGGTGCGCAGCCTAGGAGTCCTTTTTGACTCACAGCTGTCCATGGAGGCACTGGTTAATTCTGTGTCCAGGGCGGCTGTCTACCAGCTCCACCTGGTACGCAGGCTAAGACCATACCTCCCCACGGACTGTCTCGCCAGAGTGGTGCATGCTCTAGTTATCTCCCGCTTGGACTACTGCTATGCACTCTACATGGGGCTACCTTTGAAGGTGACCCGGAAACTACAACTAATCCAGAATGCGGCAGCTAGACTGGGGACTGGGACTGGCCACCGGGACCACATAACACCGGTCCTGAGAGATCTGCATTGGCTCCCAGTACGTTTCCGAGCATAATTCAAAGTGTTGGTGCTGACCTTTAAAGCCCTAAACGGCCTTGGTCCTGTATACCTGAAGGAGCGTCTCCACCTCTATCATTCAGCCCGGACACTGGCAGGTTTCCTTTCTATAGCAGATTTCAGAATGTGACTCATCTGACCCAATCGATTCATCTTGCCCTCCTTTGGTTGACTTCCATTGCTATGTGAAGACTTTTTGGTAGTCCTGACCTTCGTATGAGTTCTTTTCTTCCTCTGGTATTTTAGTTTTGATATATATTTTTCTGGTTTTCTTGTTTTCAGGTGAATGTTTATCATGGTTTTTGTTTTCATTATGGTGCACAAGCCAACTTAAGGGTTCCATTCTGGAATGGAAAAGATGGAGTAGAAATTCAGGGATTAGGAATAACAGGAAGAGAGATAAAAAGACGGGATTATAAACTGTTTCAGTACGCTGTTACAGCGGCAAGAACACTAATGGCCCAGAGGTGGAGACAGGAGGAATTGCTAACTCTAAATGAATGGAGGATGAAACTCACAGATTATGCAGAATTGGATAAGATGACTGGAAAAATAAGATATCAGAAAGATCAAAAATTCATCGAGGACTGGGGAAAGTTTGCGGAATATCTGGAAACTATATGTGATCAACAAACAACGCTAGTGGGGTTTAAAGAGACTTTGTAACATTTTAAGGTATATTGCAAGATAGAATTAGAGAGGTGAAGGTTAATGGTAAACCGGCAATATTATATAGAAAATGCGGGAAAATAAAGAAAATGGATGATTGTGGGAGGTGCTGGTGGAGGTTCAAAAAACTGTAAATTTGTAATTATGGTTGTAACCAATATAAGTAAAAGAAAAACTGAATAAAAATTTAATTGCAAAAAAAAAAGAAATTCAGGGATTTATTTATTTTTATTCTTCAGAAGTATGTGCAAGACCGTGGAAGCTATAAATCCTCAAAATCACTTTCTGTTTGTCTTATCAAAGCCAACAAGGTCCCTCCAGTTAAATGTTATGAAACCTGAAGCAGTCATGCAGTCACACCTAGAAGTTAGATCTCATTAGGAATCTGCAGGAAGGCTCAACAGCTATTTCTGCCCCTTTGCTTTCAATATGATTCAACCACAACCAATGTTGGCTGGATTGCGGTCTGTCTGGTTCATGCCCTACTTTGACAGTTATGAACTATGCTTATTTATAATTTAGTTAATTAAATTGGATTTAATTCACCACCTTTTAATATGTGGTACACATTCGTCTCTCATAATCCACTTTGAACCTCGGGCCTTTATTCTAAACTCTGACCTTATCTTAAAATAGTTTTGCAAGGCATACAATGTTTTGTTTGGATTTATTGCTTAATCAATGACCACTGGAGCATGTATGTGGCTATGAATCCTTTGCTATCCTGCATGTCCTTGAAGGTGTGAGCAACCTTTACAAATGAAGCATTGTAGAACTGTAGAACTCAGAGGCTTGCGGTCATTTGTAAAGCTGGCTAGATATCCAAGGCAATGTATTTACCGTTGCTTACGTTATATCTGAATTCCAAGGCTATGTCTAAATTGGATAGTTCTCAATTGGACAACTCACAGTTCTCTAGTTCTCCCAGTCGTACAATGAATTCTAGCCACAAGTAACATGCTAACACAAGCACAGCAGCGATCATGGCTGTATCACTATCAGAAGCAATACTATCTTTCTTTCTGGGGGCGTGGGTGGCGCTGTGGTCTAAACCATTGAGCTTCTTGGGCTTGCTGATCAGAAGGCCGGTGGTTTGAATCCCCACAACAGGGTGAGCTCCCGTTGCTCTGTCCCAGCTCCTGCCAACCTAGCAGTTTGAAAGCACGCCCGTGCAAGTAGATAAATAGGTACCACTGCGGCGGGAAGGTAAACAGCATTTCCATGTGCTCTGGTTTCCGTCACGGTGTCCCATTGTACCAGAAGTGCATGACCCAGAAAGCTGTCTGAGGAACACCAGCTCCCTCAGCCTGAAAGCAAGATGAGAGCCACAACCGCATAGTCGCCTTTGACTGGACTTAACTGTCCAGGGGTCCTTTACCTTTTACCTTTTACCTTTTACCTTTACTATCTTTCTACAAAAAAAGGTGCCACAACTCGCCATGAACACCTCCCTTGTTCTTAATGACAACAATGGTGCCTAACTGAGAGTTGCTGGAACTTCCAGCTGAAAAAAAGCCCAGATCAGAAGGAATAATTTAAAAGACTTAACTAAGTATTGAAGGTTAAAGAAGAGGCAGGGAGAGATGTGCTCTGGTGATGTGTATACCTGTGAAGAGGGATGTTAGGGATGTGTATACCTGTGAAGAGATCCAAGATTTAGAACCTCAAAGCCAAAGTGAGAGCATTTGGGTCAAAATTAAGGGAGAGAAGAATAACAGTGACCTCATTGTGGGAGTTTACTATAGATCCCCAAGCCAAACGGAGGACATAGATGATGCCTTCCTGGAACAGATGGCCAAGCATGCAAAAGGAAGGGAGATAGTAGTAATGGGGGACTTCAATTACCCGGATATTTGTTGGATGTCAAACTCAGCCAAGAGCATAAGGTCAAACAGATTCCTCACTGGCCTTGCAGACAACTTCATTGTCCAGAAAGTGGGAGAAGCAACAAGAGGAACAGCCATTTTAGATCTGGTCCTAACCAATGCTGATGACCTGGTTAGTGGGGTAGAAGTGGAAGGATCATTAGGCGCGAGTGATCATGCTCTTCTGAAGTTTACTATACAGCGGAAAGGAGCAGCCAAGCATACTAGGACTCAATTTCTTGACTTTAAGAAAGCCGACTTCATAAAACTTAGGGAAGTGCTGGGTGAGATCCCATGGACAGTAATACTAAAAGGAAAGGGAGTTCATGATGGCTGGGAGTTTGTTAAGAGGGAGATAGTAAAAGCACAACTTCAGGCAATACCAATGAGACGGAAACATGGAAAGTGCCTAAAGAAGCCAGGGTGGCTATCTAAAGAACTTTTAACTGAGTTAAGATTAAAAAAGGATGTGTACAAAAAATGGAAAAGGGGGAAACCACCAAAGAGGAATTCAAACAAATAGCCAGCACGTGTAGACACAAAGTCAGAAAAGCTAAAGCACAGAATGAACTCAGGCTTGCTAGAGAGGTTAAAAGCAACAAAAAAGGCTTTCATGGGTATGTTCGTAGCAAAAGGAAGAACAAAGAAACAGTGGGGTCACTCAGAGGAGAAGATGGTGAAATGCAAACAGGGGACACAGAAAGGGCTGAACTCCTCAGTGCCTTCTTTGCCTCAGTCTTCTCCGATAACGAAAACAATGCCCGACCTGAAGAATTTGGAGCAAATGATTCAGCAGAGGAAACACAGCCCAGAATAACTAAGGAGATAGTACAAGAATACTTGGCTAGTTTAGATGTATTCAAGTCTCCAGGGCCAGATGAACTGCATCCAAGAGTATTAAAAGAACTGGCAGATGTGATCTCAGAACCACTGGCAGTCATCTTTGAGAATTCCTGGAGAACAGGCGAAGTCTCGGCAGACTGGAGGAGGGCAAATGTTGTCCCTATTTTCAAAAGGGAGGAAAGAGAGGACCCATATAATTACTGCCCAGTCAGTCTGACATCAATACCAGGGAAGATTCTGGAGCAGATCATTAAGCAAACAGTCTGTGAGCACCTAGAAAAGAATGCTGTGATCACCAATAGTCAGCATGGATTTCTGAAAAATAAGTCATGTCAGACTAACCTGATCTCATTTTTTGACAGAATTACAAGCCTGGAAGATGAAGGGAACGCAGTGGATGTAGCCTACCTTGATTTCAGCAAGGCATTTGACAAGGTGCCCCATGATATTCTTGTAAAGAAACTGGTAAAATGCGGTCTTGACTATGCTACCACTCAGTGGATTTGTAACTGGCTGACTGACCGAACCCAAGGGTGCTCATCAATGATTCCTCTTCATCCTGGAGAAGAGTGACTAGTGGGGTGCCACAGGGTTCTGTCTTGGGCCCGGTCTTGTTCAACATCTTTATCAATGACTTGGATGATGGACTCAAGGGCATCCTGATCAAATTTGCAGATGACACCAAACTGGGAGGGGTGGCTAACACCCCAGAGGACAGGATCACACTTCAAAATGACCTTGACAGATTAGAGAACTGGGCAAAAACAAACAAGATTAATTTTAACAGGGAGAAATGTAAAGTATTGCACTTGGGCAAAAAAAAATGAGAGGCACAAATACAAGATGGGTGACACCTGGCTTGAGAGCAGTACATGTGAAAAGGATCTAGGAGTCTTGGTTGACCACAAACTTGACATGAGCCAACAGTGTGACACGGCAGCTTAAAAAGCCAATGCAATTCTGGGCTGCATCAATAGGAGTATAGCATCTAGATCAAGGGAAGTAATAGTGCCACTGTATTCTGCTCTGGTCAGACCTCACCTGGAGTACTGTGTCCAGTTCTGGGCACCACAGTTCAAGAAGGACACTGACAAACTGGAACGTGTCCAGAGGAGGGCAACCAAAATGGTCAAAGGCCTGGAAATGATGCCTTATGAGGAACTGCTAAGGGAGCTGGGCATGTTTAGCCTGGAGAAGAGGAGGTTAAGGGGTGATATGATAGCCATGTTCAAATATAGGATGTCACATAGAGGAGGGAGAAAGGTTGTTTTCTGCTGCTCCAGAGAAGCGGACACGGAGCAATGGATCCAAACTACAAGAAAGAAGATTCCACCTAAACATTAGGAAGAACTTCCTGACAGTAAGAGCTGTTCGACAGTGGAATTTGCTGCCAAGTAGTGTGGTGGAGTCTCCTACTTTGGAGGTCTTTAAGCAGAGGCTTGACAACCATATGTCAGGAGTGCTCTGATGGTGTTTCCTGCTTGGCAGGGGGTTGGACTCGATGGCTGTTGTGGTCTCTTCCAACTCTAGGATTCTATGATTCTATGATTCTATGATTCTATGATTCTATGATTCTATGATTCTATGCCTCCAGGTTCCAAGTGAAACAGCCCCAAGTTCATCAACACACAAGTGGGATGCTAAATACTGCAGTGCCCTCACAGGAAGATCTTTATTTCTCCATTTAAATAAAACAGTTCAAGACAGTAAAGCTACTGAACACCTAATTTGGTCTTATTCTTTGACAAGCCCTTTATCCCAAGATGTGGCCAGTTCAGCAGTTGAAGTCTTAAGCCTAGCCTGTGTACTCTTTGACACTACTAGCTGAATGCAACCCATTAGCCCAAGGGCTCGCTACAGCTAGACTGGTGACTGGCAGTGGCCGCTGAGACCATATAACACTGGTCCTGAAAGACCTACATTGGCTCCCAGTACGTTTCTGAGCACAACTCAAAGTCTTGGTGCTGACCTTTAAAGGCCTAAATGGTCTCAGCCCAGTATACCTGAAGAAATGTCTCCACCCCCATCGTTCAGCCCGGACACCGAGGTCTAGCGCCGAGGGCCTTCTGGCAGTTCCCTCACAGCCAGAAGTGAGGTCACAGGGAACCAGGCAGACGGCCTTCTCGGTTGTGGCACCCGCCCTGTGAAACGCCCTCCTAACAGATGTCAAGGACATAAACAACTATGTGACTTTTGGAAGAAGGCAGCCCCGTTTAGGGAAGTTTTTAATGTTTGCTGTTTAATAATAATAATATAATATACTGTTGAGAGCTGCCCAGAGTGGGTGGGGAAACCCAGACAGATTGGTGGGGTATAAATGATATAGTAGTTGTTGTAGTAGTATTAGTAGCAGTGGCGTAGCTTGGGGGGTGCCAGGGGTGCCGGCCGCACCGGGCGCAACATGGGCAGGGGGCACGCTCGCACTAGCAGCTCTGTGCCCCTACTAAAATCCACGGGTTAGGGAGCCCGCGCTCGCTCGGCTTGGCGAGGAGGTCGCGGAAGGGGGAGAGCGAAGCCTTCTGCCGCGGGCAAAAAAAGGAGAGGAAGCCGGGCGGCCGGGCGGGCGGGCTGGCTGGCTGGCGGGGGTCTGGCTGTGCCTGCTGCTGCCGTTGCTGCCGGGCTTTGACAGCTTGGCGAAGCGGAGGGAGAGGAGCTTTATGGTAATTGCAGCTCTCTCTCCACTGGCCGCCTGGGTAGTGAGCCGAGCTGAGCAGGGAGTCTGGCGAGGGGGCGGGAAGAGACTTTTCCACCTCGCCTGGTCAAAAAGGAGAGTGGAGTCTCCTCAGGGCGCTCTCAGGCAGGGCAGGGCAAGGCAAGCAGAGCGAGGAGGAGAGAGAGGGGAAGGGGGGGAGCAGCCAGGAAACGCTGCGGTGTGGAGGAGGAATCAATTAAGGAGAGAAAGCGAAAAGCCTTGGAGAAAGGGAAAAAAGGAAAGAAAAGAGGCAGCTCCAGGAGAGCGCGGGGGAAAGAGAAGCCTCGCTGCTGCTGCTTGGGAGAGTAAATTACTGTACTTGCCTTGCCCCGGGTTAGGGGGCGCAAATTAATTGCCTTGCCCCGGGTTAGGGGGCGCAAATTACTTGCCTTGCCCCGGGTGCTGATAACCCACGCTACGCCGCTGATTAGTAGTACATCTTCAGGGTTTTTTGCTGCCTACCTGGGGCTGAAAAACATAAGAGGCCTATTTACTGCATATGACAGGTGGGTTATATTCAATATGGTGGATCACAGATTGTGCAGGCCTGTCCTAAGTCTTTAGCACACCCACTGGACTTTTAAAAAATGCCTTCACACTCATGGATCTTCCCACTTACAAAGTAACCAGGTCTAGCAATGTGCCTTCTCTCTTCAATATTATGTTAACAGGCTTAGAATATTTGTGGATTAGCTAGTCAACACACCTACAAATGGATGCACATGCACACACACACACATTTGTCTTTAGATTGAAAATGATGGTCTGCACCCCTCTCCTTTGAAAGTCATTATAAATGCTTATAACTTGTCCAAACCTTGCCTGAGAGACCAGAGTATATGAATTCAATAATATTTCCTATCAGGTTTATTTTAATTGCTTTTTGACATCTTTCCCAACAGAGAGAAGTTGTCCTTGGGCCAAACTTATGATGGGTATAATTAATTTTATGATATGGCTTTACACCAGATATAGCCACAGCCCTATCTGAATATCCTTTCCTGGTGTACGTATGGGGGAGGGGGGGAGGGAGAGAGGGGGAAAGAAACTGTGCTAAACCCATGCAAGATGTGCAATTAATGGTATCACTTTGGGGGCACATTTTATCTTCCAGTCATGTCACCATCTCCCTCCCCCAATTTAGACTTAATTTCTCATTCTCATAAATGCATTTATCCTTATAGGCACATTGAGACTGAGAAAAATTGCAGAGAACTTTTCAAAAACCGGAGTGTTGAACTTTAGCAGATACCAGAAATTTTTGGCATCAAGAGAAATAAGAGAGGCTTCAGAGTTAGTTTATATTTCATATGCTATGATTTGAACTGACCAATTAAAATGGGGGCTAAACCACTGGGATAATTTGACGTGATCTACAAAAGCAGCTCATCGTTTCCCCCTCCAAGTATAGAAATGTGGGTGATCTTCTAATGAAACAAGGTAATGTACAACAATGCACAAATAATGACAGTATTCTTTCCCAACAGTGTCCAGCCAAATGCCTCTAGGCAGTTACAAAGAGGGCATGATAAAGATAGACATTTGCTATTGATTTTCCCAAACACCTAATGATCAGAGACAGGCTGCTTCTGAATACTGAATTCCCATTTCTGAACTGTCATGGCTCATAGACATTAGCCATCTTCAAGGCTTCAGCTGGAACATGTGAGGGCATTACTTGCACAGAGGACAAGCGGTAGAGTCTCTAGCGCTGCCCCCAATGACCTCAATGTGCACTGCCCACATGCTTGCACCTTCCGTTCCTGGCCTTCATGTGTTCATAGTTCTGGACAGGGCTTTTAAGGAGCTTCCAAAAAAATATGCTTAGAAGCCAACCTGTGATCAGGAACATGGCCTTACCAGGGCTCCTGGTTGCAACAAAGCTTCCAAGCCTGGAAAGGTCAGGCGTGAAATGTGAATGGTGTTATGTACTGAAATGTGAATGAGTTATGTACTCATGTTGGCTCCCATGTATATCCTGATTCCATACCATGTAGCCAGTCAGTAGGGTTTTGAATTGTGTTCCAAAACAAACCTGTAAGCAATGCAAAATTGTCAACCTCAGAGGCATATGTATGTTCCAAAATGCAGGGCCTGGCTGCAACCTTAACTGCCTTGTTTTGCAGCAGCCAAAGTTTCCAGAGACTTAAAAAAAAAGTTAAAGGCAAATGAAATATTTAACTTTGTTGATAGTGGGCATAACTAATTTGTATGAATGGTATTTCCCCCAAAATTCCATATTGGCTTTGCGGCGACAATGCTAATGTCGCCTGTTTGGCTATATTAAAGCTGTCAGAAATCACAGCACAGTAAATACAGCTGGGGAGGATTTCAATATTTAGCATGGCACTAGGTACAGATTTGTATGCAGATTGTGTGAATTGCCTCCGGCTTGCATTCTGCAGCAGGGCATTTCTTAAGAATGTATTTAAGGAAGTGGCAGACAGTCGGCTTCCAGCTAGCACAAAGGTGCTGTCTAGATGCCTACATCAATAGCAATCTTCTGTGTACATATGAAGAGTGTGTCTGATTGATTTTTTAGTGGGGGGGAACACCCCCCCAAAACCACTCTGCATTATAGTACTCTGAAAAGAGAAGCCCCTATCGGTAAAAACAAATCCCATTCATGAAGGTGACGTTCCTTCTATGGCAAAACAAAGTGATTAGAGTTTTAAACACAGCAAGGTCTTTAGTAAATCAAAACTGTTGGAAATAAAGAGAATGTGATGCCAGCAACAGAAGAACACAAATGCAAACACTTAAACCAGCAGTATCACCTTCTCTTCTGGCCTACCGGTAATTCCAAGATGCTTCCAAACATATTCCTTTCTTCATCACATATACACACCAAGCCAACAGTATGAATTATCTTTGGTTTGCTTCCAGATCTGTTAGTAGTAATATACTGCATGCTCACAGCTTCACAAACACACAAGCACACAAGTACACACACACACACACACACACACACACACACACACATCTCCAAAGCATTATTGGGAATGTGATACCCTCCAACATTTCTCCAGTGAAAATAGTGATGTCCTATTCATACATACATACATACCCATCTGACTGGGTTGTCTCAACTACTCTAGACAGCTTCCAACATACAGTGGACCCTCTGGATACGAACTTAATTCGTTATGGGGGTCCGTACATGCCCTGAAAAGTCTGCATCTAGAGGTGCCGCTTCTGCGCACGTGCACGGCGCAACATAACGGTTCTGCGCACACGTGTGTGGCAAAACCTGGAAGTATACACTTCTGGGTTTGCCATGTTCACAACCCAAAAGTTATGTTACCTGAAGGTAACGTAACCTAAGGGTCCACTGTATATCAAAACATAATAAAACATAAATCAACTTCACTATACAGGGCTGCCTTCAGATGTCTTCTAAAGGTTTCATAGTTATTTATCTCCATGGCTTGTGGGGTTGCATAACTTCATGCCCTCTGACATTTCTCTGATGAAAATAGGAATGTCCAAAGGAAAAGTGGGACATCCTGGGAGCAAATCAGAAAACAGAACAGCTTCTGTAAATCCAGGACTGTCCCTGGAAAATAGGGGCACTTGGAGGTTCTGGGATGTGCACATTCCTAGGAATCACACTCCAGGCCACTCAAACAACATGTGGACCACTTCTTTGTGATAATGTTGTGACAACGTCAAAACTGATCCAGCTTTTACTGACAGGTCTCTCATGTTTGTGGGCAAGTGGGGTGGCAGATGGGCAGCTGTACTGCAAGCCATCTCTCTCCACAGACTCACCATAAAGATGAATGTTTTGCAACTATTAAAACACCCCCAAATAATTTGCCCTCTTTGTCTGACTTGAAGGGGGGTAGGCTACTGGGTTTAGACCCTTTGCACCCCCACAGATTCTTCCCCTACACATATCTGAATGGCTCTGTTAATAGTTACCTTATTGGAGCAATGTATGTGTACATTTATGAGGGATCGAAATATTCAATAACAATTAGATGACTATACGTTATTCAACAACTAAGGATGCAATCCTCACCGCAGCCAGGCAGCAGCGGGACTTGAGAGAGTGATGGTGATGCTGCCATACACAGAATCCTGCTTTTCATGCAGCCGGAAAAGGAAGTTGCGTGGCAAGTTCCCTCCCCCAATGAAATGAAGACACATGACACGTTAGTTAAGGTTAATGGGCGTAAATGGCCACAACTTTATTGATTACAGAATTGAAGGTATTGGCCTTAGGCATTGGCTCCTACGACTACCCGGCATGGGAACCGGGAAGGGTTGAACACAAACCGTGGGGGTGACCTGCTGGAGTACGCCAGCTAGGCCCCCATGGGTGTCACCGCTCGTGGGCGTGCCGGCGGCCCTCACCTTACTAGGTCTCGGACAAGGCAACGCCCCCGGAGTCCTCTACCGGACTACCCTTTACTCGGGGGAAGGTGATGGCGTGTCCTTCCCCCCCATCCATTTGCATAACAATAGACCCCTGCCAATGCCTAACCGCCAAAACCGTGAAAGTTGTGACGATTTGCTACGAGGTAGGCGAAAAAACCAAAAGGCTGCAAAGTCGCCAACTTGGAAAAATTCCTACCAGGCCCCTTGCGGCGACCAACCGAAGTCCATAGCAAGGTCAAGACTGCCTAACCTAAGGGTGGGTGGGCTGGGAAAAAACTTCTCTGCTGCCGAGGGGTGAAGAGGGAGATCCCGGGGCGTGCCTGGCCTTAAATAGCTCAGGCCACGCCTCCCCGGCCCGCCTATTGGCGGGCGGGGGGAAGGCGGGGAGGCACGCCCCCGGGGATTCCCTGGCTCTCGCGGGGCTAAACTCCAGCCCCGCGCTTGTGGGAGGGGCCAGCCCGCAACACCCTCTCCTCCCGAGGCTCGGAAATGGCTTTGCGTGGCAAGTTCCCTCCCCCAATGAAATGAAGACACATGACACGTTAGTTAAGGTTAATGGGCGTAAATGGCCACAACTTTATTGATTACAGAATTGAAGGTATTGGCCTTAGGCATTGGCTCCTACGACTACCCGGCATGGGAACCGGGAAGGGTTGAACACAAACCGTGGGGGTGACCTGCTGGAGTACGCCAGCTAGGCCCCCACGGGTGTCACCGCTCGTGGGCGTGCCGGCGGCCCTCACCTTACTAGGTCTCGGACAAGGCAACGCCCCCGGAGTCCTCTACCGGACTACCCTTTACTCGGGGGAAGGTGATGGCGTGTCCTTCCCCCCCATCCATTTGCATAACAATAGACCCCTGCCAATGCCTAACCGCCACTCGAGCAAAGCTCGCCGCCAATACCTTCAGGCCTGTAACCAACCCCTAATCCCTACTATGATATCTCCCAACCATATATCATTCCCGGCATCGGACAAATGCACGCCATCCCGCCTGTAGAGGGCCTCGTTGCTGAACTGTATGTTTGAGTGTCGGATGATGCACCCGCCCAAGGCCACCACTCTACGTTCCACTGCCCGCTCTAAAACTTTCCTTGCTTTATTCACACCCACTGGGCTCGCACAGTCCCTCCATGTCCTCCTCTCAAGCAACGAGGACCACAGTATTTTGATGTTTGGGTACACTGTCACCAGCTCGGACAGGTCATCAAAAATGTTCCATCTGAGATCTATCGCCTTGCGGTATGCGAGGTCGTTCTCGCCCAACTGAATCACTAGTGCATCAGGAGGCCCCTCAGAGGCAGCCCTTGCCATCACTGCTGGCTTGAACTCACTCCAGCGCATCCCTCTCCGCGCTAGCCACGCCAGCTCCACCTTCGCAGGCAACTTCAGATTTTGCCCTAGCCCTGTACTCATGGCCCGAATCCAGGCCCAATGAACTATACTGTGGCCCACCAACCAGATGTGCACCTTTTTAGATCCTGGAAAGCAAGCAGACAAGGAAAAGGAGTTCAGCAGTATATTTCTCAGTCATAAGTTATTTCTGACATATGTTTTATAAGCATTGGATCTCCACCTCCCCAATTCCTTGATCCTCTTGGTGGAGAGCCCCAGGTGCACCGCGGTGGTGGCGGCCCCTATGCGGAAAGAGTGTGCCGCAAACTCAGCCGCTGGTAGCCCACATGCCGCCAAAGCCATACGCATCACCCTGGTGAATTGCTGCCTGGCCAAACGCGACCCGTCTGCATGGATCAGCAGGGGACCCGGGTCCTTTGGCCTTAGGTATAAAAAGCGTCTCGTGTCCCTTACCGGACAGGGGCCCTTGTCCTGGGCTGCTGGAAGGCGGAGAAGAGTCCCTTTACCCTGTTGGTCTGTCTTTGAATTCCGCACCCTAACTATTAGGTCAGATTGTGATAGGGTCAGGTCGCTTAATAAGATGCCCCTCTGTGCATGGTTGAACACCCCTTCGCAGACGACCTCCCCGATACGTAGTGCGCCAAAAAATGATATAGAGAACGCAGCCGAGAATAGGCGTGCTTCATACTTAGACCAGCACACTGAGCGTAAAGCTTTGTGAATTCGTGACAAGATGTCATACGTTATAGGCCGCCTCCCGTCTGCACTCGGGGGGTGCTGTCTGCGCCATCCTTCCAGTGTCTTGCGTACGATAAAAGCCGCGCACGGGTCGGTCGCAAAAAAGGCTTTACAGAAATAAGAAATCCCTGCCGACTGGATATTAAGGGTTTTAGGTGCCCTGCCTAACTCTTTCAGGTGAGCCAAGTAGTGGAGGACCTCTCTCGTTGAAGGTGTAGCGAAGGGCCTAGCGCCCGGTGCTTTACTACGGAATTTTAGGAAATCAGCCCAAGCCCTCTTGTATGAACGCATCGTGGACGGAGCCACAGCACTGAATACTCCCTTCATTACTTCTCTCTCCCAAGATTCCAGAGATGCTCCGGGAAAGGCATCGATGATTGCACCGCATCCGGCGCTAATAAGCGAAAGCGCTCCATCTGAAAACGAGACAGAGCATCCGCGATGTCATTATTAACGCCAGGTACGAATTTGGCCGAAAAGTATATGTTCCGTTCCAGACACAGAAGTATGAAGGATCGTAGAAGGTTTCCTACTCTGGTGGAGCGCGCGGATTGCCTAGCCAAGACCGCAACCACTGCCTGATTGTCTGTATTGAAACAAACCCTATGATTGCTAAACTGCTCCGCCCAAAGATGTACCGCTACTACTATCGGGAAAAATTCCAAGAATGTAAGGTCGCGGGTAATGGGCTTACCCCGCCATTCTGAGGGCCACTCTCTGGCACACCATTGACCTTTAAAGTAGACCCCAAAACCCAGCGACCCTGCCGCATCTGACTGAACTTGGAAGTCAGTGCTTAGTGCCATGGAGTCCTGCCATAGGGATATGCCGTTGTACTTTTCCAGGAATTGCAACCAGACGCCCAGGTCGGCCTTAACTCCTTTGGATAAGCGTACCCTGTGCTGCGGTGCCTTAAGACCGGCTGATAGTCTGGCCAAGCGGTTACAAAAGGGGCGCCCCGGTGCCACCACCCTACATGCGAAATTTAAGTGACCCAGCAGCGATTGAATCTGTTTTAGGGTAATTTTCTTTAAGGGCAACAGCTGTTGAATCATTGCCTTGAGTGCCAAGAGTTTATCTGCTGGCAACCGTGAGGTCTGGGCCACAGTATCCAGCTCAATACCCAGATACACTAAACACGTGGCCGGGCCCTCCGTTTTGTCAGCGGCTAGAGGTACCCCCAATTCCCTCGCCAAAGCTGTGAAGGCCTCGAGCAATGTAGAGCACCGTGCTTTACTGTCAGCCGCCAAAATAAAATCATCAAGGTAATGCGACACGCCCAACGACCCTGTTTTGTGGCGTAAAGCCCAATCCAGAAATGTGCTGAAGGATTCGAAGGCCGCGCAAGCTATGGAGCAGCCCATGGGCATCGCCTTGTCGATAAAATAAGCCCCTTCGAATATAAAACCTAACCATCGGAAGTCCTCTGGATGCACTGGGAGAAGGCGGAAGGCAGACTCGATGTCACACTTTGCTAAGAATGCCCCTTGCCCAAATCTCCGAATCATTTTTACTGCCTGATCAAAGGAGGCGTACTTAACTGAACAGAGCTCCTGGGGAATTGCATCGTTGACTGAGCCCCCCCTAGGGTAGGAGAGGTTATGAATCATCCGAAATTCCCCAGGGGCCTTTTTTGGGACGATGCCCAGGGGAGACAGATGGAGTCCTGCCAAGGGTGGCTCATCGAAGGGACCAGCCACTCTTCCCGCCCTGATTTCCTTCTCTATCTTTTTCCTAGCTATATCGGGCCTCTCCATAACTGATTTTTGATTTTGAGGCACGCCGGAATTGGGGGGAACAGCGACCGGGATTCTGAAACCTTTGGAGAAACCCTCCCATAGATAGTGTGCGGCCTCACGATCAGGGTAAATTTCTAGCAGGGTTTTTAAGGGCTGTAAGCAGATAGGGGAAAGAGCCATGCCGAGATCGAAATTATTAGAGGATACCTGAAACCTAGTGGAGGAATCTGCTGCTGTCTCTGATAAAGCTGTGTTGATCTTACTGGCGGTTACCCGCTCCCTGTAGTGCGGATCCGGGGGCGCCCCTGGCGTTGCCGTGGGAGTACCCCCTGCCGCCCCGAAAGGGCTGTTGCTTACCCTTGAAGCAGGCAGAGGCGGGATGGTTACCCCAGCAACGCTCACACTCGTGGAGGTACTTACAGAAGGGGCGTGAGCATACACCCCTGTTGAACTCCCAACACTGGCGCCGCCGTTTTACCTCGGTCTTTCCCACTTTTGCCGAATCCAGATTTTTCTTATCAATGTATGGGTTTACATCTTCTCCCCAGTAGTTTGGATCAGTAAGGTCCCATCGGGTGGTAGGGTGCAAAGACGCGTTTCTGCGAAAATTCTCATCATATATCAGTGCAGCATTTTCTCCCGCGAGTGCGCGGGCCCTCCGTACGTGAGCCATATAGGCCACGAGATCCATGGAGCGTCTGGGATACGCAGCGCACACGACACCCATGAAAACCTGGTAGCCATCTAACCAGTTCTCGAAAGTGCGCTCCGCTCTAGGCGTTCTATACCTTCTCTTACCATAAGAGCGCCTCTTTTCACCTCTTCCCACTAATTTGGCAGGGGGAAGGAGGG
Source organism: Podarcis vaucheri (assembly GCF_965113315.1). Classification (NCBI taxonomy): domain Eukaryota; kingdom Metazoa; phylum Chordata; class Lepidosauria; order Squamata; family Lacertidae; genus Podarcis; species Podarcis vaucheri. The sequence goes on along the minus strand of NC_138762.1, from coordinate 93,131,236 downwards.
TAAATATATCCACATACTCCCCATTAAGGATTTTATTCCACTTTTTCTGGGATAGATGGTTCCCCAAAATGAAATCTGTGGGCTGGTTGGTGGCAACCTTAACCTCCTCTACTAGAGCCCCATCCTTCCAATCAAGCACCCCATTAAAGGTCTTCCTATGGGAATTGGCCCTCCGTTGATGCGCCCACAAAGGAATCCCATGAATACCTTCACCTTGCCCCCAGTAGCCATCCATGGGGCCCTCACTATCAGAATCTGAAGAGGACGTACCTGAATCCTCATCCGTGTCTGATTTGCTGCTCCTCTTCTTTTTCGCAGAGGTGTGTTTCTTCTTTGACTTCCTCTTACCCCCTTGCGTGCCCGCGTCGGCTGAGCTGGTCTCCGCGGCCGACTGAGGTGGCTGAGGTTCCCCTCGGTCCTCATCGGACCCAGAACCTGCGCTGTCCTCGGTGGAACTATGCAGAGGCTCTTCCTCCTGAAAAACACTCGGAATACCTGATGTTTGTGAGAGGGGTATGATATTGGCCCCCTTAGCCGGAGTCTTCCCTTTGTCCCCACGCTTTCCGGGTGCCTTGCCCTTGCTGCCACCTTGTGCTGCCTTCCGGGATAGCGCGGACTGGGCACGTGTATTGGGGCGGCTTGCGGTTGATGTCCCAGGCCGGGCATTGGCTGCTGCCACGAGAGGTGCACCAACCTGACCTTGATTGGCTGGTGGCGTGTCAGGTATGATGTTCTGTGAAGGCTCTGGGGCCGGAAGAGCCCCGGGCACGGGTCTGCATTGTCTATAAAAGGATTCAAATGCCCTGAAAAGCTGGTCAAAAGTTTGAGGATTGCAAGATATTGACACCATGCGTGCGCCCTCACTACCTGCCGCACCCGCTGACTGATTACCGGAGGTGGAAGGCTGTTGCTCGCCTCCGGAAGCCATTGCAATCGCAACTGTTTTTTAACAAACCTGCAAATCTAGCGAGGCGAACAGACCCCCCCTTCCACCTCTACTTTTCTCTTATAAATCAACTATTTATTTCTATTTATTTATTTATTTATTATTATTAATTTTTTAATTTTTTTATTTTATTTTATTTTATTATTATTATTATTATTATTATTATTATTATTATTTAATTAATTATTTATTTATGTATGTATGAATGTATGTATGTATGTATGTATGTAATTATTTATTTATTTAGTTATATAACCAAACCAGTAAGAATTATTATCAAGTGTATCTGTAAATTTTATTCCAATGAATTAGAGGGAGGGGAATTAACCTAAAGAGGACGCCTGACCGGTAAGTATGTAAACAAATCCGATGCAAATTAAACGCTACCAAGCTAATCAGCGTATCTAAACAGTCAGCTTCGCACCACTCGCCTCTTGCACCAGGTCCAATTGCTTATGCTTAATCTGAACTTGAGTGGAGCACCAGAGGGAGAACAGCGAGAGCTATGCCCAAATGAATGACCTTCAGTCTGTTTCCAAATTTTATTGCCAGGAATTTTAGTGGAGGCTGCCTATCCGGCCTTATATAATTAATTCTGATGCCAATTAAATGCTTTACCACGTTAATCCAGCTTAAAAGCTCCTCAACTAGTACTAAAGAAGATTTGTAACAATAAAGGAAATTTTAATTCTATTTTATTTATTCTATTTTTCCAAAGACAACTATTTCAACTATTTAACTAATACTCTTCTTATATTGCCAGAAATCTCTTACAATGCGTAAACATGAACTGTTGTGTGACTAGCCTGGCTGCTAAAGGAGATAGAACGCTGTAGAAATAAGGTCTCCGGATCGCAGGCTGCAATAACAACTCCTGCCGCTAGGTGGCAGTGTTCCCTAGGAAGTAGCAGAAAACAAACCCTCGGCTGCAGAAAGAAAGGCAGTTCGAGCACCAGAGTATAAAGCAGCAAAAACTACTGAAAAACGGGCAATAACAGAAGGAAAAGCAACTAAATAATCTCTAAATAACAGAAGGAAAAGCGGAGATAAAAGTTAAATGGCCCTACTCAAAATGGCTGCCGGGACGCACCACGGCGACCTTACCAAGATGGCGGCCGGGAGGGAGATGCCCTCAGTCAAAATGGCGTCCCTCAACAATTATGGCCCTAATTAACCAAACGTCCAGAAAGCGGTATTAAATGCAGGTACAACAACAACCACTAAATATCAGAGGCAGAAAGGGAGAAAAACGGAGAAACAGAGAAAACAATAAAATGTCACACTCAAAATGGCCGCCGCTGGAGTGCCACGTGGACCTTCCCAAGATGGCGGCCGCTGTGACCTTCCTCCCTCACACAATTTCTGCTTCGTTTGCCCTTAAATATGGCGCCTGCCTCTCCTTAGCAGACTCCCTTGCCAAAGATGGCTGCCGCGACTTCAATCACCCCCCCCCCCACAAATACAGACAGCTGAAAAAACCACAGAAACAACACAGCGATTTCGGCAAAATCAGCAGGTAAAATCGGAGGCAGCACGGGAGGGCTAGTGGCAAGGCACAGCGGCAGCGAAGAGAGAGGGGAGAGGAGAGGGGAGGGTTATGAGAAGAGGAAAGGCTAGGAGATGCAGCGCCACGGGGATGGAACGGCAGCAGTACAACAGAAATAGGCAGAATTAAAGCGACCAACAGAAATGGAGGAACCAGAAGAATAAAGCAGGCAATCGCCGCGCAGGGGGAAATTCGGTCCTGCGGTCGCAGTGATACTATACCCGTCTTCTTTGCTGGTGTTCCGGTCTGAGCTGAAGGAAGCACCCTGCTCTGGACGGATTTTTGAGCAGGTAGAGTAGGAAGGTAAAGAAAAAGAAAAAACTTCTCTGCTGCCGAGGGGTGAAGAGGGAGATCCCGGGGCGTGCCTGGCCTTAAATAGCTCAGGCCACGCCTCCCCGGCCCGCCTATTGGCGGGCGGGGGGAAGGCGGGGAGGCACGCCCCCGGGGATTCCCTGGCTCTCGCGGGGCTAAACTCCAGCCCCGCGCTTGTGGGAGGGGCCAGCCCGCAACACCCTCTCCTCCCGAGGCTCGGAAATGGCTTTGTTTTATTATGCTAGTTCCAGAGAGAGGAGCAACAACTGGACCCAGATCAGCTCTCTTGCTGCAACTTGTGGTTTGTAGGGCCAGCTTGGGGTCCAGTGGATCTTAAATGCCCCAGTTCTGCCCTTTCCCACTTCCAAAATGCTCCACTTCAAGGTGATTGTTGTTGTTGTTGTTAGTGGAGTAGGCAATGTAGTAGCTTCTGCATCTTTTATGGTTGGAGCAGGGGCCTCTGTGACAGCAGATGCTCCTCATCAGTGAGAGATATCTGCCTCATCCAAACACTCCCCAGTGTGGTGGACCAGGGATCGGAATCCCTCTGTCCTTGTTATTTTTGTTGTTTAGTCATTTAGTCGTGTCCAACTCTTCGTGACCCCATGGACCAGAGCACGCCAGGCACTTCTGTCTTCCACTGCCTCCCGCAGTTTGGTCAAACTCATGCTGGTAGCTTCAATAACACTATCCAACCATCTCGTCCTCTGTCATCCCCTTCTACTTGTGCCCTCCATCTTTCCCAACATCAGGGTCTTTTCCAGGGAGTCTTCTCTTCTCATGAGGTGGCCAAAGTATTGGAGCCTCAGATTCATGATCTGTCCTTCCAGTGAGCACTCAGGGCTGATTTCCTTAAGAATGGATAGGTTTGATATTTCTTGCAGTCCATGGGACTCTCAAGAGTCTCCTCCAGCACCATAATTCAAAAGCATCAATTCTTTGGCGATCAGCCTTCTTTATGGTCCAGCTTTCACTTCCATACATCACTACTGGGGAAACCATAGCTTTTACTATACGGACCTTTGTTGGCAAGGTGATGTCTCTACCTTTTAAGCTGCTTTCTAGATTTGTCATTGCTTTTCTCCCAAGAAGCAGGCGTCTTTTAATTTCGTGGCTGCTGTCACCATCTGCAGTAATCATGGAGCCCAATAAAGTAAAATCTCTCACTGCCTCCATTTCTTCCCCTTCTATTTGCCAGGAGGTGAGAGGACCAGTGTCCTTGTTATTAAATATTATAAAAGACATTTTCTAATGAAGCACATCAGTTCCCATCTTGAGACTGTTGCACTCTCCTTTGTGTGAGAAATGGGAAAGAGAGTGTTTCAGTTGTTTCAAAGAACAGTGATGTTCTCTTTGCGATTTTGGTCCTAGTTTTTTTTTCATTCTACAATTGTAGCTTCATGGACAATAATGGCCAAACGGGCTCTGGTTCAACCAGAATCCAGTGGTGTTAGAATACAGGGCAGAGTAAACCAGAGGAGCAATTTAAAGGAAGGAGATGGGAAAGTCTTCTCACTGCTATCTGGGACTCAGTTTGGCAAACTGGCAAACTTTCCCATGTCCCTTTACCATGCCTTCACCCCAAAATCCACCTGTCCCATCCTTTTTCTGCATTAATCTCTGGTTGGATTGATCATTTAATAAATATACACACAAAACACACTTAAATGCATCTTTGAATACACTGCTGTAAATGTTTCTTCTTTCAAAATATGCCATTTAAAACATATTTTGTACTGGGGATGGGATTTGAGCTGAGAGCTCTATTAGAGCAATCAGGAAGTGTGAACACTGAGTTCCGATCCACAGCTTAGTCCAGGAATTGTGGATGAGGTCATTTTTCATTGGTACCCACAATGATCAAATTCCTCAAGCATCCCTGTCTGACGGTACACACCCTATATAGCTTAATTGAACGTATGAAGTGAAAATGTTGCATGGAGAATACAAAAATCCAACAATCATGCTTTACCCAGAGCCTGTTGCCAGATATTTTGGCTCTGAGGTGTGTGTGTGTGTGTGTGTGTGTGTGAGAGAGAGAGAGAGAGAGAGAGAGAGAGAGAGAGAGAGAGAGAGAGAGAAGGATAGAGAGGAGATGGGGCAATTCCTTTCTTGTCAGTTACTGACTAGGGATAGCCAAAGTAGTTCCATCTAGATGCTGTGTTGGCCAATCAGGGTCCAACAACATCGGGGGGGGTCATCTGGAGGGCACCATTATGGCTACTTCTTCTGCATATTTATCCTTGCTTCCACTACTCATGGGGACGTTTATTGCAGAAGGTTGGAATAAGCTGTGCCTTTCAGGTCAGTGAACTGTGTAGCAAACTGTTCTATTTGTTCTTCTTACCAGATTCTTCAGGCAGAACTCTGGTGATGAATTTAACTGTCTCTTGCCACAGATGACCTGTGGCAGCACTGAATACAAACCACTATGATGTATACAGTAACTGTTGGCCATATATTTCTAGGTAACAAAGTGATCTTAAATCCTCTCTGCTAAAAGACAGCAGAAGGCCCGTGCAATCATAACACCACATAAACCCCAAAGGTTGTTTAAGGTTACTTCCAGGCATGCTGTACCTTGTAAATATATTTTACCCACTCAGTTTTCATTTGCGTTTTGTATATCTTTACCCTTCAGTGATTCCTTGCCATTAATAAACCATGAATGCATAAATATGAAGTTAAAAAGGACCATCTTTCAAGAGCTATAGCACTTTTATGGCAAAGGCATTCAAGTGGAATTTTTCTGATGCACAGTCAATTGACTTTTTTAAGTAACTTTTTTGGGTGCTTTGATACATGCGATGTTAGAAAAATTAATAGAGAGTCATGCTGCAACAACGTTAACACTGATCTGATCAAAAATGGACAGGTCGTAACCTGGGGGACATGGATGCAGGTTTAAACTCCACAGTGTAGCTAGAATTGCTATCAACTGTTACTAGCTTATTTTTCTGGACCTAGAACTGGAATGAGAAAATGGTGGCCCTCTGTGTGTTGTTAGACTTTGAGTCCTAGTATCCCTAACCATTGGTCATTATGGCCAGGGTGATTGGACATTGGCATCCAACAATTACTGGAGAGCCACAGGTTCCTCACCCTGTTTGAAATCAAAGCATTGCAGGAAATGTTGATACAGAGGCTTGTCTAGTTCATTTTTCAGGATAGAAGTTGGTGATGTGTTCCAATTCACAATTTAGCAGCACTGGGATGTAGTACACGGCTTAGGTCTGAATTTCTGGCTGCAGGGAGGATATGCAGGGTAGTTTACAGACTGGAGTATATGCAGCAAGCTGAGATGTCCTTGGTTTGAATTATTCACTATTTACACACAGGGTGGTTTTGGGAAAGCTACTCTTTCTAGGTCAGGGATGGGAAATCCTTTTCAGCCTGAGGACTGCATTGACTTCTAGGCAACCTTACAGTGATGGGTGGTGCCAGAGGCAAAAGCAGGCAGAGCAATGAATGTGCTACTTGTTAGGAGAACTTGTATCTTAGACTGAAATGATCATGTACAGTTTCTGGAGTTCAGAGGCATTATTCATGCAGGAGCAGGAACTATTTGCAGGGGGAGTAGCGATGAGAGACAGAGACAAAAGCAGCTCAATATGTTGAGAGAAAGACATGACAAAATGGATCAGCTTTTCGGGGTGGAGTTTACTTAGAGAATCTGTAAACAAGTGCTGGCTAAATTGCTATACAAACAGTGTCCTTGTGTGGTTTAAAGTAGCACATGCAAGGAAGTGTATTTGCTTTTCTCCAACACTACTTTCTGCACAAACCTGCATACCTTTCCCTATACTCCATCCAGGTAAGGATTATCACCATACAAGAACACTTTCCAACCAGGCAAAAACATTCAAGGAGGATGCAAAGCCAAGCCAGGAAGGTGGGTGGCCTGTGGAGAGTTTCAAGGCCCAGAAAGACATCTGGAGGACTGGATTTCACCACTGAGACAGAGGTTTCTCATCCTTGATCTAAAACGTAATCCCTTCTTTGTAATATGAGGATCATGACACTGGTTTATTTTACAGCCAGGATCAGGAACCCGTAGTCCTCTGGATGTTTCTGTTCTCTGATTCCCAGCAACCCCACCCAGCATTGAGAGTGGTCAGGGATGATCAGAGTTCAGCAGCAGCTGCCGGTTCCCCATTCCTGGTGAGCAAAGTTGTTCTGAGCATTACTGATAGGATTACTGTGCACAATGCAATTTGAACATTTAGGAAAGGCACAGGATATTAAAGTATTATTCACAGAATTCAGCCAATGCACAGGTTTGAAGTATGCACCTGATGATGCTATCACTATAGAGCAGTGTGTCTGCAGTCATGGAATTCTGGGATTGCAGAAGTCAGAAATGTCTTGTAACTGCTGAACATTCAGGAATGTTGGGTGGGTTTATGGCTGGGGATACCCCCATGTTATTCCAGTTCACTTGACAATTGCAAGGGCAGATGCATGTGTGCATAGTGAACATGCAGAAGAGGAGTAATTTACACCCACTAGTCCCATCCCCTCAGCATTTGCATGTTCATCATTATTGTGGAAGTGTTGTATCCATAAAGGCCCCTATCACACCACTGCTGAATGTTAAGGTGGTGCCAATGAGCTTCCTTGTTAGCAGGGGTAAAGCTAACAACCACTATCCTGCCCCTGGCTTTGTGTGATTAGTGAACTAGTGGGACAGAGGGCCATCTGCACATTTCTCTTATGGGGCGACTATTGGTTCTCCACTAATATATTTAGGATGGCACTTAACGCTTCACAACATCTCTGAATTATTATTATTGAAAACCCCTCTACTGAATCTCCCATTACATTGTGATGAAAGTTTGTTATAAGTCAGAGTTCTCAGCCAAATTACAATCAAAGCAACATACAAACCATAAAGCAATAAAATCCAGGAAACATAATCTGCAAAATAGGTAAAGGACCCCTGGACAGTTAAGTCTAGTCAAAGGTGATTATGGGGTTGCAGCACCCGTCTCACTTTCAGGCCGAGGGAGCTGGCGTTTGTCCACAGACAGCTTTCCAGGTCATGTGGCCAGCATGATGAAAATGCTTCTGGAGCAACGGAACACTGTGGTGGAAGCCAAAGCACACGGAAATGCTATTTACCTTCCCATCGCAGTGGTACATATTTATCTACATGTACTGGTGCGCTTTCAAGCTGCTAGGTTGGCAGGAACTCGGACAGAACAACAGTAGCTCACCCTGTCACAGGGATTCGAACTGCCACCCTTCTGATTGGCAAGTCCAAGAGGCTCAGTGGTTTCGACCACAACGCCACCCGTGTCCCTTTTCCGCAAAATAATGAACCCATGTCTGTTATAAAATAATGACTCGATGGAACCATAAAGTAACTCACAGAGTCCAGACATAAGGAGGAATTTATTTGGTCTGCTCTTCACAGTGGACTGACCTGATCCAATGTTTGTGGATCAAGAATGAAAACCCCAACTTCATGACCCATTTCAGAATTTGCTATGCATTTTTGCAGTACGAAAAGCTTGTACCCAAGTATGTATGTTCTATACAAAGAGGCTATTTTATGGATGAATGCACTGAAAAGTACTGAAAAGTATGTGTTTTACATTAAAATGGTGTGTACATCGTGTGCACAATAGGGTAAAATTATGGGAAACCAGAAGGAACCTCACAAGGCAGTATAACATTTAAAGGAACTATACAACAACATAGTATTCACTACTCCAAAATGTGGAATTGATGGTTGCTTTCTATATCATTTCTATTCTGTTTTTATTATACTAAACTAAAACTAAACAAATTGCATAAATCACATAAATTACATTGTCATTATGCAATTCCACCCCATTTATTCCCATGCAAAGGAAGCACATGGGGGAAATCATAATTATGTATCATTTGCGGACTGAAAGGAACAACAGACGCAAATACTGATTGTATTCGCTGCATTTATTTCTGTTCTAGACATTGGACAAATAAGCAAACCTAGACAATCTCCGCTTCTGTTTCCCTTGAAATTCTCTGACATCCCTAGCAGCAAAGCGGTTCCTTTAGAAACAGTTCCCAAAAGTGCCGTAATTAAAAAAAATAAAAAATGGAAAAGCAAATAAATATGAATGCCCTGTAATATGAAGAGTCCAGGATCTTCTTGCGAGCAGCCGCCCTTGGTTCTTTGCAACAGCTTTTTCAAAGATGTGCCACTGCCTTTACATCATTGTGAAGCCTTTGCTATTACTATTTTAGAAACTGGAAATTAATTTCTTTTCTTTTTTTTGTAAGAAAAATAAAAAGCACCGTGATTCTAAAGAAAATAAACAACATCTCGCAGATATCCCAACCCCAGGATGCGGAAATTGTTTCCTTTTATCTGTGCAGTGTCTTAGAAAACTGAATAGTCACCTCAGTTGTGAAGGTTTTATCGCACATTTTGCTACAACTTCCAAATCTATTGTGCAGACTTGCCATCTCCTGTTCACGGCTTCTCCTCCTTTAGCTTTCTTCTCTTGGAACTTGACAACTCCACTAGGGAGCTTTGGCTTCTTGCCCAACCTCTGCAAATCCAGTTTCATCTTTTTCCCCAAAAAAACAAACCAACCTCCGTCTTAATCAATATTTTACATCCTTTGTAGTGCACCAACTGGCTAAACAAAAAATTCCCCAAACTCATGGAAACAAAGCCTCATCAGGAAATATGCTTTGCCTTATTTGATCTTCTCATGTATTGTATGAAGGGCTTTTACGAAAGATGGGTTAAAAGATGGCCTCTCTCTCTCTCTCTCTCTCTCTCTCTCCTCATCCACCACCCCCCCTTAAAAAAAGGCTCTACCTATTTCAAAATGCGTTCACCAGTATGCTTACACAAGAATTGGGGCTTTTAATACTGGTAGAGAAATATAGGTGAAAACAAAGTTTCAGGTTTGTGCCAATGTCTTTTATCCATCCACTGGTTTCCAAGCTTTCAACCTGAGGACCAAAAGCAGCAGGCAGCAGCTAGGAAGAATCACAGAAGTGTATGTAACATGTTGGTGTTCCTCCTTTGGAGACAGAAATATTCAGGAAACAGCACAGCATCCTTCCTTGAAGACAACACTTCTATCGGGGGACTGCATAAATCTACAGGTTTTAAGAAATGTCTGCCTATTTATAAAGCGTCTTGGCTGCCATGTCCAGCGTGGGGTTTTTTGTGTTCTGAGCAGGCCCTTACATTTTTAAAATTAAATAATAATAATAAAAATTTATCCGGGGGGGCTGGCATGGATATGTACCCAATTCCTGAGCCAAAAAAATCCACCTTTATCTGTGATCAATAAAGTTGTGGCCATTTCTACTCCGGATCATTATCTGCTTGAGCTTATTAATCACATCTTACATTTAGCTACTCCCTGGGGGTGGCAGGGTGGCACTGTGACTGGGCCCACAACAAACAAACTTTGTGGTGAGTATCCCCACCTTTTCCCAGAAAAAAACGTACTGGCCATGCCTATGCACATTTGCACTCAGTTGCACTTAATTCCAAGTAAATGTATATAGGACATTTCTTGTAGTCGTTCAAGGTGGTATGAAAGTCTTTAAAAATGGAGCTTATATAAACCAGAGGTAGGAAGTCTTTTTTCAGTTGGATGGCAGCAATGAGACTCTTGCCTTTGTAATACTACTACTACTACTACTACTACTACTACTAATAATAATAATAATAATAATTTATACCCCACACATCTGGCTGGGTTTCCCCAGTCACTCTGGGTAGCTCCCAAGAGAATATTAAAAATACGATAAAAACATCAAACATTAAAAACTTCCCAAAACAGGGCTGCCTTCAGATGTCTTCTAAAAGTCAGATAGTTGTTTATTTCCTTGACATCTGATGGGAGGGTATTCCACAGGGCCGGTGCCACTACCGAGAAGGCCTTCTGCCTGGTTCCCTGTAGCTTCACTTCTCTCAGTGAGGGAACCACCAGAAGGCCCTCAGAGCTGAACCTCAGTGTCCAGGCAGAACGATGGGGATGGAGACACTCCTTCAGATATACTGGACTGAGGCCATTTAGGGCTTTAAAGGTCAGCACCAACATTTTGAATTGTGCTCAGAAACATACTGGGAGCCAATGTAGGTCTTTCAGGACCGGTGTTATATGGTCTCGGCGGCCACTCCCAGCCACCAGCCTAGCTACTGCATTCTGGATTAGTTACAGTTTCCAGGTCACCTTCAAAGGTAGCCCCAAGTAGAGCTCATTACAGTAGTCCAAGCAGGAGATAACCAGAGCATGCACCACTCTGGCAAGACAGTCTGCGGGCAAGTAGGGTCTCAGCCTGCGTACCAAATGGAGCTGGTAGACAGCTGTCCTGGACACAGAATTAACCTGCGCCTCCATGGACAGCTGTAAGTCCAAAAATGACTCCCAGGCTGTGCACCTGGTCCTTCAGGGGCACAGTTACCCCTTTCAGTACCAGGGAGTCTTCCACACCTGCCTGCCCCCTTTCCCCAAAAAACAGCACTTCTGTCTTGTCAGGATTCAACAATTGTATACATTCCTGCCATACAAAAACCAGAGGTTTCAACATACTCACTCCATCCAGGCTAGCAACAGGCATTATGGCAGTTTATGCCCCTCTTAACCAAGCAAAAGCACTCAAGGTGGGTTCAGAGTTGTGCCAGGTGACAATTCTATGGAACAGACATAGAATGCTTCATTCAGCTGTTGGGCTGAAGGATCTTTTCTTTCTTTCTTTCTTTCTTTCTTTCTTTCTTTCTTTCTTTCTTTCTTTCTTTCCGTCTATCTAGCTATCTATCTATCTAGGGCTTTTTTTCAGCTGGAACTCACATTTCAGCACTTCTCAGATGGGCACCATTGCCATTTTAAGTTCATGGTGAGTTCCATTTTTTTCGGGGTGGGGGGGAATAGAACTCTATCTATATATTTATCACACCCACCAACCAATGCAACCATACTATAGCAGCAGCAAAACAATCCTCAACTTCAACAGACCACACAACATGAAAAGACTTTGAGTAGAAAGAGACTTTACCTGCCTAAAAGGATGGAACACATAAAAGAAAATTGCTTGGTAGAGGCTAATCTTCCCTTGGTATAATTATGGATCTGGCGTAGGACACTTAACTATTGGCTTCACCTAAACTCAAATCCCCCCAGTCTAATATCCCTAGTGCTGCAAGATTGTCACAAGAGCACCTGGACTAAAATTGTCCATCAAAAATTTCACTCTTGTGGTTTATCACCACAACAGCTACTCACTTTGGATTTTAGTAAAGCAAACAGTCTAATTTGTCAGCGCTTAAATGATATCAAGTGTCAGAACAACTTGGCCACAATAAGGAAATTTTGCCCAAGGTATGACTATTTTCCACCTTCCCATTTCAACTCTCTGGCACCCTATCTGTATAACCTAGCAATTCTAAAATATGGACACGCTTTTACTCTCACAAGATTGAAAGTATTGCCCTCAACTGTACTTGAGGGACGATTCCAACAGATTCCACACAAAAAACGCTTATGTCCCTGTGGAGATGGCAGTACCAAATCGGTGGTGCATGCCCTTCTGGCTTGCACTCTTTATAAAGACTTGAGGAATGAGATTATCACCCCACTTTTATTGTCCATTCTGGCTCACCCAACCACTGCCACAATGTCCTTTCTCTTGGCAGATCAAGATGAGAAGGTGACAGCAAAGGTTGCAAGGTTTTTAGCTGGGGCAATCAGAATAAGATCCAGTATTTGACTACTGATTCAAAACCCTAAAATGTATTTTATATAACTGACTTTTTATTTCTATTCTTTGTATATCGTATTGTTGTTTTATTGCTATGGCCGATGGCTGATGCAAATAAAGATTCGTTCAGTTCAGTTCAGCCTGGTAGAGAACAGTGTTCAGCAAAGAATTTGCCAGGAAGTTCAGAGTTGCTTTGGAAAGTTTAAGCTCTGTTGACAGAAGGAAGGATAAGTGGCAGATGTCTGTGATTTTTTAACGACGATGCATTTGAGAACACTTGATACAAATTTATGCTCAGAATTTAAAATTAAGAAGTCCCAGAGCTTGTTGAAATGCTAGTTAGACAAGAGACAGCGTGTACTTGTAAAATTACTTGCTTTGATCCGGAAACTGCTGAGATAAAATAAACATTGAGTAATGTCATTCTCATAGATCACTTGTCAGAAGCAAATGAAGGCCTCATAAAAGAAAGGGAGGAAATTCTCCACCTTTCTGCTTCTCGGGGGCACCACACCTTTTGGAAATCCCTCCAGCAAATCAAAATTCATTATCTAAATAGATGATCCATCGAGAAATTTTAGGGCACAGTGCAGCTGCTGAAAGGAGCAAATTGTTTCTGATTATAAACATGGGTTGGGGGCAGTGTTGCCAGCTTGAATAAAATTTGAGGGGCCCAGGTAAGCCCTACCCCACATAATCAACCATATGATGTGGTGTATGCACACCATTTGAATGGCAATGCCATTAACTTGGGGCGAAGCTCAGCCCCCTCAAATATTTTATTGGGGGGCCAAAGAGATCTTGACCCCTAGGAGTTGGCTCCTATGATTGGGGGTCAAGAATAAATTAATCTCTACAAGAGCTTGTAGAAAGGTTAACGCTTACTGGGAAATGAAATATAATGAATATATAATGAAATGAAAAGGATGTTTAAAATAATCTAAACAGCAGCTTTTGGGAATTATAGGGATAGAACTAATTAAAATGTATAGAAGCTTATTCATGTATGGATGCAGGTGGTACTGTGGTCTAAACCACTGAGCCTAGGGCTTGCAGATCAGAAGGTCAGCGGTTTGAATCCCTGTGACAGGGTGAGCTTCCGTTACTCAGTCCCAGGTCCTGCCAACCTAACAGTTCAAAAGCACCCCAAAAAGTGCAAGTAGATAAAGAGGTACCACTCCAGTGGGGAGGTAAACAGCGTTTCCGTGCGCTGCTCTGGTTTCACCAGAAGCAGCTTAGTCATGCTAGCCCCATGACCCGGAAAAACTGTCTGCACACAAACGTCGGCTCCCTCGGCCAGTAAAGCGAGAAGAGCGCCGCAACCCCAGAGTCGTTCATGACTTGACTTAACTGCCAGGGGTCCTTTACCTTTACCTTTACCTTTACCTTTACTACAGCGGCAAGAATATTACTTGCCCCAAAATGGAAAGAAGCAGAAGTCCCAGCAAAGGAAGAATGGATACAAAAACTTATGGAGTTTGCAGAAAGATGAACAGATGAGCAAATTAAGTTTATTTGGATATGCAGAAGATATTAAAAATAAATTTAAGGAACCGCAGAAAGAGGGGGAAGGAAGCCAAGTTTAGAAATGTCAAAATGATTGTAAAATTATTGAAATGTGTAAAATTAGTGAGATGTATAAACTTGAAAAGTACAAAATAAATATACATAAGAAAGCAGGGGGGGGAATAAATTAATATTATGCTTATGTATCAAAAAGGTGGCAGAAGAATGGATACCCTGGAATGAATGAGCTGCTTTTGCTTATGTTTATAGTCAACAGCTATCCTGAACATAAAAGAACAGACTTGTCAGAGAACAACTGATCATGCCAATCAGCTGTTTGACAGGGAGGAGGAGCCACCAAAACTTCAACAGTTTGTTAGTGCTGTCACCAGTTATCTGGCATAAGGATGCTAGAGAATTGCACATGCAACCCCATGGGGTTCATGATGCAGTTCCTCACCAACCAGGGATTTGTGTACATAAGCTTTCTTTCCCATGAACAAGGCTGCTAGCTGGGCTAGGATACCTCTCTGTGGCTTTCACAGATTTATAGTGCAAGTCTACTCACAAGAGGATTTCCACGAGTTCAATGTGGCTTACTTGCAGGTATGTGTATAACTGATTGCACCTTTCGTTGGCAGGTGAATTAACTCCAGTTCCCCAATCAAAGAAGGTCAAATTTTGACCGCGGGGTCCTGAGTTCAAGGCACACTTTTTAATTGTGACGATGTTTATCGTCCAGATATATTGCAGCAATTTGGAATGAAAAGCAACTTGCTGGAGATGACCTTTCCTTCTCGATATGAATGGTGCTTCGCTCCACTGTAAGTTTCCTCACCACACACTTTGTTATCTCAAAATATTAATCTATATTAAATACAAATTTATTTCACATTAGCCCTGTGCATGGTCTGAGAACGCATAATGCAGCAGCCGTGCTGAGTCTAAGCAGGGATTTGGCCTGGTTGGCGTCTGGCTGGGAGACTGCCAGGGAACTGTATAGATAACACCATTAAGATCCATGGGATAGATAAATGCCATAAATTAGATTGGGGCAGTCATTTCCTCCCTGCGCCAGCCATCCTTAAGAGTCACAAGGGAGCCCTCCTTCGCTTCAGCCAGCCTGCTCTTAAATGCCCTCTGGCTGGTAGTATGCCCTTATGGAAAAATTAACACATTATATCAGAATGACTGAAGGAAAGCAAAGATTCTCAGAAAACTGGATAGGCTTCATCGATTATTGCAATGGCAATGCAATTTATCCAAATATGCTGTTTTGTTTTTCAACCATTCAGATTTAATCTCCTCATGAAAATTTACTGAACACAGAAAATCCAGGTACTTACCCTACTGAAAGACAAAACATGATACATTTTTGATTATTTAGAATCACTGGCTTTCTTTTTATAATGTTATGGTTTGCGTTTTTCATTATTTGCACAAATGACAGTAAGTTTATTTCTGTATGTTTGTTTACAGTAAGTTTGTTCTGTATGTTGTTGTTGTTTAGTCGTTTAGTCATGTCCGACTCTTCGTGACCCCATGGACCAGAGCACACCAGGCACTTCTGTCTTCGTTTACCTTAATACCCACATTTTTTTAAAAAAAGAAGAAGCTAAAAGACCCCTGGGCAGTTAAATCCATTCAAAGGCGACTATGGAGTTACGGCATTCATCTCACTTTCAGGCTGAGGGAGCCGGCGTTTATCCACAGACAGCTTTCTGGGTCATGTGGCCAGCAGGACTAAACCGCTTCTGGAGCAACGGAACACCATGACGGAAACCAGAGCGCACGAAAACGCTGTTTACCTTCCCACCACAGTGGTACCTATTTATTTCTAGTCAAACCTCATTTTGCAGATGGGATCCGTTCCGGAGGCCTGTCCGCAAGTCGAAAATGATGCACGTTGAAGCGCGTGGCGCAGTTTAGAGCTTCTGCGCATGCGCGAGCAGTGAACCTGGAAGTAACCTGTTCCAGTACTTCCGGGTTTGCTGTGGACATTTGCTGAAGCAGATGCAAGTAGAGGCAGACTGCAGAATGAGGTTTGACTGTACTTGCACTAGCATGTTTTCAAACTGCTAGGTTGGCAGCAGCTGGGGAAAAGCAATGGGAACTCACCCATTTGCACAGATTCGAACCAACCTTCTGATCGGCAAGTCCAAGAGAATCAGTGGTTTAGACCACAGCACCACCCGCATCTTATACTTACCTTAATACCCACATTACCCTTTGGCTGGTTCACTAGGTTTCCATGAGTGAGAGTCAACTAAATTTTACTCAACACCTAGAGAGCCACAGGTCCCCTATCCCTGCCTTAAGCACCATTTCAATCATGTACCACAGCATCTTAAGCCACCAGTAGCCACGGCAAATGCAGCAATTTGCTTTGAAGGGTAATGTTTTGGATCAGGAGTTCTGCTCATAACTCCACACAACACTTCTAACATGCAGCTGAATCTAAGTTTCAGAAGGGCTGTGCCACAAACTGGGAACATTTTAACATTGGGATGTTTTCAGAGATGGCTTTCTCTGACCTAAAGCAAGGGCAGCCTGTTCCCTTTGTATTATTACTATTTTTGTGACGACAAATGTCCTACATCTGAAGGAAGATTCCTGTTCATTTTTCACTGCAACATGGCACCAGTGTCATGGGAAGTTAATGACAATGGAAAGTGACTTTGAAGAAAGTTCAAAGACGAGCAAAGACTGAGAGAGATTAGATGCCTGTTTCCGCAGTTCGGGCGATGGGAGTGGAATCATTTTATTTTATTTTATTTTATTTTATTTTTTGCAATGTGGTCTCATGTTCAGGCAGCATACAACAGGCAGAGAATATTGAAGTGCTTTGAGCATTCATCCAGCAGTGCTGTCAGAGCAGGATGTTGGGACATAGAAGAAAGAACAGGAAAGTCCCAAGTGACTTTCTCTCACCTTTCAAATTAAGTGGAAAAATATATGGTTACCAGATTTATTCCAATGAATCCGGGGACACTTTTTTTTTTTTTAAGCTGAGTAGCAACAGGGAGTCAGTAGTGGGGATGGTGAGGCAAAAGACCCTGGGCATGAACACACATGCATATTGTATAAAGGTGTAAAGCCCTTCTTTCGCACTCTGTGAAACAAAAATGTGCAGTGTTTTTTTTTTTTTTTTTGAAAAAACTGGGCAATGGCCAGCTGGCCACAACTCCCGAGCCTCCCCCAATCAGTCAAAACAAAGGGGGAAGGGGGAAGGAATTTGGGGGAGGCTCAGGAGTCACGGGCGGGCAGCACGCTGTTGCCCAGTTTATAAAAAACTCTGCACATTTATGTTTCACAGGGTGCAAAAGAAGGGCTTTGCACCTTGCCCAGCAAAGAAACCGCATGCCTTGTACCCCTCCTGGGCAATGGCGTGCCACCCGCCCATGACTCCCGAGCCTTCCCTGATCAGTCAAAACAAAGTGGGCAGGAGATCTGTACCACCAGACATCCCCGTTTCTCCTTCGGCAGTGGCACAAGACACATATTGGGACTTCTGGTGAGGAAAAATGGTGGGAGCCACGGCAGAGAGCAGCTGCTGAAGCCAGCCAGAGCCAACTGCACGGCCAGGCTGGCTCCGGGCTGCCGAGGCTGCCGCTGCCACGTTTTCCAGGGACAGATTTGCAAATCTGGGGACTGTCCCCAGGAACCGGGGATGTCTGGTAACCCTAGATTAATTCTCTCACTGCTGTGTAAAGCAACGATGGACAATCTCAGATCAAGGGGCCAAATGTAGCCCCTGTACTGGCCCTCAGGACTCTTCCAGGCTTCCACTCCCCAGCAGCCACTGTCTTTCTCAGCAGGCCCCACCAGCTTTGCCACGCACCTTCCTTGAGAAAATTTGCCGTTGAACTCCAGTAATACTCCTTGCTTGAATCATAGAATCATAGAGTTGGAAGAGACCACAAGGGCCATCGAGTCCAACCCCCTGCCAAGCAGGAAACACCATCAGAGCACTCCTGACGTATGGTTGTCAAGCCTCTGCTTAAAGACCTCCAAAGGAGGAGACTCCACCACACTCCTTGGCAGCAAATTCCACTGTCCAACAGCTCTTACTGTCAGGAAGTTCTTCCTAATGTTTAGGTGGAATCTTCTTTCTTGTAGTTTGGATCCATTGCTCCGTGTCCGCTTCTCTGGAGCAGCAGAAAACAACCTTTCTCCCTCCTCTATGTGACATCCTTTTATATATTTGAACATGGCTATCATATCACCCCTTAACCTCCTCTTCTCCAGGCTAAACATGCCCAGCTCCCTTAGCAGAACATTCCCTGACAGTGAGGTGAACGTCACTGGCTTCTGCTTTGTAGGAGTATGTGTATATCGGGGGGGGGGGGCACAGACCAAAAAACCCACCCGGGCTTGGGCTAACATAGTTTAAGCCCTGGTTTGGCTCCAGCTTCAGCTGTGTTCGGATCTGGAGCTTTTGCTGTGTCTACCCCCTGACATAAATACTTGTGACTAGAATGTAGGTTTCTGTGGCCAGATGTGGCTGTTCATGAACAGCAATGCATCTGTCATTTTATCACAAGCTCTTCTTGAATTAACGGCATGATTTTTTGCCAATTTCAGATGATTTTATTAGAATCCCCTGAAATACAGTACATTCAAATGAGTCCCCTCCCCCATCCCCTCTCAAAGCTCTTGTTTAATAAGCTAGAGACACATTTGTCCCATATAAATATCATAAGCTTTAGCAAAACCTTTCACTTTCCATTTGATGAAATATAGAAGGAACCAGAATTATATGCGGGGGGTGCCTTTAACCTTACAGCAAAGAATTTTGTGTGTGTGCCATTCAGAAGAGTGTTGCTTTGCCAAATGACTGGGCACCTATAATGTGCTGGCAATAAGCCTGTGAGGTTTATTAAAAATGATATCCTGATTAAATTATTTTCCATTTGGGCACATCTAATCAAAGTCTGCTGCGTGTGGGAGGTGAGTTAGAAGAATTCTAGAAATGCACATAATTAGCAAAGTGCCTGAGTCATTGTGAATTAGACCAGGCAGAGATTGCAGGCTGCTGTGATCCCAGAAGATGTAATGAAATACAGCGGCAGGTGTGGTTTATGAAGTGTGTACCACTGTTGCCTCCAAACACAGATAGATAGATATGCCTTTTCACATTGGTTCATCTGTGAAGGACCCCTGGAATGGAATGGTAGAACAATCTAGGGCATATTCTTGGTCACACCTTTCGGAACACAGAGGGAGGGAATTTGCCACTTCAACCTCCTTTTGGGAGAAGATGCATGTTGGTCTACTCCCAGCAAGAATGTCCACCAAGATTTCCTGAAGCACAAGTTGACAGCCATCGATTTAGACATAGATAGGCATGTGTTCCAATTAGCTACTGCGAACACTGCTGAGGGTATTATGCATGTGTGTGTGTTTTCACAGAGAGGTGGTTAAAAGATGCCATCACCACAAAAAGCAAAATAAATAGACATGTGCAAAGTCAAAAATTATAAGTAGCAAATTTATGGCAGGCCTTCTCTAAAGATCAGTGAAAAGGCAGACATTAAACCAGACCCTCCAAGTGTACCTATTTTCCAGGGACAGTCCCAGATTTACAGAAGCTGTCCAGTTTCTGATTGGATCCCAGAATATTCTGCTTTTCCTTAGGACATCCCTATTTTCATCAGAGAAATGTTGGAGAGTATGGAATTATGCGACCTCCCCGAGCCAGGGAGGTAAATAACTATGAAACCTTTAGAAGACATCTGAAGGCAGACAAGTATAGTGTCAAAGGCCTGGAAACGATGCCTTATGAGGAACGGCTAAGGGAGCTGGGCATGTTTAGCCTGGAGAAGAGGAGGTTAAGGGGTGATATGATAGCCATGTTCAAATATATAAAAGGATGTCACATAGAGGAGGGAGGAAGGTTGTTTTCTGCTGCTCCAGAGAAGCGGACACGGAGCAATGGATCCAAACTACAAGAAAGAAGATTCCACCTAAACATTAGGAAGAACTTCCTGACAGTAAGAGCTGTTTGACAGTGGAATTTGCTGCCAAGGAGTGTGGTGGAGTCTTCTTCTTTGGAGGTCTTTAAGCAGAAGCTTGACAACCATATGTCAGAAGTGCTCTGATGGTGTTTCCTGCTTGGCAGGGGGTTGGACTCGATGGCCCTTGTGGTCTCTTCCAACTCTATGATTCTATGATTCTAGTGAAGTTGTTCAATGTTTAATGGCTGGCATATAAATAAGAAAATTATTATTATTATTGAATAGGACGTCCCTTTTTTCATTGGAGAAATGTTGGAGGGTATGTTAAATGCAGTAATGGAAGTGCTGGCATGAAAGGAGTTGCAGAATACATATCCATGCTTATTACTCTTAGTATTAAAGGTCACCACTTAATACTGCCTATTTTTGCTGTGGATCTCAGAACTGATGCAGCATGTACAGTGGTACCTTGGTTCCCCAACTTAATCTGTTCCGGAAGTCCATTCCAAAAACAAAGCGTTCTAAAACCAAGGTGTGCTTTCCCATAGAAAATAATGCAAAATGGATTAATCCGTTCCAGACTTTTAAAAACAACCCCTAAAACAGCAATTTAACATGACTTTTACTATCTAGCGAGACCATTGATCCATAATATGAAAGCAATAATCAATGTACTGTACTATAAAATAAATAAGACAGTATTGTAGATGATTAAAAAAAATAATGCACTGATAGTCATTGTTTGGATGGAGCGGGGGCTTTTATCCATTTCTGCAGTCACAAAATCAATCAGCAGCTGAACTGGGTTCCACACAGTCACAAAAACGAAGTCACAAAGCCACAGTCACATGTCACTCCCATAAAACGAAGAACAAGTCACAGTCAAAAAAACGAAAAACCACACAAACAAAAATGCAAAATAATAATAATAGCAAAAACAAAAGCTCCAAATATCTCCTCGGGACTCAGCAGCCGACAGACTCAACAGGAAGCCTCTGATTAGCAGTGGGAGACTCAATTTACAAATGGAACACACTCAACAGGAAAGCAGAACATGTTCAGCTTCCAAGGCAAAGTTCACAAACCGGATCACCTACTTCTGGGTTTGGAGCGTTCTTAATCCAAATTGTTCATAAACCAAGCTGTTCTTAAACCAAGGTACCACTGTACTAAGTGTGTGAACTAGCAGCATGTGACCTGTCAGCAGTAAAGAATTCCAAATCTCAGCTTCAACATAAATGGGCATACTCACAGACAAGTTTCAATCTCAGAATGCAATCCTATACCCATTTAAAGGTAAAGGTAAAGGGACCCCTGACCATTAGGTCCAGTCGTGACCGACTCTGGGGTTGCGGCACACATCTCGCTTTATTGGCTGAGGGAGCTGGCACACAGCTTCCAGGTCATGTGGACAGCATGACTAAGCTGCTTCTGGCGAACCAGAGCAGCGCACGGAAACACCATTTACCTTCCTGCTGGAGCGGTACCTATTTATCTACTTGCACTTTGACATGCTTTCGAACTGCTAGGTTGGCAGGAGCAGGGACCAAGCAATGGGAGCTCACCCCATCACGGGGATTCGAACCGCCGACCTTCTGATCAGCAAGCCCTAGGCTTGCTGTGTGTTTAACCCACAGCGCCACCCGCGTCCCTTACTTGGGAACAAACTGAGTGGAACTCAGGCTGAAGAAACAGCCCCATCTTTAGTACGCAAGTAGTAAGTGCTGGCCTTTCTGATTTACAGACTTGTTCTAAGCGTTATTGAGTTACTGTATGTAAACAGAGCAAGCTGTAAAATTACCAAATATACTGCAAAATTCCATGTGAAAAGGGACAAAAGCCTGGCAAAGATTTGATGATCTCAAAGACAAAAACATTAATTCCGGACTCCATGAGTTTTGTTTAGTGCTTTTGGGTTAGAAGTAACTTTTTAGGGTGACACCTGTGGTTCCTATAGCTCTTTTCTCCTGCTTAATGTTTATAGCTTGCTTTGCCACATTATGTGAGTTCTGTCACCTAAGGCTTAAATAGGCAGCAGGCAATTAAAAACATAAGGGGAGTAGGAAGAGACACTGCCTACCTAATAAGCTGAGTAAACAGGAAATTAGCTTGCTGATCCAAGAAATGAAGTTTTATTTTTTAAAAAATAGAAACACACACAACATGGTAAGACACCCACTCATTTTAGGGGGGAGGGAGAGGGCAGGAAATTCTGGAAAACTTTGCAACAGTCCCTTTCCCAATTACTGTATTGAATATATTGCCATAATGAGAGAGAGACCGGGACTTACTGACTGACCAACCGACCTCTACCATCTTTGCTGCAAGTCCTACAAGATCTGCTTCCTGCTTCGCTGACCTATTACCAACCTGGCCTGACTGACTCCACCTACAAAAGCTGCTGCAATGGCAGAGGGGGGCCTGACTCCACCTTACTCTTGAGTTCTGCAAGGCTGGCTACTTAAGATGCCGACTGACTATTTGAGATCATAGGAGTCATCTCTCAGAGGCCGAGGTCCCTTCAACCTCCCCCCCCCCCAATAAAATATTTGAGGAGGCTGGGACACACACACCCCAGTTGATGAGCATTGACATTCAAATGATCTGCATGTGTGCGTCTTGCAATCGATTATGTGGTGCGGAACTTACCTGGGCCCCCCAATAATTTATTCAAGTTGGCACCCCTGATCAGGATGGGGTATTATGAAATATTAAAAAAGCAACCCAAATGAAATGCTCTTGAGGCTGCAATCCTAAGTACATGCATTAGGAAGTGAGCACCTTTGAATGCAATGGCTGGAGCAGGGGGAGCCAATACTGTATGGTGCACTTCATATGTTGTTATGCCAACTGCTGCCAGCCTCAGCCTGTAGCTGATGGCCAGGGCTATAGGTAGTTGCAGTATGACAACATCCAGAGGCACTACTTTGTGCACACCCGCCCCCTCCGGATGTCTGCAGTTGCTCTAAAATCCTTTATGACAATGTAGTCCTGACTCTGTGCTTTAGATTTTCCATTCCCTACTATCAAGATGGGGACACAGGTGGCGCTGTGGTCTAAACCACAGAGCCTAGGGCTTGCCGATCGGAAGGTCGGTGGTTTGAATCCCCACAACGGGGTGAGCTCCCGTTGCTCTGTCCCAGCTTCTGCCAACCTAGCAGTTCAGAAGCACACCAGTGCAAGTAGATAAATAGGTACCGCTCGGGCAGGAAGGTAAACAGCGTTTCCGTACGCTGTTCTGGTTTCGCTAGAAGCAGCTTAGTCATGCTGGCCACATGACCTGGAAGCTGTCTGCGGACAAACACTGGCTCCCTCAGCCAGTAAAGCGAGATGAGCGCCACAACCCCAGAGTTGTCTGCGACTGGACTTAACGGCCAAGGGTCCCTTTACCTTTACTATTAAGATATGTTTTGTACCTATGCTTCCAAGGCCTTGTGTCTCTCTCTGTGTGTGAGCATACCCTGCCAATCAATTGCTGAATCTACTCAGCAGGGATTGTTTCTACTGCAGATGCTATGGTTTGTTAGGTATCTTAAATGCAGAAACAGGGTGGAATGGATTTAATGACTGAACACATGTGGAAGCAGTGGGTGGTATTCAATTAAGTTTTAATGAAAGTAGACCCAGTGAAATTAATAAACATGACTAAGGGTCATTCATTTCCATGGATCTACTCTGAGAAAAACCTAGCTGGGTACCACCCAATTCATCCATCCCTAGGTCACACCCTTACTTGGCTGCATACTATATGCAAGATAACCTAGGACATGGGTGATGCCTGTTCGCACAATCTGTCACAAAAATGAGGATGGGGAAGAAACTATGCATGTTTCTTTTAATGGTGTGCTTATTTCAACTACGCCAATTTATTTCAATTCTTAAATTTCAATCTGTGAAATAAATTCAAATTAATTTCCCTTAATTTTGGCTGGCTTGTGCCTATAGTTCCTCTTAGAATAATTGTGGCAATTATAGTTATTTAAAAATGTGCACCCTGGCAAAATTATTCAGAAAGCAAATAGCAAATTGACCTCATTTTTTAAAACAACCATAAAACAGTGTACTATAGCCTGCAAAAACAACAGTTAAAAGCATATCTAATCAACAATCTTCTGCATTCTTTCAGAAATGCAGTGAGAAGTAGTAGATCTCGGATAGAAACTATTTCAATGTTCTGTTGCCAAGTTGAGGATCATCTATGAGCAAGCCTTTCTTGGCATTATTGGAATAAATCAGTCATCAGATGCGTTCACAGAAGTCCCCATTCGTTGCAGCAGGGAAAGTTCATTG
This sequence comes from Podarcis vaucheri, assembly GCF_965113315.1. NCBI lineage: Eukaryota > Metazoa > Chordata > Lepidosauria > Squamata > Lacertidae > Podarcis > Podarcis vaucheri. The sequence continues at coordinate 93,106,962 of NC_138762.1, read as the reverse complement.
GTGCCTTGATTTCACTAGGGAAACGGCCACAGCTCTGGGACAGAACATCTGCTTTGGGTGCACAAGGCTCCAGGCTGAACCCTCAGCATTTCCTGGAAGAACCACCACCAATCAATGTAGATAGTATTGAGCTGGATGCACCAATGGTGTGATTTGGTATAAAACAGCTTCATAGTTTGGCCACTGAAACGCATATGTAATACGTTCTAACTGCTAGAATGTCTTGTGTGTCCCAGAGGTGTAAATAATGGCTGGTTCATTCTGAGGGAAGAAATGGTTCCTTGTATCCAGTATGAAGTCACCGCATGTCTTTTGCTCAATGTCTGTTCTTCTCTGAAAGTACATAGCAGCAGAGAACTGAAATCTTGGTCATTCACTGTTCTGTACATCTTGCCGTGTCTCTTCTCCTTTGTCTCCTTTTCCAAATTAAAGTATCCTAGGCATTTTACTCTTTGCTTCTAATCTTTCTCTCAATTGGCTCTATTGCCACTCAACACATATTGAGGGGGAGATGGGCCTTTTCTTCCTTTTTTGAAAAAAAATGGACTTATTCACTCAACTTAGTATCACATAAATGAGCAATGTTCTCCAGAGAATGATAGCAATAGAATTGGAAATCATCTTTTTTAAAAAAAGAAAATAGTAATGCTCTCTGCTTGTAACTTTTGTAGGGAAAGTATCTAATTTGCATTTAATGTTAAGGGTTTTTATCCTACAGTGTGCTCAGCTGACAGGAAGGCTTCTGTCTGTGGAAAAGAGAGGCGAGCAATTTTCAGGGCCTGCAATCCGTCGTACTTGCCCCCAAATGTCTTCTGCAGAGTCCCTCAACCCTCTGGAGCAGTTCTAGAGGTGGGGATCAGCGAAAGTCCTTCCCTCCAAGTTCTGCTTGCATGTCAGCTGAGGGACACCATTTGATTCAACCCAGTGGATTGTTGGTAAAAAAACCTTTGGGCTTTGCCATTTGCTTCAAAGGGCAAGAAGAGACAGTGTGGGGAAAGCTAGCACACCCTCCAACATTTCTCTGATGAAAATACGGATGCCCCCTCTGACATTTCTCCAATGAAAATAGGAATGTCGTATTCCATACCCCTCTAACGTTTCTCTGATGGCAATAGGGACATCCTAAGGAAAAGCCGGACGTTCTGGAATCACATAAAAAACTGGGATGTCTTCTGTAAATCCAGGACTGTCCCTGGAAAATGGTGGCACTTGAAGGATCTGAACTAACATATTTTGTTCATCTTGTGTATTTAAAGTCCTTTGCCAGGGCTTGCTGAGACAAGGCTGGCAATGGGAATAGGTGGGGAAATTTGGCCTGGTTTGCATTTTATTCCCTGTTCTGCTGGTTTGTCAGTATTTTTGCAACACAAGTCATAGTTAAACTTTGTAATTCAATGCCACAAGGTGAAGTAATGGCCACCAACTTAGATGACTTTATAAAGGGATAAGACCAATTCATTTTGCCCCCTTATTAGGACACACAGAGAAAAGAGCACTTCTGTTTCTTCCTTATCCCCCAACCAACCACACCATTGTCTACCAACTGCCAATAAGGAAGCAAAGCAGAAACATCTATGGTTGTGTTGACCACAGTCCTAACTTGGATCTCAGTCCAGAACAAATGAAACAAGGAGTGAAGGATGAGCATTTCTATAGATATAAACATTGCCATTGAAAACTATGGTCATTTTGGGGACAAGCCATATATATTTTTATGAGACAATTACGATATAATCATGATTATTTAATTTGACATCTTTCTTGTTTTTCGAGCACAATTATGTTTTATATAGGAACTGCTGGCAGTTTCATTACACCTTGTAATATGTGTTGTAATATGTACTGTGTGTGCAAGTCAAATTGTTCTGGAAACTAAACGAGTCTGTATAGGTTCCCTTTTTATTATTCAAATAACTGCAAAAGTATATGAATAATTGGCTGTCTTGGAAATTACAAACATTGTTTTTGCTCCCCTATTTTGTTAAATAACGAGCAGCAAAAGAAACTTGGGCTGATTACTCTGACCATTCTATATCACTTGTATAACAACAAGAGCTGTAAAGCCGTATGTTTCTTAACACACTCATTATAGGCATCGCACTTTCTGTGAAATGTTGCCAATGTGACATAAATTGCAAGTTCTTATGGAAACCTCCATTTATGCATGATTTGTGTAAACGGTTGCTTTCAACAATTTTAACTGCTTAAGCTGTGTGAGTTATCACTCATGGGTGGTTCTATTTGGGATGGAGGAGAAATTTTAATGTAACCCTATCTTATCCACACTTTACTCAAACCTACTGTATTGACATTTGTACTTCTATGAATTTAGTTACCGTATGTAATTCCCCAGTCAAATAATGTATACCAAAAATAAGTAAATGTATGAATTGGGGAAGATTGATTGAAAAAAACTATATATTAGGAAAAATGTGTACTGATATGCTGATGACTTTTCATGAAGACTTGAATATAAGAATGGGAAAAAGATAAAACAGGGGGAAACTGAAATTGACATATCCATTCAGCCACAAGTAAAAATTCAAAGTTACACTACGACGATACAGTGGTACTTTGGTTTTTAAATGCCTTGGTACTCAACGTTGAGCCTACCAAGTGGCAATGGCAAAGGTGAAGAGGACATTATTCACCACCTCTACTGCATCTGCAGAAAACAGCAGCAGGAGACTCTTTCAAATGGTTCACAATTTAACGGAACCACCTGCGCAATCAGGGCCCAATAAGGGCCCCAAGATCTCCTGCAATGATTTTGCAAAGGTTTTTTGCAAATAAAGTTGCTCAGATTCAGAAAGAGGTGGACTCCACCATGGGAGCAGGGATGGGGAGGGAGAGTGCTACAGTCCTGTCTAGTCAACTTGCATAGGATCAATTCCAATCTGTTACATCCAAGGATGTGGACAGGCTGCTTGGACAAGTGAAACCAACCACCTGTCACTTTGATCCTTGCCCATCCTGGCTCATAAAAGCGAGCCGGGAAGGGCTGGGTGATGGACTTTGCAGGGTGGTAAATGCTTCCCTCTTTGAGGGAGCCTTCCCAGAGCCACTGAAAGAGGCGGTCATTAAACTGCTTCTTTAAAAAAAATCATTAGACCTGACCAATATGGCCAAATATTGCCCAGTCTCAAATCTTCCATTCTTGGGCAAGGTGATTGAGCAGGTGGTTGCTGAGCAACTCCAGGCATGCCTGGAGGATGCGGACCATTTGGATCCCTTCCAATTGGGCTGAAACTTCCCTTCATGGGACTGAAACTGCCTTGGTCATGCTGGTCGATGATCTTTGGCGGGCTAGGGACAAGGGTGAAAGCTGTTTCCTGGTTCAGTGGCCTTTTATATCATCAGCCATGGCAACCTTCTGGACTGTCTAGAGGAGCTATGGGCACTGTTATGCAGTGGTTTCACTCCTTCCTCCTGGGCCATGTCCAGAAAGTGGTGGTGGGGGATGAGTATTCAGACCCCTGAGCTCTCCCTTGTGGGGTGCCTCAGGGTTCCATCCTCCCCCTCGTGCTTTTTAACATCTACATGAAGCTGCTGGGAGAGATCATCAGGGATTTGGCTGGATGTTCATCAGTATGCCGATGATACCCAGCTCTACCTCTCTTTTAAATCAGAACCAGTGAAGGCAGTGAAGTTCCTGTGTGAGTATCTGGATGCGGTTGGAGGACAGATGATAGTTAACAGATCGAGGTTGAATCCTGACAAGACAGAAGTACTGTTTTAGGGGGACAGGGGGCAGGCAGGTGTGGAGACCTCCCTGGTCCTGAATGGGGTAACTGTGCCCCTGAAGGACCAGGGAGTAATTTTGCACTCACAGGTGAATTCTGTGTCCAGGGCAGCTGTGTGCCAGCTTCATCTGATACACAGGCTGAGACCTTACCTGCCCACAAACTGTCTTTCCAGAGTGGTGCATTCTCTAGTTATCTCCCTCTTGGACTACTGCAATGTGCTCTACGTGGGGCTACCTTTGAAGGTGACCTGGAAACTACAACTAATCCAGAATGCAGCAGCTAGACTGGCAACTAGGAGTGGCTGCCAAGACCACATAGCACTGGTTCTGAAAGACCTACATTGGCTCCCAGTACATTTCCAACACAGTTCAAAGTGTTGGTGCTGACCTTTAATCCCTAAACAGCCTTGGCCCAGTATACCTGAAGGAGCGTCTCCACCCCCATCATTCAGTCCTAACACTGAAGTCCAGCGCCGAGGGCCTTCTGGCGGTTCCCTCACTGTGAGAAGTGAGGTTACAGGAAACCAAGCAGAGGGCCTTCTCAGTAGTGGCGCCCGCCCTGTGGAACACCCTCCCATCATATGTCAAGGAAATAAACAACTATCTGACTTTTAGAAAACATCTGAAGGCAGCCCTGTTTAGGGAAGTTTTTAATGTTTGATATTTTGTCATGTTTTTAATATTCTGTTGGGTGCTGCCCAAAGTGGCTGGGGGGGGGGCTGGCCAGATGGGCAGGGCATAAGTAATAAATCACCATCACAATCACCACCACCATCATCATTATCATCATATGAGAAAGATTCCTTTTTCTTCCTAGGAACTACTATGGCAAAACGAAATCAAGGCATTCTGTGTATGCAAAGGTCGAAGCCTTTAAGATAGCAGCAACCCCCTTCTCTGCCCTCTTGCCATGACTGTTGGGATGTTTAAGGAAAACCCTCGGCCTAATGGGCTTACAAGAACTATGTGTGCCAGGCTGTTAATTCAAAAGATTCTCTAGCAACCAAATCACCCTCACTTTAAACTAACAAAGCCACAAGTGCCGTAAAAGGCTAAAATTACCAAGAATGATGCATTAGACATTTTAAGAATGTTGCATTCAAAGAATGACACGTTGTAAAGATTATGGTACATTATAGGCCTGGAAATAAATGCTCAAGAATGAACATAAGCTTACAGTGAGGTGAGCAATAGCCTATTCACTGATTTCGGCTTGGATATACAATTATGTAACAGTACATGGCTTTGGGGAGCAGGCAAATAGTGTTGTGTCCTTCGTAGTTAAAGAAAGTTAGTGCAGAAATTCCTCTGCTAACAAGTTGTCTTGTTCAAATGGGTGCTTGTGTTTGGTTATACAGTGGTACCTCGGGTTAAGTACTTAATTCGTTCCAGAGGTCCGTTCTTAACCTGAAACTGTTCTTAACCTGAAGCACCACTTTAGCTAATTGGGCCTCCTGCTGCCGCCGCGCCGCCAGAGCACAATTTCTGTTCTCATCCTGAAGCAAAGTTGTTAATCTGAGGTACTATTTCTGGGTTAGTGGAGTCTGTAACCTGAAGCGTATGTAACCTGAAGTGTATGTAACCCAAGGTACCACTGTATAAATTTGAGAGACTAGGAAAATTTAAAAGTAGCTTCACAACCTAGTCTCCTGAAGCTTGATAAGATGATAAGATGAGGTTTATTGTTTGCATATATTGCAGGCCTACAGTCCAACCCAATTCATATTTACTCAGAAGTAAGTCCCACTGGATTCCATGAGGTTTACCCCCAGGTAAGTATGAATAGAATTTCCAGCCTTATTCTAAACTCTGATCTGTGCTCATGAAGCTATATTATTATTGATAAACTAGGGGCTGCACCTCCGCTCACTCCATATGCAAACTCCTCTCCCCCCTTCACTATCCCACCACCACTGCAGATCCAAATGCTGACCAGCTTTCACTTCTGGGCCTCTACCTCATCCCTGAGCCACTTCTCTTGATTCCCTTCACCCAAACACCATCACTTCTTGGCACCTTCCTTGTCCTCGTTATGCTCCTCCTGTCATCCATCATGTTACTTCTGGGTTTTTCTCTCATCCCTCATTAATGTAGTTCACAGCGTCCCCTGTAGGTGGCCAAGCGAATTGCAGCATGATGACACTCTTACATGTTTATTATATGTAAGACAAATGTATTAGAAGGAAAAGCAGGGCCACGATGAAATTAGACACTACTGCCTCTTTATAAAGCAGCCTTCACTTAGCAGAAATTTGCAAAAAAGGCATACCCTTCCTAATACTTTAGGCACTAGCTTCATAAAACATTCTAGGATGCATTTTAATTCCACATAAACAAATCAGGAGAGTAGATAAAAGCAAGGCAGAAGATATAAAAAACATGTTACTTGCGTAATTAGATCTTTCTCAAACTGTGCTTAAGCAGAGAAGGATTATGTCTTCTGTGTCATGCAGTGAAAACAAGCATCATTAATTCATTTAAATAATCACAGTATTTCTTTTTTAAAGAAATCAATTGTAACAGTTGGTTTTAAAACGTTATTTGCTTGAAAGTTTTTCTGTGCAAGGCCTTGACATCTGTGATATAGTGAATCTTCTTTATAATGCCAATTTCAGCAAGAGAAAGGAGCAATCATAAACAATTTGTCGTATTCTAAATGTTCCATGCATGTACATAAAACACCACAAAGCAACAATTGAAAGCAGAATTAGATTTTTTTAAAAAAGAAAATCTCAACATGCTTCAGTAATGTATCGCACTCATCTCGGTGGAGCATGGGATATGGAGACTACAGGGCCATGATTGTGGGGGAAAAACTATGCATAATGTTTGATGACTGAGCATTGGGTATGGGTATGCAGGAAAGATCAACCAATGGCTATTAGTTATGTAATGTGAATGTGAATTCTGTGTTTGGAGGGTAAGGCTGGGCAGCTCTGGATATCAGGTGCTGTGGTCCATCAGGGAAAGGCCATCATCTTCATCTGATGCTAGCGAAGGACAAGTCTCCCAATTTCTGATTCTTTCCTTTTAAAAAATAATAGTAATGATAATATTCCAATCCCAGGTTCAATTCCCCATACAGTATACATATATTTGTGATTTGGTAAAGAAAACATGCTCATGCAAATCCATCAGGATTTGGGTGCAAATATATACGGTACATTTTTGCATGTAATTTTGCCTACTACACATTGCCCCAAGGACAATGTATTTCCCTTAATATAATGCATTTTTGAATGTTATTTTCACCAATACTTGGATTGTAAGAACACTCTACCTCAGCATGTGCATCACTAGGCCAGAGAATTGCATTGCAAAATTCAGAGAAGTTCACGTTTCACAGGATGGCTGTGCTTTGGTTCACGTTTTGTTTGTGAAAGTCCAAATTAGGAAGATTCGCCTTTATATGCAAATTTATCTAATGTCTATGGACAATTTTGTATCATGCTTGGTTTCCGCTGGGGTTGCACACATGTTTTCTATGGGGGTAATAATAAACAAAAGTTCTCTTGTTGAACATTTCTATTTTGTGCACATGGGTTGTCCCTGTGAAATGGGTCCCTGAACATTATCTATTCTTTCAGTCCTGTATTATAAAATGCTTCAGCTGCAGTGTTAAAAAAAATTCTGTCATCGGAGATGAACAAGGTGACATAGGAATCCTATGCATCCCAACTCAGAAGAAAGTCCCATTGAACTGAATGAGACTATCTCCTGGGTATTTGTGGACAGGATGGCTTCAAATGAGTTCCAAAAAGGTAGGTGCTTTAAATGTAATGTGGCCTTGAGATGGTGTTCAAAGCAGAGCAATAACAAAATCCTCATCTAAGCCAGTGAATTTGCATTTGTAGCAGAAGTCTATGGAACAAATGGCATAAATCAAAATATGTTTGCCTAACTTTTTGATATTTTTGTCTAGTCCTTCGGCAGAAACATCTATTAACAACTATAAATTATAGTGAAAGTACACAAGACATTTATTTAGACAAATTATTTCTGTTGGGGGGGAATAACCACAATCTATTGAAATGCTTAGACTGAGTTTTTATAAAAAATAAACATAAAAAAATAAAAAAATCCTAAATACTGTCTGCAAAGTCTGGAAATGTAAAAGGCCTCTGGCACCAATTTTTAATATTATTTTATCTTCAGAGCCATGATGTCCAACGTGATATGATGTTAGTATTAATGTCAGCTGTCAACCGAGAGAACAGTCGGCTCCCAGCACAAAGAGATTTTCATGTCTTTAGATGAACAGAAGAAAGGGGGGAACCAGTTGTGAGCAACAAAAGACAAGGAGGAAAAACCAGTTCCACAGCTGAAGACAAAAATTGCTCAAGGTGACCTTGCATATTCCATTTCTTTCAGCTAATGCAATCACAACAACATTGTTTCAAATAAAACACAATTTCAACCAAGGGATGGGGAACCCTTTGCAACTGGAGCCTCGAATCCAGAACTGGTTCATTGTTGACAGACCATTTTTGACAGGTGGAAATGTCCATCTACCTATCAATCACTTGATATCCTCATATCACACCAGGTGATTCAAAGTTTGAGCAGGCTTACCTTTGAACTTAGCATTGTAGTCCTGTTAAATATGAATTGTTTAATTGGCACCTAAATGTATATTGCAGAAGGTTTAACATGATGTTTTTCTATGGGGCTATATTGTAGTCAAGGTGAACACTTAGTTCACCTTGAACTATTTTGTCAACTTAGTTGATACTTAGCAAGAGCTCAGAGTGTTTAAAAGGTAAAGGTACCCCTGATCATTAGGTCCAGTCGTGGACGATTCTGGGGTTGCTCGCTCATCTCGCTCCATAGGCTGAGGGAGCCGGTGTTTGTCCGCAGACAACTTCCAGGTCATGCAGTCAGCATGACTAAGCCACTTCTGCTGAACCAGAGCAGTGCACGGAAATGCCGTTTACCTTCCTGCCAGAGCAGTACCTATTTATCTACTTGCACTTTGATGTGCTTTTGAACTGCTAGGTGGGCAGGAGCTGGGACCGAACAACAGGAGCTCACTCCGTCGCAGGGATTCGAACCCTCGACCTTCTGATCGTCAAGCCCTCGGCTCTGTGGTTTAGACGACAGCGCTACCCGCGTCCCTCAGAGTGTTTACCTTGGCTTTAATTAACTAACTGATTGTTGTGCTCTGGTAGCTAACATGTAAGTGTTGTAACCTTAGATCATGTGAGAGGTATTGGGTTGAAAATCTCCATTTTCGAGAGGAGTTGCCTTTGTGTCCTTTGTCTCACAAACTCAATGGAGTATAGATGTAAATGCAGCTCTCCTGAAGGGAGATAAACAGTCGAAGGCCAATGGAGGCTGGAATGCAGGCTGTGGGCCTTTGCTTACTGGTCCATTTGAATCATTTCATATTTTGTAAGCTGCTGAGCCTATGCTGGAAAGCACAATACATTGTATGGATGTTTGTGTCATATCTTTGATGCTTATGTTCTGTTTTGAAGAGTTCTGCCAGTGAAAGTTTGAATAATATTGTTGAGGGCCTGGACAATAATTCATTCCCAAAAAGAGTCCGTTCTTATTCTTCCAGTTGCTTCAAACTGCACAATATTAATATCTGCAACAAGCCCTGTAGTTTCTCCCAGAGAGCAAATCAAGCCTAGATGTGTTTCCAGCCTCAGTACAAGATTACAGTCTATGGGAGGTAGGCAAGGGTAGTTGAGCCCTGATTCCCCAATGGCCCTCAACTTCTACAATTGCTCGTCCATTGAGAGGCATTTCTTTAGCTAAGCAGAGCCATCAAGGTAACCTATAGCAGTTCTACTTGTTCCACCAACTCTCCCTTTTAAAAGTGAATTAGACAAGTTCATGGAGGAAAAGGCTATCAATGGCTATTAGTCATGGTGGATATGTTCTATCTGCACAGTTGGAGACATTGTGTTTCTCAATATCAGCTGTTGGGAGTCACAAGTGGGGAGATGTTGCCCAAGTTTTGCTTTCAAGCTTCCCATAGGCATCTGGTTGGAGGAATGCGAGAATAGGATGCTTGAATGAATGCTTGAAAAGTCCACTTATTTATTTTTCTGCTTATTTCAGCAATTGCAATATGCTGAGTGCTGTAAGTAGGCTTTCTTTCTTTTTTACTGCTTCTTTCATTCCTTACATATTGTATTTTATTGTATTACAATCTAAATTCCATAGAATTCAAATTATAATGCTGGCAACGTCAACCCTGCCATGTGCGAATCCCTTGCAGACAACCACGATGCCTGGAGGCAGGTGGTCAGGTCGTGCATCCACAGCAGTGACCAGAGGAGGAATGACCACGGGGAGGAGCACAGAGGTAAGATACGATGTGGTGTATCTGCAGCAGCACAACTGGATGCCTTCATCTGCCCCAGCTGCAACAAAACATGGCTCTCTCGTATCGGTTTCTATAGGATCTCTCTCGCGTCGGTATCTACAGCTAAAGCAGGCACTGCAACCTTCCAACATTTTGATTTTACCCCCAAAGGTGTACCCTTCCATTGTCTCCCAAGTCAGACGGATGCCAACAAATAACTATGAAATACTTATTTGGGCTAATTGTTTGTCCGATGATAAAAACCCTTCTGTTTCCCACGAAAAAACTTTCAGGGGAGCATTTGCAACTGTTTGGCACCATTTTTGAGTGAATTGCAGAAGGTCAGGTTTTTGATGAAATTCTGACCCCGCGGTTTAGGGATTTTTTTAAAAAAAATGCTTTCCCACAAGTTAAGATGATGGGGGCTAATTGTTTGGCCGATGATCGAAACGCTTCTGTTTCCCACCGAAAAACGTCAGATTTTTGCTGAAATTGTGACCGCGCGGATTAGGGATTTTAACAAAAAAAAGTTGTTCAGACATCGAGGGCTAATTCTGTTTGCAATGATAAAAACCCATCTGTTTTCACCGAAAAATCTTTCAGGGGATCGTTTGCAACAGTTTGGCACCATTTCTGTGTGAATTGCAGAACGTCAGATTTTTGCTGAAATTGTGACCGCGCGGCTTAGGGTTTTTTTCAGAAAAAAGTTGTTCAGACGTCGAGGGCTAATTCTGTTTCCGATGCTAAAAACCCAACTATTTACACCGAAAAAGCTTTCAGGGAATCGTTTGCAACAGTTTGGCACCATTTTTGAGTGAATTGCAGGTCAGATTTTTGCTGAAGTTGTGACCGCGCGGCTTAGGGATTTTTCAAAGAAAAGTTGTTCAGAGGTCGAGGGCTAATTCTGTTTCCAATGATAAAAACCTATCTGTTTCCTTCCACCGAAAAAGCTTTCAGGGGATCGTTTGCAACAATTTGGTAGCATTTTTGAGTGAATTGCAGAACGTCAGATTTTTGCTGAAATTGTTACCGCGCGGCTTAGGGATTTTTTTAAAAAAATAGTTGTTCAGACGTCGAGGGCTAATTCTCTTTCCGGTGATAAAAACCCATCTGTTTCCACCGAAAAACCTTTCAGGCGATCGTTTGGAACAGTTTGGCACCATTTTTGAGTGAATTGCCCATTGTCATATTTTTGCTGAAATTGTGACCGCGCGGCTTAGTGTTTTTTCAAAAAAAAAATTGTTCAGAGGTCAAGGGCTAATTCTGTTTCCGATGATAAAAACCCATCTGTTTCCACCAAAAAACCTTTTAGGTGATCGTTTGCAACAGTTTGGCAGCGTTTCTGAGTGAATTGCAGAAGGTCAGATTTTTGTTGAAATTGGGGCCGCGCGGCTTAGGTTTTTTTTCAAAAAAAAGTTGTTCAGAAGTCGAGGGATAATTCTGTTTCCGATGATAAAAACCCATCTGTTTCCACCCAAAAAGCTTTCAGGGGATCGTTTTTGCAACAGTTTGGCAGCATTTTTTAGTGAATTGCAGAAGGTTAGATTTTTGCTGAAATTGTCACCGCGCGGCTTAGGGTTTTTTCAAAAAAAAGTTGTTCAGACGCCGAGGGCTAATTCTGTTTCCGATGATAAAAACCCATCTGTTTCCACCGAAAAAGCTTTCAGGTGATCGTTTGCAACAGTTTGGCAGCATTTTCGAGTGAATTTCAAAATGTCAGATTTTTGCTGAAATTGTGACCGCGCGGCTTAGGGTTTTTTCTGAAAAACGTTGTTCAGACGTCGAGGGCTAATTCTGTTTCTGATGATAAAAACCCATCTGTTTCCACCGAAAAACATTTCAGGGGATAGTTTGCAACAGTTTGGCAGCATTTTCGAGTGAATTTCAAAATGTCAGATTTTTGCTGAAATTGTGACCGCGCGGCTTAGGGATTTTTTTTAACAAAGTTGTTCAGACGTCGAGGGCTAATTCTGTTTCCGATAATAAAAACCCATCTGTTTCCACCGAAAAAGCTTTCAGGGGATCGTTTGCAACAGTTTGGCAGCATTTTCAGTGAATTTCAAAATGTCAGATTTTTGCTGAAATTGTGACCGCGCGGCTTAGGGATTTTTCAAAAAAAAGTTGTTCAGACGTCGAGGGCTAATTCTGTTTCCGGTGATAAAAACCCATCTGTTTCTACCGAAAAACATTTCAGGTGATCGTTTGCAACAGTTTGGCAGCATTTTCGAGTGAATTTCAAAATGTCAGATTTTTGCTGAAATTGTGACCGCGCGGCTTAGGGATTTTTCTGAAAAAAGTTGTTCAGACGTCGAGGGCTAATTATGTTTCCGATGATAAAAACCCATCTGTTTCCACCGAAAAAGCTTTCAGGGGATCGTTTGCAACAGTTTGGCAGCATTTTCAGTGAATTTCAAAATGTCAGATTTTTGCTGAAATTGTGACCGCGCGGCTTGGAGATTTTTCCAAAAAAAGTTGTTCAGAGGTCGAGGGCTAATTCTGTTTCCGATGATAAAAACGCATCTGTTTACACCGAAAAAGCTTTCAGGGAATCGTTTGCAACAGTTTGGCACCATTTTTGAGTGAATTGCAGAAGGTCAGATTTTTGCTGAAGTTGTGACCGCGCAGCTTAGGGATTTTTCAAAGAAAAGTTGTTCAGAGGTCGAGGGCTAATTCTGTTTCCAATGATAAAAACCTATCTGTTTCCTTCCACCGAAAAAGCTTTCAGGGGATCGTTTGCAACAATTTGGTAGCATTTTTGAGTGAATTGCAGAAGGTCAGATTTTTGCTGAAATTGTTACCGCGCGGCTTAGGGTTTTTTTAAAAAAAATAGTTGTTCAGACGTCGAGGGCTAATTCTCTTTCCGGTGATAAAAACCCATCTGTTTCCACTGAAAAACCTTTCAGGCGATCGTTTGGAACAGTTTGGCACCATTTTTGAGTGAATTGCCCATTGTCATATTTTTGCTGAAATTGTGACCGCGCGGCTTAGTATTTTTTAAAAAAAAAAAATTGTTCAGAGGTCGAGGGCTAATTCTGTTTCCGATGATAAAAACCCATCTGTTTCCACCAAAAAACCTTTTAGGTGATCGTTTGCAACAGTTTGGCAGCGTTTCTGAGTGAATTGCAGAAGGTCAGATTTTTGTTGAAATTGTGGCCGCGCGGCTTAGGTTTTTTTCAAAAAAAAGTTGTTCAGAAGTCGAGGGATAATTCTGTTTCCGATGATAAAAACCCATCTGTTTCCACCCAAAAAGCTTTCAGGGGATCGTTTGCAACAGTTTGGCAGCATTTTCAGTGAATTTCAAAATGTCAGATTTTTGCTGAAATTGTGACCGCGCGGCTTAGGGATTTTTCAAAAAAAAGTTGTTCAGACGTCGAGGGCTAATTCTGTTTCCGGTGATAAAAACCCATCTGTTTCTACCGAAAAACATTTCAGGTGATCGTTTGCAACAGTTTGGCAGCATTTTCGAGTGAATTTCAAAATGTCAGATTTTTGCTGAAATTGTGACCGCGCGGCTTAGGGATTTTTCTGAAAAAAGTTGTTCAGACGTCGAGGGCTAATTATGTTTCCGATGATAAAAACCCATCTGTTTCCACCGAAAAAGCTTTCAGGGGATCGTTTGCAACAGTTTGGCAGCATTTTCAGTGAATTTCAAAATGTCAGATTTTTGCTGAAATTGTGACCGCGCGGCTTGGAGATTTTTCCAAAAAAAGTTGTTCAGAGGTCGAGGGCTAATTCTGTTTCCGATGATAAAAACGCATCTGTTTACACCGAAAAAGCTTTCAGGGAATCGTTTGCAACAGTTTGGCACCATTTTTGAGTGAATTGCAGAAGGTCAGATTTTTGCTGAAGTTGTGACCGCGCAGCTTAGGGATTTTTCAAAGAAAAGTTGTTCAGAGGTCGAGGGCTAATTCTGTTTCCAATGATAAAAACGCATCTGTTTACACCGAAAAAGCTTTCAGGGAATCGTTTGCAACAGTTTGGCACCATTTTTGAGTGAATTGCAGAAGGTCAGATTTTTGCTGAAGTTGTGACCGCGCAGCTTAGGGATTTTTCAAAGAAAAGTTGTTCAGAGGTCGAGGGCTAATTCTGTTTCCAATGATAAAAACCTATCTGTTTCCTTCCACCGAAAAAGCTTTCAGGGGATCGTTTGCAACAATTTGGTAGCATTTTTGAGTGAATTGCAGAAGGTCAGATTTTTGCTGAAATTGTTACCGCGCGGCTTAGGGTTTTTTTAAAAAAAATAGTTGTTCAGACGTCGAGGGCTAATTCTCTTTCCGGTGATAAAAACCCATCTGTTTCCACTGAAAAACCTTTCAGGCGATCGTTTGGAACAGTTTGGCACCATTTTTGAGTGAATTGCCCATTGTCATATTTTTGCTGAAATTGTGACCGCGCGGCTTAGTATTTTTTCAAAAAAAAAAATTGTTCAGAGGTCGAGGGCTAATTCTGTTTCCGATGATAAAAACCCATCTGTTTCCACCAAAAAACCTTTTAGGTGATCGTTTGCAACAGTTTGGCAGCGTTTCTGAGTGAATTGCAGAAGGTCAGATTTTTGTTGAAATTGTGGCCGCGCGGCTTAGGTTTTTTTCAAAAAAAAGTTGTTCAGAAGTCGAGGGATAATTCTGTTTCCGATGATAAAAACCCATCTGTTTCCACCCAAAAAGCTTTCAGGGGATCGTTTTTGCAACAGTTTGGCAGCATTTTTTAGTGAATTGCAGAAGGTCAGATTTTTGCTGAAATTGTGACCGCGCGGCTTAGGGTTTTTTCAAAAAAAAGTTGTTCAGAGGTCGAGGGCTAATTCTGTTTCCGATGATAAAAACCCATCTGTTTCCACCGAAAAAGCTTTCAGGGGATAGTTTGCAACAGTTTGGCAGCATTTTCGAGTGAATTTCAAAATGTCAGATTTTTGCTGAAATTGTGACCTCGCGGCTTAGGGATTTTTTTAAAAAAAGTTGTTCAGACGTCGAGGGCTAATTATGTTTCCGATGATAAAAACCCATCTGTTTCCACCGAAAAAGCTTTCAGGGGATCGTTTGCAACAGTTTGGCAGCATTTTCGAGTGAATTTCAAAATGTCAGATTTTTGCTGAAATTCTGACCGCGCGGCTTAGGGATTTTTCAAAAAAAAGTTGCTCAGACGTTGACGGCTAATTCTGTTTCCGATGATAAAAACCCATCTGTTTCTACTGAAAAATATTTCAGGTGATCGTTTGCAACAGTTTGGCAGCATTTTCGAGTGAATTTCAAAATGTCAAATTTTTGCTGAAATTGTGACCGCGCGGCTTAGGGATTTTTCTGAAAAAAGTTGTTCAGACGTCGAGGGCTAATTATGTTTCTGATGATAAAAACCCATCTGTTTCCACCGAAAGAGCTTTCAGGGGATCATTTGCAACAGTTTGGCAGCATTTTCGAGTGAATTTCAAAATGTCAGATTTTTGCTGAAATTGTGACCGCGCGGCTTAGGGATTTTTTTAAAAAAAGTTGTTCAGACGTCGAGGGCTAATTCTGTTTCCGATGATAAAAACCCATCTGTTTCCACCGAAAAAGCTTTCAGGGGATCGTTTGCAACAGTTTGGCAGCATTTTCAGTGAATTTCAAAATGTCAGATTTTTGCTGAAATTGTGACCGCGCGACTTAGGGATTTTTCAAAAAAAAGTTGTTCAGACGTCGAGGGCTAATTCTGTTTCCGGTGATAAAAACCCATCTGTTTCTACCGAAAAACATTTCAGGTGATCGTTTGCAACAGTTTGGCAGCATTTTCGAGTGAATTTCAAAATGTCAGATTTTTGCTGAAATTGTGACCGCGCGGCTTAGAGATTTTTCCAAAAAAAGTTGTTCAGAGGTCGAGGGCTAATTCTGTTTCCGATGATAAAAACCCATCTGTTTCCACCGAAAAAGCTTTCAGGGGATCGTTAGCAACAGTTTGGCAGCATTTTCAGTGAATTTCAAAATGTCAGATTTTTGCTGAAATTGTGACCGCGCGACTTAGGGATTTTTCAAAAAAAAGTTGTTCAGACGTCGAGGGCTAATTCTGTTTCCGGTGATAAAAACCCATCTGTTTCTACCGAAAAACATTTCAGGTGATCGTTTGCAACAGTTTGGCAGCATTTTCGAGTGAATTTCAAAATGTCAGATTTTTGCTGAAATTGTGACCGCGCGGCTTAGAGATTTTTCCAAAAAAAGTTGTTCAGAGGTCGAGGGCTAATTCTGTTTCTGATGATAAAAACGCATCTGTTTACACCGAAAAAGCTTCCAGGGAATCGTTTGCAACAGTTTGGCACCATTTTTGAGTGAATTGCAGAACGTCAGATTTTTGCTGAAATTGTTACCGCGCGGCTTAGGTTTTTTTCAAAAAAAAGTTGTTCAGAAGTCGAGGGATAATTCTGTTTCCGATGATAAAAACCCATCTGTTTCCACCCAAAAAAAGTTTCGGGGGATCATTTTTGCAACAGTTTGGCAGCATTTTTTAGTGAATTGCAGAAGGTCAGATTTTTCCTGAAATTGTGACCGCGCGGCTTAGGGTTTTTTCAAAAAAAAGTTGTTCAGAGGTCGAGGGCTAATTCTGTTTCCGATGATAAAAACCCATCTGTTTCCACCGAAAAAGCTTTCAGGTGATCGTTTGCAACAGTTTGGCAGCATTTTCAAGTGAATTTCAAAATGTCAGATTTTTGCTGAAATTCTGACCGCGCGGCTTAGGGATTTTTCTGAAAAAAGTTGTTCAGACGTCGAGGGCTAATTATGTTTCCGATGATAAAAACCCATCTGTTTCCACCGAAAAAGCTTTCAGGGGATCGTTTGCAACAGTTTGGCAGCATTTTCGAGTGAATTGCAGAAGGTCAGATTTTTGCTGAAATTGTTACCGCGCGGCTTAGGGATTTTTTTAAAAAAATAGTTGTTCAGAGGTCGAGGGCTAATTCTCTTTCCGGTGATAAAAACCCATCTGTTTCCACCGAAAAACCTTTCAGGCGATCGTTTGGAACAGTTTGGCACCATTTTTGAGTGAATTGCCCATTGTCATATTTTTGCTGAAATTGTGACCGCGCGGCTTAGTGTTTTTTCAAAAAAAAAATTGTTCAGAGGTCGAGGGCTAATTCTGTTTCCGATGATAAAAACCCATCTGTTTCCACCAAAAAACCTTTTAGGTGATCGTTTGCAACAGTTTGGCAGCGTTTCTGAGTGAATTGCAGTAGGTCAGATTTTTGTTGAAATTGTGGCCGCGCGGCTTAGGTTTTTTTCAAAAAAAAGTTGTTCAGAAGTCGAGGGATAATTCTGTTTCCGATGATAAAAACCCATCTGTTTCCACCCAAAAAGCTTTCAGGGGATCGTTTTTGCAACAGTTTGGCAGCATTTTTTAGTGAATTGCAGAAGGTCAGATTTTTGCTGAAATTGTGACCGCGCGGCTTAGGGTTTTTTCAAAAAAAAGTTGTTCAGACGTCGAGGGCTAATTCTGTTTCCGATGATAAAAACCCATCTGTTTCCACCGAAAAAGCTTTCAGGTGATCGTTTGCAACAGTTTGGCAGCATTTTCGAGTGAATTTCAAAATGTCAGATTTTTCCTGAAATTGTGACCGCGCGGCTTAGAGATTTTTCCAAAAAAAGTTGTTCAGAGGTCGAGGGCTAATTCTGTTTCCGATGATAAAAACGCATCTGTTTACACCGAAAAAGCTTTCAGGGAATCGTTTGCAACAGTTTGGCACCATTTTTGAGTGAATTGCAGAAGGTCAGATTTTTGCTGAAGTTGTGACCGCGCAGCTTAGGGATTTTTCAAAGAAAAGTTGTTCAGAGGTCGAGGGCTAATTCTGTTTCCAATGATAAAAACCTATCTGTTTCCTTCCACCGAAAAAGCTTTCAGGGGATCGTTTGCAACAATTTGGTAGCATTTTTGAGTGAATTGCAGAACGTCAGATTTTTGCTGAAATTGTTACCGCGCGGCTTAGGGATTTTTTAAAAAAAAATAGTTGTTCAGACGTCGAGGGCTAATTCTCTTTCCGGTGATAAAAACCCATCTGTTTCCACCGAAAAACCTTTCAGGCGATCGTTTGGAACAGTTTGGCACCATTTTTGAGTGAATTGCCCATTGTCATATTTTTGCTGAAATTGTGACCGCGCGGCTTAGTGTTTTTTCAAAAAAAAAATTGTTCAGAGGTCAAGGGCTAATTCTGTTTCCGATGATAAAAACCCATCTGTTTCCACCAAAAAACCTTTTAGGTGATCGTTTGCAACAGTTTGGCAGCGTTTCTGAATGAATTGCAGAAGGTCAGATTTTTGTTCAAATTGTGGCCGCGCGGCTTAGGTTTTTTTTAAAAAAAAGTTGTTCAGAAGTCGAGGGATAATTCTGTTTCCGATGATAAAAACCCATCTGTTTCCACCCAAAAAAAGTTTCGGGGGATCGTTTTTGCAACAGTTTGGCAGCATTTTTTAGTGAATTGCAGAAGGTCAGATTTTTGCTGAAATTGTGACCGCGCGGCTTAGGGTTTTTTCAAAAAAAAGTTGTTCAGAGGTCGAGGGCTAATTCTGTTTCCGATGATAAAAACCCATCTGTTTCCACCGAAAAAGCTTTCAGGTGATCGTTTGCAACAGTTTGGCAGCATTTTCAAGTGAATTTCAAAATGTCAGATTTTTGCTGAAATTCTGACCGCGCGGCTTAGGGATTTTTCAAAAAATTTGCTCAGACGTTGACGGCTAATTCTGTTTCCGATGATAAAAACCCATCTGTTTCTACCGAAAAACATTTCAGGTGATCGTTTGCAACAGTTTGGAAGCATTTTCGAGTGAATTTCAAAATGTCAGATTTTTGCTGAAATTGTGACTGCGCGGCTTAGGGATTTTTCAAAAAAAAGTTGTTCAGACGTCGAGGGCTAATTCTGTTTCTGATGATAAAAACCCATCTGTTTCCACCGAAAAACCTTTCAGGTGATCGTTTGCAACAGTTTGGCAGCATTTCCGAGTGAATTTGAAAATGTCAGATTTTTGCTGAAATTTTGACGGCTCGGCTTAGAGATTTTTCAAAAAAAAGTTGTTCCGAGGTCGAGGGCTAATTCTGTTTCCGATGAGAAAAACCCATCTGTTTCCACCGAAAAAGCTTTCAGGGGATCGTTTGCAACAGTTTGGCAGCATTTTCGAGTGAATTTCAAAATGTCAGATTTTTGCTGAAATTCTGACCGCGCGGCTTAGGGATTTTTCAAAAAAAAGTTGCTCAGACGTTGACGGCTAATTCTGTTTCCGATGATAAAAACCCATCTGTTTCTACCGAAAAACATTTCAGGTGATCGTTTGCAACAGTTTGGCAGCATTTTCGAGTGAATTTCAAAATGTCAGATTTTTGCTGAAATTGTGACTGCGCGGCTTAGGGATTTTTCAAAAAAAAGTTGTTCAGACGTCGAGGGCTAATTCTGTTTCTGATGATAAAAACCCATCTGTTCCCACCGAAAAACCTTTCAGGTGATCGTTTGCAACAGTTTGGCAGCATTTCCGAGTGAATTTCAAAATGTCAGATTTTTGCTGAAATTTTGACGGCTCGGCTTAGAGATTTTTCAAAAAAAAGTTGTTCAGAGGTCGAGGGCTAATTCTGTTTCCGATGAGAAAAACCCATCTGTTTCCACCGAAAAAGCTTTCAGGGGATCGTTTGCAACAGTTTGGCAGCATTTTCGAGTGAATTTCAAAATGTCAGATTTTTGCTGAAATTGTGACCGCGCGGCTTAGAGATTTTTCCAAAAAAAGTTGTTCAGAGGTCGAGGGCTAATTCTGTTTCTGATGATAAAAACGCATCTGTTTACACCGAAAAAGCTTCCAGGGAATCGTTTGCAACAGTTTGGCACCATTTTTGAGTGAATTGCAGAAGGTCAGATTTTTGCTGAAGTTGTGACCGCGCGGCTTAGGGATTTTTCAAAGAAAAGTTGTTCAGAGGTCGAGGGCTAATTCTGTTTCCGATGATAAAAACCTATCTGTTTCCTTCCACCGAAAAAGCTTTCAGGGGATCGTTTGCAACAATTTGGTAGCATTTTTAAGTGAATTGCAGAAGGTCAGATTTTTGCTGAAATTGTTACCGCGCGGCTTAGGGATTTTTTTTAAAAAATAGTTGTTCAGACGTCGAGGGCTAATTCTCTTTCCGGTGATAAAAACCCATCTGTTTCCACCGAAAAACCTTTCCGGCGATCGTTTGGAACAGTTTGGCACCATTTTTGAGTGAATTGCCCATTGTCATATTTTTGCTGAAATTGTGACCGCGCGGCTTAGTGTTTTTTCAAAAAAAAAATTGTTCAGAGGTCGAGGGCTAATTCTGTTTCCGATGATAAAAACCCATCTGTTTCCACCAAAAAACCTTTTAGGTGATCGTTTGCAACAGTTTGGCAGCGTTTCTGAGTGAATTGCAGAAGGTCAGATTTTTGTTGAAATTGTGGCCGCACGGCTTAGGTTTTTTTCAAAAAAAAGTTGTTCAGAAGTCGAGGGATAATTCTGTTTCCGATGATAAAAACCCATCTGTTTCCACCCAAAAAAAGTTTCGGGGGATCGTTTTTGCAACAGTTTGGCAGCATTTTTTAGTGAATTGCAGAAGGTCAGATTTTTGCTGAAATTGTGACCGCGCGGCTTAGGGTTTTTTCAAAAAAAAGTTGTTCAGAGGTCGAGGGCTAATTCTGTTTCCGATGATAAAAACCCATCTGTTTCTACCGAAAAAGCTTTCAGGTGATCGTTTGCAACAGTTTGGCAGCATTTTCGAGTGAATTTCAAAATGTCAGATTTTTGCTGAAATTGTGACCGCGCGGCTTAGGGATTTTTAAAAAAAAAGTTGCTCAGACGTTGACGGCTAATTCTGTTTCCAATGATAAAAACCCATCTGTTTCTACCGAAAAACATTTCAGGTGATCGTTTGCAACAGTTTGGCAGCATTTTCGAGTGAATTTCAAAATGTCAGATTTTTGCTGAAATTGTGACCGCGCGGCTTAGGGATTTTTCTGAAAAAAGTTGTTCAGACGTCGAGGGCTAATTATGTTTCCGATGATAAAAACCCATCTGTTTCCACCGAAAAAGCTTTCAGGGGATCGTTTGCAACAGTTTGGCAGCATTTTCGAGTGAATTGCAGAAGGTCAGATTTTTGCTGAAATTGTTACCGCGCGGCTTAGGGATTTTTTTAAAAAAATAGTTGTTCAGACGTCGAGGGCTAATTCTCTTTCCGGTGATAAAAACCCATCTGTTTCCACCGAAAAACCTTTCAGGCGATCGTTTGGAACAGTTTGGCACCATTTTTGAGTGAATTGCCCATTGTCATATTTTTGCTGAAATTGCTTAGGGATTTTTCAAAAAAAAGTTGTTCAGACGTCGAGGGCTAATTCTGTTTCTGATGATAAAAACCCATCTGTTCCCACCGAAAAACCTTTCAGGTGATCGTTTGCAACAGTTTGGCAGCGTTTCTGAGTGAATTGCAGTATGTCAGATTTTTGTTGAAATTGCGGCCGCGCGGCTTAGGTTTTTTTCAAAAAAAAGTTGTTCAGAAGTCGAGGGATAATTCTGTTTCCGATGATAAAAACCCATCTGTTTCCACCCAAAAAGCTTTCAGGGGATCGTTTTTGCAACAGTTTGGCAGCATTTTTTAGTGAATTGCAGAAGGTCAGATTTTTGCTGAAATTGTGACCGCGCGGCTTAGGGTTTTTTCAAAAAAAAGTTGTTCAGACGTCGAGGGCTAATTCTGTTTCCGATGATAAAAACCCATCTGTTTCCACCGAAAAAGCTTTCAGGTGATCGTTTGCAACAGTTTGGCAGCATTTTCGAGTGAATTTCAAAATGTCAGATTTTTCCTGAAATTGTGACCGCGCGGCTTAGAGATTTTTCCAAAAAAAGTTGTTCAGAGGTCGAGGGCTAATTCTGTTTCCGATGATAAAAACGCATCTGTTTACACCGAAAAAGCTTTCAGGGAATCGTTTGCAACAGTTTGGCACCATTTTTGAGTGAATTGCAGAAGGTCAGATTTTTGCTGAAGTTGTGACCGCGCAGCTTAGGGATTTTTCAAAGAAAAGTTGTTCAGAGGTCGAGGGCTAATTCTGTTTCCAATGATAAAAACCTATCTGTTTCCTTCCACCGAAAAAGCTTTCAGGGGATCGTTTGCAACAATTTGGTAGCATTTTTGAGTGAATTGCAGAACGTCAGATTTTTGCTGAAATTTTTACCGCGCGGCTTAGTGATTTTTTTAAAAAAATAGTTGTTCAGACGTCGAGGGCTAATTCTCTTTCCGGTGATAAAAACCCATCTGTTTCTACCGAAAAACATTTCAGGTGATCGTTTGCAACAGTTTGGAAGCATTTTCGAGTGAATTTCAAAATGTCAGATTTTTGCTGAAATTGTGACTGCGCGGCTTAGGGATTTTTCAAAAAAAAGTTGTTCAGACGTCGAGGGCTAATTCTGTTTCTGATGATAAAAACCCATCTGTTTCCACCGAAAAACCTTTCAGGTGATCGTTTGCAACAGTTTGGCAGCATTTCCGAGTGAATTTCAAAATGTCAGATTTTTGCTGAAATTTTGACGGCTCGGCTTAGAGATTTTTCAAAAAAAAGTTGTTCAGAGGTCGAGGGCTAATTCTGTTTCCGATGAGAAAAACCCATCTGTTTCCACCGAAAAAGCTTTCAGGGGATCGTTTGCAACAGTTTGGCAGCATTTTTGAGTGAATTTCAAAATGTCAGATTTTTGCTGAAATTCTGACCGCGCGGCTTAGGGATTTTTCAAAAAAAAGTTGCTCAGACGTTGACGGCTAATTCTGTTTCCGATGATAAAAACCCATCTGTTTCTACCGAAAAACATTTCAGGTGATCGTTTGCAACAGTTTGGCAGCATTTTCGAGTGAATTTCAAAATGTCAGATTTTTGCTGAAATTGTGACTGCGCGGCTTAGGGATTTTTCAAAAAAAAGTTGTTCAGACGTCGAGGGCTAATTCTGTTTCTGATGATAAAAACCCATCTGTTCCCACCGAAAAACCTTTCAGGTGATCGTTTGCAACAGTTTGGCAGCATTTCCGAGTGAATTTCAAAATGTCAGATTTTTGCTGAAATTTTGACGGCTCGGCTTAGAGATTTTTCAAAAAAAAGTTGTTCAGAGGTCGAGGGCTAATTCTGTTTCCGATGAGAAAAACCCATCTGTTTCCACCGAAAAAGCTTTCAGGGGATCGTTTGCAACAGTTTGGCAGCATTTTCGAGTGAATTTCAAAATGTCAGATTTTTGCTGAAATTCTGACCGCGCGGCTTAGGGATTTTTCAAAAAAAAGTTGCTCAGACGTTGACGGCTAATTCTGTTTCCGATGATAAAAACCCATCTGTTTCTACCAAAAAACATTTCAGGTGATCGTTTGCAACAATTTGGCAGCATTTTCGAGTGAATTTCAAAATGTCAGATTTTTGCTGAAATTGTGACCGCGCGGCTTAGGGATTTTTCTGAAAAAAGTTGTTCAGACGTCGAGCGCTAATTATGTTTCCGATGATAAAAACCCATCTGTTTCCACCGAAAAAGCTTTCAGGGGATCGTTTGCAACAGTTTGGCAGCATTTTCGAGTGAATTGCAGAAGGTCAGATTTTTGCTGAAAATGTTACCGCGCGGCTTAGGGATTTTTTAAAAAAAATAGTTGTTCAGACGTCGAGGGCTAATTCTCTTTCCGGTGATAAAAACCCATCTGTTTCCACCGAAAAACCTTTCAGGCGATCGTTTGGAACAGTTTGGCACCATTTTTGAGTGAATTGCCCATTGTCATATTTTTGCTGAAATTGTGACCGCGCGGCTTAGTGTTTTTTCAAAAAAAAAATTGTTCATAGGTCAAGGGCTAATTCTGTTTCCGATGATAAAAACCCATCTGTTTCCACCAAAAAACCTTTTAGGTGATCGTTTGCAACAGTTTGGCAGCGTTTCTGAGTGAATTGCAGAATGTCAGATTTTTGTTGAAATTGTGGCCGCGCGGCTTAGGTTTTTTTCAAAAAAAAGTAGTTCAGAAGTCGAGGGATAATTCTGTTTCCGATGATAAAAACCCATCTGTTTCCACCCAAAAAGCTTTCAGGGGATCGTTTTTGCAACAGTTTGGCAGCATTTTTTAGTGAATTGCAGAAGGTCAGATTTTTGCTGAAATTGTGACCGCGCGGCTTAGGGTTTTTTCAAAAAAAAGTTGTTCAGACGTCGAGAGCTAATTCTGTTTCCGATGATAAAAACCCATCTGTTTCCACCGAAAAAGCTTTCAGGTGATCGTTTGCAACAGTTTGGCAGCATTTTTGAGTGAATTTCAAAATGTCAGATTTTTGCTGAAATTCTGACCGCGCGGCTTAGGGATTTTTCAAAAAAAAGTTGCTCAGACGTTGACGGCTAATTCTGTTTCCGATGATAAAAACCCATCTGTTTCTACCGAAAAACATTTCAGGTGATCGTTTGCAACAGTTTGGCAGCATTTTCGAGTGAATTTCAAAATGTCAGATTTTTGCTGAAATTGTGACTGCGCGGCTTAGGGATTTTTCAAAAAAAAGTTGTTCAGACGTCGAGGGCTAATTCTGTTTCTGATGATAAAAACCCATCTGTTCCCACCGAAAAACCTTTCAGGTGATCGTTTGCAACAGTTTGGCAGCATTTCCGAGTGAATTTCAAAATGTCAGATTTTTGCTGAAATTTTGACGGCTCGGCTTAGAGATTTTTCAAAAAAAAGTTGTTCAGAGGTCGAGGGCTAATTCTGTTTCCGATGAGAAAAACCCATCTGTTTCCACCGAAAAAGCTTTCAGGGGATCGTTTGCAACAGTTTGGCAGCATTTTCGAGTGAATTTCAAAATGTCAGATTTTTGCTGAAATTCTGACCGCGCGGCTTAGGGATTTTTCAAAAAAAAGTTGCTCAGACGTTGACGGCTAATTCTGTTTCCGATGATAAAAACCCATCTGTTTCTACCAAAAAACATTTCAGGTGATCGTTTGCAACAATTTGGCAGCATTTTCGAGTGAATTTCAAAATGTCAGATTTTTGCTGAAATTGTGACCGCGCGGCTTAGGGATTTTTCTGAAAAAAGTTGTTCAGACGTCGAGCGCTAATTATGTTTCCGATGATAAAAACCCATCTGTTCCCACCGAAAAACCTTTCAGGTGATCGTTTGCAACAGTTTGGCAGCATTTCCGAGTGAATTTCAAAATGTCAGATTTTTGCTGAAATTTTGACGGCTCGGCTTAGAGATTTTTTTAAAAAAAGTTGTTCAGAGGTCGAGGGCTAATTCTGTTTCCGATGAGAAAAACCCATCTGTTTCCACCGAAAAAGCTTTCAGGGGATCGTTTGCAACAGTTTGGCAGCATTTTCGAGTGAATTTCAAAATGTCAGATTTTTGCTGAAATTCTGACCGCGCGGCTTAGGGATTTTTCAAAAAAAAGTTGCTCAGACGTTGACGGCTAATTCTGTTTCCGATGATAAAAACCCATCTGTTTCTACCAAAAAACATTTCAGGTGATCGTTTGCAACAATTTGGCAGCATTTTCGAGTGAATTTCAAAATGTCAGATTTTTGCTGAAATTGTGACCGCGCGGCTTAGGGATTTTTCTGAAAAAAGTTGTTCAGACGTCGAGCGCTAATTATGTTTCCGATGATAAAAACCCATCTGTTTCCACCGAAAAAGCTTTCAGGGGATCGTTTGCAACAGTTTGGCAGCATTTTCGAGTGAATTGCAGAAGGTCAGATTTTTGCTGAAATTGTTACCGCGCGGCTTAGGGATTTTTTAAAAAAAATAGTTGTTCAGACGTCGAGGGCTAATTCTCTTTCCGGTGATAAAAACCCATCTGTTTCCACCGAAAAACCTTTCAGGCGATCGTTTGGAACAGTTTGGCACCATTTTTGAGTGAATTGCCCATTGTCATATTTTTGCTGAAATTGTGACCGCGTGGCTTAGTGTTTTTTCAAAAAAAAAATTGTTCAGAGGTCAAGGGCTAATTCTGTTTCCGATGATAAAAACCCATCTGTTTCCACCAAAAAACCTTTTAGGTGATCGTTTGCAACAGTTTGGCAGCGTTTCTGAGTGAATTGCAGAATGTCAGATTTTTGTTGAAATTGTGGCCGCGCGGCTTAGGTTTTTTTTCAAAAAAAAGTTGTTCAGAAGTCGAGGGATAATTCTGTTTCCGATGATAAAAACCCATCTGTTTCCACCCAAAAAGCTTTCAGGGGATCGTTTTTGCAACAGTTTGGCAGCATTTTTTAGTGAATTGCAGAAGGTCAGATTTTTGCTGAAATTGTGACCGCGCGGCTTAGGGTTTTTTCAAAAAAAAGTTGTTCAGACGTCGAGAGCTAATTCTGTTTCCGATGATAAAAACCCATCTGTTTCCACCGAAAAAGCTTTCAGGTGATCGTTTGCAACAGTTTGGCAGCATTTTCGAGTGAATTTCAAAATGTCAGATTTTTCCTGAAATTGTGACCGCGCGGCTTAGAGATTTTTCCAAAAAAAGTTGTTCAGAGGTCGAGGGCTAATTCTGTTTCCGATGATAAGAACGCATCTGTTTACACCGAAAAAGCTTTCAGGGAATCGTTTGCAACAGTTTGGCGCCATTTTTGAGTGAATTGCAGAAGGTCAGATTTTTGCTGAAGTTGTGACCGCGCAGCTTAGGGATTTTTCAAAGAAAAGTTGTTCAGAGGTCGAGGGCTAATTCTGTTTCCAATGATAAAAACCTATCTGTTTCCTTCCACCGAAAAAGCTTTCAGGGGATCGTTTGCAACAATTTGGTAGCATTTTTGAGTGAATTGCAGAAGGTCAGATTTTTGCTGAAATTGTTACCGCGCGGCTTAGGGATTTTTTAAAAAAAATAGTTGTTCAGACGTCGAGGGCTAATTCTATTTCCGGTGATAAAAACCCATCTGTTTCCACCGAAAAACCTTTCAGGCGATCGTTTGGAACAGTTTGGCACCATTTTTGAGTGAATTGCCCATTGTTATATTTTTGCTGAAATTGTGACCGCGCGGCTTAGTGTTTTTTCAAAAAAAAAATTGTTCAGAGGTCGAGGGCTAATTCTGTTTCCGATGATAAAAACCCATCTGTTTCCACCAAAAAACCTTTTAGGTGATCGTTTGCAACAGTTTGGCAGCGTTTCTGAGTGAATTGCAGAAGGTCAGATTTTTGTTGAAATTGTGGCCGCGCGGCTTAGGGATTTTTCAAAAAAAAGTTGCTCAGACGTTGACGGCTAATTCTGTTTCCGATGATAAAAACCCATCTGTTTCTACCGAAAAACATTTCAGGTGATCGTTTGCAACAGTTTGGCAGCATTTTCGAGTGAATTTCAAAATGTCAGATTTTTGCTGAAATTGTGACTGCGCGGCTTAGGGATTTTTCAAAAAAAAGTTGTTCAGACGTCGAGGGCTAATTCTGTTTCCGATGATAAAAACCCATCTGTTTCCACCGAAAAAGCTTTCAGGTGATCGTTTGCAACAGTTTGGCAGCATTTTCGAGTGAATTAAAAAATGTCAGATTTTTGCTGAAATTGTGACCGCGCGGCTTAGAGATTTTTCAAAAAAAGGTTTTTCGGACGTCAAGGGCTAATTCTGTTTCCGATGATAAAAACCCATCTGTTTCCACCGAAAAACCTTTCAGGGGATCGTTTGCAACAGTTTGGCAGCATTTTCGAGTGAATTTCAAAATGTCAGATTTTTGCTGAAATTGTGACCGCGCGGCTTAGAGATTTTTCAAAAAAAAGTTGTTCAGAGGTCGAGGGCTAATTCTGTTTCTGATGATAAAAACGCATCTGTTTACACCGAAAAAGCTTCCAGGGAATCGTTTGCAACAGTTTGGCACCATTTTTGAGTGAATTGCAGGTCAGATTTTTGCTGAAGTTGTGACCGCGCGGCTTAGGGATTTTTCAAAGAAAAGTTGTTCAGAGGTCGAGGGCTAATTCTGTTTCCAATGATAAAAACCTATCTGTTTCCTTCCACCGAAAAAGCTTTCAGGGGATCGTTTGCAACAATTTGGTAGCATTTTTGAGTGAATTGCAGAAGGTCAGATTTTTGCTGAAATTGTTACTGCGCGGCTTAGGGATTTTTTTAAAAAAATAGTTGTTCAGACGTCGAGGGCTAATTCTCTTTCCGGTGATAAAAACCCATCTGTTTCCACCGAAAAACCTTTCAGGCGATCGTTTGGAACAGTTTGGCACCATTTTTGAGTGAATTGCCCATTGTCATATTTTTGCTGAAATTGTGACCGCGCGGCTTAGTGTTTTTTCAAAAAAAAAATTGTTCAGAGGTCAAGGGCTAATTCTGTTTCCGATGATAAAAACCCATCTGTTTCCACCAAAAAACCTTTTAGGTGATCGTTTGCAACAGTTTGGCAGCGTTTCTGAGTGAATTGCAGAATGTCAGATTTTTGTTGAAATTGTGGCCGCGCGGCTTAGGTTTTTTTCAAAAAAAAGTTGTTCAGAAGTCGAGGGATAATTCTGTTTCCGATGATAAAAACCCATCTGTTTCCACCCAAAAAGCTTTCAGGGGATCGTTTTTGCAACAGTTTGGCAGCATTTTTTAGTGAATTGCAGAAGGTCAGATTTTTGCTGAAATTGTGACCGCGCGGCTTAGGGTTTTTTCAAAAAAAAGTTGTTCAGACGTCGAGAGCTAATTCTGTTTCCGATGATAAAAACCCATCTGTTTCCACTGAAAAAGCTTTCAGGTGATCGTTTGCAACAGTTTGGCAGCATTTTTGAGTGAATTTCAAAATGTCAGATTTTTGCTGAAATTCTGACCGCGCGGCTTAGGGATTTTTCAAAAAAAAGTTGCTCAGACGTTGACGGCTATTTCTGTTTCCGATGATAAAAACCCATCTGTTTCTACCGAAAAACATTTCAGGTGATCGTTTGCAACAGTTTGGCAGCATTTTCGAGTGAATTTCAAAATGTCAGATTTTTGCTGAAATTGTGACTGCGCGGCTTAGGGATTTTTCAAAAAAAAGTTGTTCAGACGTCGAGGGCTAATTCTGTTTCTGATGATAAAAACCCATCTGTTCCCACCGAAAAACCTTTCAGGTGATCGTTTGCAACAGTTTGGCAGCATTTCCGAGTGAATTTCAAAATGTCAGATTTTTGCTGAAATTTTGACGGCTCGGCTTAGAGATTTTTCAAAAAAAAGTTGTTCAGAGGTCGAGGGCTAATTCTGTTTCCGATGAGAAAAACCCATCTGTTTCCACCGAAAAAGCTTTCAGGGGATCGTTTGCAACAGTTTGGCAGCATTTTCGAGTGAATTTCAAAATGTCAGATTTTTGCTGAAATTCTGACCGCGCGGCTTAGGGATTTTTCAAAAAAAAGTTGCTCAGACGTTGACGGCTAATTCTGTTTCCGATGATAAAAACCCATCTGTTTCTACCAAAAAACATTTCAGGTGATCGTTTGCAACAATTTGGCAGCATTTTCGAGTGAATTTCAAAATGTCAGATTTTTGCTGAAATTGTGACCGCGCGGCTTAGGGATTTTTCTGAAAAAAGTTGTTCAGACGTCGAGCGCTAATTATGTTTCCGATGATAAAAGCCCATCTGTTTCCACCGAAAAAGCTTTCAGGGGATCGTTTGCAACAGTTTGGCAGCATTTTCGAGTGAATTGCAGAAGGTCAGATTTTTGCTGAAATTGTTACCGCGCGGCTTAGGGATTTTTTAAAAAAAATAGTTGTTCAGACGTTGAGGGCTAATTCTCTTTCCGGTGATAAAAACCCATCTGTTTCCACCGAAAAACCTTTCAGGCGATCGTTTGGAACAGTTTGGCACCATTTTTGAGTGAATTGCCCATTGTCTTATTTTTGCTGAAATTGTGACCGCGCGGCTTAGTGTTTTTTCAAAAAAAAAATTGTTCAGAGGTCAAGGGCTAATTCTGTTTCCGATGATAAAAACCCATCTGTTTCCACCAAAAAACCTTTTAGGTGATCGTTTGCAACAGTTTGGCAGCGTTTCTGAGTGAATTGCAGAATGTCAGATTTTTGTTGAAATTGTGGCCGCGCGGCTTAGGTTTTTTTCAAAAAAAAGTTGTTCAGAAGTCGAGGGATAATTCTGTTTCCGATGATAAAAACCCATCTGTTTCCACCCAAAAAGCTTTCAGGGGATCGTTTTTGCAACAGTTTGGCAGCATTTTTTAGTGAATTGCAGAAGGTCAGATTTTTGCTGAAATTGTGACCGCGCGGCTTAGGGTTTTTTCAAAAAAAAGTTGTTCAGACGTCGAGAGCTAATTCTGTTTCCGATGATAAAAACCCATCTGTTTCCACCGAAAAAGCTTTCAGGTGATCGTTTGCAACAGTTTGGCAGCATTTTCGAGTGAATTTCAAAATGTCAGATTTTTCCTGAAATTGTGACCGCGCGGCTTAGAGATTTTTCCAAAAAAAGTTGTTCAGAGGTCGAGGGCTAATTCTGTTTCCGATGATAAGAACGCATCTGTTTACACCGAAAAAGCTTTCAGGGAATCGTTTGCAACAGTTTGGCACCATTTTTGAGTGAATTGCAGAAGGTCAGATTTTTGCTGAAGTTGTGACCGCGCAGCTTAGGGATTTTTCAAAGAAAAGTTGTTCAGAGGTCGAGGGCTAATTCTGTTTCCAATGATAAAAACCTATCTGTTTCCTTCCACCGAAAAAGCTTTCAGGGGATCGTTTGCAACAATTTGGTAGCATTTTTGAGTGAATTGCAGAAGGTCAGATTTTTGCTGAAATTGTTACCGCGCGGCTTAGGGATTTTTTTAAAAAAATAGTTGTTCAGACGTCGAGGGCTAATTCTCTTTCCGGTGATAAAAACCCATCTGTTTCCACCGAAAAACCTTTCAGGCGATCGTTTGGAACAGTTTGGCACCATTTTTGAGTGAATTGCCCATTGTTATATTTTTGCTGAAATTGTGACCGTGCGGCTTAGTGTTTTTTCAAAAAAACAATTGTTCAGAGGTCGAGGGCTAATTCTGTTTCCGATGATAAAAACCCATCTGTTTCCACCAAAAAACCTTTTAGGTGATCGTTTGCAACAGTTTGGCAGCGTTTCTGAGTGAATTGCAGAAGGTCAGATTTTTGTTGAAATTGTGGCCGCGCGGCTTAGGGATTTTTCAAAAAAAAGTTGCTCAGACGTTGACGGCTAATTCTGTTTCCGATGATAAAAACCCATCTGTTTCTACCGAAAAACATTTCAGGTGATCGTTTGCAACAGTTTGGCAGCATTTTCGAGTGAATTTCAAAATGTCAGATTTTTGCTGAAATTGTGACTGCGCGGCTTAGGGATTTTTCAAAAAAAAGTTGTTCAGACGTCGAGGGCTAATTCTGTTTCCGATGATAAAAACCCATCTGTTTCCACCGAAAAAGCTTTCAGGTGATCGTTTGCAACAGTTTGGCAGCATTTTCGAGTGAATTAAAAAATGTCAGATTTTTGCTGAAATTGTGACCGCGCGGCTTAGAGATTTTTCAAAAAAAGGTTTTTCGGACGTCAAGGGCTAATTCTGTTTCCGATGATAAAAACCCATCTGTTTCCACCGAAAAACCTTTCAGGGGATCGTTTGCAACAGTTTGGCAGCATTTTCGAGTGAATTTCAAAATGTCAGATTTTTCCTGAAATTGTGACCGCGCGGCTTAGAGATTTTTCAAAAAAAAGTTGTTCAGAGGTCGAGGGCTAATTCTGTTTCTGATGATAAAAACGCATCTGTTTACACCGAAAAAGCTTCCAGGGAATCGTTTGCAACAGTTTGGCACCATTTTTGAGTGAATTGCAGGTAAGATTTTTGCTGAAGTTGTGACCGCGCGGCTTAGGGATTTTTCAAAGAAAAGTTGTTCAGAGGTCGAGGGCTAATTCTGTTTCCAATGATAAAAACCTATCTGTTTCCTTCCACCGAAAAAGCTTTCAGGGGATCGTTTGCAACAATTTGGTAGCATTTTTGAGTGAATTGCAGAAGGTCAGATTTTTGCTGAAATTGTTACTGCGCGGCTTAGGGATTTTTTTTAAAAAATAGTTGTTCAGACGTCGAGGGCTAATTCTCTTTCCGGTGATAAAAACCCATCTGTTTCCACCGAAAAACCTTTCAGGCGATCGTTTGGAACAGTTTGGCACCATTTTTGAGTGAATTGCCCATTGTCATATTTTTGCTGAAATTGTGACCGCGCGGCTTAGTGTTTTTTCAAAAAAAAAATTGTTCAGAGGTCGAGGGCTAATTCTGTTTCCGATGATAAAAACCCAATCTGTTTCCACCAAAAAACCTTTTAGGTGATCGTTTGCAACAGTTTGGCAGCATTTTCGAGTGAATTTCAAAATGTCAGATTTTTGCTGAAATTGTATCCGCGCGGCTTAGAGATTTTTCAAAAAAAAGTTGTTCAGAGGTCGAGGGCTAATTCTGTTTCCAATGATAAAAACCCATCTGTTTCCACCGAAAAACCTTTTAGGTGATCGTTTGCAACAGTTTGGCAGCGTTTCTGAGTGAATTGCAGAAGGTCAGATTTTTGCTGAAATTGTGACCGCGCGGTTTAGGGTTTTTTCAAAAAAAAAGTTGTTCAGACGTCGAGGGCCAATTCTGTTTCCGATGATAAAAACCCATCTGTTTCCACCGAAAAAGCTTTCAGGGGATCATTTGCAACAGTTTGGCAGCATTTCCGAGTGAATTTCAAAATGTCAGATTTTTGCTGAAATTGTGACCGCGCGGCTTAGAGATTTTTCTGAAAAAAGTTGTTCAGAGGTCGAGGGCTAATTCTGTTCCCGATGATAAAAACACATCTGTTTCCACCGAAAAACCTTTCAGGTGATCGTTTGCCACGGTTTGGCAGCATTTTCGAGTGAATTTCAAAATGTCAGATTTTTGCTGAAATTGTGACGGCGCGGCTTAGAGATTTTTCAAAAAAAAGTTGTTCAGACGTCGAGGGCTAATTCTGTTTCCGATGATAAAAACCCATCTGTTTCCACCGAAGAAGCTCTCAGGGGAACATTTGCAACAGTTTGGCAGCATTTTCGAGTGAATTTCAAAATGTCAGATTTTTGATGAAATTGTGACCGCGCGGCTTAGGGATTTTTCAAAAAAAAGTTGTTCAGACGTCGAGGGCTAATTCTGTTTCTGATGATAAAAACCCATCTGTTTCCACCGAAAAACCTTTCAGGTGATCGTTTGCAACAGTTTGGCAGCATTTCCGAGTGAATTTCAAAATGTCAGATTTTTGCTGAAATTTTGACGGCTCGGCTTAGAGATTTTTCAAAAAAAAGTTGTTCAGAGGTCGAGGGCTAATTCTGTTTCCGATGAGAAAAACCCATCTGTTTCCACCGAAAAAGCTTTCAGGGGATCGTTTGCAACAGTTTGGCAGCATTTTCGAGTGAATTTCAAAATGTCAGATTTTTGCTGAAATTGTGACCGCGCGGCTTAGGGATTTTTCAAAAAAAAGTTGTTCAGACGTCAAGGGCTAATTCTGTTTCCGATGATAAAAACCCATCTGTTTCCACCGAAAAAGCTTTCAGGTGACCGTTTGCAACAGTTTGGCAGCATTTTCGAGTGAATTTAAAAATGTCAGATTTTTGGTGAAATTGTGACCGCGCGGCTTAGAGATTTTTCAAAAAAAGGTTTTTCGGACGTCAAGGGCTAATTCTGTTTCCGATGATAAAAACCCATCTGTTTCCACCGAAAAACCTTTCAGGGGATCGTTTGCAACAGTTTGGCAGCATTTTCGAGTGAATTTCAAAATGTCAGATTTTTGCTGAAATTGTGACCGCGCGGCTTAGAGATTTTTCCAAAAAAAGTTGTTCAGAGGTCGAGGGCTAATTCTGTTTCTGATGATAAAAACGCATCTGTTTACACCGAAAAAGCTTCCAGGGAATCGTTTGCAACAGTTTGGCACCATTTTTGAGTGAATTGCAGGTCAGATTTTTGCTGAAGTTGTGACCGCGCGGCTTAGGGATTTTTCAAAGAAAAGTTGTTCAGAGGTCGAGGGCTAATTCTGTTTCCAATGATAAAAACCTATCTGTTTCCTTCCACCGAAAAAGCTTTCAGGGGATCGTTTGCAACAATTTGGTAGCATTTTTGAGTGAATTGCAGA
The DNA here is from genome assembly GCF_965113315.1 of Podarcis vaucheri. Taxonomy (NCBI): domain Eukaryota; kingdom Metazoa; phylum Chordata; class Lepidosauria; order Squamata; family Lacertidae; genus Podarcis; species Podarcis vaucheri. The sequence goes on along the minus strand of NC_138762.1, from coordinate 93,072,931 downwards.
AGGTCAGATTTTTGCTGAAATTGTTACCGCGCGGCTTAGGGATTTTTTTAAAAAAATAGTTGTTCAGACGTCGAGGGCTAATTCTCTTTCCGGTGATAAAAACCCATCTGTTTCCACCGAAAAACCTTTCAGGCGATCGTTTGGAACAGTTTGGCACCATTTTTGAGTGAATTGCCCATTGTCATATTTTTGCTGAAATTGTGACCGCGCGGCTTAGTGTTTTTTCAAAAAAAAAATTGTTCAGAGGTCGAGGGCTAATTCTGTTTCCGATGATAAAAACCCAATCTGTTTCCACCAAAAAACCTTTTAGGTGATCGTTTGCAACAGTTTGGCAGCATTTTCGAGTGAATTTCAAAATGTCAGATTTTTGCTGAAATTGTATCCGCGCGGCTTAGAGATTTTTCAAAAAAAAGTTGTTCAGAGGTCGAGGGCTAATTCTGTTTCCAATGATAAAAACCCATCTGTTTCCACCGAAAAACCTTTTAGGTGATCGTTTGCAACAGTTTGGCAGCGTTTCTGAGTGAATTGCAGAAGGTCAGATTTTTGCTGAAATTGTGACCGCGCGGTTTAGGGTTTTTTCAAAAAAAAAGTTGTTCAGACGTCGAGGGCCAATTCTGTTTCCGATGATAAAAACCCATCTGTTTCCACCGAAAAAGCTTTCAGGGGATCATTTGCAACAGTTTGGCAGCATTTCCGAGTGAATTTCAAAATGTCAGATTTTTGCTGAAATTGTGACCGCGCGGCTTAGAGATTTTTCTGAAAAAAGTTGTTCAGAGGTCGAGGGCTAATTCTGTTCCCGATGATAAAAACACATCTGTTTCCACCGAAAAACCTTTCAGGTGATCGTTTGCCACGGTTTGGCAGCATTTTCGAGTGAATTTCAAAATGTCAGATTTTTGCTGAAATTGTGACGGCGCGGCTTAGAGATTTTTCAAAAAAAAGTTGTTCAGACGTCGAGGGCTAATTCTGTTTCCGATGATAAAAACCCATCTGTTTCCACCGAAGAAGCTCTCAGGGTATCATTTGCAACAGTTTGGCAGCATTTTCGAGTGAATTTCAAAATGTCAGATTTTTGCTGAAATTGTGACCGCGCGGCTTAGGGATTTTTCAAAAAAAAGTTGTTCAGACGTCGAGGGCTAATTCTGTTTCTGATGATAAAAACCCATCTGTTTCCACCGAAAAACCTTTCAGGTGATCGTTTGCAACAGTTTGGCAGCATTTCCGAGTGAATTTCAAAATGTCAGATTTTTGCTGAAATTTTGACGGCTCGGCTTAGAGATTTTTCAAAAAAAAGTTGTTCAGAGGTCGAGGGCTAATTCTGTTTCCGATGAGAAAAACCCATCTGTTTCCACCGAAAAAGCTTTCAGGGGATCGTTTGCAACAGTTTGGCAGCATTTTCGAGTGAATTTCAAAATGTCAGATTTTTGCTGAAATTGTGACCGCGCGGCTTAGGGATTTTTCAAAAAAAAGTTGTTCAGACGTCAAGGGCTAATTCTGTTTCCGATGATAAAAACCCATCTGTTTCCACCGAAAAAGCTTTCAGGTGACCGTTTGCAACAGTTTGGCAGCATTTTCGAGTGAATTTAAAAATGTCAGATTTTTGGTGAAATTGTGACCGCGCGGCTTAGAGATTTTTCAAAAAAAGGTTTTTCGGACGTCAAGGGCTAATTCTGTTTCCGATGATAAAAACCCATCTGTTTCCACCGAAAAACCTTTCAGGGGATCGTTTGCAACAGTTTGGCAGCATTTTCGAGTGAATTTCAAAATGTCAGATTTTTGCTGAAATTGTGACCGCGCGGCTTAGAGATTTTTCCAAAAAAAGTTGTTCAGAGGTCGAGGGCTAATTCTGTTTCTGATGATAAAAACGCATCTGTTTACACCGAAAAAGCTTCCAGGGAATCGTTTGCAACAGTTTGGCACCATTTTTGAGTGAATTGCAGGTCAGATTTTTGCTGAAGTTGTGACCGCGCGGCTTAGGGATTTTTCAAAGAAAAGTTGTTCAGAGGTCGAGGGCTAATTCTGTTTCCAATGATAAAAACCTATCTGTTTCCTTCCACCGAAAAAGCTTTCAGGGGATCGTTTGCAACAATTTGGTAGCATTTTTGAGTGAATTGCAGAAGGTCAGATTTTTGCTGAAATTGTTACCGCGCGGCTTAGGGATTTTTTTAAAAAAATAGTTGTTCAGACGTCGAGGGCTAATTCTCTTTCCGGTGATAAAAACCCATCTGTTTCCACCGAAAAACCTTTCAGGCGATCGTTTGGAACAGTTTGGCACCATTTTTGAGTGAATTGCCCATTGTCATATTTTTGCTGAAATTGTGACCGCGCGGCTTAGTGTTTTTTCAAAAAAAAAATTGTTCAGAGGTCGAGGGCTAATTCTGTTTCCGATGATAAAAACCCATCTGTTTCCACCAAAAAACCATTTAGGTGATCGTTTGCAACAGTTTGGCAGCGTTTCTGAGTGAATTGCAGAAGGTCAGATTTTTGTTGAAATTGTGGCCGCGCGGCTTAGGTTTTTTTCAAAAAAAAGTTGTTCAGAAGTCGAGGGATAATTCTGTTTCCGATGATAAAAACCCATCTGTTTCCACCCAAAAAGCTTTCAGGGGATCGTTTTTGCAACAGTTTGGCAGCATTTTTTAGTGAATTGCAGAAGGTCAGATTTTTGCTGAAATTGTGACCGCGCGGCTTAGGGTTTTTTCAAAAAAAAGTTGTTCAGACGTCGAGGGCTAATTCTGTTTCCGATGATAAAAACCCATCTGTTTCCACCGAAAAAGCTTTCAGGTGATCGTTTGCAACAGTTTGGCAGCATTTCCGAGTGAATTTCAAAATGTCAGATTTTTCCTGAAATTGTGACCGCGCGGCTTAGAGATTTTTCCAAAAAAAGTTGTTCAGAGGTCGAGGGCTAATTCTGTTTCCGATGATAAGAACGCATCTGTTTACACCGAAAAAGCTTTCAGGGAATCGTTTGCAACAGTTTGGCACCATTTTTGAGTGAATTGCAGAAGGTCAGATTTTTGCTGAAGTTGTGACCGCGCAGCTTAGGGATTTTTCAAAGAAAAGTTGTTCAGAGGTCGAGGGCTAATTCTGTTTCCAATGATAAAAACCTATCTGTTTCCTTCCACCGAAAAAGCTTTCAGGGGATCGTTTGCAACAATTTGGTAGCATTTTTGAGTGAATTGCACAAGGTCAGATTTTTGCTGAAATTGTTACCGCGCGGCTTAGGGATTTTTTAAAAAAAATAGTTGTTCAGACGTCGAGGGCTAATTCTCTTTCCGGTGATAAAAACCCATCTGTTTCCACCGAAAAACCTTTCAGGCGATCGTTTGGAACAGTTTGGCACCATTTTTGAGTGAATTGCCCATTGTCATATTTTTGCTGAAATTTTGACGGCTCGGCTTAGTGTTTTTTCAAAAAAAAAATTGTTCAGAGGTCGAGGGCTAATTCTGTTTCCGATGATAAAAACCCATCTGTTTCCACCAAAAAACCTTTTAGGTGATCGTTTGCAACAGTTTGGCAGCGTTTCTGAGTGAATTGCAGAAGGTCAGATTTTTGTTGAAATTGTGGCCGCGCGGCTTAGGTTTTTTTCAAAAAAAAGTTGTTCAGAGGTCGAGGGCTAATTCTGTTTCCGATGATAAAAACCCATCTGTTTCCACCGAAAAAGCCTTCAGGTGATCGTTTGCAACAGTTTGGCAGCATTTTCAAGTGAATTTCAAAATGTCAGATTTTTGCTGAAATTCTGACCGCGCGGCTTAGGGATTTTTCAAAAAAAAGTTGCTCAGACGTTGACGGCTAATTCTGTTTCCGATGATAAAAACCCATCTGTTTCTACCGAAAAACATTTCAGGTGATCGTTTGCAACAGTTTGGCAGCATTTTCGAGTGAATTTCAAAATGTCAGATTTTTGCTGAAATTGTGACTGCGCGGCTTAGGGATTTTTCAAAAAAAAGTTGTTCAGACGTCGAGGGCTAATTCTGTTTCCGATGATAAAAACCCATCTGTTTCAACCAAAAAACCATTTAGGTGATCGTTTGCAACAGTTTGGCAGCGTTTCTGAGTGAATTGCAGAAGGTCAGATTTTTGTTGAAATTGTGGCCGCGCGGCTTAGGTTTTTTTCAAAAAAAAGTTGTTCAGAAGTCGAGGGATAATTCTGTTTCCGATGATAAAAACCCATCTGTTTCCACCCAAAAAGCTTTCAGGGGATCGTTTTTGCAACAGTTTGGCAGCATTTTTTAGTGAATTGCAGAAGGTCAGATTTTTGCTGAAATTGTGACCGCGCGGCTTAGGGTTTTTTCAAAAAAAAAGTTGTTCAGACGTTGAGGGCTAATTCTGTTTCTAATGATAAAAACCCATCTGTTTCCACCGAAAAAGCTTTCAGGGGATCGTTTGCAACAGTTTGGCAGCATTTTCGAGTGAATTTCAAAATGTCAGATTTTTGCTGAAATTGTGACCGCGCGGCTTAGGGATTTTTCTGAAAAAAGTTGTTCAGAAGTCGAGCGCTAATTCTGTTTCCGATGATAAAAACCCATCTGTTTCCACCGAAAAAGCTTTCAGGGGATCGTTTGCAACAGTTTGGCAGCATTTTCCAGTGAATTTCAAAATGTCAGATTTTTGCTGAAATTGTGACCGCGCGGCTTAGGGATTTTTGAAAAAAAAGTTGTTCAGACGTCGAGGGCTAATTCTGTTTCTGATGATAAAAACCCATCTGTTTCCACTGAAAAACATTTCAGGGGATCGTTTGCAACAGTTTGGCAGCATTTTCAAGTGAATTTCAAAATGTCAGATTTTTGCTGAAATTGTGACCGCGCGGCTTAGGGTTTTTTCTGAAAAAAGTTGTTCAGACGTTGAGGGCTAATTCTGTTTCTAATGATAAAAACCCATCTGTTTCCACCGAAAAACATTTCAGGGGATCGTTTGCAACAGTTTGGCAGCATTTTCGAGTGAATTTCAAAATGTCAGATTTTTGCTGAAATTGTGACCGCGCGGCTTAGGGATTTTGCTGAAAAAAGTTGTTCAGACGTCGAGGGCTAATTCTGTTTCCGATGATAAAAACCCATCTGTTTCCACCGAAAAAGCTTTCAGGGGATCGTTTGCAACCGTTTGGCAGCATTTTCGAGTGAATTTCAAAATGTCAGATTTTTGCTGAAATTGTGACCGCGCGGCTTAGGGATTTTTGAAAAAAACGTTGTTCAGACGTCGAGGGCTAATTCTGTTTCTGATGATAAAAACCCATCTGTTTCCACTGAAAAACATTTCAGGGGATCGTTTGCAACAGTTTGGCAGCATTTTCGAGTGAATTTCAAAATGTCAGATTTTTGCTGAAATTGTGACCGCGCGGCTTAGGGATTTTGCTGAAAAAAGTTGTTCAGACGTCGAGGGCTAATTCTGTTTCCGATGATAAAAACCCATCTGTTTCCACCGAAAAACATTTCAGGTGATCGTTTGCAACAGTTTGGCAGCATTTTCGAGTGAATTTCAAAATGTCAGATTTTTGCTGAAATTGTGACCGCGCGGCTTAGAGTTTTTTAAAAAAAAAGTTTTTCAGAGGTCGAGGGCTAATTCTGTTTCCGTGATAAAAACCCATCTGTTTCCACCGAAAAACCTTTCAGGGGATCGTTTGCAACAGTTTGGCAGCATTTTCGAGTGAATTTCAAAATGTCAGATTTTTGCTGAAATTGTGACCGCGCGGCTTAGGGATTTTTCTGAAAAAAGTTGTTCAGACGTCGAGGGCTAATTCTGTTTCCGATGATAAAAACCCATCTGTTTCCACCGAAAAAGCTTTCAGGGGATCGTTTGCAACAGTTTGGCAGCATTTTCGAGTGAATTTCAAAATGTCAGATTTTTGCTGAAATTGTGACCGCGCGGCTTAGGGATTTTTGAAAAAAAAGTTGTTCAGACGTCGAGGGCTAATTCTGTTTCTGATGATAAAAACCCATCTGTTTCCACCGAAAAACCTTTCAGGTGATCGTTTGCAACAGTTTGGCAGCATTTTCGAGTGAATTTCAAAATGTCAGATTTTTGCTGAAATTGTGACCACGCGGCTTAGGGATTTTTTAAAAAAAAGTTGTTCAGATGTCGAGGGCTAATTCTGTTTCCGATGATAAAAACCCATCTGTTTCCACCGAAAAACATTTCAGGTGATCGTTTGCAACAGTTTGGCAGCATTTTCGAGTGAATTTCAAAATGTCAGATTTTTGCTGAAATTGTGACAGCGCGGCTTAGAGATTTTTCAAAAAAAAGTTGTTCAGAGGTCGAGGGCTAATTCTGTTTCCAATGATAAAAACCCATCTGTTTCCACCGAAAAAGCTTTCAGGGGATCGTATGCAACAGTTTGGCAGCATTTTCGAGTGAATTTCAAAATGTCAGATTTTTGCTGAAATTGTGACCGCGCGGCTTAGGGATTTTTGAAAAAAAAGTTGTTCAGACGTCGAGGGCTAATTCTGTTTCCGATGATAAAAACCCATCTGTTTCCACCGAAAAACATTTCAGGTGATCGTTTGCAACAGTTTGGCAGCATTTTCGAGTGAATTTCAAAATGTCAGATTTTTGCTGAAATTGTGACCGCGCGGCTTAGGGATTTTTGAAAAAAAAGTTGTTCAGACGTCGAGGGCTAATTCTGTTTCTGATGATAAAAACCCATCTGTTTCCACTGAAAAACATTTCAGGGGATCGTTTGCAACAGTTTGGCAGCATTTTCGAGTGAATTTCAAAATGTCAGATTTTTGCTGAAATTGTGACCACGCGGCTTAGGGATTTTTTAAAAAAAAGTTGTTCAGACGTCGAGGGCTAATTCTGTTTCCGATGATAAAAACCCATCTGTTTCCACCGAAAAACATTTCAGGTGATCGTTTGCAACAGTTTGGCAGCATTTTCGAGTGAATTTCAAAATGTCAGATTTTTGCTGAAATTGTGACCGCGCGGCTTAGAGATTTTTCAAAAAAAAGTTGTTCAGAGGTCGAGGGCTAATTCTGTTTCCGATGATAAAAACCCATCTGTTTCCACCGAAAAAGCTTTCAGGGGATCGTTTGCAACAGTTTGGCAGCATTTTCGAGTGAATTTCAAAATGTCAGATTTTTGCTGAAATTGTGACCGCGCGGCTTAGGGATTTTGCTGAAAAAAGTTGTTCAGACGTCGAGGGCTAATTCTGTTTCCGATGATAAAAACCCATCTGTTTCCACCGAAAAACATTTCAGGGGATCGTTTGCAACAGTTTGTCAGCATTTTCGAGTGAATTTCAAAATGTCAGATTTTTGCTGAAATTGTGACCGCGCGGCTTAGGGATTTTTGAAAAAAAAGTTGTTCAGACGTTGAGGGCTAATTCTGTTTCTGATGATAAAAACCCATCTGTTTCCACCGAAAAACCTTTCAGGTGATCGTTTGCAACAGTTTGGCAGCATTTATGAGTGAATTTCAAAATGTCAGATTTTTGCTGAAATTGTGACCACGCGGCTTAGGGATTTTTCAAAAAAAAGTTGTTCAGACGTCGAGGGCTAATTCTGTTTCCGATGATAAAAACCCATCTGTTTCCACCGAAAAACATTTCAGGTGATCGTTTGCAACAGTTTGGCAGCATTTTCGAGTAAATTTCAAAATGTCAGATTTTTGCTGAAATTGTGACCGCGCGGCTTAGAGATTTTTCAAAAAAAAGTTGTTCAGAGGTCGAGGGCTAATTCTGTTTCCGATGATAAAAACCCATCTGTTTCCAACGAAAATGCTTTCAGGGGATCGTTTGCAACAGTTTGGCAGCATCTTCGAGTGAATTTCAAAATGTCAGATTTTTGCTGAAATTGTGACCGCGCGGCTTAGGGATTTTTCTGAAAAAAGTTGTTCAGACGTCGAGGGCTAATTCTGTTTCCGATGATAAAAACCCATCTGTTTCCACCGAAAAAGCTTTCAGGGGATCGTTTGCAACAGTTTGGCAGCATTTTCGAGTGAATTTCAAAATGTCAGATTTTTGCTGAAATTGTGACCGCGCGGCTTAGGGATTTTTGAAAAAAAAGTTGTTCAGACGTCGAGGGCTAATTCTGTTTCCGATGATAAAAACCCATCTGTTTCCACCGAAAAAGCTTTCAGGGGATCGTTTGCAACAGTTTGGCAGCATTTTCGAGTGAATTTCAAAATGTCAGATTTTTGCTGAAATTGTGACCGCGCGGCTTAGGGATTTTTGAAAAAAAAGTTGTTCAGACGTCGAGGGCTAATTCTGTTTCCGATGATAAAAACCCATCTGTTTCCACCGAAAAACATTTCAGGTGATCGTTTGCAACAGTTTGTCAGCATTTTCGAGTGAATTTCAAAATGTCAGATTTTTGCTGAAATTGTGACCGCGCGGCTTAGGGATTTTTGAAAAAAAAGTTGTTCAGACGTCGAGGGCTAATTCTGTTTCTGATGATAAAAACCCATCTGTTTCCACTGAAAAACATTTCAGGGGATCGTTTGCAACAGTTTGGCAGCATTTTCGAGTGAATTTCAAAATGTCAGATTTTTGCTGAAATTGTGACCACGCGGCTTAGGGATTTTTAAAAAAAAAGTTGTTCAGACGTCGAGGGCTAATTCTGTTTCCGATGATAAAAACCCATCTGTTTCCACCGAAAAACATTTCAGGTGATCGTTTGCAACAGTTTGGCAGCATTTTCGAGTGAATTTCAAAATGTCAGATTTTTGCTGAAATTGTGACCGCGCGGCTTAGAGATTTTTCAAAAAAAAGTTGTTCAGAGGTCGAGGGCTAATTCTGTTTCCGATGATAAAAACCCATCTGTTTCCACCGAAAAAGCTTTCAGGGGATCGTATGCAACAGTTTGGCAGCATTTTCGAGTGAATTTCAAAATGTCAGATTTTTGCTGAAATTGTGACCGCGCGGCTTAGGGATTTTTGAAAAAAAAGTTGTTCAGACGTCGAGGGCTAATTCTGTTTCTGATGATAAAAACCCATCTGTTTCCACTGAAAAACATTTCAGGGGATCGTTTGCAACAGTTTGGCAGCATTTTCGAGTGAATTTCAAAATGTCAGATTTTTGCTGAAATTGTGACCGCGCGGCTTAGGGATTTTGCTGAAAAAAGTTGTTCAGACGTCGAGGGCTAATTCTGTTTCCGATGATAAAAACCCATCTGTTTCCACCGAAAAACATTTCAGGGGATCGTTTGCAACAGTTTGGCAGCATTTTCGAGTGAATTTCAAAATGTCAGATTTTTGCTGAAATTGTGACCGCGCGGCTTAGGGATTTTTGAAAAAAAAGTTGTTCAGACGTCGAGGGCTAATTCTGTTTCTGATGATAAAAACCCATCTGTTTCCACTGAAAAACATTTCAGGGGATCGTTTGCAACAGTTTGGCAGCATTTTCGAGTGAATTTCAAAATGTCAGATTTTTGCTGAAATTGTGACCGCGCGGCTTAGGGTTTTTTCTGAAAAGAGTTGTTCAGACGTTGAGGGCTAATTCTGTTTCTAATGATAAAAACCCATCTGTTTCCACCGAAAAAGCTTTCATGGGATCGTTTGCAACAGTTTGGCAGCATTTTCGAGTGAATTTCAAAATGTCAGATTTTTGCTGAAATTGTGACCGCGCGGCTTAGGGATTTTTCTGAAAAAAGTTGTTCAGAAGTCGAGCGCTAATTCTGTTTCCGATGATAAAAACCCATCTGTTTCCACCGAAAAAGCTTTCAGGGGATCGTTTGCAACAGTTTGGCAGCATTTTCGAGTGAATTTCAAAATGTCAGATTTTTGCTGAAATTGTGACCGCGCGGCTTAGGGATTTTTCTGAAAAAAGTTGTTCAGACGTCGAGGGATAATTCTGTTTCCGATGATAAAAACCCATCTGTTTCCACCGAAAAAACTTTCAGGGGATCGTTTGCAACAGTTTGGCAGCATTTTCGAGTGAATTTCAAAATGTCAGATTTTTGCTGAAATTGTGACCGCGCGGCTTAGGGATTTTTGAAAAAAAAGTTGTTCAGACGTCGAGGGCTAATTCTGTTTCTGATGATAAAAACCCATCTGTTTCCACCGAAAAACCTTTCAGGTGATCGTTTGCAATAGTTTGGCAGCATTTTCGAGTGAATTTCAAAATGTCAGATTTTTGCTGAAATTGTGACCACGCGGCTTAGGGATTTTTAAAAAAAAAGTTGTTCAGACGTCGAGGGCTAATTCTGTTTCCGATGATAAAAACCCATCTGTTTCCACCGAAAAACATTTCAGGTGATCGTTTGCAACAGTTTGGCAGCATTTTCGAGTGAATTTCAAAATGTCAGATTTTTGCTGAAATTGTGACCGCGCGGCTTAGAGTTTTTTTAAAAAAAAGTTTTTCAGAGGTCGAGGGCTAATTCTGTTTCCGTGATAAAAACCCATCTGTTTCCACCGAAAAAGCTTTCAGGGGATCGTTTGCAACAGTTTGGCAGCATTTTCGAGTGAATTTCAAAATGTCAGATTTTTGCTGAAATTGTGACCGCGCGGCTTAGGGATTTTTCTGAAAAAAGTTGTTCAGACGTCGAGGGCTAATTCTGTTTCCGATGATAAAAACCCATCTGTTTCCACCGAAAAAGCTTTCAGGGGATCGTTTGCAACAGTTTGGCAGCATTTTCGAGTGAATTTCAAAATGTCAGATTTTGCTGAAATTGTGACCGCGCGGCTTAGGGATTTTTGAAAAAAAAGTTGTTCAGACGTCGAGGGCTAATTCTGTTTCTGATGATAAAAACCCATCTGTTTCCACCGAAAAACCTTTCAGGTGATCGTTTGCAACAGTTTGGCAGCATTTTCGAGTGAATTTCAAAATGTCAGATTTTTGCTGAAATTGTGACCACGCGGCTTAGGGATTTTTAAAAAAAAAGTTGTTCAGATGTCGAGGGCTAATTCTGTTTCCGATGATAAAAACCCATCTGTTTCCACCGAAAAACATTTCAGGTGATCGTTTGCAACAGTTTGGCAGCATTTTCGAGTGAATTTCAAAATGTCAGATTTTTGCTGAAATTGTGACAGCACGGCTTAGAGATTTTTCAAAAAAAAGTTGTTCAGAGGTCGAGGGCTAATTCTGTTTCCGATGATAAAAACCCATCTGTTTCCACCGAAAAAGCTTTCAGGGGATCGTATGCAACAGTTTGGCAGCATTTTCGAGTGAATTTCAAAATGTCAGATTTTTGCTGAAATTGTGACCGCGCGGCTTAGGGATTTTTGAAAAAAAAGTTGTTCAGACGTCGAGGGCTAATTCTGTTTCCGATGATAAAAACCCATCTGTTTCCACCGAAAAAGCTTTCAGGGGATCGTTTGCAACAGTTTGGCAGCATTTTCGAGTGAATTTCAAAATGTCAGATTTTTGCTGAAATTGTGACCGCGCGGCTTAGGGATTTTTGAAAAAAAAGTTGTTCAGACGTCGAGGGCTAATTCTGTTTCCGATGATAAAAACCCATCTGTTTCCACCGAAAAACATTTCAGGTGATCGTTTGCAACAGTTTGGCAGCATTTTCGAGTGAATTTCAAAATGTCAGATTTTTGCTGAAATTGTGACCGCGCGGCTTAGGGATTTTTGAAAAAAAAGTTGTTCAGACGTCGAGGGCTAATTCTGTTTCTGATGATAAAAACCCATCTGTTTCCACTGAAAAACATTTCAGGGGATCGTTTGCAACAGTTTGGCAGCATTTTCGAGTGAATTTCAAAATGTCAGATTTTTGCTGAAATTGTGACCGCGCGGCTTAGGGATTTTTGAAAAAAAAGTTGTTCAGACGTCGAGGGCTAATTCTGTTTCCGATGATAAAAACCCATCTGTTTCCACCGAAAAAGCTTTCAGGGGATCGTTTGCAACAGTTTGGCAGCATTTTCGAGTGAATTTCAAAATGTCAGATTTTTGCTGAAATTGTGACCGCGCGGCTTAGGGATTTTTGAAAAAAAAGTTGTTCAGACGTCGAGGGCTAATTCTGTTTCTGATGATAAAAACCCATCTGTTTCCACCGAAAAACCTTTCAGGTGATCGTTTGCAACAGTTTGGCAGCATTTATGAGTGAATTTCAAAATGTCAGATTTTTGCTGAAATTGTGACCACGCGGCTTAGGGATTTTTCAAAAAAAAGTTGTTCAGACGTCGAGGGCTAATTCTGTTTCCGATGATAAAAACCCATCTGTTTCCACCGAAAAACATTTCAGGTGATCGTTTGCAACAGTTTGGCAGCATTTTCGAGTAAATTTCAAAATGTCAGATTTTTGCTGAAATTGTGACCGCGCGGCTTAGAGATTTTTCAAAAAAAAGTTGTTCAGAGGTCGAGGGCTAATTCTGTTTCCGATGATAAAAACCCATCTGTTTCCACCGAAAAAGCTTTCAGGGGATCGTTTGCAACAGTTTGGCAGCATCTTCGAGTGAATTTCAAAATGTCAGATTTTTGCTGAAATTGTGACCGCGCGGCTTAGGGATTTTTGAAAAAAAAGTTATTCAGACGTCGAGGGCTAATTCTGTTTCCGATGATAAAAACCCATCTGTTTCCACCGAAAAAGCTTTCAGGGGATCGTTTGCAACAGTTTGGCAGCATTTTCGAGTGAATTTCAAAATGTCAGATTTTTGCTGAAATTGTGACCGCGCGGCTTAGGGATTTTTGAAAAAAAAGTTGTTCAGACGTCGAGGGCTAATTCTGTTTCCGATGATAAAAACCCATCTGTTTCCACCGAAAAACATTTCAGGTGATCGTTTGCAACAGTTTGGCAGCATTTTCGAGTGAATTTCAAAATGTCAGATTTTTGCTGAAATTGTGACCGCGCGGCTTAGGGATTTTTGAAAAAAAAGTTGTTCAGACGTCGAGGGCTAATTCTGTTTCTGATGATAAAAACCCATCTGTTTCCACCGAAAAACCTTTCAGGTGATCGTTTGCAACAGTTTGGCAGCATTTTCGAGTAAATTTCAAAATGTCAGATTTTTGCTGAAATTGTGACCGTGCGGCTTAGAGATTTTTCAAAAAAAAGTTGTTCAGAGGTCGAGGGCTAATTCTGTTTCCGATGATAAAAACCCATCTGTTTCCACCGAAAAAGCTTTCAGGGGATCGTTTGCAACAGTTTGGCAGCATCTTCGAGTGAATTTCAAAATGTCAGATTTTTGCTGAAATTGTGACCGCGCGGCTTAGGGATTTTTCTGAAAAAAGTTGTTCAGACGTCGAGGGCTAATTCTGTTTCCGATGATAAAAACCCATCTGTTTCCACCGAAAAAGCTTTCAGGGGATCGTTTGCAACAGTTTGGCAGCATTTTCGAGTGAATTTCAAAATGTCAGATTTTTGCTGAAATTGTGACCGCGCGGCTTAGGGATTTTTGAAAAAAAAGTTGTTCAGACGTCGAGGGCTAATTCTGTTTCTGATGATAAAAACCCATCTGTTTCCACCGAAAAACCTTTCAGGTGATCGTTTGCAACAGTTTGGCAGCATTTTCGAGTGAATTTCAAAATGTCAGATTTCTGCTGAAATTGTGACCACGCGGCTTAGGGATTATTTTAAAAAAAGTTGTTCAGACGTCGAGGGCTAATTCTGTTTCCGATGATAAAAACCCATCTGTTTCCACCAAAAAAACTTTCAGGGGATCGTTTGCAACAGTTTGGCAGCATTTTCGAGTGAATTTCAAAATGTCAGATTTTTGCTGAAATTGTGACCGCGCGGCTTAGGGATTTTTGAAAAAAAAGTTGTTCAGACGTCGAGGGCTAATTCTGTTTCCGATGATAAAAACCCATCTGTTTCCACCGAAAAAGCTTTCAGGTGATCGTTTGCAACAGTTTGGCAGCATTTATGAGTGAATTTCAAAATGTCAGATTTTTGCTGAAATTGTGACCACGCGGCTTAGGGATTTTTCAAAAAAAAGTTGTTCAGACGTCGAGGGCTAATTCTGTTTCCGATGATAAAAACCCATCTGTTTCCACCGAAAAACATTTCAGTTGATCGTTTGCAACAGTTTGGCAGCATTTACGAGTAAATTTCAAAATGTCAGATTTTTGCTGAAATTGTGACCGCGCGGCTTAGAGATTTTTCAAAAAAAAGTTGTTCAGAGGTCGAGGGCTAATTCTGTTTCCGATGATAAAAACCCATCTGTTTCCACCGAAAAAGCTTTCAGGGGATCGTTTGCAACAGTTTGGCAGCATCTTCGAGTGAATTTCAAAATGTCAGATTTTTGCTGAAATTGTGACCGCGCGGCTTAGGGATTTTTTAAAAAAAAGTTGTTCAGACGTCGAGGGCTAATTCTGTTTCCGATGATAAAAACCCATCTGTTTCCACCGAAAAACATTTCAGTTGATCGTTTGCAACAGTTTGGCAGCATTTACGAGTAAATTTCAAAATGTCAGATTTTTGCTGAAATTGTGACCGCGCGGCTTAGAGATTTTTCAAAAAAAAGTTGTTCAGAGGTCGAGGGCTAATTCTGTTTCCGATGATAAAAACCCATCTGTTTCCACCGAAAAAGCTTTCAGGGGATCGTTTGCAACAGTTTGGCAGCATCTTCGAGTGAATTTCAAAATGTCAGATTTTTGCTGAAATTGTGACCGCGCGGCTTAGGGATTTTTGAAAAAAAAGTTGTTCAGACGTCGAGGGCTAATTCTGTTTCCGATGATAAAAACCCATCTGTTTCCACCGAAAAACATTTCAGGGGATCGTTTGAAACAGTTTGGCAGCATTTTCGAGTGAATTTCAAAATGTCAGATTTTTGCTGAAATTGTGACCACGCGGCTTAGGGATTTTTTAAAAAAAAGTTGTTCAGACGTCGAGGGCTAATTCTGTTTCCGATGATAAAAACCCATCTGTTTCCACCGAAAAACATTTCAGGTGATCGTTTGCAACAGTTTGGCAGCATTTTCGAGTGAATTTCAAAATGTCAGATTTTTGCTGAAATTGTGACCGCGCGGCTTAGAGATTTTTCAAAAAAAAGTTGTTCAGAGGTCGAGGGCTAATTCTGTTTCCGATGATAAAAACCCATCTGTTTCCACCGAAAAAGCTTTCAGGGGATCGTATGCAACAGTTTGGCAGCATTTTCGAGTGAATTTCAAAATGTCAGATTTTTGCTGAAATTGTGACCGCGCGGCTTAGGGATTTTTGAAAAAAAAGTTGTTCAGACGTCGAGGGCTAATTCTGTTTCCGATGATAAAAACCCATCTGTTTCCACCGAAAAACCTTTCAGGTGATCGTTTGCAACAGTTTGGCAGCATTTATGAGTGAATTTCAAAATGTCAGATTTTTGCTGAAATTGTGACCGCGCGGCTTAGAGATTTTTCAAAAAAAAGTTGTTCAGACGTCGAGGGCTAATTCTGTTTCCGATGATAAAAACCCATCTGTTTCCACCGAAAAAGCTTTCAGGGGATCGTTTGCAACAGTTTGGCAGCATTTTCGAGTGAATTTCAAAATGTCAGATTTTTGCTGAAATTGTGACCACACGGCTTAGGGATTTTTCAAAAAAAAGTTGTTCAGACATCGAGGGCTAATTCTGTTTCCGATGATAAAAACCCATCTGTTTCCACCGAAAAACATTTCAGGTGATCGTTTGCAACAGTTTGGCAGCATTTTCGAGTGAATTTCAAAATGTCAGATTTTTGCTGAAATTCTGACCACGCGGCTTAGGGATTTTTCAAAAAAAAGTTGTTCAGACGTCGAGGGCTAATTCTGTTTCCGATGATAAAAACCCATCTGTTTCCACCGAAAAACATTTCAGGTGATCGTTTCAAACAGTTTGGCAGCATTTTCGAGTGAATTTCAAAATGTCAGATTTTTGCTGAAATTGTGACCGCGCGGCTTAGGGATTTTTCTGAAAAAAGTTGTTCAGACGTCGAGGGCTAATTCTGTTTCCGATGATAAAAACCCATCTGTTTCCACCGAAAAAGCTTTCAGGTGATCGTTTGCAACAGTTTGGCAGCATTTTCGAGTGAATTTCAAAATGTCAGATTTTTGCTGAAATTGTGACCGCGCGGCTTAGGGATTTTTGAAAAAAAAGTTGTTCAGACGTCGAGGGCTAATTCTGTTTCCGATGATAAAAACCCATCTGTTTCCACCGAAAAACATTTCAGGGGATCGTTTGCAACAGTTTGGCAGCATTTTCGAGTGAATTTCAAAATGTCAGATTTTTGCTGAAATTGTGACCGCGCGGCTTAGGGATTTTTGAAAAAAAAGTTGTTCAGACGTCGAGGGCTAATTCTGTTTCCGATGATAAAAACCCATCTGTTTCCACCGAAAAAGCTTTCAGGGGATCGTTTGCAACAGTTTGGCAGCATTTTCGAGTGAATTTCAAAATGTCAGATTTTTGCTGAAATTGTGACCGCGCGGCTTAGGGATTTTTCAAAAAAAAATTGTTCAGACGTCGAGGGCTAATTCTGTTTCCGATGATAAAAACCCATCTGTTTCCACCGAAAAAGCTTTCAGGGGATCGTTTGCAACAGTTTGGCAGCATTTTCGAGTGAATTTCAAAATGTCAGATTTTTGCTGAAATTGTGACCACGCGGCTTAGGGATTTTTCAAAAAAAAGTTGTTCAGACATCGAGGGCTAATTCTGTTTCCGATGATAAAAACCCATCTGTTTCCACCGAAAAACATTTCAGGTGATCGTTTGCAACAGTTTGGCAGCATTTTCGAGTGAATTTCAAAATGTCAGATTTTTGCTGAAATTGTGACCGCGCGGCTTAGGGATTTTTCTGAAAAAAGTTGTTCAGACGTCGAGGGCTAATTCTGTTTCCGATGATAAAAACCCATCTGTTTCCACCGAAAAACATTTCAGGTGATCGTTTCAAACAGTTTGGCAGCATTTTCGAGTGAATTTCAAAATGTCAGATTTTTGCTGAAATTGTGACCGCGCGGCTTAGGGATTTTTCTGAAAAAAGTTGTTCAGACGTCGAGGGCTAATTCTGTTTCCGATGATAAAAACCCATCTGTTTCCACCGAAAAAGCTTTCAGGTGATCGTTTGCAACAGTTTGGCAGCATTTTCGAGTGAATTTCAAAATGTCAGATTTTTGCTGAAATTGTGACCGCGCGGCTTAGGGATTTTTGAAAAAAAAGTTGTTCAGACGTCGAGGGCTAATTCTGTTTCCGATGATAAAAACCCATCTGTTTCCACCGAAAAACATTTCAGCTGATCGTTTCAAACAGTTTGGCAGCATTTTCGAGTGAATTTCAAAATGTCAGATTTTTGCTGAAATTGTGACCGCGCGGCTTAGGGATTTTTCAAAAAAAAGTTGTTCAGACGTCGAGGGCTATTTCTGTTTCCGATGATAAAAAACCATCTGTTTCCACCGAAAAAGCTTTCAGGGGATCGTTTGCAACAGTTTGGCAGCATTTTCGAGTGAATTTCAAAATGTCAGATTTTTGCTGAAATTGTGACCGCGCGGCTTAGGGATTTTTCTGAAAAAAGTTGTTCAGACGTCGAGGGCTAATTCTGTTTCCGATGATAAAAACCCATCTGTTTCCACCGAAAAAGCTTTCAGGTGATCGTTTGCAACAGTTTGGCAGCATTTTTGAGTGAATTTCAAAATGTCAGATTTTTGCTGAAATTGTGACCGCGCGGCTTAGGGATTTTTCTGAAAAAAGTTGTTCAGACGTCGAGGGCTAATTCTGTTTCCGATGATAAAAACCCATCTGTTTCCACCGAAAAAGCTTTCAGGTGATCGTTTGCAACAGTTTGGCAGCATTTTCGAGTGAATTTCAAAATGTCAGATTTTTGCTGAAATTGTGACCGCGCGGCTTAGGGATTTTTCTGAAAAAAGTTGTTCAGACGTCGAGGGCTAATTCTGTTTCCGATGATAAAAACCCATCTGTTTCCACCGAAAAAGCTTTCAGGTGATCGTTTGCAACAGTTTGGCAGCATTTTCGAGTGAATTTCAAAATGTCAGATTTTTGCTGAAATTGTGACCGCGCGGCTTAGGGATTTTTGAAAAAAAGTTGTTCAGATGTCGAGGGCTAATTCTGTTTCCGATGATAAAAACCCATCTGTTTCCACCGAAAAACATTTCAGCTGATCGTTTGCAACAGTTTGGCAGCATTTTCGAGTGAATTTCAAAATGTCAGATTTTTGCTGAAATTGTGACCGCGCGGCTTAGGGATTTTTCAAAAAAAAGTTGTTCAGACGTCGAGGGCTATTTCTGTTTCCGATGATAAAAAACCATCTGTTTCCACCGAAAAAGCTTTCAGGGGATCGTTTGCAACAGTTTGGCAGCATTTTCGAGTGAATTTCAAAATGTCAGATTTTTGCTGAAATTGTGACCGCGCGGCTTAGGGATTTTTCTGAAAAAAGTTGTTCAGACGTCGAGGGCTAATTCTGTTTCCGATGATAAAAACCCATCTGTTTCCACCGAAAAAGCTTTCAGGTGATCGTTTGCAACAGTTTGGCAGCATTTTTGAGTGAATTTCAAAATGTCACATTTTTGCTGAAATTGTGACCGCGCGGCTTAGGGATTTTTCTGAAAAAAGTTGTTCAGACGTCGAGGGCTAATTCTGTTTCCGATGATAAAAACCCATCTGTTTCCACCGAAAAACATTTCAGGTGATCGTTTGCAACAGTTTGGCAGCATTTTCGAGTGAATTTCAAAATGTCAGATTTTTGCTGAAATTGTGACCGCGCGGCTTAGAGATTTTTCAAAAAAAAGTTGTTCAGAGGTCGAGGGCTAATTCTGTTTCCGATGATAAAAACCCATCTGTTTCCACCGACAAAGCTTTCAGGGGATCGTATGCAACAGTTTGGCAGCATTTTCGAGTGAATTTCAAAATGTCAGATTTTTGCTGAAATTGTGACCGCGCGGCTTAGGGATTTTTCAAAAAAAAGTTGTTCAGACGTCGAGGGCTAATTCTGTTTCCGATGATAAAAACCCATCTGTTTCCACCGAAAAAGCTTTCAGGGGATCGTTTGCAACAGTTTGGCAGCATTTTCGAGTGAATTGCAGAATGTCAGATTTTTGCTGAAATTGTGACCACGCGGCTTAGGGATTTTTCAAAAAAAAGTTGTTCAGACATCAAGGGCTAATTCTGTTTCCGATGATAAAAACCCATCTGTTTCCACCGAAAAACATTTCAGGTGATCGTTTGCAACAGTTTGGCAGCATTTTCGAGTGAATTTCAAAATGTCAGATTTTTGCTGAAATTGTGACCACGCGGCTTAGGGATTTTTCAAAAAAAAGTTGTTCAGACGTCGAGGGCTAATTCTGTTTCCGATGATAAAAACCCATCTGTTTCCACCGAAAAAGATTTCAGGTGATCGTTTCAAACAGTTTGGCAGCATTTTCGAGTGAATTTCAAAATGTCAGATTTTTGCTGAAATTGTGACCGCGCGGCTTAGGGATTTTTCTGAAAAAAGTTGTTCAGACGTCGAGGGCTAATTCTGTTTCCGATGATAAAAACCCATCTGTTTCCACCGAAAAAGCTTTCAGGTGATCGTTTGCAACAGTTTGGCAGCATTTTCGAGTGAATTTCAAAATGTCAGATTTTTGCTGAAATTGTGACCGCGCGGCTTAGAGATTTTTCAAAAAAAAGTTGTTCAGACGTCGAGGGCTAATTCTGTTTCCGATGATAAAAACCCATCTGTTTCCACCGAAAAACATTTCAGCGGATCGTTTCAAACAGTTTGGCAGCATTTTCGAGTGAATTTCAAAATGTCAGATTTTTCCTGAAATTGTGACCGCGCGGCTTAGAGATTTTTCAAAAAAAAGTTGTTCAGAGGTCGAGGGCTAATTCTGTTTCCGATGATAAAAACCCATCTGTTTCCACCGAAAAAGCTTTCAGGGGATCGTTTGCAACAGTTTGGCAGCATTTTCGAGTGAATTTCAAAATGTCAGATTTTTGCTGAAATTGTGACCGCGCGGCTTAGGGATTTTTCAAAAAAAAGTTGTTCAGACGTCGAGGGCTAATTCTGTTTCCGATGATAAAAAACCATCTGTTTCCACCGAAAAAGCTTTCAGGGGATCGTTTGCAACAGTTTGGCAGCATTTTCGAGTGAATTTCAAAATGTCAGATTTTTGCTGAAATTGTGACCGCGCAGCTTAGAGATTTTTCAAAAAAAAGTTGTTCAGAGGTCGAGGGCTAATTCTGTTTCCGATGATAAAAACCCATCTGTTTCCACCGAAAAAGCTTTCAGGTGATCGTTTGCAACAGTTTGGCAGCATTTTCGAGTGAATTTCAAAATGTCAGATTTTTGCTGAAATTGTGACCGCGCGGCTTAGGGATTTTTGAAAAAAAAGTTGTTCAGACGTCGAGGGCTAATTCTGTTTCCGATGATAAAAACCCATCTGTTTCCACCGAAAAACATTTCAGGTGATCGTTTGCAACAGTTTGGCAGCATTTTCGAGTGAATTTCAAAATGTCAGATTTTTGCTGAAATTGTGACCGCGCGGCTTAGAGATTTTTCAAAAAAAAGTTGTTCAGAGGTCGAGGGCTAATTCTGTTTCCGATGATAAAAACCCATCTGTTTCCACCGAAAAAGCTTTCAGGGGATCGTATGCAACAGTTTGGCAGCATTTTCGAGTAAATTTCAAAATGTCAGATTTTTGCTGAAATTGTGACCGCGCGGCTTAGGGATTTTGCTGAAAAAAGTTGTTCAGACGTCGAGGGCTAATTCTGTTTCCGATGATAAAAACCCATCTGTTTCCACCGAAAAACATTTCAGGTGATCGTTTGCAACAGTTTGGCAGCATTTTCGAGTGAATTTCAAAATGTCAGATTTTTGCTGAAATTGTGACCGCGCGGCTTAGGGATTTTTCTGAAAAAAGTTGTTCAGACGTCGAGGGCTAATTCTTTTTCCGATGATAAAAACCCATCTGTTTCCACCGAAAAAGCTTTCAGGTGATCGTTTGCAACAGTTTGGCAGCATTTTCGAGTGAATTTCAAAATGTCAGATTTTTGCTGAAATTGTGACCGCGCGGCTTAGGGATTTTTGAAAAAAAAGTTGTTCAGACGTCGAGGGCTAATTCTGTTTCCGATGATAAAAACCCATCTGTTTCCACCGAAAAACATTTCAGGTGATCGTTTGCAACAGTTTGGCAGCATTTTCGAGTGAATTTCAAAATGTCAGATTTTTGCTGAAATTGTGACCGCGCGGCTTAGGGATTTTTCTGAAAAAAGTTGTTCAGACGTCGAGGGCTAATTCTGTTTCCGATGATAAAAACCCATCTGTTTCCACCGAAAAAGCTTTCAGGTGATCGTTTGCAACAGTTTGGCAGCATTTTCGAGTGAATTTCAAAATGTCAGATTTTTGCTGAAATTGTGACCGCGCGGCTTAGGGATTTTTGAAAAAAAAGTTGTTCAGACGTCGAGGGCTAATTCTGTTTCCGATGATAAAAACCCATCTGTTTCCACCGAAAAACATTTCAGGTGATCGTTTGCAACAGTTTGGCAGCATTTTCGAGTGAATTTCAAAATGTCAGATTTTTGCTGAAATTGTGACCGCGCGGCTTAGAGATTTTTCAAAAAAAAGTTGTTCAGAGGTCGAGGGCTAATTCTGTTTCCGATGATAAAAACCCATCTGTTTCCACCGGAAAAGCTTTCAGGGGATCGTATGCAACAGTTTGGCAGCATTTTCGAGTAAATTTCAAAATGTCAGATTTTTGCTGAAATTGTGACCGCGCGGCTTAGGGATTTTGCTGAAAAAAGTTGTTCAGACGTCGAGGGCTAATTCTGTTTCCGATGATAAAAACCCATCTGTTTCCACCGAAAAACATTTCAGGTGATCGTTTGCAACAGTTTGGCAGCATTTTCGAGTGAATTTCAAAATGTCAGATTTTTGCTGAAATTGTGACCGCGCGGCTTAGGGATTTTTCTGAAAAAAGTTGTTCAGACGTCGAGGGCTAATTCTTTTTCCGATGATAAAAACCCATCTGTTTCCACCGAAAAAGCTTTCAGGTGATCGTTTGCAACAGTTTGGCAGCATTTTCGAGTGAATTTCAAAATGTCAGATTTTTGCTGAAATTGTGACCGCGCGGCTTAGGGATTTTTGAAAAAAAAGTTGTTCAGACGTCGAGGGCTAATTCTGTTTCCGATGATAAAAACCCATCTGTTTCCACCGAAAAACATTTCAGGTGATCGTTTGCAACAGTTTGGCAGCATTTTCGAGTGAATTTCAAAATGTCAGATTTTTGCTGAAATTGTGACCGCGCGGCTTAGGGATTTTTCTGAAAAAAGTTGTTCAGACGTCGAGGGCTAATTCTGTTTCCGATGATAAAAACCCATCTGTTTCCACCGAAAAAGCTTTCAGGTGATCGTTTGCAACAGTTTGGCAGCATTTTCGAGTGAATTTCAAAATGTCAGATTTTTGCTGAAATTGTGACCGCGCGGCTTAGGGATTTTTGAAAAAAAAGTTGTTCAGACGTCGAGGGCTAATTCTGTTTCCGATGATAAAAACCCATCTGTTTCCACCGAAAAACATTTCAGGTGATCGTTTGCAACAGTTTGGCAGCATTTTCGAGTGAATTTCAAAATGTCAGATTTTTGCTGAAATTGTGACCGCGCGGCTTAGAGATTTTTCAAAAAAAAGTTGTTCAGAGGTCGAGGGCTAATTCTGTTTCCGATGATAAAAACCCATCTGTTAACACCGAAAAAGCTTTCAGGGGATCGTTTGCAACAGTTTGGCAGCATTTTCGAGTGAATTTCAAAATGTCAGATTTTTGCTGAAATTGTGACCGCGCACTTAGGGATTTTTCAAAAAAAAGTTGTTCAGACGTCGAGGGCTAATTCTGTTTCCGATGATAAAAACCCATCTGTTTCCACCGAAAAAGCTTTCAGGGGATCGTTTGCAACAGTTTGGCAGCATTTTCGAGTGAATTTCAAAATGTCAGATTTTTGCTGAAATTGTGACCACGCGGCTTAGGGATTTTTCAAAAAAAAGTTGTTCAGACATCGAGGGCTAATTCTGTTTCCGATGATAAAAACCTATCTGTTTCCACCGAAAAACATTTCAGGTGATCGTTTGCAACAGTTTGGCAGCATTTTCGAGTGAATTTCAAAATGTCAGATTTTTGCTGAAATTGTGACCACGCGGCTTAGGGATTTTTCAAAAAAAAGTTGTTCAGACGTCGAGGGCTAATTCTGTTTCCGATGATAAAAACCCATCTGTTTCCACCGAAAAACATTTCAGGTGATCGTTTGCAACAGTTTGGCAGCATTTTCGAGTGAATTTCAAAATGTCAGATTTTTGCTGAAATTGTGACCGCGCACTTAGGGATTTTTCAAAAAAAAGTTGTTCAGACGTCGAGGGCTAATTCTGTTTCCGATGATAAAAACCCATCTGTTTCCACCGAAAAAGCTTTCAGGGGATCGTTTGCAACAGTTTGGCAGCATTTTCGAGTGAATTTCAAAATGTCAGATTTTTGCTGAAATTGTGACCACGCGGCTTAGGGATTTTTCAAAAAAAAGTTGTTCAGACATCGAGGGCTAATTCTGTTTCCGATGATAAAAACCTATCTGTTTCCACCGAAAAACATTTCAGGTGATCGTTTGCAACAGTTTGGCAGCATTTTCGAGTGAATTTCAAAATGTCAGATTTTTGCTGAAATTGTGACCACGCGGCTTAGGGATTTTTCAAAAAAAAGTTGTTCAGACGTCGAGGGCTAATTCTGTTTCCGATGATAAAAACCCATCTGTTTCCACCGAAAATCATTTCAGCTGATCGTTTCAAACAGTTTGGCAGCATTTTCGAGTGAATTTCAAAATGTCAGATTTTTGCTGAAATTGTGACCGCGCGGCTTAGAGATTTTTCAAAAAAAAGTTGTTCAGAGGTCGAGGGCTAATTCTGTTTCCGATGATAAAAACCCATCTGTTTCCACCGAAAAAGCTTTCAGGGGATCGTTTGCAACAGTTTGGCAGCATTTTCGAGTGAATTTCAAAATGTCAGATTTTTGCTGAAATTGTGACCGCGCGGCTTAGGGATTTTTCAAAAAAAAGTTGTTCAGACGTCGAGGGCTAATTCTGTTTCCGATGATAAAAAACCATCTGTTTCCACCGGAAAAGCTTTCAGGGGATCGTTTGCAACAGTTTGGCAGCATTTTCGAGTGAATTTCAAAATGTCAGATTTTTGCTGAAATTGTGACCGCGCGGCTTAGGGATTTTTCTGAAAAAAGTTGTTCAGACGTCGAGGGCTAATTCTGTTTCCGAT
This sequence comes from Podarcis vaucheri, assembly GCF_965113315.1. NCBI lineage: Eukaryota > Metazoa > Chordata > Lepidosauria > Squamata > Lacertidae > Podarcis > Podarcis vaucheri. The sequence continues at coordinate 93,048,888 of NC_138762.1, read as the reverse complement.
GATAAAAACCCATCTGTTTCCACCGAAAAAGCTTTCAGGTGATCGTTTGCAACAGTTTGGCAGCATTTTCGAGTGAATTTCAAAATGTCAGATTTTTGCTGAAATTGTGACCGCGCGGCTTAGGGATTTTTGAAAAAAAAGTTGTTCAGACGTCGAGGGCTAATTCTGTTTCCGATGATAAAAACCCATCTCTTTCCACCGAAAAACATTTCAGGTGATCGTTTGCAACAGTTTGGCAGCATTTTCGAGTGAATTTCAAAATGTCAGATTTTTGCTGAAATTGTGACCGCGCGGCTTAGAGATTTTTCAAAAAAAAGTTGTTCAGAGGTCGAGGGCTAATTCTGTTTCCGATGATAAAAACCCATCTGTTTCCACCGAAAAACATTTCAGGGGATCGTATGCAACAGTTTGGCAGCATTTTCGAGTGAATTTCAAAATGTCAGATTTTTGCTGAAATTGTGACCGCGCGGCTTAGAGATTTTTCAAAAAAAAGTTGTTCAGAGGTCGAGGGCTAATTCTGTTTCCGATGATAAAAACCCATCTGTTTCCACCGAAAAAGCTTTCAGGGGATCGTTTGCAACAGTTTGGCAGCATTTTCGAGTGAATTTCAAAATGTCAGATTTTTGCTGAAATTGTGACCGCGCGGCTTAGGGATTTTTGAAAAAAAAGTTGTTCAGACGTCGAGGGCTAATTCTGTTTCCGATGATAAAAACCCATCTGTTTCCACCGAAAAAGCTTTCAGGGGATCGTTTGCAACAGTTTGGCAGCATTTTCGAGTGAATTTCAAAATGTCAGATTTTTGCTGAAATTGTGACCGCGCGGCTTAGGGATTTTTCAAAAAAAAGTTGTTCAGACGTCGAGGGCTAATTCTGTTTCCGATGATAAAAACCCATCTGTTTCCACCGAAAAAGCTTTCAGGGGATCGTTTGCAACAGTTTGGCAGCATTTTCGAGTGAATTTCAAAATGTCAGATTTTTGCTGAAATTGTGACCACGCGGCTTAGAGATTTTTCAAAAAAAAGTTGTTCAGACATCGAGGGCTAATTCTGTTTCCGATGATAAAAACCCATCTGTTTCCACCGAAAAACATTTCAGGTGATCGTTTGCAACAGTTTGGCAGCATTTTCGAGTGAATTTCAAAATGTCAGATTTTTGCTGAAATTCTGACCACGCGGCTTAGGGATTTTTCAAAAAAAAGTTGTTCAGACGTCGAGGGCTAATTCTGTTTCTGATGATAAAAACCCATCTGTTTCCACCGAAAAACATTTCAGGTGATCGTTTCAAACAGTTTGGCAGCATTTTCGAGTGAATTTCAAAATGTCAGATTTTTGCTGAAATTGTGACCGCGCGGCTTAGGGATTTTTCTGAAAAAAGTTGTTCAGACGTCGAGGGCTAATTCTGTTTCCGATGATAAAAACCCATCTGTTTCCACCGAAAAAGCTTTCAGGTGATCGTTTGCAACAGTTTGGCAGCATTTTCGAGTGAATTTCAAAATGTCAGATTTTTGCTGAAATTGTGACCGCGCGGCTTAGGGATTTTTGAAAAAAAAGTTGTTCAGACGTCGAGGGCTAATTCTGTTTCCGATGATAAAAACCCATCTGTTTCCACCGAAAAACATTTCAGCTGATCGTTTCAAACAGTTTGGCAGCATTTTCGAGTGAATTTCAAAATGTCAGATTTTTGCTGAAATTGTGACCGCGCGGCTTAGAGATTTTTCAAATAAAAGTTGTTCAGAGGTCGAGGGCTAATTCTGTTTCCGATGATAAAAACCCATCTGTTTCCACCGAAAAAGCTTTCAGGGGATCGTTTGCAACAGTTTGGCAGCATTTTCGAGTGAATTTCAAAATGTCAGATTTTTGCTGAAATTGTGACCGCGCGGCTTAGGGATTTTTCAAAAAAAAGTTGTTCAGACGTCGAGGGCTAATTCTGTTTCCGATGATAAAAAACCAGCTGTTTCCACCGAAAAAGGTTTCAGGGGATCGTTTGCAACAGTTTGGCAGCATTTTCGAGTGAATTTCAAAATGTCAGATTTTTGCTGAAATTGTGACCGCGCGGCTTAGGGATTTTTCTGAAAAAAGTTGTTCAGACGTCGAGGGCTAATTCTGTTTCCGATGATAAAAACCCATCTGTTTCCACCGAAAAAGCTTTCAGGTGATCGTTTGCAACAGTTTGGCAGCATTTTCGAGTGAATTTCAAAATGTCAGATTTTTGCTGAAATTGTGACCGCGCGGCTTAGGGATTTTTGAAAAAAAAGTTGTTCAGACGTCGAGGGCTAATTCTGTTTCCGATGATAAAAACCCATCTGTTTCCACCGAAAAACATTTCAGGTGATCGTTTGCAACAGTTTGGCAGCATTTTCGAGTGAATTTCAAAATGTCAGATTTTTGCTGAAATTGTGACCGCGCGGCTTAGAGATTTTTCAAAAAAAAGTTGTTCAGAGGTCGAGGGCTAATTCTGTTTCCGATGATAAAAACCCATCTGTTTCCACCGAAAAAGCTTTCAGGGGATCGTATGCAACAGTTTGGCAGCATTTTCGAGTAAATTTCAAAATGTCAGATTTTTGCTGAAATTGTGACCGCGCGGCTTAGGGATTTTTCTGAAAAAAGTTGTTCAGACGTCGAGGGCTAATTCTGTTTCCGATGATAAAAACCCATCTGTTTCCACCGAAAAACATTTCAGGTGATCGTTTGCAACAGTTTGGCAGCATTTTCGAGTGAATTTCAAAATGTCAGATTTTTGCTGAAATTGTGACCGCGCGGCTTAGGGATTTTTGAAAAAAAAGTTGTTCAGACGTCGAGGGCTAATTCTGTTTCCGATGATAAAAACCCATCTGTTTCCACCGAAAAACATTTCAGGTGATCGTTTGCAACAGTTTGGCAGCATTTTCGAGTGAATTTCAAAATGTCAGATTTTTGCTGAAATTGTGACCGCGCGGCTTAGAGATTTTTCAAAAAAAAGTTGTTCAGAGGTCGAGGGCTAATTCTGTTTCCGATGATAAAAACCCATCTGTTTCCACCGAAAAAGCTTTCAGGGGATCGTATGCAACAGTTTGGCAGCATTTTCGAGTGAATTTCAAAATGTCAGATTTTTGCTGAAATTGTGACCGCGCGGCTTAGGGATTTTTCAAAAAAAAGTTGTTCAGAGGTCGAGGGCTAATTCTGTTTCCGATGATAAAAACCCATCTGTTTCCACCGAAAAAGCTTTCAGGGGATCGTTTGCAACAGTTTGGCAGCATTTTCGAGTGAATTTCAAAATGTCAGATTTTTGCTGAAATTGTGACCGCGCGGCTTAGGGATTTTTCAAAAAAAAGTTGTTCAGACGTCGAGGGCTAATTCTGTTTCCGATGATAAAAACCCATCTGTTTCCACCGAAAAACATTTCAGGTGATCGTTTGCAACAGTTTGGCAGCATTTTCGAGTGAATTTCAAAATGTCAGATTTTTGCTGAAATTGTGACCGCGCGGCTTAGAGATTTTTCAAAAAAAAGTTGTTCAGAGGTCGAGGGCTAATTCTGTTTCCGATGATAAAAACCCATCTGTTAACACCGAAAAAGCTTTCAGGGGATCGTATGCAACAGTTTGGCAGCATTTTCGAGTGAATTTCAAAATGTCAGATTTTTGCTGAAATTGTGACCGCGCACTTAGGGATTTTTCAAAAAAAAGTTGTTCAGACGTCGAGGGCTAATTCTGTTTCCGATGATAAAAACCCATCTGTTTCCACCGAAAAAGCTTTCAGGGGATCGTTTGCAACAGTTTGGCAGCATTTTCGAGTGAATTTCAAAATGTCAGATTTTTGCTGAAATTGTGACCACGCGGCTTAGGGATTTTTCTGAAAAAAGTTGTTCAGACGTCGAGGGCTAATTCTGTTTCCGATGATAAAAACCCATCTGTTTCCACCGAAAAAGCTTTCAGGTGATCGTTTGCAACAGTTTGGCAGCATTTTCAAGTGAATTTCAAAATGTCAGATTTTTGCTGAAATTGTGACCGCGCGGCTTAGGGATTTTTGAAAAAAAAGTTGTTCAGACGTCGAGGGCTAATTCTGTTTCCGATGATAAAAACCCATCTGTTTCCACCGAAAAACATTTCAGGTGATCGTTTGCAACAGTTTGGCAGCATTTTCGAGTGAATTTCAAAATGTCAGATTTTTGCTGAAATTGTGACCGCGCGGCTTAGAGATTTTTCAAAAAAAAGTTGTTCAGAGGTCGAGGGCTAATTCTGTTTCCGATGATAAAAACCCATCTGTTTCCACCGAAAAAGCTTTCAGGGGATCGTATGCAACAGTTTGGCAGCATTTTCGAGTGAATTTCAAAATGTCAGATTTTTGCTGAAATTGTGACCGCGCGGCTTAGGGATTTTTCAAAAAAAAGTTGTTCAGAGGTCGAGGGCTAATTCTGTTTCCGATGATAAAAACCCATCTGTTTCCACCGAAAAAGCTTTCAGGGGATCGTTTGCAACAGTTTGGCAGCATTTTCGAGTGAATTTCAAAATGTCAGATTTTTGCTGAAATTGTGACCGCGCGGCTTAGGGATTTTTCAAAAAAAAGTTGTTCAGACGTCGAGGGCTAATTCTGTTTCCGATGATAAAAACCCATCTGTTTCCACCGAAAAACATTTCAGGTGATCGTTTGCAACAGTTTGGCAGCATTTTCGAGTGAATTTCAAAATGTCAGATTTTTGCTGAAATTGTGACCGCGCGGCTTAGAGATTTTTCAAAAAAAAGTTGTTCAGAGGTCGAGGGCTAATTCTGTTTCCGATGATAAAAACCCATCTGTTAACACCGAAAAAGCTTTCAGGGGATCGTATGCAACAGTTTGGCAGCATTTTCGAGTGAATTTCAAAATGTCAGATTTTTGCTGAAATTGTGACCGCGCACTTAGGGATTTTTCAAAAAAAAGTTGTTCAGACGTCGAGGGCTAATTCTGTTTCCGATGATAAAAACCCATCTGTTTCCACCGAAAAAGCTTTCAGGGGATCGTTTGCAACAGTTTGGCAGCATTTTCGAGTGAATTTCAAAATGTCAGATTTTTGCTGAAATTGTGACCACGCGGCTTAGGGATTTTTCAAAAAAAAGTTGTTCAGACATCGAGGGCTAATTCTGTTTCCGATGATAAAAACCCATCTGTTTCCACCGAAAAACATTTCAGGTGATCGTTTGCAACAGTTTGGCAGCATTTTCGAGTGAATTTCAAAATGTCAGATTTTTGCTGAAATTGTGACCGCGCGGCTTAGGGATTTTTCAAAAAAAAGTTGTTCAGACGTCGAGGGCTAATTCTGTTTCCGATGATAAAAACCCATCTGTTTCCACCGAAAATCATTTCAGCTGATCGTTTCAAACAGTTTGGCAGCATTTTCGAGTGAATTTCAAAATGTCAGATTTTTGCTGAAATTGTGACCGCGCGGCTTAGAGATTTTTCAAAAAAAAGTTGTTCAGAGGTCGAGGGCTAATTCTGTTTCCGATGATAAAACCCATCTGTTAACACCGAAAAAGCTTTCAGGGGATCGTATGCAACAGTTTGGCAGCATTTTCGAGTGAATTTCAAAATGTCAGATTTTTGCTGAAATTGTGACCGCGCGGCTTAGAGATTTTTCAAAAAAAAGTTGTTCAGAGGTCGAGGGCTAATTCTGTTTCCGATGATAAAACCCATCTGTTAACACCGAAAAAGCTTTCAGGGGATCGTATGCAACAGTTTGGCAGCATTTTCGAGTGAATTTCAAAATGTCAGATTTTTGCTGAAATTGTGACCGCGCACTTAGGGATTTTTCAAAAAAAAGTTGTTAAGACGTCGAGGGCTAATTCTGTTTCCGATGATAAAAACCCATCTGTTTCCACCGAAAAAGCTTTCAGGGGATCGTTTGCAACAGTTTGGCAGCATTTTCGAGTGAATTTCAAAATGTCAGATTTTTGCTGAAATTGTGACCACGCGGCTTAGGGATTTTTCAAAAAAAAGTTGTTCAGACATCGAGGGCTAATTCTGTTTCCGATGATAAAAACCCATCTGTTTCCACCGAAAAACATTTCAGGTGATCGTTTGCAACAGTTTGGCAGCATTTTCGAGTGAATTTCAAAATGTCAGATTTTTGCTGAAATTGTGACCGCGCGGCTTAGGGATTTTTGAAAAAAAAGTTGTTCAGACGTCGAGGGCTAATTCTGTTTCCGATGATAAAAACCCATCTGTTTCCACCGAAAATCATTTCAGCTGATCGTTTCAAACAGTTTGGCAGCATTTTTGAGTGAATTTCAAAATGTCAGATTTTTGCTGAAATTGTGACCGCGCGGCTTAGAGATTTTTCAAAAAAAAGTTGTTCAGAGGTCGAGGGCTAATTCTGTTTCCGATGATAAAAACCCATCTGTTTCCACCGAAAAAGCTTTCAGGGGATCGTTTGCAACAGTTTGGCAGCATTTTCGAGTGAATTTCAAAATGTCAGATTTTTGCTGAAATTGTGACCGCGCGGCTTAGAGATTTTTCAAAAAAAAGTTGTTCAGAGGTCGAGGGCTAATTCTGTTTCCGATGATAAAAACCCATCTGTTTCCACCGAAAAAGCTTTCAGGGGATCGTTTGCAACAGTTTGGCAGCATTTTCGAGTGAATTTCAAAATGTCAGATTTTTGCTGAAATTGTGACCGCGCGGCTTAGGGATTTTGGAAAAAAAAGTTGTTCAGACGTCGAGGGCTAATTCTGTTTCCGATGATAAAAACCCATCTGTTTCCACCGAAAAAGCTTTCAGGGGATCGTTTGCAACAGTTTGGCAGCATTTTCGAGTGAATTTCAAAATGTCAGATTTTTGCTGAAATTGTGACCGCGCGGCTTAGGGATTTTTCAAAAAAAAGTTGTTCAGACGTCGAGGGCTAATTCTGTTTCCGATGATAAAAACCCCTCTGTTTCCACCGAAAAAGCTTTCAGGGGATCGTTTGCAACAGTTTGGCAGCATTTTCGAGTGAATTTCAAAATGTCAGATTTTTGCTGAAATTGTGACCACGCGGCTTAGGGATTTTTCAAAAAAAAGTTGTTCAGACATCGAGGGCTAATTCTGTTTCCGATGATAAAAACCCATCTGTTTCCACCGAAAAACATTTCAGGTGATCGTTTGCAACAGTTTGGCAGCATTTTCGAGTGAATTTCAAAATGTCAGATTTTTGCTGAAATTCTGACCACGCGGCTTAGGGATTTTTCAAAAAAAAGTTGTTCAGACGTCGAGGGCTAATTCTGTTTCCGATGATAAAAACCCATCTGTTTCCACCGAAAAACATTTCAGGTGATCGTTTGCAACAGTTTGGCAGCATTTTCGAGTGAATTTCAAAATGTCAGATTTTTGCTGAAATTGTGACCGCGCGGCTTAGGGATTTTTCTGAAAAAAGTTGTTCAGACGTCGAGGGCTAATTCTGTTTCCGATGATAAAAACCCATCTATTTCCACCGAAAAAGCTTTCAGGTGATCGTTTGCAACAGTTTGGCAGCATTTTCGAGTGAATTTCAAAATGTCAGATTTTTGCTGAAATTGTGACCGCGCGGCTTAGGGATTTTTGAAAAAAAAGTTGTTCAGACGTCGAGGGCTAATTCTGTTTCCGATGATAAAAACCCATCTGTTTCCACCGAAAAACATTTCAGCTGATCGTTTCAAACAGTTTGGCAGCATTTTCGAGTGAATTTCAAAATGTCAGATTTTTGCTGAAATTGTGACCGCGCGGCTTAGAGATTTTTCAAAAAAAAGTTGTTCAGAGGTCGAGGGCTAATTCTGTTTCCGATGATAAAAACCCATCTGTTTCCACCGAAAAAGCTTTCAGGGGATCGTTTGCAACAGTTTGGCAGCATTTTCGAGTGAATTTCAAAATGTCAGATTTTTGCTGAAATTGTGACCGCGCGGCTTAGGGATTTTTCAAAAAAAAGTTGTTCAGACGTCGAGGGCTAATTCTGTTTCCGATGATAAAAAACCATCTGTTTCCACCGAAAAAGCTTTCAGGGGATCGTTTGCAACAGTTTGGCAGCATTTTCGAGTGAATTTCAAAATGTCAGATTTTTGCTGAAATTGTGACCGTGCGGCTTAGGGATTTTTCTGAAAAAAGTTGTTCAGACGTCGAGGGCTAATTCTGTTTCCGATGATAAAAACCCATCTGTTTCCACCGAAAAAGCTTTCAGGTGATCGTTTGCAACAGTTTGGCAGCATTTTCGAGTGAATTTCAAAATGTCAGATTTTTGCTGAAATTGTGACCGCGCGGCTTAGGGATTTTTGAAAAAAAAGTTGTTCAGACGTCGAGGGCTAATTCTGTTTCCGATGATAAAAACCCATCTGTTTCCACCGAAAAACATTTCAGGTGATCGTTTGCAACAGTTTGGCAGCATTTTCGAGTGAATTTCAAAATGTCAGATTTTTGCTGAAATTGTGACCGCGCGGCTTAGAGATTTTTCAAAAAAAAGTTGTTCAGAGGTCGAGGGCTAATTCTGTTTCCGATGATAAAAACCCATCTGTTTCCACCGAAAAAGCTTTCAGGGGATCGTATGCAACAGTTTGGCAGCATTTTCGAGTAAATTTCAAAATGTCAGATTTTTGCTGAAATTGTGACCGCGCGGCTTAGGGATTTTGCTGAAAAAAGTTGTTCAGACGTCGAGGGCTAATTCTGTTTCCGATGATAAAAACCCATCTGTTTCCACCGAAAAACATTTCAGGTGATCGTTTGCAACAGTTTGGCAGCATTTTCGAGTGAATTTCAAAATGTCAGATTTTTGCTGAAATTGTGACCGCGCGGCTTAGGGATTTTTCTGAAAAAAGTTGTTCAGACGTCGAGGGCTAATTCTGTTTCCGATGATAAAAACCCATCTGTTTCCACCGAAAAAGCTTTCAGGTGATCGTTTGCAACAGTTTGGCAGCATTTTCGAGTGAATTTCAAAATGTCAGATTTTTGCTGAAATTGTGACCGCGCGGCTTAGGGATTTTTCAAAAAAAAGTTGTTCAGAGGTCGAGGGCTAATTCTGTTTCCGATGATAAAAACCCATCTGTTTCCACCGAAAAAGCTTTCAGGGGATCGTATGCAACAGTTTGGCAGCATTTTCGAGTGAATTTCAAAATGTCAGATTTTTGCTGAAATTGTGACCGCGCGGCTTAGGGATTTTTCAAAAAAAAGTTGTTCAGAGGTCGAGGGCTAATTCTGTTTCCGATGATAAAAACCCATCTGTTTCCACCGAAAAAGCTTTCAGGGGATCGTTTGCAACAGTTTGGCAGCATTTTCGAGTGAATTTCAAAATGTCAGATTTTTGCTGAAATTGTGACCGCGCGGCTTAGGGATTTTTCAAAAAAAAGTTATTCAGACGTCGAGGGCTAATTCTGTTTCCGATGATAAAAACCCATCTGTTTCCACCGAAAAACATTTCAGGTGATCGTTTGCAACAGTTTGGCAGCATTTTCGAGTGAATTTCAAAATGTCAGATTTTTGCTGAAATTGTGACTGCGCGGCTTAGAGATTTTTCAAAAAAAAGTTGTTCAGAGGTCGAGGGCTAATTCTGTTTCCGATGATAAAAACCCATCTGTTAACACCGAAAAAGCTTTCAGGGGATCGGATGCAACAGTTTGGCAGCATTTTCGAGTGAATTTCAAAATGTCAGATTTTTGCTGAAATTGTGACCGCGCACTTAGGGATTTTTCAAAAAAAAGTTGTTCAGACGTCGAGGGCTAATTCTGTTTCCGATGATAAAAACCCATCTGTTTCCACCGAAAAAGCTTTCAGGGGATCGTTTGCAACAGTTTGGCAGCATTTTCGAGTGAATTTCAAAATGTCAGATTTTTGCTGAAATTGTGACCGCGCGGCTTAGGGATTTTTCAAAAAAAAGTTGTTCAGACGTCGAGGGCTAATTCTGTTTCCGATGATAAAAAACCATCTGTTTCCACCGAAAAAGCTTTCAGGGGATCGTTTGCAACAGTTTGGCAGCATTTTCGAGTGAATTTCAAAATGTCAGATTTTTGCTGAAATTGTGACCGCGCGGCTTAGGGATTTTTCTGAAAAAAGTTGTTCAGACGTCGAGGGCTAATTCTGTTTCCGATGATAAAAACCCATCTGTTTCCACCGAAAAAGCTTTCAGGGGATCGTTTGCAACAGTTTGGCAGCATTTTCGAGTGAATTTCAAAATGTCAGATTTTTGTTGAAATTGTGACCGCGCGGCTTAGGGATTTTTCAAAAAAAAGTTGTTCAGACATCGAGGGCTAATTCTGTTTCCGATGATAAAAACCCATCTGTTTCCACCGAAAAACATTTCAGGTGATCGTTTGCAACAGTTTGGCAGCATTTTCGAGTGAATTTCAAAATGTCAGATTTTTGCTGAAATTCTGACCACGCGGCTTAGGGATTTTTCAAAAAAAAGTTGTTCAGACGTCGAGGGCTAATTCTGTTTCCGATGATAAAAACCCATCTGTTTCCACCGAAAAACATTTCAGGTGATCGTTTGCAACAGTTTGGCAGCATTTTCGAGTGAATTTCAAAATGTCAGATTTTTGCTGAAATTGTGACTGCGCGGCTTAGAGATTTTTCAAAAAAAAGTTGTTCAGAGGTCGAGGGCTAATTCTGTTTCCGATGATAAAAACCCATCTGTTAACACCGAAAAAGCTTTCAGGGGATCGTATGCAACAGTTTGGCAGCATTTTCGAGTGAATTTCAAAATGTCAGATTTTTGCTGAAATTGTGACCGCGCACTTAGGGATTTTTCAAAAAAAAGTTGTTCAGACGTCGAGGGCTAATTCTGTTTCCGATGATAAAAACCCATCTGTTTCCACCGAAAAAGCTTTCAGGGGATCGTTTGCAACAGTTTGGCAGCATTTTCGAGTGAATTTCAAAATGTCAGATTTTTGCTGAAATTGTGACCGCGCGGCTTAGGGATTTTTCAAAAAAAAGTTGTTCAGACGTCGAGGGCTAATTCTGTTTCCGATGATAAAAAACCATCTGTTTCCACCGAAAAAGCTTTCAGGGGATCGTTTGCAACAGTTTGGCAGCATTTTCGAGTGAATTTCAAAATGTCAGATTTTTGCTGAAATTGTGACCGCGCGGCTTAGGGATTTTTCTGAAAAAAGTTGTTCAGACGTCGAGGGCTAATTCTGTTTCCGATGATAAAAACCCATCTGTTTCCACCGAAAAAGCTTTCAGGGGATCGTTTGCAACAGTTTGGCAGCATTTTCGAGTGAATTTCAAAATGTCAGATTTTTGTTGAAATTGTGACCGCGCGGCTTAGGGATTTTTCAAAAAAAAGTTGTTCAGACATCGAGGGCTAATTCTGTTTCCGATGATAAAAACCCATCTGTTTCCACCGAAAAACATTTCAGGTGATCGTTTGCAACAGTTTGGCAGCATTTTCGAGTGAATTTCAAAATGTCAGATTTTTGCTGAAATTCTGACCACGCGGCTTAGGGATTTTTCAAAAAAAAGTTGTTCAGACGTCGAGGGCTAATTCTGTTTCCGATGATAAAAACCCATCTGTTTCCACCGAAAAACATTTCAGGTGATCGTTTCAAACAGTTTGGCAGCATTTTCGAGTGAATTTCAAAATGTCAGATTTTTGCTGAAATTGTGACCGCGCGGCTTAGGGATTTTTCTGAAAAAAGTTGTTCAGACGTCGAGGGCTAATTCTGTTTCCGATGATAAAAACCCATCTGTTTCCACCGAAAAAGCTTTCAGGTGATCGTTTGCAACAGTTTGGCAGCATTTTCGAGTGAATTTCAAAATGTCAGATTTTTGCTGAAATTGTGACCACGCGGCTTAGGGATTTTTGAAAAAAAAGTTGTTCAGACGTCGAGGGCTAATTCTGTTTCCGATGATAAAAACCCATCTGTTTCCACCGAAAAACATTTCAGCTGATCGTTTCAAACAGTTTGGCAGCATTTTCGAGTGAATTTCAAAATGTCAGATTTTTGCTGAAATTGTGACCGCGCGGCTTAGAGATTTTTCAAAAAAAAGTTGTTCAGAGGTCGAGGGCTAATTCTGTTTCCGATGATAAAAACCCATCTGTTTCCACCGAAAAAGCTTTCAGGGGATCGTTTGCAACAGTTTGGCAGCATTTTCGAGTGAATTTCAAAATGTCAGATTTTTGCTGAAATTGTGACCGCGCGGCTTAGGGATTTTTCAAAAAAAAGTTGTTCAGACGTCGAGGGCTAATTCTGTTTCCGATGATAAAAAACCATCTGTTTCCACCGAAAAAGCTTTCAGGGGATCGTTTGCAACAGTTTGGCAGCATTTTCGAGTGAATTTCAAAATGTCAGATTTTTGCTGAAATTGTGACCGCACGGCTTAGGGATTTTTCTGAAAAAAGTTGTTCAGACGTCGAGGGCTAATTCTGTTTCCGATGATAAAAACCCATCTGTTTCCACCAAAAAAGCTTTCAGGTGATCGTTTGCAACACTTTGGCAGCATTTTCGAGTGAATTTCAAAATGTCAGATTTTTGCTGAAATTGTGACCGCGCGGCTTAGGGATTTTTGAAAAAAAAGTTGTTCAGACGTCGAGGGCTAATTCTGTTTCCGATGATAAAAACCCATCTGTTTCCACCGAAAAACATTTCAGGTGATCGTTTGCAACAGTTTGGCAGCATTTTCGAGTGAATTTCAAAATGTCAGATTTTTGCTGAAATTGTGACCGCGCGGCTTAGAGATTTTTCAAAAAAAAGTTGTTCAGAGGTCGAGGGCTAATTCTGTTTCCGATGATAAAAACCCATCTGTTTCCAGCGAAAAACATTTCAGGTGATCGTTTGCAACAGTTTGGCAGCATTTTCGAGTGAATTTCAAAATGTCAGATTTTTGCTGAAATTGTGACCGCACGGCTTAGGGATTTTTCTGAAAAAAGTTGTTCAGACGTCGAGGGCTAATTCTGTTTCCGATGATAAAAACCCATCTGTTTCCACCGAAAAAGCTTTCAGGTGATCGTTTGCAACACTTTGGCAGCATTTTCGAGTGAATTTCAAAATGTCAGATTTTTGCTGAAATTGTGACCGCGCGGCTTAGGGATTTTTGAAAAAAAAGTTGTTCAGACGTCGAGGGCTAATTCTGTTTCCGATGATAAAAACCCATCTGATTCCACCGAAAAACATTTCAGGTGATCGTTTGCAACAGTTTGGCAGCATTTTCGAGTGAATTTCAAAATGTCAGATTTTTGCTGAAATTGTGACCGCGCGGCTTAGAGATTTTTCAAAAAAAGTTGTTCAGAGGTCGAGGGCTAATTCTGTTTCCGATGATAAAAACCCATCTGTTTCCACCGAAAAAGCTTTCAGGGCATCGTATGCAACAGTTTGGCAGCATTTTCGAGTGAATTTCAAAATGTCAGATTTTTGCTGAAATTGTGACCGCGCGGCTTAGGGATTTTGCTGAAAAAAGTTGTTCAGACGTCGAGGGCTAATTCTGTTTCCGATGATAAAAACCCATCTGTTTCCACCGAAAAAGCTTTCAGGGGATCGTTTGCAACAGTTTGGCAGCATTTTCGAGTGAATTTCAAAATGTCAGATTTTTGCTGAAATTGTGACCACGCGGCTTAGGGATTTTTCAAAAAAAAGTTGTTCAGACGTCGAGGGCTAATTCTGTTTCCGATGATAAAAACCCATCTGTTTCCACCGAAAAAGATTTCAGGTGATCGTTTCAAACAGTTTGGCAGCATTTTCGAGTGAATTTCAAAATGTCAGATTTTTGCTGAAATTGTGACCGCGCGGCTTAGGGATTTTTCGGAAAAAAGTTGTTCAGACGTCGAGGGCTAATTCTGTTTCCGATGATAAAAACCCATCTGTTTCCACCGAAAAACATTTCAGCTGATCGTTTCAAACAGTTTGGCAGCATTTTCGAGTGAATTTCAAAATGTCAGATTTTTGCTGAAATTGTGACCGCGCGGCTTAGGGATTTTTGAAAAAAAAGTTGTTCAGACGTCGAGGGCTAATTCTGTTTCCGATGATAAAAACCCATCTGTTTCCACCGAAAAACATTTCAGCTGATCGTTTCAAACAGTTTGGCAGCATTTTCGAGTGAATTTCAAAATGTCAGATTTTTGCTGAAATTGAGACCGCGCGGCTTAGAGATTTTTCAAAAAAAAGTTGTTCAGAGGTCGAGGGCTAATTCTGTTTCCGATGATAAAAACCCATCTGTTTCCACCGAAAAAGCTTTCAGGGGATCGTTTGCAACAGTTTGGCAGCATTTTCGAGTGAATTTCAAAATGTCAGATTTTTGCTGAAATTGTGACCGCGCGGCTTAGGGATTTTTCAAAAAAAAGTTGTTCAGACGTCGAGGGCTAATTCTGTTTCCGATGATAAAAAACCATCTGTTTCCACCGAAAAAGCTTTCAGGGGATCGTTTGCAACAGTTTGGCAGCATTTTCGAGTGAATTTCAAAATGTCAGATTTTTGCTGAAATTGTGACCGCACGGCTTAGGGATTTTTCTGAAAAAAGTTGTTCAGACGTCGAGGGCTAATTCTGTTTCCGATGATAAAAACCCATCTGTTTCCACCGAAAAAGCTTTCAGGTGATCGTTTGCAACAGTTTGGCAGCATTTTCGAGTGAATTTCAAAATGTCAGATTTTTGCTGAAATTGTGACCGCGCGGCTTAGGGATTTTTGAAAAAAAAGGTGTTCAGACGTCGAGGGCTAATTCTGTTTCCGATGATAAAAACCCATCTGTTTCCACCGAAAAACATTTCAGGTGATCGTTTGCAACAGTTTGGCAGCATTTTCGAGTGAATTTCAAAATGTCAGATTTTTGCTGAAATTGTGACCACGCGGCTTAGGGATTTTTCGGAAAAAAGTTGTTCAGACGTCGAGGGCTAATTCTGTTTCCGATGATAAAAACCCATCTGTTTCCACCGAAAAACATTTCAGCTGATCGTTTCAAACAGTTTGGCAGCATTTTCGAGTGAATTTCAAAATGTCAGATTTTTGCTGAAATTGTGACCGCGCGGCTTAGGGATTTTTGAAAAAAAAGTTGTTCAGACGTCGAGGGCTAATTCTGTTTCCGATGATAAAAACCCATCTGTTTCCACCGAAAAACATTTCAGCTGATCGTTTCAAACAGTTTGGCAGCATTTTCGAGTGAATTTCAAAATGTCAGATTTTTGCTGAAATTGAGACCGCGCGGCTTAGAGATTTTTCAAAAAAAAGTTGTTCAGAGGTCGAGGGCTAATTCTGTTTCCGATGATAAAAACCCATCTGTTTCCACCGAAAAAGCTTTCAGGGGATCGTTTGCAACAGTTTGGCAGCATTTTCGAGTGAATTTCAAAATGTCAGATTTTTGCTGAAATTGTGACCGCGCGGCTTAGGGATTTTTCAAAAAAAAGTTGTTCAGACGTCGAGGGCTAATTCTGTTTCCGATGATAAAAAACCATCTGTTTCCACCGAAAAAGCTTTCAGGGGATCGTTTGCAACAGTTTGGCAGCATTTTCGAGTGAATTTCAAAATGTCAGATTTTTGCTGAAATTGTGACCGCACGGCTTAGGGATTTTTCTGAAAAAAGTTGTTCAGACGTCGAGGGCTAATTCTGTTTCCGATGATAAAAACCCATCTGTTTCCACCGAAAAAGCTTTCAGGTGATCGTTTGCAACAGTTTGGCAGCATTTTCGAGTGAATTTCAAAATGTCAGATTTTTGCTGAAATTGTGACCGCGCGGCTTAGGGATTTTTCAAAAAAAAGGTGTTCAGACGTCGAGGGCTAATTCTGTTTCCGATGATAAAAACCCATCTGTTTCCACCGAAAAACATTTCAGGTGATCGTTTGCAACAGTTTGGCAGCATTTTCGAGTGAATTTCAAAATGTCAGATTTTTGCTGAAATTGTGACCGCGCGGCTTAGAGATTTTTCAAAAAAAAGTTGTTCAGAGGTCGAGGGCTAATTCTGTTTCCGATGATAAAAACCCATCTGTTTCCACCGAAAAAGCTTTCAGGGGATCGTATGCAACAGTTTGGCAGCATTTTCGAGTGAATTTCAAAATGTCAGATTTTTGCTGAAATTGTGACCGCGCGGCTTAGGGATTTTGCTGAAAAAAGTTGTTCAGACGTCGAGGGCTAATTCTGTTTCCGATGATAAAAACCCATCTGTTTCCACCGAAAAAGCTTTCAGGGGATCGTTTGCAACAGTTTGGCAGCATTTTCGAGTGAATTTCAAAATGTCAGATTTTTGCTGAAATTGTGACCACGCGGCTTAGGGATTTTTCCAAAAAAAGTTGTTCAGACATCGAGGGCTAATTCTGTTTCCGATGATAAAAACCCATCTGTTTCCAGCGAAAAACATTTCAGGTGATCGTTTGCAACAGTTTGGCAGCATTTTCGAGTGAATTTCAAAATGTCAGATTTTTGCTGAAATTGTGACCACGCGGCTTAGGGATTTTTCAAAAAAAAGTTGTTCAGACGTCGAGGGCTAATTCTGTTTCCGATGATAAAAACCCATCTGTTTCCACCGAAAAAGATTTCAGGTGATCGTTTCAAACAGTTTGGCAGCATTTTCGAGTGAATTTCAAAATGTCAGATTTTTGCTGAAATTGTGACCGCGCGGCTTAGGGATTTTTCGGAAAAAAGTTGTTCAGACGTCGAGGGCTAATTCTGTTTCCGATGATAAAAACCCATCTGTTTCCACCGAAAAAGCTTTCAGGTGATCGTTTGCAACAGTTTGGCAGCATTTTCGAGTGAATTTCAAAATGTCAGATTTTTGCTGAAATTGTGACCGCGCGGCTTAGGGATTTTTGAAAAAAAAGTTGTTCAGACGTCGAGGGCTAATTCTGTTTCCGATGATAAAAACCCATCTGTTTCCACCGAAAAACATTTCAGCTGATCGTTTCAAACAGTTTGGCAGCATTTTCGAGTGAATTTCAAAATGTCAGATTTTTGCTGAAATTGTGACCGCGCGGCTTAGAGATTTTTCAAAAAAAAGTTGTTCAGAGGTCGAGGGCTAATTCTGTTTCCGATGATAAAAACCCATCCGTTTCCACCGAAAAAGCTTTCAGGGGATCGTTTGCAACAGTTTGGCAGCATTTTCGAGTGAATTTCAAAATGTCAGATTTTTGCTGAAATTGTGACCGCGCGGCTTAGGGATTTTTCTGAAAAAAGTTGTTCAGACGTCGAGGGCTAATTCTGTTTCCGATGATAAAAACCCATCTGTTTCCACCGAAAAAGCTTTCAGGTGATCGTTTGCAACAGTTTGGCAGCATTTTCGAGTGAATTTCAAAATGTCAGATTTTTGCTGAAATTGTGACCGCGCGGCTTAGGGATTTTTGAAAAAAAAGTTGTTCAGACGTCGAGGGCTAATTCTGTTTCCGATGATAAAAACCCATCTGTTTCCACCGAAAAACATTTCAGGTGATCGTTTGCAACAGTTTGGCAGCATTTTCGAGTGAATTTCAAAATGTCAGATTTTTGCTGAAATTGTGACCGCGCGGCTTAGAGATTTTTCAAAAAAAAGTTGTTCAGAGGTCGAGGGCTAATTCTGTTTCCGATGATAAAAACCCATCTGTTTCCACCGAAAAAGCTTTCAGGGGATCGTATGCAACAGTTTGGCAGCATTTTCGAGTAAATTTCAAAATGTCAGATTTTTGCTGAAATTGTGACCGCGCGGCTTAGGGATTTTGCTGAAAAAAGTTGTTCAGACGTCGAGGGCTAATTCTGTTTCCGATGATAAAAACCCATCTGTTTCCACCGAAAAACATTTCAGGGGATCGTATGCAACAGTTTGGCAGCATTTTCGAGTAAATTTCAAAATGTCAGATTTTTGCTGAAATTGTGACCGCGCGGCTTAGGGATTTTGCTGAAAAAAGTTGTTCAGACGTCGAGGGCTAATTCTGTTTCCGATGATAAAAACCCATCTGTTTCCACCGAAAAACATTTCAGCTGATCGTTTCAAACAGTTTGGCAGCATTTTCGAGTGAATTTCAAAATGTCAGATTTTTGCTGAAATTGTGACCGCGCGGCTTAGGGATTTTTGAAAAAAAAGTTGTTCAGACGTCGAGGGCTAATTCTGTTTCCGATGATAAAAACCCATCTGTTTCCACCGAAAAACATTTCAGCTGATCGTTTCAAACAGTTTGGCAGCATTTTCGAGTGAATTTCAAAATGTCAGATTTTTGCTGAAATTGAGACCGCGCGGCTTAGAGATTTTTCAAAAAAAAGTTGTTCAGAGGTCGAGGGCTAATTCTGTTTCCGATGATAAAAACCCATCTGTTTCCACCGAAAAAGCTTTCAGGGGATCGTTTGCAACAGTTTGGCAGCATTTTCGAGTGAATTTCAAAATGTCAGATTTTTGCTGAAATTGTGACCGCGCGGCTTAGGGATTTTTCAAAAAAAAGTTGTTCAGACGTCGAGGGCTAATTCTGTTTCCGATGATAAAAAACCATCTGTTTCCACCGAAAAAGCTTTCAGGGGATCGTTTGCAACAGTTTGGCAGCATTTTCGAGTGAATTTCAAAATGTCAGATTTTTGCTGAAATTGTGACCGCACGGCTTAGGGATTTTTCTGAAAAAAGTTGTTCAGACGTCGAGGGCTAATTCTGTTTCCGATGATAAAAACCCATCTGTTTCCACCGAAAAAGCTTTCAGGTGATCGTTTGCAACAGTTTGGCAGCATTTTCGAGTGAATTTCAAAATGTCAGATTTTTGCTGAAATTGTGACCGCGCGGCTTAGGGATTTTTGAAAAAAAAGGTGTTCAGACGTCGAGGGCTAATTCTGTTTCCGATGATAAAAACCCATCTGTTTCCACCGAAAAACATTTCAGGTGATCGTTTGCAACAGTTTGGCAGCATTTTCGAGTGAATTTCAAAATGTCAGATTTTTGCTGAAATTGTGACCACGCGGCTTAGGGATTTTTCGGAAAAAAGTTGTTCAGACGTCGAGGGCTAATTCTGTTTCCGATGATAAAAACCCATCTGTTTCCACCGAAAAACATTTCAGCTGATCGTTTCAAACAGTTTGGCAGCATTTTCGAGTGAATTTCAAAATGTCAGATTTTTGCTGAAATTGTGACCGCGCGGCTTAGGGATTTTTGAAAAAAAAGTTGTTCAGACGTCGAGGGCTAATTCTGTTTCCGATGATAAAAACCCATCTGTTTCCACCGAAAAACATTTCAGCTGATCGTTTCAAACAGTTTGGCAGCATTTTCGAGTGAATTTCAAAATGTCAGATTTTTGCTGAAATTGAGACCGCGCGGCTTAGAGATTTTTCAAAAAAAAGTTGTTCAGAGGTCGAGGGCTAATTCTGTTTCCGATGATAAAAACCCATCTGTTTCCACCGAAAAAGCTTTCAGGGGATCGTTTGCAACAGTTTGGCAGCATTTTCGAGTGAATTTCAAAATGTCAGATTTTTGCTGAAATTGTGACCGCGCGGCTTAGGGATTTTTCAAAAAAAAGTTGTTCAGACGTCGAGGGCTAATTCTGTTTCCGATGATAAAAAACCATCTGTTTCCACCGAAAAAGCTTTCAGGGGATCGTTTGCAACAGTTTGGCAGCATTTTCGAGTGAATTTCAAAATGTCAGATTTTTGCTGAAATTGTGACCGCACGGCTTAGGGATTTTTCTGAAAAAAGTTGTTCAGACGTCGAGGGCTAATTCTGTTTCCGATGATAAAAACCCATCTGTTTCCACCGAAAAAGCTTTCAGGTGATCGTTTGCAACAGTTTGGCAGCATTTTCGAGTGAATTTCAAAATGTCAGATTTTTGCTGAAATTGTGACCGCGCGGCTTAGGGATTTTTCAAAAAAAAGGTGTTCAGACGTCGAGGGCTAATTCTGTTTCCGATGATAAAAACCCATCTGTTTCCACCGAAAAACATTTCAGGTGATCGTTTGCAACAGTTTGGCAGCATTTTCGAGTGAATTTCAAAATGTCAGATTTTTGCTGAAATTGTGACCGCGCGGCTTAGAGATTTTTCAAAAAAAAGTTGTTCAGAGGTCGAGGGCTAATTCTGTTTCCGATGATAAAAACCCATCTGTTTCCACCGAAAAAGCTTTCAGGGGATCGTATGCAACAGTTTGGCAGCATTTTCGAGTGAATTTCAAAATGTCAGATTTTTGCTGAAATTGTGACCGCGCGGCTTAGGGATTTTGCTGAAAAAAGTTGTTCAGACGTCGAGGGCTAATTCTGTTTCCGATGATAAAAACCCATCTGTTTCCACCGAAAAAGCTTTCAGGGGATCGTTTGCAACAGTTTGGCAGCATTTTCGAGTGAATTTCAAAATGTCAGATTTTTGCTGAAATTGTGACCACGCGGCTTAGGGATTTTTCCAAAAAAAGTTGTTCAGACATCGAGGGCTAATTCTGTTTCCGATGATAAAAACCCATCTGTTTCCAGCGAAAAACATTTCAGGTGATCGTTTGCAACAGTTTGGCAGCATTTTCGAGTGAATTTCAAAATGTCAGATTTTTGCTGAAATTGTGACCACGCGGCTTAGGGATTTTTCAAAAAAAAGTTGTTCAGACGTCGAGGGCTAATTCTGTTTCCGATGATAAAAACCCATCTGTTTCCACCGAAAAAGATTTCAGGTGATCGTTTCAAACAGTTTGGCAGCATTTTCGAGTGAATTTCAAAATGTCAGATTTTTGCTGAAATTGTGACCGCGCGGCTTAGGGATTTTTCGGAAAAAAGTTGTTCAGACGTCGAGGGCTAATTCTGTTTCCGATGATAAAAACCCATCTGTTTCCACCGAAAAAGCTTTCAGGTGATCGTTTGCAACAGTTTGGCAGCATTTTCGAGTGAATTTCAAAATGTCAGATTTTTGCTGAAATTGTGACCGCGCGGCTTAGGGATTTTTGAAAAAAAAGTTGTTCAGACGTCGAGGGCTAATTCTGTTTCCGATGATAAAAACCCATCTGTTTCCACCGAAAAACATTTCAGCTGATCGTTTCAAACAGTTTGGCAGCATTTTCGAGTGAATTTCAAAATGTCAGATTTTTGCTGAAATTGTGACCGCGCGGCTTAGAGATTTTTCAAAAAAAAGTTGTTCAGAGGTCGAGGGCTAATTCTGTTTCCGATGATAAAAACCCATCCGTTTCCACCGAAAAAGCTTTCAGGGGATCGTTTGCAACAGTTTGGCAGCATTTTCGAGTGAATTTCAAAATGTCAGATTTTTGCTGAAATTGTGACCGCGCGGCTTAGGGATTTTTCTGAAAAAAGTTGTTCAGACGTCGAGGGCTAATTCTGTTTCCGATGATAAAAACCCATCTGTTTCCACCGAAAAAGCTTTCAGGTGATCGTTTGCAACAGTTTGGCAGCATTTTCGAGTGAATTTCAAAATGTCAGATTTTTGCTGAAATTGTGACCGCGCGGCTTAGGGATTTTTGAAAAAAAAGTTGTTCAGACGTCGAGGGCTAATTCTGTTTCCGATGATAAAAACCCATCTGTTTCCACCGAAAAACATTTCAGGTGATCGTTTGCAACAGTTTGGCAGCATTTTCGAGTGAATTTCAAAATGTCAGATTTTTGCTGAAATTGTGACCGCGCGGCTTAGAGATTTTTCAAAAAAAAGTTGTTCAGAGGTCGAGGGCTAATTCTGTTTCCGATGATAAAAACCCATCTGTTTCCACCGAAAAAGCTTTCAGGGGATCGTATGCAACAGTTTGGCAGCATTTTCGAGTAAATTTCAAAATGTCAGATTTTTGCTGAAATTGTGACCGCGCGGCTTAGGGATTTTGCTGAAAAAAGTTGTTCAGACGTCGAGGGCTAATTCTGTTTCCGATGATAAAAACCCATCTGTTTCCACCGAAAAACATTTCAGGGGATCGTTTGCAACAGTTTGGCAGCATTTTCGAGTGAATTTCAAAATGTCAGATTTTTGCTGAAATTGTGACCGCGCGGCTTAGGGATTTTTCTGAAAAAAGTTGTTCAGACGTCGAGGGCTAATTCTGTTTCCGATGATAAAAACCCATCTGTTTCCACCGAAAAAGCTTTCAGGTGATCGTTTGCAACAGTTTGGCAGCATTTTCGAGTGAATTTCAAAATGTCAGATTTTTGCTGAAATTGTGACCGCGCGGCTTAGGGATTTTTGAAAAAAAAGTTGTTCAGACGTCGAGGGCTAATTCTGTTTCCGATGATAAAAACCCATCTGTTTCCACCGAAAAACATTTCAGGTGATCGTTTGCAACAGTTTGGCAGCATTTTCGAGTGAATTTCAAAATGTCAGATTTTTGCTGAAATTGTGACCGCGCGGCTTAGAGATTTTTCAAAAAAAAGTTGTTCAGAGGTCGAGGGCTAATTCTGTTTCCGATGATAAAAACCCATCTGTTTCCACCGAAAAAGCTTTCAGGGGATCGTATGCAACAGTTTGGCAGCATTTTCGAGTGAATTTCAAAATGTCAGATTTTTGCTGAAATTGTGACCGCGCGGCTTAGGGATTTTGCTGAAAAAAGTTGTTCAGACGTCGAGGGCTAATTCTGTTTCCGATGATAAAAACCCATCTGTTTCCACCGAAAAAGCTTTCAGGGGATCGTTTGCAACAGTTTGGCAGCATTTTCGAGTGAATTTCAAAATGTCAGATTTTTGCTGAAATTGTGACCGCGCGGCTTAGGGATTTTTCAAAAAAAAGTTGTTCAGACGTCGAGGGCTAATTCTGTTTCCGATGATAAAAACCCATCTGTTTCCACCGTAAAAGCTTTCAGGGGATCGTTTGCAACAGTTTGGCAGCATTTTCGAGTGAATTTCAAAATGTCAGATTTTTGCTGAAATTGTGACCACGCGGCTTAGGGATTTTTCAAAAAAAAGTTGTTCAGACATCGAGGGCTAATTCTGTTTCCGATGATAAAAACCCATCTGTTTCCACCGAAAAACATTTCAGGTGATCGTTTGCAACAGTTTGGCAGCATTTTCGAGTGAATTTCAAAATGTCAGATTTTTGCTGAAATTGTGACCACGCGGCTTAGGGATTTTTCAAAAAAAAGTTGTTCAGACGTCGAGGGCTAATTCTGTTTCCGATGATAAAAACCCATCTGTTTCCACCGAAAAACATTTCAGGTGATCGTTTCAAACAGTTTGGCAGCATTTTCGAGTGAATTTCAAAATGTCAGATTTTTGCTGAAATTGTGACCGCGCGGCTTAGAGATTTTTTTAAAAAAAGTTGTTCAGAGGTCGAGGGCTAATTCTGTTTCCGATGATAAAAACCCATCTGTTTCCACCGAAAAAGCTTTCAGGGGATCGTTTGCAACAGTTTGGCAGCATTTTCGAGTGAATTTCAAAATGTCAGATTTTTGCTGAAATTGTGACCGCGCGGCTTAGGGATTTTTCAAAAAAAAGTTGTTCAGACGTCGAGGGCTAATTCTGTTTCCGATGATAAAAAACCATCTGTTTCCACCGAAAAAGCTTTCAGGGGATCGTTTGCAACAGTTTGGCAGCATTTTCGAGTGAATTTCAAAATGTCAGATTTTTGCTGAAATTGTGACCGCGCGGCTTAGGGATTTTGCTGAAAAAAGTTGTTCAGACGTCGAGGGCTAATTCTGTTTCCGATGATAAAAACCCATCTGTTTCCACCGAAAAAGCTTTCAGGGGATCGTTTGCAACAGTTTGGCAGCATTTTCGAGTGAATTTCAAAATGTCATATTTTTGCTGAAATTGTGACCGCGCGGCTTAGGGATTTTTCAAAAAAAAGTTGTTCAGACGTCGAGGGCTAATTCTGTTTCCGATGATAAAAAACCATCTGTTTCCACCGAAAAAGCTTTCAGGGGATCGTTTGCAACAGTTTGGCAGCATTTTCGAGTGAATTTCAAAATGTCAGATTTTTGCTGAAATTGTGACCGCGCGTCTTAGGGATTTTGCTGAAAAAAGTTGTTCAGACGTCGAGGGCTAATTCTGTTTCCGATGATAAAAACCCATCTGTTTCCACCGAAAAAGCTTTCAGGGGATCGTTTGCAACAGTTTGGCAGCATTTTCGAGTGAATTTCAAAATGTCAGATTTTTGCTGAAATTGTGACCGCGCGGCTTAGGGATTTTTCAAAAAAAAGTTGTTCAGAGGTCGAGGGCTAATTCTGTTTCCGATGATAAAAACCCATCTGTTTCCACCGAAAAACATTTCAGGTGATCGTTTGCAACAGTTTGGCAGCATTTTCGAGTGAATTTCAAAATGTCAGATTTTTGCTGAAATTGTGACCGCGCGGCTTAGAGATTTTTCAAAAAAAGTTGTTCAGAGGTCGAGGGCTAATTCTGTTTCCGATGATAAAAACCCATCTGTTTCCACCGAAAAAGCTTTCAGGGGATCGTTTGCAACAGTTTGGCAGCATTTTCGAGTGAATTTCAAAATGTCAGATTTTTGCTGAAATTGTGACCGCGCGGCTTAGAGATTTTTCAAAAAAAAGTTGTTCAGACGTCGAGGGCTAATTCTGTTTCCGATGATAAAAACCCATCTGTTTCCACCGAAAAAGCTTTCAGGGGATCGTATGCAACAGTTTGGCAGCATTTTCGAGTGAATTTCAAAATGTCAGATTTTTGCTGAAATTGTGACCGCGCACTTAGGGATTTTTCAAAAAAAAGTTGTTAAGACGTCGAGGGCTAATTCTGTTTCCGATGATAAAAACCCATCTGTTTCCACCGAAAAGGCTTTCAGGGGATCGTTTGCAACAGTTTGGCAGCATTTTCGAGTGAATTTCAAAATGTCAGATTTTTGCTGAAATTGTGACCGCGCGGCTTAGGGATTTTGCTGAAAAAAGTTGTTCAGACGTCGAGGGCTAATTCTGTTTCCGATGATAAAAACCCATCTGTTTCCACCGAAAAAGCTTTCAGGGGATCGTTTGCAACAGTTCGGCAGCATTTTCGAGTGAATTTCAAAATGTCAGATTTTTGCTGAAATTGTGACCGCACGGCTTAGGGATTTTTCAAAAAAAAGTTGTTCAGACATTGAGGGCTAATTCTGTTTCCGATGATAAAAACCCATCTGTTTCCACCGAAAAAGCTTTCAGGGGATCGTATGCAACAGTTTGGCAGCATTTTCGAGTGAATTTCAAAATGTCAGATTTTTGCTGAAATTGTGACCGCGCGGCTTAGGGATTTTGCTTAAAAAAGTTGTTCAGACGTCGAGGGCTAATTCTGTTTCCGATGATAAAAACCCATCTGTTTCCACCGAAAAAGCTTTCAGGGGATCGTTTGCAACAGTTTGGCAGCATTTTCGAGTGAATTTCAAAATGTCAGATTTTTGCTGAAATTGTGACCACGCGGCTTAGGGATTTTTAAAAAAAAAGTTGTTCAGACGTCGAGGGCTAATTCTGTTTCCGATGATAAAAACCCATCTGTTTCCACCGAAAAACATTTCAGGTGATCGTTTCAAACAGTTTGGCAGCATTTTCGAGTGAATTTCAAAATGTCAGATTTTTGCTGAAATTGTGACCGCGCGGCTTAGAGATTTTTCAAAAAAACGTTGTTCAGAGGTCGAGGGCTAATTCTGTTTCCGATGATAAAAACCCATCTGTTTCCACCGAAAAAGCTTTCAGGGGATCGTTTGCAACAGTTTGGCAGCATTTTCGAGTGAATTTCAAAATGTCATATTTTTGCTGAAATTGTGACCGCGCGGCTTAGGGATTTTTCAAAAAAAAGGTGTTCAGACGTCGAGGGCTAATTCTGTTTCCGATGATAAAAAACCATCTGTTTCCACCGAAAAAGCTTTCAGGGGATCGTTTGCAACAGTTTGGCAGCATTTTCGAGTGAATTTCAAAATGTCAGATTTTTGCTGAAATTGTGACCGCGCGTCTTAGGGATTTTGCTGAAAAAAGTTGTTCAGACGTCGAGGGCTAATTCTGTTTCCGATGATAAAAACCCATCTGTTTCCACCGAAAAAGCTTTCAGGGGATCGTTTGCAACAGTTTGGCAGCATTTTCGAGTGAATTTCAAAATGTCAGATTTTTGCTGAAATTGTGACCGCGCGGCTTAGGGATTTTTCAAAAAAAAGTTGTTCAGAGGTCGAGGGCTAATTCTGTTTCCGATGATAAAAACCCATCTGTTTCCACCGAAAAACATTTCAGGTGATCGTTTGCAACAGTTTGGCAGCATTTTCGAGTGAATTTCAAAATGTCAGATTTTTCCTGAAATTGTGACCGCGCGGCTTAGAGATTTTTCAAAAAAAAGTTGTTCAGAGGTCGAGGGCTAATTCTGTTTCCGATGATAAAAACCCATCTGTTTCCACCGAAAAAGCTTTCAGGGGATCGTTTGCAACAGTTTGGCAGCATTTTCGAGTGAATTTCAAAATGTCAGATTTTTGCTGAAATTGTGACCGCGCGGCTTAGGGATTTTTCAAAAAAAAGTTGTTCAGACATCGAGGGCTAATTCTGTTTCCGATGATAAAAAACCATCTGTTTCCACCGAAAAAGCTTTCAGGGGATCGTTTGCAACAGTTTGGCAGCATTTTCGAGTGAATTTCAAAATGTCAGATTTTTGCTGAAATTGTGACCGCGCGGCTTAGGGATTTTTCAAAAAAAAGTTGTTCAGACGTCGAGGGCTAATTCTGTTTCCGATGATAAAAACCCATCTGTTTCCACCGAAAAAGCTTTCAGGGGATCGTTTGCAACAGTTTGGCAGCATTTTCGAGTGAATTTCAAAATGTCAGATTTTTGCTGAAATTGTGACCGCACGGCTTAGGGATTTTTCAAAAAAAAGTTGTTCAGACATCGAGGGCTAATTCTGTTTCCGATGATAAAAACCCATCTGTTTCCACCGAAAAACATTTCAGGTGATCGTTTGCAACAGTTTGGCAGCATTTTTGAGTGAATTTCAAAATGTCAGATTTTTGCTGAAATTGTGACCACGCGGCTTAGGGATTTTTCAAAAAAAAGTTGTTCAGACGTCGAGGGCTAATTCTGTTTCCGATGATAAAAACCCATCTGTTTCCACCGAAAAAGATTTCAGGTGATCATTTCAAACAGTTTGGCAGCATTTTCGAGTGAATTTCAAAATGTCAGATTTTTGCTGAAATTGTGACCGCGCGGCTTAGGGATTTTTCTGAAAAAAGTTGTTCAGACGTCGAGGGCTAATTCTGTTTCCGATGATAAAAACCCATCTGTTTCCACCGAAAAAGCTTTCAGGTGATCGTTTGCAACAGTTTGGCAGCATTTTCGAGTGAATTTCAAAATGTCAGATTTTTGCTGAAATTGTGACCGCGCGGCTTAGGGATTTTTGAAAAAAAAGTTGTTCAGACGTCGAGGGCTAATTCTGTTTCCGATGATAAAAACCCATCTGTTTCCACCGAAAAACATTTCAGCTGATCGTTTCAAACAGTTTGGCAGCATTTTCGAGTGAATTTCAAAATGTCAGATTTTTGCTGAAATTGTGACCGCGCGGCTTAGAGATTTTTCAAAAAAAAGTTGTTTAGAGGTCGAGGGCTAATTCTGTTTCCGATGATAAAAACCCATCTGTTTCCACCGAAAAAGCTTTCAGGGGATCGTTTGCAACAGTTTGGCAGCATTTTCGAGTGAATTTCAAAATGTCAGATTTTTGCTGAAATTGTGACCGCGCGGCTTAGGGATTTTTCAAAAAAAAGTTGTTCAGACGTCGAGGGCTAATTCTGTTTCCGATGATAAAAAACCATCTGTTTCCACCGAAAAAGCTTTCAGGGGATCGTTTGCAACAGTTTGGCAGCATTTTCGAGTGAATTTCAAAATGTCAGATTTTTGCTGAAATTGTGACCGCGCGGCTTAGGGATTTTTCAAAAAAAAGTTGTTCAGACGTCGAGGGCTAATTCTGTTTCCGATGATAAAAAACCATCTGTTTCCACCGAAAAAGCTTTCAGGGGATCGTTTGCAACAGTTTGGCAGCATTTTCGAGTGAATTTCAAAATGTCAGATTTTTGCTGAAATTGTGACCGCGCGGCTTAGGGATTTTTCTGAAAAAAGTTGTTCAGACGTCGAGGGCTAATTCTGTTTCCGATGATAAAAACCCATCTGTTTCCACCGAAAAAGCTTTCAGGTGATCGTTTGCAACAGTTTGGCAGCATTTTCGAGTGAATTTCAAAATGTCAGATTTTTGCTGAAATTGTGACCGCGCGGCTTAGGGATTTTTGAAAAAAAAGTTTTTCAGACGTCGAGGGCTAATTCTGTTTCCGATGATAAAAACCCATCTGTTTCCACCGAAAAACATTTCAGGTGATCGTTTGCAACAGTTTGGCAGCATTTTCGAGTGAATTTCAAAATGTCAGATTTTTGCTGAAATTGTGACCGCGCGGCTTAGAGATTTTTCAAAAAAAAGTTGTTCAGAGGTCGAGGGCTAATTCTGTTTCCGATGATAAAAACCCATCTGTTTCCACCGAAAAAGCTTTCAGGGGATCGTATGCAACAGTTTGGCAGCATTTTCGAGTGAATTTCAAAATGTCAGATTTTTGCTGAAATTGTGACCGCGCGGCTTAGGGATTTTGGTGAAAAAAAAGTTGTTCAGACGTCGAGGGCTAATTCTGTTTCCGATGATAAAAACCCATCTGTTTCCACCGAAAAACATTTCAGGTGATCGTTTGCAACAGTTTGGCGGCATTTTCGAGTGAATTTCAAAATGTCAGATTTTTGCTGAAATTGTGACCGCGCGGCTTAGAGATTTTTCAAAAAAAAGTTGTTCTGAGGTCGAGGGCTAATTCTGTTTCCGATGATAAAAACCCATCTGTTTCCACCGAAAAAGCTTTCAGGGGATCGTATGCAACAGTTTGGCAGCATTTTCGAGTGAATTTCAAAATGTCAGATTTTTGCTGAAATTGTGACCGCGCGGCTTAGGGATTTTGCTGAAAAAAGTTGTTCAGACGTCGAGGGCTAATTCTGTTTCCGATGATAAAAACCCATCTGTTTCCACCGAAAAAGCTTTCAGGGGATCGTTTGCAACAGTTTGGCAGCATTTTCGAGTGAATTTCAAAATGTCAGATTTTTGCTGAAATTGTGACCGCGCGGCTTAGGGATTTTTCAAAAAAAAGTTGTTCAGACGTCGAGGGCTAATTCTGTTTCCGATGATAAAAACCCATCTGTTTCCACCGAAAAAGCTTTCAGGGGATCGTTTGCAACAGTTTGGCAGCATTTTCGAGTGAATTTCAAAATGTCAGATTTTTGCTGAAATTGTGACCACGCGGCTTAGGGATTTTTCAAAAAAAAGTTGTTCAGACATCGAGGGCTAATTCTGTTTCCGATGATAAAAACCCATCTGTTTCCACCGAAAAACATTTCAGGTGATCGTTTGCAACAGTTTGGCAGCATTTTCGAGTGAATTTCAAAATGTCAGATTTTTGCTGAAATTGTGACCACGCGGCTTAGGGATTTTTCAAAAAAAAGTTGTTCAGACGTCGAGGGCTAATTCTGTTTCCGATGATAAAAACCCATCTGTTTCCACCGAAAAACATTTCAGGTGATCGTTTCAAACAGTTTGGCAGCATTTTCGAGTGAATTTCAAAATGTCAGATTTTTGCTGAAATTGTGACCGCGCGGCTTAGAGATTTTTTTAAAAAAAGTTGTTCAGAGGTCGAGGGCTAATTCTGTTTCCGATGATAAAAACCCATCTGTTTCCACCGAAAAAGCTTTCAGGTGATCGTTTGCAACAGTTTGGCAGCATTTTCGAGTGAATTTCAAAATGTCAGATTTTTGCTGAAATTGTGACCGCGCGGCTTAGGGATTTTGCTGAAAAAAGTTGTTCAGACGTCGAGGGCTAATTCTGTTTCCGATGATAAAAACCCATCTGTTTCCACCGAAAAAGCTTTCAGGGGATCGTTTGCAACAGTTTGGCAGCATTTTTGAGTGAATTTCAAAATGTCAGATTTTTGCTGAAATTGTGACCGCACGGCTTAGGGATTTTTCAAAAAAAAGTTGTTCAGACATCGAGGGCTAATTCTGTTTCCGATGATAAAAACCCATCTGTTTCCACCGAAAAAGCTTTCAGGAGATCGTATGCAACAGTTTGGCAGCATTTTCGAGTGAATTTCAAAATGTCAGATTTTTGCTGAAATTGTGACCACGCGGCTTAGGGATTTTTCAAAAAAAAGTTGTTCAGACATCGAGGGCTAATTCTGTTTCCGATGATAAAAACCCATCTGTTTCCACCGAAAAACATTTCAGGTGATCGTTTGCAACAGTTTGGCAGCATTTTCGAGTGAATTTCAAAATGTCAGATTTTTGCTGAAATTGTGACCACGCGGCTTAGGGATTTTTCAAAAAAAAGTTGTTCAGACGTCGAGGGCTAATTCTGTTTCCGATGATAAAAACCCATCTGTTTCCACCGAAAAACATTTCAGGTGATCGTTTCAAACAGTTTGGCAGCATTTTCGAGTGAATTTCAAAATGTCAGATTTTTGCTGAAATTGTGACCGCGCGGCTTAGAGATTTTTCAAAAAAACGTTGTTCAGAGGTCGAGGGCTAATTCTGTTTCCGATGATAAAAACCCATCTGTTTCCACCGAAAAAGCTTTCAGGGGATCGTTTGCAACAGTTTGGCAGCATTTTCGAGTGAATTTCAAAATGTCAGATTTTTGCTGAAATTGTGACCGCGCGGCTTAGGGATTTTTCAAAAAAAAGTTGTTCAGACGTCGAGGGCTAATTCTGTTTCCGATGATAAAAAACCATCTGTTTCCACCGAAAAAGCTTTCAGGGGATCGTTTGCAACAGTTTGGCAGCATTTTCGAGTGAATTTCAAAATGTCAGATTTTTGCTGAAATTGTGACCGCGCGTCTTAGGGATTTTGCTGAAAAAAGTTGTTCAGACGTCGAGGGCTAATTCTGTTTCCGATGATAAAAACCCATCTGTTTCCACCGAAAAAGCTTTCAGGGGATCGTTTGCAACAGTTTGGCAGCATTTTCGAGTGAATTTCAAAATGTCAGATTTTTGCTGAAATTGTGACCGCGCGGCTTAGGGATTTTCCAAAAAAAAATTGTTCAGAGGTTGAGGGCTAATTCTGTTTCCGATGATAAAAACCCATCTGTTTCCACCGAAAAACATTTCAGGTGATCGTTTGCAACAGTTTGGCAGCATTTTCGAGTGAATTTCAAAATGTCAGATTTTTGCTGAAATTGTGACCGCGCGGCTTAGAGATTTTTCAAAAAAAAGTTGTTCAGAGGTCGAGGGCTAATTCTGTTTCCGTTGATAAAAACCCATCTGTTTCCACCGAAAAAGCTTTCAGGGGATCGTTTGCAACAGTTTGGCAGCATTTTCGAGTGAATTTCAAAATGTCAGATTTTTGCTGAAATTGTGACCGCGCGGCTTAGAGATTTTTCAAAAAAAAGTTGTTCAGACGTCGAGGGCTAATTCTGTTTCCGATGATAAAAACCCATCTGTTTCCACCGAAAAAGCTTTCAGGGGATCGTATGCAACAGTTTGGCAGCATTTTCGAGTGAATTTCAAAATGTCAGATTTTTGCTGAAATTGTGACCGCGCGGCTTAGGGATTTTTGAAAAAAAAGTTGTTCAGACGTCGAGGGCTAATTCTGTTTCCGATGATAAAAACCCATCTGTTTCCACCGAAAAAGCTTTCAGGGGATCGTTTGCAACAGTTTGGCAGCATTTTCGAGTGAATTTCAAAATGTCAGATTTTTGCTGAAATTGTGACCGCGCGGCTTAGGGATTTTTCAAAAAAAAGTTGTTCAGACGTCGAGGGCTAATTCTGTTTCCGATGATAAAAACCCATCTGTTTCCACCGAAAAAGCTTTCAGGGGATCGTTTGCAACAGTTTGGCAGCATTTTCGAGTGAATTTCAAAATGTCAGATTTTTGCTGAAATTGTGACCACGCGGCTTAGGGATTTTTCAAAAAAAAGTTGTTCAGACATCGAGGGCTAATTCTGTTTCCGATGATAAAAACCCATCTGTTTCCACCGAAAAACATTTCAGGTGATCGTTTGCAACAGTTTGGCAGCATTTTCGAGTGAATTTCAAAATGTCAGATTTTTGCTGAAATTGTGACCACGCGGCTTAGGGATTTTTCAAAAAAAAGTTGTTCAGACGTCGAGGGCTAATTCTGTTTCCGATGATAAAAACCCATCTGTTTCCACCGAAAAACATTTCAGGTGATCGTTTCAAACAGTTTGGCAGCATTTTCAAGTGAATTTCAAAATGTCAGATTTTTGCTGAAATTGTGACCGCGCGGCTTAGAGATTTTTTAAAAAAAAGTTCTTCAGAGGTCGAGGGCTAATTCTGTTTCCGATGATAAAAACCCATCTGTTTCCACCGAAAAAGCTTTCAGGGGATCGTTTGCAACAGTTTGGCAGCATTTTCGAGTGAATTTCAAAATGTCAGATTTTTGCTGAAATTGTGACCGCGCGGCTTAGGGATTTTTCAAAAAAAAGTTGTTCAGACGTCGAGGGCTAATTCTGTTTCCGATGATAAAAAACCATCTGTTTCCACCGAAAAAGCTTTCAGGGGATCGTTTGCAACAGTTTGGCAGCATTTTCGAGTGAATTTCAAAATGTCAGATTTTTGCTGAAATTGTGACCGCGCGGCTTAGGGATTTTGCTGAAAAAAGTTGTTCAGACGTCGAGGGCTAATTCTGTTTCCGATGATAAAAACCCATCTGTTTCCACCGAAAAAGCTTTCAGGGGATCGTTTGCAACAGTTTGGCAGCATTTTCGAGTGAATTTCAAAATGTCAGATTTTTGCTGAAATTGTGACCGCACGGCTTAGGGATTTTTCAAAAAAAAGTTGTTCAGACATCGAGGGCTAATTCTGTTTCCGATGATAAAAACCCATCTGTTTCCACCGAAAAAGCTTTCAGGGGATCGTATGCAACAGTTTGGCAGCATTTTCGAGTGAATTTCAAAATGTCAGATTTTTGCTGAAATTGTGACCGCGCGGCTTAGGGATTTTGCTGAAAAAAGTTGTTCAGACGTCGAGGGCTAATTCTGTTTCCGATGATAAAAACCCATCTGTTTCCACCGAAAAAGCTTTCAGGGGATCGTTTGCAACAGTTTGGCAGCATTTTCGAGTGAATTTCAAAATGTCAGATTTTTGCTGAAATTGTGACCGCGCGGCTTAGGGATTTTTCAAAAAAAAGTTGTTCAGACGTCGAG
Source organism: Podarcis vaucheri (assembly GCF_965113315.1). Lineage (NCBI taxonomy): Eukaryota > Metazoa > Chordata > Lepidosauria > Squamata > Lacertidae > Podarcis > Podarcis vaucheri. The sequence continues at coordinate 93,016,003 of NC_138762.1, read as the reverse complement.
GGCTAATTCTGTTTCCGATGATAAAAACCCATCTGTTTCCACCGAAAAAGCTTTCAGGGGATCGTTTGCAACAGTTTGGCAGCATTTTCGAGTGAATTTCAAAATGTCAGATTTTTGCTGAAATTGTGACCGCGCGGCTTAGGGATTTTTGAAAAAAAAGTTGTTCAGACGTCGAGGGCTAATTCTGTTTCCGATGATAAAAACCCATCTGTTTCCACCGAAAAAGCTTTCAGGGGATCGTTTGCAACAGTTTGGCAGCATTTTCGAGTGAATTTCAAAATGTCAGATTTTTGCTGAAATTGTGACCGCGCGGCTTAGGGATTTTTCAAAAAAAAGTTGTTCAGAGGTCGAGGGCTAATTCTGTTTCCGATGATAAAAACCCATCTGTTTCCACCGAAAAACATTTCAGGTGATCGTTTCAAACAGTTTGGCAGCATTTTCGAGTGAATTTCAAAATGTCAGATTTTTGCTGAAATTGTGACCGCGCGGCTTAGAGATTTTTCAAAAAAACGTTGTTCAGAGGTCGAGGGCTAATTCTGTTTCCGATGATAAAAACCCATCTGTTTCCACCGAAAAAGCTTTCAGGGGATCGTTTGCAACAGTTTGGCAGCATTTTCGAGTGAATTTCAAAATGTCATATTTTTGCTGAAATTGTGACCGCGCGGCTTAGGGATTTTTCAAAAAAAAGTTGTTCAGACGTCGAGGGCTAATTCTGCTTCCGATGATAAAAAACCATCTGTTTCCACCGAAAAAGCTTTCAGGGGATCGTTTGCAACAGTTTGGCAGCATTTTCGAGTGAATTTCAAAATGTCAGATTTTTGCTGAAATTGTGACCGCGCGTCTTAGGGATTTTGCTGAAAAAAGTTGTTCAGACGTCGAGGGCTAATTCTGTTTCCGATGATAAAAACCCATCTGTTTCCACCGAAAAAGCTTTCAGGGGATCGTTTGCAACAGTTTGGCAGCATTTTCGAGTGAATTTCAAAATGTCAGATTTTTGCTGAAATTGTGACCGCGCGGCTTAGGGATTTTTCAAAAAAAAGTTGTTCAGAGGTCGAGGGCTAATTCTGTTTCCGATGATAAAAACCCAGCTGTTTCCACCGAAAAACATTTCAGGTGATCGTTTGCAACAGTTTGGCAGCATTTTCGAGTGAATTTCAAAATGTCAGATTTTTGCTGAAATTGTGACCGCGCGGCTTAGAGATTTTTCAAAAAAAAGTTGTTCAGAGGTCGAGGGCTAATTCTGTTTCCGATGATAAAAACCCATCTGTTTCCACCGAAAAAGCTTTCAGGGGATCGTTTGCAACAGTTTGGCAGCATTTTCGAGTGAATTTCAAAATGTCAGATTTTTGCTGAAATTGTGACCGCGCGGCTTAGGGATTTTTCAAAAAAAAGTTGTTCAGACGTCGAGGGCTAAGTCTGTTTCCGATGATAAAAAACCATCTGTTTCCACCGAAAAAGCTTTCCGGCGATCGTTTGCAACAGTTTGGCAGCATTTTCGAGTGAATTTCAAAATGTCAGATTTTTGCTGAAATTGTGACCGCGCGGCTTAGGGATTTTTCTGAAAAAAGTTGTTCAGACGTCGAGGGCTAATTCTGTTTCCGATGATAAAAACCCATCTGTTTCCACCGAAAAACATTTCAGGGGATCGTTTGCAACAGTTTGGCAGCATTTTCGAGTGAATTTCAAAATGTCAGATTTTTGCTGAAATTGTGACCGCGCGGCTTAGGGATTTTTGAAAAAAAAGTTGTTCAGACGTCGAGGGCGAATTCTGTTCCCGATGATAAAAACCCATCTGCTTCCACCGAAAAACATTTCAGGTGATCGTTTGCAACAGTTTGGCAGCATTTTCGAGTGAATTTCAAAATGTCAGATTTTTGCTGAAATTGTGACCGCGCGGCTTAGAGATTTTTCAAAAAAAAGTTGTTCAGAGGTCGAGGGCTAATTCTGTTTCCGATGATAAAAACCCATCTGTTTCCACCGAAAAAGCTTTCAGGGGATCGTATGCAACAGTTTGGCAGCATTTTCGAGTGAATTTCAAAATGTCAGATTTTTGCTGAAATTGTGACCGCGCGGCTTAGGGATTTTGCTGAAAAAAGTTGTTCAGACGTCGAGGGCTAATTCTGTTTCCGATGATAAAAACCCATCTGTTTCCACCGAAAAAGCTTTCAGGGGATCGTTTGCAACAGTTTGGCAGCATTTTCGAGTGAATTTCAAAATGTCAGGTTTTTGCTGAAATTGTGACCACGCGGCTTAGGGATTTTTAAAAAAAAATTGTTCAGACATCGAGGGCTAATTCTGTTTCCGATGATAAAAACCCATCTGTTTCCACCGAAAAACATTTCAGGTGATCGTTTGCAACAGTTTGGCAGCATTTTCGAGTGAATTTCAAAATGTCAGATTTTTGCTGAAATTGTGACCACGCGGCTTAGGGATTTTTCAAAAAAAAGTTGTTCAGACGTCGAGGGCTAATTCTGTTTCCGATGATAAAAACCCATCTGTTTCCACCGAAAAACATTTCAGGTGATCGTTTCAAACAGTTTGGCAGCATTTTCGAGTGAATTTCAAAATGTCAGATTTTTGCTGAAATTGTGACGGCGCGGCTTAGGGATTTTTTTAAAAAAAGTTGCTCAGACGTTGACGGCTAATTCTGTTTCCAATGATAAAAACCCATCTGTTTCTACCGAAAAACATTTCAGGGGATCGTTTGCAACAGTTTGGCAGCATTTTCGAGTGAATTTCAAAATGTCAGATTTTTGCTGAAATTGTGACCACGCGGCTTAGGGATTTTTCAAAAAAAAGTTGTTCAGACATCGAGGGCTAATTCTGTTTCCGATGATAAAAACCCATCTGTTTCCACCGAAAAACATTTCAGGTGATCGTTTGCAACAGTTTGGCAGCATTTTCGAGTGAATTTCAAAATGTCAGATTTTTGCTGAAATTGTGACCACGCGGCTTAGGGATTTTTCAAAAAAAAGTTGTTCAGACGTCGAGGGCTAATTCTGTTTCCGATGATAAAAACCCATCTGTTTCCACCGAAAAACATTTCAGGTGATCGTTTCAAACAGTTTGGCAGCATTTTCGAGTGAATTTCAAAATGTCAGATTTTTGCTGAAATTGTGACCGCGCGGCTTAGAGATTTTTTAAAAAAAAGTTGTTCAGAGGTCGAGGGCTAATTCTGTTTCCGATGATAAAAACCCATCTGTTTCCACCGAAAAAGCTTTCAGGGGATCGTTTGCAACAGTTTGGCAGCATTTTCGAGTGAATTTCAAAATGTCAGATTTTTGCTGAAATTGTGACCGCGCGGCTTAGGGATTTTTCAAAAAAAAGTTGTTCAGACGTCGAGGGCTAATTCTGTTTCCGATGATAAAAAACCATCTGTTTCCACCGAAAAAGCTTTCAGGGGATCGTTTGCAACAGTTTGGCAGCATTTTCGAGTGAATTTCAAAATGTCAGATTTTTGCTGAAATTGTGACCGCGCGGCTTAGGGATTTTGCTGAAAAAAGTTGTTCAGACGTCGAGGGCTAATTCTGTTTCCGATGATAAAAACCCATCTGTTTCCACCGAAAAAGCTTTCAGGGGATCGTTTGCAACAGTTTGGCAGCATTTTCGAGTGAATTTCAAAATGTCAGATTTTTGCTGAAATTGTGACCGCACGGCTTAGGGATTTTTCAAAAAAAAGTTGTTCAGACATCGAGGGCTAATTCTGTTTCCGATGATAAAAACCCATCTGTTTCCACCGAAAAAGCTTTCAGGGGATCGTATGCAACAGTTTGGCAGCATTTTCGAGTGAATTTCAAAATGTCAGATTTTTGCTGAAATTGTGACCGCGCGGCTTAGGGATTTTGCTGAAAAAAGTTGTTCAGACGTCGAGGGCTAATTCTGTTTCCGATGATAAAAACCCATCTGTTTCCACCGAAAAAGCTTTCAGGGGATCGTTTGCAACAGTTTGGCAGCATTTTCGAGTGAATTTCAAAATGTCAGATTTTTGCTGAAATTGTGACCGCGCGGCTTAGGGATTTTGCTGAAAAAAGTTGTTCAGACGTCGAGGGCTAATTCTGTTTCCGATGATAAAAAACCATCTGTTTCCACCGAAAAAGCTTTCAGGGGATCGTTTGCAACAGTTTGGCAGCATTTTCGAGTGAATTTCAAAATGTCAGATTTTTGCTGAAATTGTGACCGCGCGTCTTAGGGATTTTGCTGAAAAAAGTTGTTCAGACGTCGAGGGCTAATTCTGTTTCCGATGATAAAAACCCATCTGTTTCCACCGAAAAAGCTTTCAGGGGATCGTTTGCAACAGTTTGGCAGCATTTTCGAGTGAATTTCAAAATGTCAGATTTTTGCTGAAATTGTGACCGCGCGGCTTAGGGATTTTTCAAAAAAAAGTTGTTCAGAGGTCGAGGGCTAATTCTGTTTCCGATGATAAAAACCCATCTGTTTCCACCGAAAAACATTTCAGCTGATCGTTTGCAACAGTTTGGCAGCATTTTCGAGTGAATTTCAAAATGTCAGATTTTTGCTGAAATTGTGACCGCGCGGCTTAGAGATTTTTCAAAAAAAAGCTGTTCAGAGGTCGAGGGCTAATTCTGTTTCCGATGATAAAAACCCATCTGTTTCCACCGAAAAAGCTTTCAGGGGATCGTTTGCAACAGTTTGGCAGCATTTTCGAGTGAATTTCAAAATGTCAGATTTTTGCTGAAATTGTGACCGCGCGGCTTAGGGATTTTTCAAAAAAAAGTTGTTCAGACGTCGAGGGCTAATTCTGTTTCCGATGATAAAAAACCATCTGTTTCCACCGAAAAAGCTTTCCGGCGATCGTTTGCAACAGTTTGGCAGCATTTTCGAGTGAATTTCAAAATGTCAGATTTTTGCTGAAATTGTGACCGCGCGGCTTAGGGATTTTTCTGAAAAAAGTTGTTCAGACGTCGAGGGCTAATTCTGTTTCCGATGATAAAAACCCATCTGTTTCCACCGAAAAACATTTCAGGGGATCGTTTGCAACAGTTTGGCAGCATTTTCGAGTGAATTTCAAAATGTCAGATTTTTGCTGAAATTGTGACCGCGCGGCTTAGGGATTTTTGAAAAAAAAGTTGTTCAGACGTCGAGGGCGAATTCTGTTCCCGATGATAAAAACCCATCTGTTTCCACCGAAAAACATTTCAGGTGATCGTTTGCAACAGTTTGGCAGCATTTTCGAGTGAATTTCAAAATGTCAGATTTTTGCTGAAATTGTGACCGCGCGGCTTAGAGATTTTTCAAAAAAAAGTTGTTCAGAGGTCGAGGGCTAATTCTGTTTCCGATGATAAAAACCCATCTGTTTCCACCGAAAAAGCTTTCAGGGGATCGTTTGCAACAGTTTGGCAGCATTTTCGAGTGAATTTCAAAATGTCAGATTTTTGCTGAAATTGTGACCGCGCGGCTTAGGGATTTTTCAAAAAAAAGTTGTTCAGAGGTCGAGGGCTAATTCTGTTTCCGATGATAAAAACCCATCTGTTTCCACCGAAAAACATTTCAGCTGATCGTTTGCAACAGTTTGGCAGCATTTTCGAGTGAATTTCAAAATGTCAGATTTTTGCTGAAATTGTGACCGCGCGGCTTAGAGATTTTTCAAAAAAAAGCTGTTCAGAGGTCGAGGGCTAATTCTGTTTCCGATGATAAAAACCCATCTGTTTCCACCGAAAAAGCTTTCAGGGGATCGTTTGCAACAGTTTGGCAGCATTTTCGAGTGAATTTCAAAATGTCAGATTTTTGCTGAAATTGTGACCGCGCGGCTTAGGGATTTTTCAAAAAAAAGTTGTTCAGACGTCGAGGGCTAATTCTGTTTCCGATGATAAAAAACCATCTGTTTCCACCGAAAAAGCTTTCCGGCGATCGTTTGCAACAGTTTGGCAGCATTTTCGAGTGAATTTCAAAATGTCAGATTTTTGCTGAAATTGTGACCGCGCGGCTTAGGGATTTTTCTGAAAAAAGTTGTTCAGACGTCGAGGGCTAATTCTGTTTCCGATGATAAAAACCCATCTGTTTCCACCGAAAAACATTTCAGGGGATCGTTTGCAACAGTTTGGCAGCATTTTCGAGTGAATTTCAAAATGTCAGATTTTTGCTGAAATTGTGACCGCGCGGCTTAGGGATTTTTGAAAAAAAAGTTGTTCAGACGTCGAGGGCGAATTCTGTTCCCGATGATAAAAACCCATCTGTTTCCACCGAAAAACATTTCAGGTGATCGTTTGCAACAGTTTGGCAGCATTTTCGAGTGAATTTCAAAATGTCAGATTTTTGCTGAAATTGTGACCGCGCGGCTTAGAGATTTTTCAAAAAAAAGTTGTTCAGAGGTCGAGGGCTAATTCTGTTTCCGATGATAAAAACCCATCTGTTTCCACCGAAAAAGCTTTCAGGGGATCGTATGCAACAGTTTGGCAGCATTTTCGAGTGAATTTCAAAATGTCAGATTTTTGCTGAAATTGTGACCGCGCGGCTTAGGGATTTTGCTGAAAAAAGTTGTTCAGACGTCGAGGGCTAATTCTGTTTCCGATGATAAAAACCCATCTGTTTCCACCGAAAAAGCTTTCAGGGGATCGTTTGCAACAGTTTGGCAGCATTTTCGAGTGAATTTCAAAATGTCAGGTTTTTGCTGAAATTGTGACCACGCGGCTTAGGGATTTTTCAAAAAAAATTGTTCAGACATCGAGGGCTAATTCTGTTTCCGATGATAAAAACCCATCTGTTTCCACCGAAAAACATTTCAGGTGATCGTTTGCAACAGTTTGGCAGCATTTTCGAGTGAATTTCAAAATGTCAGATTTTTGCTGAAATTGTGACCACGCGGCTTAGGGATTTTTCAAAAAAAAGTTGTTCAGACGTCGAGGGCTAATTCTGTTTCCGATGATAAAAACCCATCTGTTTCCACCGAAAAACATTTCAGGTGATCGTTTCAAACAGTTTGGCAGCATTTTCGAGTGAATTTCAAAATGTCAGATTTTTGCTGAAATTGTGACCGCGCGGCTTAGGGATTTTTCTGAAAAAAGTTGTTCAGACGTCGAGGGCTAATTCTGTTTCCGATGATAAAAACCCATCTGTTTCCACCGAAAAAGCTTTCAGGTGATCGTTTGCAACAGTTTGGCAGCATTTTCGAGTGAATTTCAAAATGTCAGATTTTTGCTGAAATTGTGACCGCGCGGCTTAGGGATTTTTGAAAAAAAAGTTGTTCAGACGTCGAGGGCTAATTCTGTTTCCGATGATAAAAACCCATCTGTTTCCACCGAAAAACATTTCAGGTGATCGTTTGCAACAGTTTGGCAGCATTTTCGAGTGAATTTCAAAATGTCAGATTTTTGCTGAAATTGTGACCGCGCGGCTTAGAGATTTTTCAAAAAAAAGTTGTTCAGAGGTCGAGGGCTAATTCTGTTTCCGATGATAAAAACCCATCTGTTTCCACCGAAAAAGCTTTCAGGGGATCGTATGCAACAGTTTGGCAGCATTTTCGAGTGAATTTCAAAATGTCAGATTTTTGCTGAAATTGTGACCGCGCGGCTTAGGGATTTTGCTGAAAAAAGTTGTTCAGACGTCGAGGGCTAATTCTGTTTCCGATGATAAAAACCCATCTGTTTCCACCGAAAAAGCTTTCAGGGGATCGTTTGCAACAGTTTGGCAGCATTTTCGAGTGAATTTCAAAATGTCAGGTTTTTGCTGAAATTGTGACCACGCGGCTTAGGGATTTTTCAAAAAAAATTGTTCAGACATCGAGGGCTAATTCTGTTTCCGATGATAAAAACCCATCTGTTTCCACCGAAAAACATTTCAGGTGATCGTTTGCAACAGTTTGGCAGCATTTTCGAGTGAATTTCAAAATGTCAGATTTTTGCTGAAATTGTGACCACGCGGCTTAGGGATTTTTCAAAAAAAAGTTTTTCAGACGTCGAGGGCTAATTCTGTTTCCGATGATAAAAACCCATCTGTTTCCACCGAAAAACATTTCAGGTGATCGTTTCAAACAGTTTGGCAGCATTTTCGAGTGAATTTCAAAATGTCAGATTTTTGCTGAAATTGTGACCGCGCGGCTTAGGGATTTTTCTGAAAAAAGTTGTTCAGACGTCGAGGGCTAATTCTGTTTCCGATGATAAAAACCCATCTGTTTCCACCGAAAAAGCTTTCAGGTGATCGTTTGCAACAGTTTGGCAGCATTTTCGAGTGAATTTCAAAATGTCAGATTTTTGCTGAAATTGTGACCGCGCGGCTTAGGGATTTTTGAAAAAAAAGTTGTTCAGACGTCGAGGGCTAATTCTGTTTCCGATGATAAAAACCCATCTGTTTCCACCGAAAAACATTTCAGGTGATCGTTTGCAACAGTTTGGCAGCATTTTCGAGTGAATTTCAAAATGTCAGATTTTTGCTGAAATTGTGACCGCGCGGCTTAGAGATTTTTCAAAAAAAAGTTGTTCAGAGGTCGAGGGCTAATTCTGTTTCCGATGATAAAAACCCATCTGTTTCCACCGAAAAAGCTTTCAGGGGATCGTATGCAACAGTTTGGCAGGATTTTCGTGTGAATTTCAAAATGTCAGATTTTTGCTGAAATTGTGACCGCGCGGCTTAGGGATTTTGCTGAAAAAAGTTGTTCAGACGTCGAGGGATAATTCTGTTTCCGATGATAAAAACCCATCTGTTTCCACCGAAAAAGCTTTCAGGGGATCGTTTGCAACAGTTTGGCAGCATTTTCGAGTGAATTTCAAAATGTCAGATTTTTGCTGAAATTGTGACCGCACGGCTTAGGGATTTTTCAAAAAAAAGTTGTTCAGACGTCGAGGGCTAATTCTGTTTCCGATGATAAAGACCCATCTGTTTCCACCGAAAAAGCTTTCAGGGGATCGTTTGCAACAGTTTGGCAGCATTTTCGAGTGAATTTCAAAATGTCAGATTTTTGCTGAAATTGTGACCGCGCGGCTTAGGGATTTTTCAAAAAAAAGTTGTTCAGACGTCGAGGGCTAATTCTGTTTCCGATGATAAAAAACCATCTGTTTCCACCGAAAAAGCTTTCAGGGGATCGTTTGCAACAGTTTGGCAGCATTTTCAAGTGAATTTCAAAATGTCAGATTTTTGCTGAAATTGTGACCGCGCGGCTTAGGGATTTTTCAAAAAAAAGTTGTTCAGACGTCGAGGGCTAATTCTGTTTCCGATGATAAAGACCCATCTGTTTCCACCGAAAAAGCTTTCAGGGGATCGTTTGCAACAGTTTGGCAGCATTTTCGAGTGAATTTCAAAATGTCAGATTTTTGCTGAAATTGTGACCACGCGGCTTAGGGATTTTTCAAAAAAAAGTTGTTCAGACGTCGAGGGCTAATTCTGTTTCCGATGATAAAAAACCATCTGTTTCCACCGAAAAAGCTTTCAGGGGATCGTTTGCAACAGTTTGGCAGCATTTTCAAGTGAATTTCAAAATGTCAGATTTTTGCTGAAATTGTGACCGCGCGGCTTAGGGATTTTTCAAAAAAAAGTTGTTCAGACGTCGAGGGCTAATTCTGTTTCCGATGATAAAAAACCATCTGTTTCCACCGAAAAAGCTTTCAGGGGATCGTTTGCAACAGTTTGGCAGCATTTTCGAGTGAATTTCAAAATGTCAGATTTTTGCTGAAATTGTGACCGCGCGGCTTAGGGATTTTGCTGAAAAAAGTTGTTCAGACGTCGAGGGCTAATTCTGTTTCCGCTGATAAAAACCCATCTGTTTCCACCGAAAAAGCTTTCAGGGGATCGTTTGCAACAGTTTGGCAGCATTTTCGAGTGAATTTCAAAATGTCAGATTTTTGCTGAAATTGTGACCGCGCGGCTTAGGGATTTTTCAAAAAAAAGTTGTTCAGAGGTCGAGGGCTAATTCTGTTTCCGATGATAAAAACCCATCTGTTTCCACCGAAAAACATTTCAGGTGATCAGTTGCAACAGTTTGGCAGCATTTTCGAGTGAATTTCAAAATGTCAGATTTTTGCTGAAATTGTGACCGCGCGGCTTAGGGATTTTTCAAAAAAAAGTTGTTCAGACGTCGAGGGCTAATTCTGTTTCCGATGATAAAAACCCATCTGTTTCCACCGAAAAACATTTCAGGTGATCGTTTCAAACAGTTTGGCAGCATTTTCGAGTGAATTTCAAAATGTCAGATTTTTGCTGAAATTGTGACCGCGCGGCTTAGGGATTTTTCTGAAAAAAGTTGTTCAGACGTCGAGGGCTAATTCTGTTTCCGATGATAAAAACCCATCTGTTTCCACCGAAAAAGCTTTCAGGTGATCGTTTGCAACAGTTTGGCAGCATTTTCGAGTGAATTTCAAAATGTCAGATTTTTGCTGAAATTGTGACCGCGCGGCTTAGGGATTTTTGAAAAAAAAGTTGTTCAGACGTCGAGGGCTAATTCTGTTTCCGATGATAAAAACCCATCTGTTTCCACCGAAAAACATTTCAGGTGATCGTTTGCAACAGTTTGGCAGCATTTTCGAGTGAATTTCAAAATGTCAGATTTTTGCTGAAATTGTGACCGCGCGGCTTAGAGATTTTTCAAAAAAAAGTTGTTCAGAGGTCGAGGGCTAATTCTGTTTCCGATGATAAAAACCCATCTGTTTCCACCGAAAAAGCTTTCAGGGGATCGTATGCAACAGTTTGGCAGCATTTTCGTGTGAATTTCAAAATGTCAGATTTTTGCTGAAATTGTGACCGCGCGGCTTAGGGATTTTCCTGAAAAAAGTTGTTCAGACGTCGAGGGCTAATTCTGTTTCCGATGATAAAAACCCATCTGTTTCCACCGAAAAAGCTTTCAGGGGATCGTTTGCAACAGTTTGGCAGCATTTTCGAGTGAATTTCAAAATGTCAGATTTTTGCTGAAATTGTGACCGCGCGGCTTAGGGATTTTTCAAAAAAAAGTTGTTCAGACGTCGAGGGCTAATTCTGTTTCCGATGATAAAGACCCATCTGTTTCCACCGAAAAAGCTTTCAGGGGATCGTTTGCAACAGTTTGGCAGCATTTTCGAGTGAATTTCAAAATGTCAGATTTTTGCTGAAATTGTGACCACGCGGCTTAGGGATTTTCAAAAAAAAGTTGTTCAGACATCGAGGGCTAATTCTGTTTCCGATGATAAAAACCCATCTGTTTCCACCGAAAAACATTTCAGGTGATCGTTTGCAACAGTTTGGCAGCATTTTCGAGTGAATTTCAAAATGTCAGATTTTTGCTGAAATTGTGACCGCGCGGCTTAGAGATTTTTCAAAAAAAAGTTGTTCAGAGGTCGAGGGCTAATTCTGTTTCCGATGATAAAAACCCATCTGTTTCCACCGAAAAAGCTTTCAGGGGATCGTATGCAACAGTTTGGCAGCATTTTCGTGTGAATTTCAAAATGTCAGATTTTTGCTGAAATTGTGACCGCGCGGCTTAGGGATTTTCCTGAAAAAAGTTGTTCAGACGTCGAGGGCTAATTCTGTTTCCGATGATAAAAACCCATCTGTTTCCACCGAAAAAGCTTTCAGGGGATCGTTTGCAACAGTTTGGCAGCATTTTCGAGTGAATTTCAAAATGTCAGATTTTTGCTGAAATTGTGACCGCGCGGCTTAGGGATTTTTCAAAAAAAAGTTGTTCAGACGTCGAGGGCTAATTCTGTTTCCGATGATAAAGACCCATCTGTTTCCACCGAAAAAGCTTTCAGGGGATCGTTTGCAACAGTTTGGCAGCATTTTCGAGTGAATTTCAAAATGTCAGATTTTTGCTGAAATTGTGACCGCGCGGCTTAGAGATTTTTCAAAAAAAAGTTGTTCAGAGGTCGAGGGCTAATTCTGTTTCCGATGATAAAAACCCATCTGTTTCCACCGAAAAAGCTTTCAGGGGATCGTTTGCAACAGTTTGGCAGCATTTTCGAGTGAATTTCAAAATGTCAGATTTTTGCTGAAATTGTGACCGCGCGGCTTAGGGATTTTCCTGAAAAAAGTTGTTCAGACGTCGAGGGCTAATTCTGTTTCCGATGATAAAAACCCATCTGTTTCCACCGAAAAAGCTTTCAGGGGATCGTTTGCAACAGTTTGGCAGCATTTTCGAGTGAATTTCAAAATGTCAGATTTTTGCTGAAATTGTGACCGCGCGGCTTAGGGATTTTTCAAAAAAAAGTTGTTCAGACGTCGAGGGCTAATTCTGTTTCCGATGATAAAGACCCATCTGTTTCCACCGAAAAAGCTTTCAGGGGATCGTTTGCAACAGTTTGGCAGCATTTTCGAGTGAATTTCAAAATGTCAGATTTTTGCTGAAATTGTGACCACGCGGCTTAGGGATTTTCAAAAAAAAGTTGTTCAGACATCGAGGGCTAATTCTGTTTCCGATGATAAAAACCCATCTGTTTCCACCGAAAAACATTTCAGGTGATCGTTTGCAACAGTTTGGCAGCATTTTCGAGTGAATTTCAAAATGTCAGATTTTTGCTGAAATTGTGACCGCGCGGCTTAGAGATTTTTCAAAAAAAAGTTGTTCAGAGGTCGAGGGCTAATTCTGTTTCCGATGATAAAAACCCATCTGTTTCCACCGAAAAAGCTTTCAGGGGATCGTATGCAACAGTTTGGCAGCATTTTCGTGTGAATTTCAAAATGTCAGATTTTTGCTGAAATTGTGACCGCGCGGCTTAGGGATTTTCCTGAAAAAAGTTGTTCAGACGTCGAGGGCTAATTCTGTTTCCGATGATAAAAACCCATCTGTTTCCACCGAAAAAGCTTTCAGGGGATCGTTTGCAACAGTTTGGCAGCATTTTCGAGTGAATTTCAAAATGTCAGATTTTTGCTGAAATTGTGACCGCGCGGCTTAGGGATTTTTCAAAAAAAAGTTGTTCAGACGTCGAGGGCTAATTCTGTTTCCGATGATAAAGACCCATCTGTTTCCACCGAAAAAGCTTTCAGGGGATCGTTTGCAACAGTTTGGCAGCATTTTCGAGTGAATTTCAAAATGTCAGATTTTTGCTGAAATTGTGACCACGCGGCTTAGGGATTTTCAAAAAAAAGTTGTTCAGACATCGAGGGCTAATTCTGTTTCCGATGATAAAAACCCATCTGTTTCCACCGAAAAACATTTCAGGTGATCGTTTGCAACAGTTTGGCAGCATTTTCGAGTGAATTTCAAAATGTCAGATTTTTGCTGAAATTGTGACCACGCGGCTTAGGGATTTTTCAAAAAAAAGTTGTTCAGACGTCGAGGGCTAATTCTGTTTCCGATGATAAAAACCCATCTGTTTCCACCGAAAAACATTTCAGGTGATCGTTTCAAACAGTTTGGCAGCATTTTCGAGTGAATTTCAAAATGTCAGATTTTTGCTGAAATTGTGACCGCGCGGCTTAGAGATTTTTCAAAAAAAAGTTGTTCAGAGGTCGAGGGCTAATTCTGTTTCCGATGATAAAAACCCATCTGTTTCCACCGAAAAAGCTTTCAGGGGATCGTTTGCAACAGTTTGGCAGCATTTTCGAGTGAATTTCAAAATGTCAGATTTTTGCTGAAATTGTGACCGCGCGGCTTAGGGATTTTTCAAAAAAAAGTTGTTCAGACGTCGAGGGCTAATTCTGTTTCCGATGATAAAAACCCATCTGTTTCCACCGAAAAACATTTCAGGTGATCGTTTCAAACAGTTTCGCAGCATTTTCGAGTGAATTTCATAATGTCAGATTTTTGCTGAAATTGTGACCGCGCGGCTTAGGGATTTTTCAAAAAAAAGTTGTTCAGACGTCGAGGGCTAATTCTGTTTCCGATGATAAAAAACCATCTGTTTCCACCGAAAAAGCTTTCAGGGGATCGTTTGCAACAGTTTGGCAGCATTTTCGAGTGAATTTCAAAATGTCAGATTTTTGCTGAAATTGTGACCGCGCGGCTTAGGGATTTTGCTGAAAAAAGTTGTTCAGACGTCGAGGGCTAATTCTGTTTCCGATGATAAAAACCCATCTGTTTCCACCGAAAAAGCTTTCAGGGGATCGTTTGCAACAGTTTGGCAGCATTTTCGAGTGAATTTCAAAATGTCAGATTTTTGCTGAAATTGTGACCGCACGGCTTAGGGATTTTTCAAAAAAAAGTTGTTCAGACGTCGAGGGCTAATTCTGTTTCCGATGATAAAAACCCATCTGTTTCCACCGAAAAAGCTTTCAGGGGATCGTATGCAACAGTTTGGCAGCATTTTCGAGTGAATTTCAAAATGTCAGATTTTTGCTGAAATTGTGACCACGCGGCTTAGGGATTTTTTAAAAAAAAGTTGTTCAGACATCGAGGGCTAATTCTGTTTCCGATGATAAAAACCCATCTGTTTCCACCGAAAAACATTTCAGGTGATCGTTTCAAACAGTTTGGCAGCATTTTCGAGTGAATTTCAAAATGTCAGATTTTTGCTGAAATTGTGACCACGCGGCTTAGGGATTTTTCAAAAAAAAGTTGTTCAGACGTCGAGGGCTAATTCTGTTTCCGATGATAAAAACCCATCTGTTTCCACCGAAAAACATTTCAGGTGATCGTTTCAAACAGTTTGGCAGCATTTTTGAGTGAATTTCAAAATGTCAGATTTTTGCTGAAATTGTGAACGCGCGGCTTAGAGATTTTTCAAAAAAAAGTTGTTCAGAGGTCGAGGGCTAATTCTGTTTCCGATGATAAAAACCCATCTGTTTCCACCGAAAAAGCTTTCAGGGGATCGTTTGCAACAGTTTGGCAGCATTTTCGAGTGAATTTCAAAATGTCATATTTTTGCTGAAATTGTGACCGCGCGGCTTAGGGATTTTTCAAAAAAAAGTTGTTCAGATGTCGAGGGCTAATTCTGTTTCCGATGATAAAAAACCATCTGTTTCCACCGAAAAAGCTTTCAGGGGATCGTTTGCCACAGTTTGGCAGCATTTTCGAGTGAATTTCAAAATGTCAGATTTTTGCTGAAATTGTGACCGCGCGGCTTAGGGATTTTGCTGAAAAAAGTTGTTCAGACGTCGAGGGCTAATTCTGTTTCCGATGATAAAAACCCATCTGTTTCCACCGAAAAACCTTTCAGGGGATCGTTTGCAACAGTTTGGCAGCATTTTTGAGTGAATTGCAGAAGGTCAGATTTTTGCTGAAATTGTGACCGCGCGGCTTAGGGATTTTTGAAAAAAAAGTTGTTCAGACGTCGAAGGCTAATTCTGTTACCGATGATAAAAACCCATCTGTTTCCACCGAAAAAGCTTTCAGGGGATCGTTTGCAACAGTTTGGCAGCATTTTCGAGTGAATTTCAAAATGTCAGATTTTTGCTGAAATTGTGACCACGCGGCTTAGGGATTTTTTAAAAAAAAGTTGTTCAGACATCGAGGGCTAATTCTGTTTCCGATGATAAAAACCCATCTGTTTCCACCGAAAAACATTTCAGGTGATCGTTTCAAACAGTTTGGCAGCATTTTCGAGTGAATTTCAAAATGTCAGATTTTTGCTGAAATTGTGACCGCGCGGCTTAGGGATTTTTCAAAAAAAAGTTGTTTAGACGTCGAGGGCTAATTCTGTTTCCGATGATAAAAACCCATCTGTTTCCACCGAAAAACATTTCAGGTGATCGTTTCAAACAGTTTGGCAGCATTTTTGAGTGAATTTCAAAATGTCAGATTTTTGCTGAAATTGTGAACGCGCGGCTTAGAGATTTTTCAAAAAAACGTTGTTCAGAGGTCGAGGGCTAATTCTGTTTCCGATGATAAAAACCCATCTGTTTCCACCGAAAAAGCTTTCAGGGGATCGTTTGCAACAGTTTGGCAGCATTTTCGAGTGAATTTCAAAATGTCATATTTTTGCTGAAATTGTGACCGCGCGGCTTAGGGATTTTTCAAAAAAAAGTTGTTCAGATGTCGAGGGCTAATTCTGTTTCCGATGATAAAAAACCATCTGTTTCCACCGAAAAAGCTTTCAGGGGATCGTTTGCAACAGTTTGGCAGCATTTTCGAGTGAATTTCAAAATGTCAGATTTTTGCTGAAATTGTGACCGCACGGCTTAGGGATTTTTCAAAAAAAAGTTGTTCAGACATTGAGGGCTAATTCTGTTTCCGATGATAAAAACCCATCTGTTTCCACCGAAAAAGCTTTCAGGGGATCGTATGCAACAGTTTGGCAGCATTTTCGAGTGAATTTCAAAATGTCAGATTTTTGCTGAAATTGTGACCGCGCGGCTTAGGGATTTTTCTGAAAAAAGTTGTTCAGACGTCGAGGGCTAATTCTGTTTCCGATGATAAAAACCCATCTGTTTCCACCGAAAAACATTTCAGGTGATCGTTTGCAACAGTTTGGCAGCATTTTCGAGTGAATTTCAAAATGTCAGATTTTTGCTGAAATTGTGACTGCGCGGCTTAGAGATTTTTCAAAAAAAAGTTGTCCAGAGGTCGAGGGCTAATTCTGTTTCCGATGATAAAAACCCATCTGTTTCCACCGAAAAAGCTTTCAGGGGATCGTATGCAACAGTTTGGCAGCATTTCCGAGTGAATTTCAAAATGTCAGATTTTTGCTGAAATTGTGACCGCGCGGCTTAGGGATTTTGCTGAAAAAAGTTGTTCAGACGTCGAGGGCTAATTCTGTTTCCGATGATAAAAACCCATCTGTTTCCACCGAAAAAGCTTTCAGGGGATCGTTTGCAACAGTTTGGCAGCATTTTCGAGTGAATTTCAAAATGTCAGATTTTTGCTGAAATTGTGACCGCGCGGCTTAGGGATTTTTCAAAAAAAAGTTGTTCAGACGTCGAGGGCTAATTCTGTTTCCGATGATAAAAACCCATCTGTTTCCACCGAAAAACATTTCAGGAAATCGTTTCAAACAGTTTGGCAGCATTTTCGAGTGAATTTCAAAATGTCAGATTTTTGCTGAAATTGTGACCGCGCGGCTTAGAGATTTTTCAAAAAAAAGTTGTTCAGAGGTCGAGGGCTAATTCTGTTTCCGATGATAAAAACCCATCTGTTTCCACCGAAAAAGCTTTCAGGGGATCGTTTGCAACAGTTTGGCAGCATTTTCGAGTGAATTTCAAAATGTCAGATTTTTGCTGAAATTGTGACCGCGCGGCTTAGGGATTTTTCAAAAAAAAGTTGTTCAGACGTCGAGGGCTAATTCTGTTTCCGATGATAAAAAACCATCTGTTTCCACCGAAAAAGCTTTCAGGGGATCGTTTGCAACAGTTTGGCAGCATTTTCGTGTGAATTTCAAAATGTCAGATTTTTGCTGAAATTGTGACCGCGCGGCTTAGGGATTTTTCTGAAAAAAGTTGTTCAGACGTCGAGGGCTAATTCTGTTTCCGATGATAAAAACCCATCTGTTTCCATCGAAAAAGCTTTCAGGGGATCGTTTGCAACAGTTTGGCAGCATTTTCGAGTGAATTTCAAAATGTCAGATTTTTGCTGAAATTGTGACCGCACGGCTTAGGGATTTTTCAAAAAAAAGTTGTTCAGACGTCGAGGGCTAATTCTGTTTCCGATGATAAAAACCCATCTGTTTCCACCGAAAAAGCTTTCAGGGGATCGTATGCAACAGTTTGGCAGCATTTTCGAGTGAATTTCAAAATGTCAGATTTTTGCTGAAATTGTGACCACGCGGCTTAGGGATTTTTTAAAAAAAAGTTGTTCAGACATCGAGGGCTAATTCTGTTTCCGATGATAAAAACCCATCTGTTTCCACCGAAAAACATTTCAGGTGATCGTTTCAAACAGTTTGGCAGCATTTTCGAGTGAATTTCAAAATGTCAGATTTTTGCTGAAATTGTGACCACGCGGCTTAGGGATTTTTCAAAAAAAAGTTGTTCAGACGTCGAGGGCTAATTCTGTTTCCGATGATAAAAACCCATCTGTTTCCACCGAAAAACATTTCAGGTGATCGTTTCAAACAGTTTGGCAGCATTTTTGAGTGAATTTCAAAATGTCAGATTTTTGCTGAAATTGTGAACGCGCGGCTTAGAGATTTTTCAAAAAAAAAGTTGTTCAGAGGTCGAGGGCTAATTCTGTTTCCGATGATAAAAACCCATCTGTTTCCACCGAAAAAGCTTTCAGGGGATCGTTTGCAACAGTTTGGCAGCATTTTCGAGTGAATTTCAAAATGTCATATTTTTGCTGAAATTGTGACCGCGCGGCTTAGGGATTTTTCAAAAAAAAGTTGTTCAGATGTCGAGGGCTAATTCTGTTTCCGATGATAAAAAACCATCTGTTTCCACCGAAAAAGCTTTCAGGGGATCGTTTGCAACAGTTTGGCAGCATTTTCGAGTGAATTTCAAAATGTCAGATTTTTGCTGAAATTGTGACCGCGCGGCTTAGGGATTTTTCTGAAAAAAGTTGTTCAGACGTCGAGGGCTAATTCTGTTTCCGATGATAAAAACCCATCTGTTTCCACCGAAAAAGCTTTCAGGGGATCGTTTGCAACAGTTTGGCAGCATTTTCGAGTGAATTTCAAAATGTCAGATTTTTGCTGAAATTGTGACCGCACGGCTTAGGGATTTTTCAAAAAAAAGTTGTTCAGACGTCGAGGGCTAATTCTGTTTCCGATGATAAAAACCCATCTGTTTCCACCGAAAAAGCTTTCAGGGGATCGTATGCAACAGTTTGGCAGCATTTTCGAGTGAATTTCAAAATGTCAGATTTTTGCTGAAATTGTGACCACGCGGCTTAGGGATTTTTTAAAAAAAAGTTGTTCAGACATCGAGGGCTAATTCTGTTTCCGATGATAAAAACCCATCTGTTTCCACCGAAAAACATTTCAGGTGATCGTTTCAAACAGTTTGGCAGCATTTTCGAGTGAATTTCAAAATGTCAGATTTTTGCTGAAATTGTGACCACGCGGCTTAGGGATTTTTAAAAAAAAAGTTGTTCAGACGTCGAGGGCTAATTCTGTTTCCGATGATAAAAACCCATCTGTTTCCACCGAAAAACATTTCAGGTGATCGTTTCAAACAGTTTGGCAGCATTTTTGAGTGAATTTCAAAATGTCAGATTTTTGCTGAAATTGTGAACGCGCGGCTTAGAGATTTTTCAAAAAAAAGTTGTTCAGAGGTCGAGGGCTAATTCTGTTTCCGATGATAAAAACCCATCTGTTTCCACCGAAAAAGCTTTCAGGGGATCGTTTGCAACAGTTTGGCAGCATTTTCGAGTGAATTTCAAAATGTCATATTTTTGCTGAAATTGTGACCGCGCGGCTTAGGGATTTTTCAAAAAAAAGTTGTTCAGATGTCGAGGGCTAATTCTGTTTCCGATGATAAAAAACCATCTGTTTCCACCGAAAAAGCTTTCAGGGGATCGTTTGCAACAGTTTGGCAGCATTTTCGAGTGAATTTCAAAATGTCAGATTTTTGCTGAAATTGTGACCGCGCGGCTTAGGGATTTTGCTGAAAAAAGTTGTTCAGACGTCGAGGGCTAATTCTGTTTCCGATGATAAAAACCCATCTGTTTCCACCGAAAAACCTTTCAGGGGATCGTTTGCAACAGTTTGGCAGCATTTTTGAGTGAATTGCAGAAGGTCAGATTTTTGCTGAAATTGTGACCGCGCGGCTTAGGGATTTTTGAAAAAAAAGTTGTTCAGACGTCGAAGGCTAATTCTGTTACCGATGATAAAAACCCATCTGTTTCCACCGAAAAAGCTTTCAGGGGATCGTTTGCAACAGTTTGGCAGCATTTTCGAGTGAATTTCAAAATGTCAGATTTTTGCTGAAATTGTGACCACGCGGCTTAGGGATTTTTTAAAAAAAAGTTGTTCAGACATCGAGGGCTAATTCTGTTTCCGATGATAAAAACCCATCTGTTTCCACCGAAAAACATTTCAGGTGATCGTTTCAAACAGTTTGGCAGCATTTTCGAGTGAATTTCAAAATGTCAGATTTTTGCTGAAATTGTGACCGCGCGGCTTAGGGATTTTTCAAAAAAAAGTTGTTTAGACGTCGAGGGCTAATTCTGTTTCCGATGATAAAAACCCATCTGTTTCCACCGAAAAACATTTCAGGTGATCGTTTCAAACAGTTTGGCAGCATTTTTGAGTGAATTTCAAAATGTCAGATTTTTGCTGAAATTGTGAACGCGCGGCTTAGAGATTTTTCAAAAAAACGTTGTTCAGAGGTCGAGGGCTAATTCTGTTTCCGATGATAAAAACCCATCTGTTTCCACCGAAAAAGCTTTCAGGGGATCGTTTGCAACAGTTTGGCAGCATTTTCGAGTGAATTTCAAAATGTCATATTTTTGCTGAAATTGTGACCGCGTGGCTTAGGGATTTTTCAAAAAAAAGTTGTTCAGATGTCGAGGGCTAATTCTGTTTCCGATGATAAAAAACCATCTGTTTCCACCGAAAAAGCTTTCAGGGGATCGTTTGCAACAGTTTGGCAGCATTTTCGAGTGAATTTCAAAATGTCAGATTTTTGCTGAAATTGTGACCGCGCGGCTTAGGGATTTTTCTGAAAAAAGTTGTTCAGACGTCGAGGGCTAATTCTGTTTCCGATGATAAAAACCCATCTGTTTCCACCGAAAAAGCTTTCAGGTGATCGTTTGCAACAGTTTGGCAGCATTTTCGAGTGAATTTCAAAATGTCAGATTTTTGCTGAAATTGTGACCGCGCGGCTTAGGAATTTTTCAAAAAAAAGTTGTTCAGACGTCGAGGGCTAATTCTGTTTCCGATGATAAAAACCCATCTGTTTCCACCGAAAAACATTTCAGGTGATCGTTTGCAACAGTTTGGCAGCATTTTCGAGTGAATTTCAAAATGTCAGATTTTTGCTGAAATTGTGACTGCGCGGCTTAGAGATTTTTCAAAAAAAAGTTGTCCAGAGGTCGAGGGCTAATTCTGTTTCCGATGATAAAAACCCATCTGTTTCCACCGAAAAAGCTTTCAGGGGATCGTATGCAACAGTTTGGCAGCATTTCCGAGTGAATTTCAAAATGTCAGATTTTTGCTGAAATTGTGACCGCGCGGCTTAGGGATTTTGCTGAAAAAAGTTGTTCAGACGTCGAGGGCTAATTCTGTTTCCGATGATAAAAACCCATCTGTTTCCACCGAAAAAGCTTTCAGGGGATCGTTTGCAACAGTTTGGCAGCATTTTCGAGTGAATTTCAAAATGTCAGATTTTTGCTGAAATTGTGACCGCGCGGCTTAGGGATTTTTCAAAAAAAAGTTGTTCAGACGTCGAGGGCTAATTCTGTTTCCGATGATAAAAACCCATCTGTTTCCACCGAAAAAGCTTTCAGGGGATCGTTTGCAACAGTTTGGCAGCATTTTCGAGTGAATTTCAAAATGTCAGATTTTTGCTGAAATTGTGACCACGCGGCTTAGGGATTTTTCAAAAAAAAGTTGTTCAGACGTCGAGGGCTAATTCTGTTTCCGATGATAAAAACCCATCTGTTTCCACCGAAAAACATTTCAGGTGATCGTTTCAAACAGTTTGGCAGCATTTTCGAGTGAATTTCAAAATGTCAGATTTTTGCTGAAATTGTGACCGCGCGGCTTAGAGATTTTTCAAAAAAACGTTGTTCAGAGGTCGAGGGCTAATTCTGTTTCCGATGATAAAAACCCATCTGTTTCCACCGAAAAAGCTTTCAGGGGATCGTTTGCAACAGTTTGGCAGCATTTTCGAGTGAATTTCAAAATGTCATATTTTTGCTGAAATTGTGACCGCGCGGCTTAGGGATTTTTCAAAAAAAAGTTGTTCAGACGTCGAGGGCTAATTCTGTTTCCGATGATAAAAAACCATCTGTTTCCACCGAAAAAGCTTTCAGGGGATCGTTTGCAACAGTTTGGCAGCATTTTCGAGTGAATTTCAAAATGTCAGATTTTTGCTGAAATTTTGACCGCGCGTCTTAGGGATTTTGCTGAAAAAAGTTGTTCAGACGTCGAGGGCTAATTCTGTTTCCGATGATAAAAACCCATCTGTTTCCACCGAAAAAGCTTTCAGGGGATCGTTTGCAACAGTTTGGCAGCATTTTCGAGTGAATTTCAAAATGTCAGATTTTTGCTGAAATTGTGACCGCGCGGCTTAGGGATTTTGCTGAAAAAAGTTGTTCAGACGTCGAGGGCTAATTCTGTTTCCGATGATAAAAACCCATCTGTTTCCACCGAAAAAGCTTTCCGGCGATCGTTTGCTACAGTTTGGCAGCATTTTCGAGTGAATTTCAAAATGTCAGATTTTTGCTGAAATTGTGACCGCGCGGCTTAGGGATTTTTCTGAAAAAAGTTGTTCAGACGTCGAGGGCTAATTCTGTTTCCGATGATAAAAACCCATCTGTTTCCACCGAAAAACATTTCAGGGGATCGTTTGCAACAGTTTGGCAGCATTTTCGAGTGAATTTCAAAATGTCAGATTTTTGCTGAAATTGTGACCGCGCAGCTTAGGGATTTTTGAAAAAAAAGTTGTTCAGACGTCGAGGGCGAATTCTGTTCCCGATGATAAAAACCCATCTGTTTCCACCGAAAATCATTTCAGGTGATCGTTTGCAACAGTTTGGCAGCATTTTCGAGTGAATTTCAAAATGTCAGATTTTTGCTGAAATTGTGACCGCGCGGCTTAGAGATTTTTGAAAAAAAAGTTGTTCAGAGGTCGAGGGCTAATTCTGTTTCCGATGATAAAAACCCATCTGTTTCCACCGAAAAAGCTTTCAGGGGATCGTATGCAACAGTTTGGCAGCATTTTCGAGTGAATTTCAAAATGTCAGATTTTTGCTGAAATTGTGACCCCGCGGCTTAGGGATTTTGCTGAAAAAAGTTGTTCAGACGTCGAGGGCTAATTCTGTTTCCGATGATAAAAACCCATCTGTTTCCACCGAAAAAGCTTTCAGGGGATCGTTTGCAACAGTTTGGCAGCATTTTCGAGTGAATTTCAAAATGTCAGGTTTTTGCTGAAATTGTGACCACGCGGCTTAGGGATTTTTCAAAAAAAATTGTTCAGACATCGAGGGCTAATTCTGTTTCCGATGATAAAAACCCATCTGTTTCCACCGAAAAACATTTCAGGTGATCGTTTGCAACAGTTTGGCAGCATTTTCGAGTGAATTTCAAAATGTCAGATTTTTGCTGAAATTGTGACCACGCGGCTTAGGGATTTTTCAAAAAAAAGTTGTTCAGACGTCGAGGGCTAATTCTGTTTCCGATGATAAAAACCCATCTGTTTCCACCGAAAAACATTTCAGGTGATCGTTTCAAACAGTTTGGCAGCATTTTCGAGTGAATTTCAAAATGTCAGATTTTTGCTGAAATTGTGACCGCGCGGCTTAGGGATTTTTCTGAAAAAAGTTGTTCAGACGTCGAGGGCTAATTCTGTTTCCGATGATAAAAACCCATCTGTTTCCACCGAAAAAGCTTTCAGGTGTTCGTTTGCAACAGTTTGGCAGCATTTTCGAGTGAATTTCAAAATGTCAGATTTTTGCTGAAATTGTGACCGCGCGGCTTAGGGATTTTTGAAAAAAAAGTTGTTCAGACGTCGAGGGCTAATTCTGTTTCCGATGATAAAAACCCATCTGTTTCCACCGAAAAACATTTCAGGTGATCGTTTGCAACAGTTTGGCAGCATTTTCGAGTGAATTTCAAAATGTCAGATTTTTGCTGAAATTGTGACCGCGCGGCTTAGAGATTTTTCAAAAAAAAGTTGTTCAGAGGTCGAGGGCTAATTCTGTTTCCGATGATAAAAACCCATCTGTTTCCACCGAAAAAGCTTTCAGGGGATCGTATGCAACAGTTTGGCAGCATTTTCGTGTGAATTTCAAAATGTCAGATTTTTGCTGAAATTGTGACCGCGCGGCTTAGGGATTTTCCTGAAAAAAGTTGTTCAGACGTCGAGGGCTAATTCTGTTTCCGATGATAAAAACCCATCTGTTTCCACCGAAAAACATTTCAGGTGATCGTTTGCAACAGTTTGGCAGCATTTTCGAGTGAATTTCAAAATGTCAGATTTTTGCTGAAATTGTGACCGCGCGGCTTAGGGATTTTGCTGAAAAAAGTTGTTCAGACGTCGAGGGCTAATTCTGTTTCCGATGATAAAAACCCATCTGTTTCCACCGAAAAAGCTTTCAGGGGATCGTTTGCAACAGTTTGGCAGCATTTTCGAGTGAATTTCAAAATGTCAGATTTTTGCTGAAATTGTGACCGCACGGCTTAGGGATTTTTCAAAAAAAAGTTGTTCAGACGTCGAGGGCTAATTCTGTTTCCGATGATAAAAACCCATCTGTTTCCACCGAAAAAGCTTTCAGGGGATCGTATGCAACAGTTTGGCAGCATTTTCGAGTGAATTTCAAAATGTCAGATTTTTGCTGAAATTGTGACCGCGCGGCTTAGGGATTTTGCTGAAAAAAGTTGTTCAGACGTCGAGGGCTAATTCTTTTTCCGATGATAAAAACCCATCTGTTTCCACCGAAAAAGCTTTCAGGGGATCGTTTGCAACAGTTTGGCAGCATTTTCGAGTGAATTTCAAAATGTCAGATTTTTGCTGAAATTGTGACCACGCGGCTTAGGGATTTTTTAAAAAAAAGTTGTTCAGACATCGAGGGCTAATTCTGTTTCCGATGATAAAAACCCATCTGTTTCCACCGAAAAACATTTCAGGTGATCGTTTCAAACAGTTTGGCAGCATTTTCGAGTGAATTTCAAAATGTCAGATTTTTGCTGAAATTGTGACCACGCGGCTTAGGGATTTTTGAAAAAAAAGTTGTTCAGACGTCGAGGGCTAATTCTGTTTCCGATGATAAAAACCCATCTGTTTCCACCGAAAAAGCTTTCAGGGGATCGTTTGCAACAGTTTGGCAGCATTTTCGAGTGAATTTCAAAATGTCAGATTTTTGCTGAAATTGTGACCGCGCGGCTTAGAGATTTTTCAAAAAAACGTTGTTCAGAGGTCGAGGGCTAATTCTGTTTCCGATGATAAAAACCCATCTGTTTCCACCGAAAAAGCTTTCAGGGGATCGTTTGCAACAGTTTGGCAGCATTTTCGAGTGAATTTCAAAATGTCATATTTTTGCTGAAATTGTGACCGCGCGGCTTAGGGATTTTTCAAAAAAAAGTTGTTCAGATGTCGAGGGCTAATTCTGTTTCCGATGATAAAAAACCATCTGTTTCCACCGAAAAAGCTTTCAGGGGATCGTTTGCAACAGTTTGGCAGCATTTTCGAGTGAATTTCAAAATGTCAGATTTTTGCTGAAATTGTGACCGCGCGGCTTAGGGATTTTGCTGAAAAATGTTGTTCAGACGTCGAGGGCTAATTCTGTTTCCGATGATAAAAACCCATCTGTTTCCACCGAAAAACCTTTCAGGGGATCGTTTGCAACAGTTTGGCAGCATTTTTGAGTGAATTGCAGAAGGTCAGATTTTTGCTGAAATTGTGACCGCGCGGCTTAGGGATTTTTGAAAAAAAAGTTGTTCAGACGTCGAAGGCTAATTCTGTTTCCGATGATAAAAACCCATCTGTTTCCACCGAAAAAGCTTTCAGGTGATCGTTTGCAACAGTTTGGCAGCATTTTCGAGTGAATTTCAAAATGTCAGATTTTTGCTGAAATTGTGACCGCGCGGCTTAGGGATTTTTCAAAAAAAAGTTGTTCAGACATCGAGGGCTAATTCTGTTTCCGATGATAAAAACCCATCTGTTTCCACCGAAAAACATTTCAGGTGATCGTTTGCAACAGTTTGGCAGCATTTTCGAGTGAATTTCAAAATGTCAGATTTTTGCTGAAATTGTGACCACGCGGCTTAGGGATTTTTCAAAAAAAAGTTGTTCAGACGTCGAGGGCTAATTCTGTTTCCGATGATAAAAACCCACCTGTTTCCACCGAAAAACATTTCAGGTGATCGTTTCAAACAGTTTGGCAGCATTTTCGACTGAATTTCAAAATGTCAGATTTTTGCTGAAATTGTGACCGCGCGGCTTAGGGATTTTTCTGAAAAAAGTTGTTCAGACGTCGAGGGCTAATTCTGTTTCCGATGATAAAAACCCATCTGTTTCCACCGAAAAAGCTTTCAGGTGATCGTTTGCAACAGTTTGGCAGCATTTTCGAGTGAATTTCAAAATGTCAGATTTTTGCTGAAATTGTGACCGCGCGGCTTAGGGATTTTTCAAAAAAAAGTTGTTCAGACGTCGAGGGCTAATTCTGTTTCCGATGATAAAAACCCATCTGTTTCCACCGAAAAACATTTCAGGTGATCGTTTGCAACAGTTTGGCAGCATTTTCGAGTGAATTTCAAAATGTCAGATTTTTGCTGAAATTGTGACTGCGCGGCTTAGAGATTTTTCAAAAAAAAGTTGTCCACAGGTAGAGGGCTAATTCTGTTTCCGATGATAAAAACCCATCTGTTTCCACCGAAAAAGCTTTCAGGGGATCGTATGCAACAGTTTGGCAGCATTTCCGAGTGAATTTCAAAATGTCAGATTTTTGCTGAAATTGTGACCGCGCTGCTTAGGGATTTTGCTGAAAAAAGTTGTTCAGACGTCGAGGGCTAATTCTGTTTCCGATGATAAAAACCCATCTGTTTCCACCGAAAAAGCTTTCAGGGGATCGTTTGCAACAGTTTGGCAGCATTTTCGAGTGAATTTCAAAATGTCAGATTTTTGCTGAAATTGTGACCGCGCGGCTTAGGGATTTTTCAAAAAAAAGTTGTTCAGACGTCGAGGGCTAATTCTGTTTCCGATGATAAAAACCCATCTGTTTCCACCGAAAAAGCTTTCAGGGGATCGTTTGCAACAGTTTGGCAGCATTTTCGAGTGAATTTCAAAATGTCAGATTTTTGCTGAAATTGTGACCACGCGGCTTAGGGATTTTTCAAAAAAAAGTTGTTCAGACATCGAGGGCTAATTCTGTTTCCGATGATAAAAACCCATCTGTTTCCACCGAAAAACATTTCAGGTGATCGTTTGCAACAGTTTGGCAGCATTTTCGAGTGAATTTCAAAATGTCAGATTTTTGCTGAAATTGTGACCACGCGGCTTAGGGATTTTTCAAAAAAAAGTTGTTCAGACGTCGAGGGCTAATTCTGTTTCCGATGATAAAAACCCATCTGTTTCCACCGAAAAACATTTCAGGTGATCGTTTCAAACAGTTTGGCAGCATTTTCGAGTGAATTTCAAAATGTCAGATTTTTGCTGAAATTGTGACCGCGCGGCTTAGAGATTTTTTTAAAAAAAGTTGTTCAGAGGTCGAGGGCTAATTCTGTTTCCGATGATAAAAACCCATCTGTTTCCACCGAAAAAGCTTTCAGGGGATCGTTTGCAACAGTTTGGCAGCATTTTCGAGTGAATTTCAAAATGTCATATTTTTGCTGAAATTGTGACCGCGCGGCTTAGGGATTTTTCAAAAAAAAGTTGTTCAGACGTCGAGGGCTAATTCTGTTTCCGATGATAAAAAACCATCTGTTTCCACCGAAAAAGCTTTCAGGGGATCGTTTGCAACAGTTTGGCAGCATTTTCGAGTGAATTTCAAAATGTCAGATTTTTGCTGAAATTTTGACCGCGCGTCTTAGGGATTTTGCTGAAAAAAGTTGTTCAGACGTCGAGGGCTAATTCTGTTTCCGATGATAAAAACCCATCTGTTTCCACCGAAAAAGCTTTCAGGGGATCGTTTGCAACAGTTTGGCAGCATTTTCGAGTGAATTTCAAAATGTCAGATTTTTGCTGAAATTGTGACCGCGCGGCTTAGGGATTTTTCAAAAAAAAGTTGTTCAGACGTCGAGGGCTAATTCTGTTTCCGATGATAAAAACCCATCTGTTTCCACCGAAAAACATTTCAGGTGATCGTTTCAAACAGTTTGGCAGCATTTTCGAGTGAATTTCAAAATGTCAGATTTTTGCTGAAATTGTGACCGCGCGGCTTAGAGATTTTTCAAAAAAAAGTTGTTCAGAGGTCGAGGGCTAATTCTGTTTCCGATGATAAAAACCCATCTGTTTCCACCGAAAAAGCTTTCAGGGGATCGTTTGCAACAGTTTGGCAGCATTTTCGAGTGAATTTCAAAATGTCAGATTTTTGCTGAAATTGTGACCGCGCGGCTTAGGGATTTTTCAAAAAAAAGTTGTTCAGACGTCGAGGGCTAATTCTGTTTCCGATGATAAAAAACCATCTGTTTCCACCGAAAAAGCTTTCCGGCGATCGTTTGCAACAGTTTGGCAGCATTTTCGAGTGAATTTCAAAATGTCAGTTTTTTGCTGAAATTGTGACCGCGCGGCTTAGGGATTTTTCTGAAAAAAGTTGTTCAGACGTCAAGGGCTAATTCTGTTTCCGATGATAAAAACCCATCTGTTTCCACCGAAAAACATTTCAGGGGATCGTTTGCAACAGTTTGGCAGCATTTTCGAGTGAATTTCAAAATGTCAGGTTTTTGCTGAAATTGTGACCGCGCGGCTTAGAGATTTTGCTGAAAAAAGTTGTTCAGACGTCGAGGGCTAATTCTGTTTCCGATGATAAAAACCCATCTGTTTCCACCGAAAAAGCTTTCAGGTGATCGTTTGCAACAGTTTGGCAGCATTTTCGAGTGAATTTCAAAATGTCAGATTTTTGCTGAAATTGTGACCGCGCGGCTTAGGGATTTTTGAAAAAAAAGTTGTTCAGACGTCGAGGGCTAATTCTGTTTCCGATGATAAAAACCCATCTGTTTCCACCGAAAAACATTTCAGGTGATCGTTTGCAACAGTTTGGCAGCATTTTCGAGTGAATTTCAAAATGTCAGATTTTTGCTGAAATTGTGACCGCGCGGCTTAGAGATTTTTCAAAAAAAAGTTGTTCAGAGGTCGAGGGCTAATTCTGTTTCCGATGATAAAAACCCATCTGTTTCCACCGAAAAAGCTTTCAGGGGATCGTATGCAACAGTTTGGCAGCATTTTCGAGTGAATTTCAAAATGTCAGATTTTTGCTGAAATTGTGACCGCGCGGCTTAGGGATTTTTCTGAAAAAAGTTGTTCAGACGTCGAGGGCTAATTCTGTTTCCGATGATAAAAACCCATCTGTTTCCACCGAAAAAGCTTTCAGGGGATCGTTTGCAACAGTTTGGCAGCATTTTCGAGTGAATTTCAAAATGTCAGATTTTTGCTGAAATTGTGACCGCGCGGCTTAGGGATTTTTCAAAAAAAAGTTGTTCAGACGTCGAGGGCTAATTCTGTTTCCGATGATAAAAACCCATCTGTTTCCACCGAAAAAGCTTTCAGGGGATCGTTTGCAACAGTTTGGCAGCATTTTCGAGTGAATTTCAAAATGTCAGATTTTTGCTGAAATTGTGACCACGCGGCTTAGGGATTTTTAAAAAAAAAGTTGTTCAGACGTCGAGGGCTAATTCTGTTTCCGATGATAAAAACCCATCTGTTTCCACCGAAAAACATTTCAGGTGATCGTTTCAAACAGTTTGGCAGCATTTTCGAGTGAATTTCAAAATGTCAGATTTTTGCTGAAATTGTGACCGCGCGGCTTAGAGATTTTTCAAAAAAACGTTGTTCAGAGGTCGAGGGCTAATTCTGTTTCCGATGATAAAAACCCATCTGTTTCCACCGAAAAAGCTTTCAGGGGATCGTTTGCAACAGTTTGGCAGCATTTTCGAGTGAATTTCAAAATGTCATATTTTTGCTGAAATTGTGACCGCGCGGCTTAGGGATTTTTCAAAAAAAAGTTGTTCAGACGTCGAGGGCTAATTCTGTTTCCGATGATAAAAAACCATCTGTTTCCACCGAAAAAGCTTTCAGGGGATCGTTTGCAACAGTTTGGCAGCATTTTCGAGTGAATTTCAAAATGTCAGATTTTTGCTGAAATTTTGACCGCGCGTCTTAGGGATTTTGCTGAAAAAAGTTGTTCAGACGTCGAGGGCTAATTCTGTTTCCGATGATAAAAACCCATCTGTTTCCACCGAAAAAGCTTTCAGGGGATCGTTTGCAACAGTTTGGCAGCATTTTCGAGTGAATTTCAAAATGTCAGATTTTTGCTGAAATTGTGACCGCGCGGCTTAGGGATTTTTCAAAAAAAAGTTGTTCAGACGTCGAGGGCTAATTCTGTTTCCGATGATAAAAACCCATCTGTTTCCACCGAAAAACATTTCAGGTGATCGTTTCAAACAGTTTGGCAGCATTTTCGAGTGAATTTCAAAATGTCAGATTTTTGCTGAAATTGTGACCGCGCGGCTTAGAGATTTTTCAAAAAAAAGTTGTTCAGAGGTCGAGGGCTAATTCTGTTTCCGATGATAAAAACCCATCTGTTTCCACCGAAAAAGCTTTCAGGGGATCGTTTGCAACAGTTTGGCAGCATTTTCGAGTGAATTTCAAAATGTCAGATTTTTGCTGAAATTGTGACCGCGCGGCTTAGGGATTTTTCAAAAAAAAGTTGTTCAGACGTCGAGGGCTAATTCTGTTTCCGATGATAAAAAACCATCTGTTTCCACCGAAAAAGCTTTCCGGCGATCGTTTGCAACAGTTTGGCAGCATTTTCGAGTGAATTTCAAAATGTCAGATTTTTGCTGAAATTGTGACCGCGCGGCTTAGGGATTTTTCTGAAAAAAGTTGTTCAGACGTCAAGGGCTAATTCTGTTTCCGATGATAAAAACCCATCTGTTTCCACCGAAAAACATTTCAGGGGATCGTTTGCAACAGTTTGGCAGCATTTTCGAGTGAATTTCAAAATGTCAGGTTTTTGCTGAAATTGTGACCGCGCGGCTTAGAGATTTTGCTGAAAAAAGTTGTTCAGACGTCGAGGGCTAATTCTGTTTCCGATGATAAAAACCCATCTGTTTCCACCGAAAAAGCTTTCAGGTGATCGTTTGCAACAGTTTGGCAGCATTTTCGAGTGAATTTCAAAATGTCAGATTTTTGCTGAAATTGTGACCGCGCGGCTTAGGGATTTTTGAAAAAAAAGTTGTTCAGACGTCGAGGGCTAATTCTGTTTCCGATGATAAAAACCCATCTGTTTCCACCGAAAAACATTTCAGGTGATCGTTTGCAACAGTTTGGCAGCATTTTCGAGTGAATTTCAAAATGTCAGATTTTTGCTGAAATTGTGACCGCGCGGCTTAGAGATTTTTCAAAAAAAAGTTGTTCAGAGGTCGAGGGCTAATTCTGTTTCCGATGATAAAAACCCATCTGTTTCCACCGAAAAAGCTTTCAGGGGATCGTATGCAACAGTTTGGCAGCATTTTCGAGTGAATTTCAAAATGTCAGATTTTTGCTGAAATTGTGACCGCGCGGCTTAGGGATTTTGCTGAAAAAAGTTGTTCAGACGTCGAGGGCTAATTCTGTTTCCGATGATAAAAACCCATCTGTTTCCACCGAAAAAGCTTTCAGGGGATCGTTTGCAACAGTTTGGCAGCATTTTCGAGTGAATTTCAAAATGTCAGATTTTTGCTGAAATTGTGACCGCGCGGCTTAGAGATTTTTCAAAAAAAAGTTGTTCAGACGTCGAGGGCTAATTCTGTTTCCGATGATAAAAACCCATCTGTTTCCACCGAAAAAGCTTTCAGGGGATCGTTTGCAACAGTTTGGCAGCATTTTCGAGTGAATTTCAAAATGTCAGATTTTTGCTGAAATTGTGACCACGCGGCTTAGGGATTTTTCAAAAAAAAGTTGTTCAGACATCGAGGGCTAATTCTGTTTCCGATGATAAAAACCCATCTGTTTCCACCGAAAAACATTTCAGGTGATCGTTTGCAACAGTTTGGCAGCATTTTCGAGTGAATTTCAAAATGTCAGATTTTTGCTGAAATTGTGACCACGCGGCTTAGGGATTTTTCAAAAAAAAGTTGTTCAGACGTCGAGGGCTAATTCTGTTTCCAATGATAAAAACCCATCTGTTTCCACCGAAAAACATTTCAGGTGATCGTTTCAAACAGTTTGGCAGCATTTTCGAGTGAATTTCAAAATGTCAGATTTTTGCTGAAATTGTGACCGCGCGGCTTAGGGATTTTTCAAAAAAAAGTT
Organism: Podarcis vaucheri; assembly: GCF_965113315.1. Classification (NCBI taxonomy): domain Eukaryota; kingdom Metazoa; phylum Chordata; class Lepidosauria; order Squamata; family Lacertidae; genus Podarcis; species Podarcis vaucheri. The sequence goes on along the minus strand of NC_138762.1, from coordinate 92,984,167 downwards.
GTTCAGACGTCGAGGGCTAATTCTGTTTCCGATGATAAAAAACCATCTGTTTCCACCGAAAAAGCTTTCAGGGGATCGTTTGCAACAGTTTGGCAGCATTTTCGAGTGAATTTCAAAATGTCAGATTTTTGCTGAAATTGTGACCGCGCGGCTTAGGGATTTTGCTGAAAAAAGTTGTTCAGACGTCGAGGGCTAATTCTGTTTCCGATGATAAAAACCCATCTGTTTCCACCGAAAAAGCTTTCAGGGGATCGTTTGCAACAGTTTGGCAGCATTTTCGAGTGAATTTCAAAATGTCAGATTTTTGCTGAAATTGTGACCGCACGGCTTAGGGATTTTTCAAAAAAAAGTTGTTCAGACGTCGAGGGCTAATTCTGTTTCCGATGATAAAAACCCATCTGTTTCCACCGAAAAAGCTTTCAGGGGATCGTATGCAACAGTTTGGCAGCATTTTCGAGTGAATTTCAAAATGTCAGATTTTTGCTGAAATTGTGACCGCGCGGCTTAGGGATTTTGCTGAAAAAAGTTGTTCAGACGTCGAGGGCTAATTCTGTTTCCGATGATAAAAACCCATCTGTTTCCACCGAAAAAGCTTTCAGGGGATCGTTTGCAACAGTTTGGCAGCATTTTCGAGTGAATTTCAAAATGTCAGATTTTTGCTGAAATTGTGACCGCGCGGCTTAGGGATTTTTCAAAAAAAAGTTGTTCAGACGTCGAGGGCTAATTCTGTTTCCGATGATAAAAACCCATCTGTTTCCACCGAAAAACATTTCAGGTGATCGTTTCAAACAGTTTGGCAGCATTTTCGAGTAAATTTCAAAATGTCAGATTTTTGCTGAAATTGTGACCGCGCGGCTTAGAGATTTTTCAAAAAAAAGTTGTTCAGAGGTCGAGGGCTAATTCTGTTTCCGATGATAAAAACCCATCTGTTTCCACCGAAAAAGCTTTCAGGGGATCGTTTGCAATAGTTTGGCAGCATTTTCGAGTGAATTTCAAAATGTCAGATTTTTGCTGAAATTGTGACCGCGCGGCTTAGGGATTTTTCAAAAAAAAGTTGTTCAGACGTCGAGGGCTAATTCTGTTTCCGATGATAAAAAACCATCTGTTTCCACCGAAAAAGCTTTCCGGCGATCGTTTGCAACAGTTTGGCAGCATTTTCGAGTGAATTTCAAAATGTCAGATTTTTGCTGAAATTGTGACCGCGCGGCTTAGGGATTTTTCTGAAAAAAGTTGTTCAGACGTCGAGGGCTAATTCTGTTTCCGATGATAAAAACCCATCTGTTTCCACCGAAAAAGCTTTCAGGGGATCGTTTGCAACAGTTTGGCAGCATTTTCGAGTGAATTTCAAAATGTCAGATTTTTGCTGAAATTGTGACCGCGCGGCTTAGGGATTTTTCTGAAAAAAGTTGTTCAGACGTCGAGGGCTAATTCTGTTTCCGATGATAAAAACCCATCTGTTTCCACCGAAAAAGCTTTCAGGGGATCGTTTGCAACAGTTTGGCAGCATTTTCGAGTGAATTTCAAAATGTCAGATTTTTGCTGAAATTGTGACCGCGCGGCTTAGGGATTTTTGAAAAAAAATTTGTTCAGACGTCAAGGGCTAATTCTGTTTCTGATGATAAAAACCCATCTGTTTCCACCGAAAAACCTTTCAGGTGATCGTTTGCAACAGTTTGGCAGCATTTTCGAGTGAATTTCAAAATGTCAGATTTTTGCTGAAATTGTGACCGCGCGGCTTAGAGATTTTTCAAAAAAAAGTTGTTCAGACGTCGAGGGCTAATTCTGTTTCCGATGATAAAAACCCATCTGTTTCCACCGAAAAACATTTCAGGTGATCGTTTGCAACAGTTTGGCAGCATTTTCGAGTGAATTTCAAAATGTCAGATTTTTGCTGAAATTGTGACCACGCGGCTTAGGGATTTTTGAAAAAAAAAGTTGTTCAGACGTCGAGGGCTAATTCTGTTTCCGATGATAAAAACCCATCTGTTTCCACCGAAAAACATTTCAGGTGATCGTTTGCAACAGTTTGGCAGCATTTTCGATTGAATTTCAAAATGTCAGATTTTTGCTGAAATTGTGACCGCGCGGCTTAGAGATTTTTCAAAAAAAAGTTGTTCAGAGGTCGAGGGCTAATTCTGTTTCCGATGATAAAAACCCATCTGTTTCCACCGAAAAAGCTTTCAGGGGATCGTTTGCAACAGTTTGGCAGCATTTTCGAGTGAATTTCAAAATGTCATATTTTTGCTGAAATTGTGACCGCGCGGCTTAGGGATTTTGCTGAAAAAAGTTGTTCAGACGTCGAGGGCTAATTCTGTTTCCGATGATAAAAACCCATCTGTTTCCACCGAAAAAGCTTTCAGGGGATCGTTTGGAACAGTTTGGCAGCATTTTCGAGTGAATTTCAAAATGTCAGATTTTTGCTGAAATTGTGACCGCGCGGCTTAGGGATTTTTCAAAAAAAAGTTGTTCAGACGTCGAGGGCTAATTCTGTTTCCGATGATAAAAACCCATCTGTTTCCACCGAAAAAGCTTTCAGGGGATCGTTTGCAACAGTTTGGCAGCATTTTCGAGTGAATTTCAAAATGTCAGATTTTTGCTGAAATTGTGACGGCGCGGCTTAGGGATTTTGCTGAAAAAAGTTGTTCAGACGTCGAGGGCTAATTCTGTTTCCGATGATAAAAACCCATCTGTTTCCACCGAAAAACCTTTCAGGGGATCGTTTGCAACAGTTTGGCAGCATTTTCGAGTGAATTTCAAAATGTCAGATTTTTGCTGAAATTGTGACCGCGCGGCTTAGGGATTTTCCAAAAAAAAGTTGTTCAGACGTCGAGGGCTAATTCTGTTTCCGATGATAAAAACCCATCTGTTTCCACCGAAAAACATTTCAGGTGATCGTTTCAAACAGTTTGGCAGCATTTTCGAGTGAATTTCAAAATGTCAGATTTTTGCTGAAATTGTGACCGCGCGGCTTAGGGATTTTTCAAAAAAAAGTTGTTCAGAGGTCGAGGGCTAATTCTGTTTCCGATGATAAAAACCCATCTGTTTCCACCGAAAAACATTTCAGGTGATCGTTTGCAACAGTTTGGCAGCATTTTCGAGTGAATTTCAAAATGTCAGATTTTTGCTGAAATTGTGACCACGCGGCTTAGGGATTTTGCTGAAAAAAGTTGTTCAGACGTCGAGGACTAATTCTGTTTCCGATGATAAAAAACCATCTGTTTCCACCGAAAAACCTTTCAGGTGATCGTTTGCAACAGTTTGGCAGCATTTTCGAGTGAATTTCAAAATGTCAGATTTTTGCTGAAATTGTGACCGCGCGGCTTAGGGATTTTGCTGAAAAAAGTTGTTCAGAGGTCGAGGGCTAATTCTGTTTCCGATGATAAAAACCCATCTGTTTCCACCGAAAAAGCTTTCAGGGGATCGTTTGCAACAGTTTGGCAGCATTTTCGAGTGAATTTCAAAATGTCAGATTTTTGCTGAAATTGTGACCGCGCGGCTTAGAGATTTTCCAAAAAAATGTTGTTCAGAGGTCGAGGGCTAATTCTGTTTCCGATGATAAAAACCCATCTGTTTCCACCGAAAAAGCTTTCAGGGGATCGTATGCAACAGTTTGGCAGCATTTTCGAGTGAATTTCAAAATGTCAAATTTTTGCTGAAATTGTGACCGCGCGGCTTAGGGATTTTTCTGAAAAAAGTTGTTCAGACGTCGAGGGCTAATTCTGTTTCCGATGATAAAAACCCATCTGTTTCCACCGAAAAAGCTTTCAGGGGATCGTTTGCAACAGTTTGGCAGCATTTTCGAGTGAATTTCAAAATGTCAGATTTTTGCTGAAATTGTGACCGCGCGGCTTAGGGATTTTTGAAAAAAAAGTTGTTCAGACGTCGAGGGCTAATTCTGTTTCTGATGATAAAAACCCATCTGTTTCCACTGAAAAACATTTCAGGGGATCGTTTGCAACAGTTTGGCAGCATTTTCGAGTGAATTTCAAAATGTCAGATTTTTGCTGAAATTGTGACCGCGCGGCTTAGGGATTTTTGAAAAAAAAATTGTTCAGACGTCAAGGGCTAATTCTGTTTCTGATGATAAAAACCCATCTGTTTCCACCGAAAAACCTTTCAGGTGATCGTTTGCAACAGTTTGGCAGCATTTTCGAGTGAATTTCAAAATGTCAGATTTTTGCTGAAATTGTGACCGCGCGGCTTAGAGATTTTTAAAAAAAAGTTGTTCAGACGTCGAGGGCTAATTCTGTTTCCGATGATAAAAACCCATCTGTTTCCACCGAAAAACATTTCAGGTGATCGTTTGCAACAGTTTGGCAGCATTTTCGAGTGAATTTCAAAATGTCAGATTTTTGCTGAAATTGTGACCACGCGGCTTAGGGATTTTTGAAAAAAAAAGTTGTTCAGCCGTCGAGGGCTAATTCTGTTTCCGATGATAAAAACCCATCTGTTTCCACCGAAAAACATTTCAGGGGATTGTTTGCAACAGTTTGGCAGCATTTTCGAGTGAATTTCAAAATGTCAGATTTTTGCTGAAATTGTGACCGCGCGGCTTAGGGATTTTGCTGAAAAAAGTTGTTCAGACGTCGAGGGCTAATTCTGTTTCCGATGATAAAAACCCATCTGTTTCCACCGAAAAAGCTTTCAGGGGATCGTTTGCAACAGTTTGGCAGCATTTTCGAGTGAATTTCAAAATGTCAGATTTTTGCTGAAATTGTGACCGCGCGGCTTAGGGATTTTTGAAAAAAAAGTTGTTCAGACGTTGAGGGCTAATTCTGTTTCTGATGATAAAAACCCATCTGTTTCCACTGAAAAACATTTCAGGGGATCGTTTGCAACAGTTTGGCAGCACTTTCGAGTGAATTTCAAAATGTCAGATTTTTGCTGAAATTGTGACCGCGCGGCTAAGGGATTTTTCTGAAAAAAGTTGTTCAGACGTCGAGGGCTAATTCTGTTTCCGATGATAAAAACCCATCTGTTTCCACCGAAAAAGCTTTCAGGGGATCGTTTGCAACAGTTTGGCAGCATTTTCGAGTGAATTTCAAAATGTCAGATTTTTGCTGAAATTGTGACCGCGCGGCTTAGGGATTTTTCTGAAAAAAGTTGTTCAGACGTCGAGGGCTAATTCTGTTTCCGATGATAAAAACCCATCTGTTTCCACCGAAAAAGCTTTCAGGGGATCGTTTGCAACAGTTTGGCAGCATTTTCGAGTGAATTTCAAAATGTCAGATTTTTGCTGAAATTGTGACCGCGCGGCTTAGGGATTTTTCAAAAAAAAGTTGTTCAGACGTCGAGGGCTAATTCTGTTTCCGATGATAAAAACCCATCTGTTTCCACCGAAAAACATTTCAGGTGATCGTTTCAAACAGTTTGGCAGCATTTTCGAGTGAATTTCAAAATGTCAGATTTTTGCTGAAATTGTGACCGCGCGGCTTAGGGATTTTTCAAAAAAAAGTTGTTCAGAGGTCGAGGGCTAATTCTGTTTCCGATGATAAAAACCCATCTGTTTCCACCGAAAAACATTTCAGGTGATCGTTTGCAACAGTTTGGCAGCATTTTCGAGTGAATTTCAAAATGTCAGATTTTTGCTGAAATTGTGACCACGCGGCTTAGGGATTTTGCTGAAAAAAGTTGTTCAGACGTCGAGGACTAATTCTGTTTCCGATGATAAAAAACCATCTGTTTCCACCGAAAAACCTTTCAGGTGATCGTTTGCAACAGTTTGGCAGCATTTTCGAGTGAATTTCAAAATGTCAGATTTTTGCTGAAATTGTGACCGCGCGGCTTAGGGATTTTGCTGAAAAAAGTTGTTCAGAGGTCGAGGGCTAATTCTGTTTCCGATGATAAAAACCCATCTGTTTCCACCGAAAAAGCTTTCAGGGGATCGTTTGCAACAGTTTGGCAGCATTTTCGAGTGAATTTCAAAATGTCAGATTTTTGCTGAAATTGTGACCGCTTGGCTTAGAGATTTTTCAAAAAAAAGTTGTTCAGAGGTCGAGGGCTAATTCTGTTTCCGATGATAAAAACCCATCTGTTTCCACCGAAAAAGCTTTCAGGGGATCGTATGCAACAGTTTGGCAGCATTTTCGAGTGAATTTCAAAATGTCAGATTTTTGCTGAAATTGTGACCGCGCGGCTTAGGGATTTTTCTGAAAAAAGTTGTTCAGACGTCGAGGGCTAATTCTGTTTCCGATGATAAAAACCCATCTGTTTCCACCGAAAAAGCTTTCAGGGGATCGTTTGCAACAGTTTGGCAGCATTTTCGAGTGAATTTCAAAATGTCATATTTTTGCTGAAATTGTGACCGCGCGGCTTAGGGATTTTTCAAAAAAAAGTTGTTCAGACGTCGAGGGCTAATTCTGTTTCCGATGATAAAAAACCATCTGTTTCCACCGAAAAAGCTTTCAGGGGATCGTTTGCAACAGTTTGGCAGCATTTTCGAGTGAATTTCAAAATGTCAGATTTTTGCTGAAATTTTGACCGCGCCTCTTAGGGATTTTGCTGAAAAAAGTTGTTCAGACGTCGAGGGCTAATTCTGTTTCCGATGATAAAAACCCATCTGTTTCCACCGAAAAAGCTTTCAGGGGATCGTTTGCAACAGTTTGGCAGCATTTTCGAGTGAATTTCAAAATGTCAGATTTTTGCTGAAATTGTGACCGCGCGGCTTAGGGATTTTTCAAAAAAAAGTTGTTCAGACGTCGAGGGCTAATTCTGTTTCCGATGATAAAAACCCATCTGTTTCCACCGAAAAACATTTCAGGTGATCGTTTCAAACAGTTTGGCAGCATTTTCGAGTGAATTTCAAAATGTCAGATTTTTGCTGAAATTGTGACCGCGCGGCTTAGAGATTTTTCAAAAAAAAGTTGTTCAGAGGTCGAGGGCTAATTCTGTTTCCGATGATAAAAACCCATCTGTTTCCACCGAAAAAGCTTTCAGGGGATCGTTTGCAACAGTTTGGCAGCATTTTCGAGTGAATTTCAAAATGTCAGATTTTTGCTGAAATTGTGACCGCGCGGCTTAGGGATTTTTCAAAAAAAAGTTGTTCAGACGTCGAGGGCTAATTCTGTTTCCGATGATAAAAAACCATCTGTTTCCACCGAAAAAGCTTTCCGGCGATCGTTTGCAACAGTTTGGCAGCATTTTCGAGTGAATTTCAAAATGTCAGATTTTTGCTGAAATTGTGACCGCGCGGCTTAGGGATTTTTCTGAAAAAAGTTGTTCAGACGTCAAGGGCTAATTCTGTTTCCGATGATAAAAACCCATCTGTTTCCACCGAAAAACATTTCAGGGGATCGTTTGCAACAGTTTGGCAGCATTTTCGAGTGAATTTCAAAATGTCAGGTTTTTGCTGAAATTGTGACCGCGCGGCTTAGAGATTTTGCTGAAAAAAGTTGTTCAGACGTCGAGGGCTAATTCTGTTTCCGATGATAAAAACCCATCTGTTTCCACCGAAAAAGCTTTCAGGTGATCGTTTGCAACAGTTTGGCAGCATTTTCGAGTGAATTTCAAAATGTCAGATTTTTGCTGAAATTGTGACCGCGCGGCTTAGGGATTTTTGAAAAAAAAGTTGTTCAGACGTCGAGGGCTAATTCTGTTTCCGATGATAAAAACCCATCTGTTTCCACCGAAAAACATTTCAGGTGATCGTTTGCAACAGTTTGGCAGCATTTTCGAGTGAATTTCAAAATGTCAGATTTTTGCTGAAATTGTGACCGCGCGGCTTAGAGATTTTTCAAAAAAAAGTTGTTCAGAGGTCGAGGGCTAATTCTGTTTCCGATGATAAAAACCCATCTGTTTCCACCGAAAAAGCTTTCAGGGGATCGTATGCAACAGTTTGGCAGCATTTTCGAGTGAATTTCAAAATGTCAGATTTTTGCTGAAATTGTGACCGCGCGGCTTAGAGATTTTTCAAAAAAAAGTTGTTCAGAGGTCGAGGGCTAATTCTGTTTCCGATGATAAAAACCCATCTGTTTCCACCGAAAAAGCTTTCAGGGGATCGTTTGCAACAGTTTGGCAGCATTTTCGAGTGAATTTCAAAATGTCAGATTTTTGCTGAAATTGTGACCGCGCGGCTTAGGGATTTTTCAAAAAAAAGTTGTTCAGACGTCGAGGGCTAATTCTGTTTCCGATGATAAAAAACCATCTGTTTCCACCGAAAAAGCTTTCCGGCGATCGTTTGCAACAGTTTGGCAGCATTTTCGAGTGAATTTCAAAATGTCAGATTTTTGCTGAAATTGTGACCGCGCGGCTTAGGGATTTTTCTGAAAAAAGTTGTTCAGACGTCAAGGGCTAATTCTGTTTCCGATGATAAAAACCCATCTGTTTCCACCGAAAAACATTTCAGGGGATCGTTTGCAACAGTTTGGCAGCATTTTCGAGTGAATTTCAAAATGTCAGGTTTTTGCTGAAATTGTGACCGCGCGGCTTAGAGATTTTGCTGAAAAAAGTTGTTCAGACGTCGAGGGCTAATTCTGTTTCCGATGATAAAAACCCATCTGTTTCCACCGAAAAAGCTTTCAGGTGATCGTTTGCAACAGTTTGGCAGCATTTTCGAGTGAATTTCAAAATGTCAGATTTTTGCTGAAATTGTGACCGCGCGGCTTAGGGATTTTTGAAAAAAAAGTTGTTCAGACGTCGAGGGCTAATTCTGTTTCCGATGATAAAAACCCATCTGTTTCCACCGAAAAACATTTCAGGTGATCGTTTGCAACAGTTTGGCAGCATTTTCGAGTGAATTTCAAAATGTCAGATTTTTGCTGAAATTGTGACCGCGCGGCTTAGAGATTTTTCAAAAAAAAGTTGTTCAGAGGTCGAGGGCTAATTCTGTTTCCGATGATAAAAACCCATCTGTTTCCACCGAAAAAGCTTTCAGGGGATCGTATGCAACAGTTTGGCAGCATTTTCGAGTGAATTTCAAAATGTCAGATTTTTGCTGAAATTGTGACCGCGCGGCTTAGGGATTTTGCTGAAAAAAGTTGTTCAGACGTCGAGGGCTAATTCTGTTTCCGATGATAAAAACCCATCTGTTTCCACCGAAAAAGCTTTCAGGGGATCGTTTGCAACAGTTTGGCAGCATTTTCGAGTGAATTTCAAAATGTCAGATTTTTGCTGAAATTGTGACCGCGCGGCTTAGGGATTTTTCAAAAAAAAGTTGTTCAGACGTCGAGGGCTAATTCTGTTTCCGATGATAAAAACCCATCTGTTTCCACCGAAAAAGCTTTCAGGGGATCGTTTGCAACAGTTTGGCAGCATTTTCGAGTGAATTTCAAAATGTCAGATTTTTGCTGAAATTGTGACCACGCGGCTTAGGGATTTTTCAAAAAAAAGTTGTTCAGACGTCGAGGGCTAATTCTGTTTCCGATGATAAAAACCCATCTGTTTCCACCGATAAACATTTCAGGTGATCGTTTCAAACAGTTTGGCAGCATTTTCGAGTGAATTTCAAAATGTCAGATTTTTGCTGAAATTGTGACCGCGCGGCTTAGAGATTTTTCAAAAAAAAGTTGTTCAGAGGTCGAGGGCTAATTCTGTTTCCGATGATAAAAAACCATCTGTTTCCACCGAAAAAGCTTTCCGGCGATCGTTTGCAACAGTTTGGCAGCATTTTCGAGTGAATTTCAAAATGTCAGATTTTTGCTGAAATTGTGACCGCGCGGCTTAGGGATTTTTCTGAAAAAAGTTGTTCAGACGTCAAGGGCTAATTCTGTTTCCGATGATAAAAACCCATCTGTTTCCACCGAAAAACATTTCAGGGGATCGTTTGCAACAGTTTGGCAGCATTTTCGAGTGAATTTCAAAATGTCAGGTTTTTGCTGAAATTGTGACCGCGCGGCTTAGAGATTTTGCTGAAAAAAGTTGTTCAGACGTCGAGGGCTAATTCTGTTTCCGATGATAAAAACCCATCTGTTTCCACCGAAAAAGCTTTCAGGTGATCGTTTGCAACAGTTTGGCAGCATTTTCGAGTGAATTTCAAAATGTCAGATTTTTGCTGAAATTGTGACCGCGCGGCTTAGAGATTTTTGAAAAAAAAGTTGTTCAGACGTCGAGTGCTAATTCTGTTTCCGATGATAAAAACCCATCTGTTTCCACCGAAAAACATTTCAGGTGATCGTTTGCAACAGTTTGGCAGCATTTTCGAGTGAATTTCAAAATGTCAGATTTTTGCTGAAATTGTGACCGCGCGGCTTAGAGATTTTTCAAAAAAAAGTTGTTCAGAGGTCGAGGGCTAATTCTGTTTCCGATGATAAAAACCCATCTGTTTCCACCGAAAAAGCTTTCAGGGGATCGTATGCAACAGTTTGGCAGCATTTTCGAGTGAATTTCAAAATGTCAGATTTTTGCTGAAATTGTGACCGCGCGGCTTAGGGATTTTGCTGAAAAAAGTTGTTCAGACGTCGAGGGCTAATTCTGTTTCCGATGATAAAAACCCATCTGTTTCCACCGAAAAAGCTTTCAGGGGATCGTTTGCAACAGTTTGGCAGCATTTTCGAGTGAATTTCAAAATGTCAGATTTTTGCTGAAATTGTGACCGCGCGGCTTAGGGATTTTTCAAAAAAAAGTTGTTCAGAGGTCGAGGGCTAATTCTGTTTCCGATGATAAAAACCCATCTGTTTCCACCGAAAAAGCTTTCAGGGGATCGTTTGCAACAGTTTGGCAGCATTTTCGAGTGAATTTCAAAATGTCAGATTTTTGCTGAAATTGTGACCACGCGGCTTAGGGATTTTTCAAAAAAAAGTTGTTCAGACGTCGAGGGCTAATTCTGTTTCCAATGATAAAAACCCATCTGTTTCCACCGAAAAACATTTCAGGTGATCGTTTCAAACAGTTTGGCAGCATTTTCGAGTGAATTTCAAAATGTCAGATTTTTGCTGAAATTGTGACCGCGCGGCTTAGGGATTTTTCAAAAAAAAGTTGTTCAGACGTCGAGGGCTAATTCTGTTTCCGATGATAAAAAACCATCTGTTTCCACCGAAAAAGCTTTCAGGGGATCGTTTGCAACAGTTTGGCAGCATTTTCGAGTGAATTTCAAAATGTCAGATTTTTGCTGAAATTGTGACCGCGCGGCTTAGGGATTTTGCTGAAAAAAGTTGTTCAGACGTCGAGGGCTAATTCTGTTTCCGATGATAAAAACCCATCTGTTTCCACCGAAAAAGCTTTCAGGGGATCGTTTGCAACAGTTTGGCAGCATTTTCGAGTGAATTTCAAAATGTCAGATTTTTGCTGAAATTGTGACCGCACGGCTTAGGGATTTTTCAAAAAAAAGTTGTTCAGACGTCGAGGGCTAATTCTGTTTCCGATGATAAAAACCCATCTGTTTCCACCGAAAAAGCTTTCAGGGGATCGTATGCAACAGTTTGGCAGCATTTTCGAGTGAATTTCAAAATGTCAGATTTTTGCTGAAATTGTGACCGCGCGGCTTAGGGATTTTGCTGAAAAAAGTTGTTCAGACGTCGAGGGCTAATTCTGTTTCCGATGATAAAAACCCATCTGTTTCCACCGAAAAAGCTTTCAGGGGATCGTTTGCAACAGTTTGGCAGCATTTTCGAGTGAATTTCAAAATGTCAGATTTTTGCTGAAATTGTGACCGCGCGGCTTAGGGATTTTTCAAAAAAAAGTTGTTCAGACGTCGAGGGCTAATTCTGTTTCCGATGATAAAAACCCATCTGTTTCCACCGAAAAACATTTCAGGTGATCGTTTCAAACAGTTTGGCAGCATTTTCGAGTAAATTTCAAAATGTCAGATTTTTGCTGAAATTGTGACCGCGCGGCTTAGAGATTTTTCAAAAAAAAGTTGTTCAGAGGTCGAGGGCTAATTCTGTTTCCGATGATAAAAACCCATCTGTTTCCACCGAAAAAGCTTTCAGGGGATCGTTTGCAATAGTTTGGCAGCATTTTCGAGTGAATTTCAAAATGTCAGATTTTTGCTGAAATTGTGACCGCGCGGCTTAGAGATTTTTCAAAAAAAAGTTGTTCAGAGGTCGAGGGCTAATTCTGTTTCCGATGATAAAAACCCATCTGTTTCCACCGAAAAAGCTTTCAGGGGATCGTTTGCAATAGTTTGGCAGCATTTTCGAGTGAATTTCAAAATGTCAGATTTTTGCTGAAATTGTGACCGCGCGGCTTAGGGATTTTTCAAAAAAAAGTTGTTCAGACGTCGAGGGCTAATTCTGTTTCCGATGATAAAAAACCATCTGTTTCCACCGAAAAAGCTTTCCGGCGATCGTTTGCAACAGTTTGGCAGCATTTTCGAGTGAATTTCAAAATGTCAGATTTTTGCTGAAATTGTGACCGCGCGGCTTAGGGATTTTTCTGAAAAAAGTTGTTCAGACGTCGAGGGCTAATTCTGTTTCCGATGATAAAAACCCATCTGTTTCCACCGAAAAACATTTCAGGGGATCGTTTGCAACAGTTTGGCAGCATTTTCGAGTGAATTTCAAAATGTCAGGTTTTTGCTGAAATTGTGACCGCGCGGCTTAGAGATTTTGCTGAAAAAAGTTGTTCAGACGTCGAGGGCTAATTCTGTTTCCGATGATAAAAACCCATCTGTTTCCACCGAAAAAGCTTTCAGGGGATCGTTTGCAACAGTTTGGCAGCATTTTCGAGTGAATTTCAAAATGTCAGGTTTTTGCTGAAATTGTGACCACGCGGCTTAGGGATTTTTCAAAAAAAAGTTGTTCAGACATCGAGGGCTAATTCTGTTTCCGATGATAAAAACCCATCTGTTTCCACCGAAAAACATTTCAGGTGATCGTTTGCAACAGTTTGGCAGCATTTTCGAGTGAATTTCAAAATGTCAGATTTTTGCTGAAATTGTGACCACGCGGCTTAGGGATTTTTCAAAAAAAAGTTGTTCAGACGTCGAGGGCTAATTCTGTTTCCGATGATAAAAACCCATCTGTTTCCACCGAAAAACATTTCAGGTGATCGTTTCAAACAGTTTGGCAGCATTTTCGAGTGAATTTCAAAATGTCAGATTTTTGCTGAAATTGTGACCGCGCGGCTTAGGGATTTTTTGTGAAAAAAGTTGTTCAGACGTCGAGGGCTAATTCTTTTTCCGATGATAAAAACCCATCTGTTTCCACCGAAAAAGCTTTCAGGTGATCGTTTGCAACAGTTTGGCAGCATTTTCGAGTGAATTTCAAAATGTCAGATTTTTGCTGAAATTGTGACCGCGCGGCTTAGGGATTTTTGAAAAAAAAGTTGTTCAGACGTCGAGGGCTAATTCTGTTTCCGATGATAAAAACCCATCTGTTTCCACCGAAAAACATTTCAGGTGATCGTTTGCAACAGTTTGGCAGCATTTTCGAGTGAATTTCAAAATGTCAGATTTTTGCTGAAATTGTGACCGCGCGGCTTAGAGATTTTTCAAAAAAAAGTTGTTCAGAGGTTGAGGGCTAATTCTGTTTCCGATGATAAAAACCCATCTGTTTCCACCGAAAAAGCTTTCAGGGGATCGTATGCAACAGTTTGGCAGCATTTTCGAGTGAATTTCAAAATGTCAGATTTTTGCTGAAATTGTGACCGCGCGGCTTAGGGATTTTGCTGAAAAAAGTTGTTCAGACGTCGAGGGCTAATTCTGTTTCCGATGATAAAAACCCATCTGTTTCCACTGAAAAAGCTTTCAGGGGATCGTTTGCAACAGTTTGGCAGCATTTTCGAGTGAATTTCAAAATGTCAGATTTTTGCTGAAATTGTGACCGCGCGGCTTAGGGATTTTTCAAAAAAAAGTTGTTCAGACGTCGAGGGCTAATTCTGTTTCCGATGATAAAAACCCATCTGTTTCCACCGAAAAAGCTTTCAGGGGATCGTTTGCAACAGTTTGGCAGCATTTTCGAGTGAATTTCAAAATGTCAGATTTTTGCTGAAATTGTGACCACGCGGCTTAGGGATTTTTCAAAAAAAAGTTGTTCAGACGTCGAGGGCTAATTCTGTTTCCGATGATAAAAACCCATCTGTTTCCACCGAAAAACATTTCAGGTGATCGTTTCAAACAGTTTGGCAGCATTTTCGAGTGAATTTCAAAATGTCAGATTTTTGCTGAAATTGTGACTGCGCGGCTTAGGGATTTTTCAAAAAAAAGTTGTTCAGACGTCGAGGGCTAATTCTGTTTCCGATGATAAAAAACCATCTGTTTCCACCGAAAAAGCTTTCAGGGGATCGTTTGCAACAGTTTGGCAGCATTTTCGAGTGAATTTCAAAATGTCAGATTTTTGCTGAAATTGTGACCGCGCGGCTTAGGGATTTTGCTGAAAAAAGTTGTTCAGACGTCGAGGGCTAATTCTGTTTCCGATGATAAAAACCCATCTGTTTCCACCGAAAAAGCTTTCAGGGGATCGTTTGCAACAGTTTGGCAGCATTTTCGAGTGAATTTCAAAATGTCAGATTTTTGCTGAAATTGTGACCGCACGACTTAGGGATTTTTCAAAAAAAAGTTGTTCAGACGTTGAGGGCTAATTCTGTTTCCGATGATAAAAACCCATCTGTTTCCACCGAAAAAGCTTTCAGGGGATCGTATGCAACAGTTTGGCAGCATTTTCGAGTGAATTTCAAAATGTCAGATTTTTGCTGAAATTGTGACCGCGCGGCTTAGGGATTTTGCTGAAAAAAGTTGTTCAGTCGTCGAGGGCTAATTCTGTTTCCGATGATAAAAACCCATCTGTTTCCACCGAAAAAGCTTTCAGGGGATCGTTTGCAACAGTTTGGCAGCATTTTCGAGTGAATTTCAAAATGTCAGATTTTTGCTGAAATTGTGACCGCGCGGCTTAGGGATTTTTCAAAAAAAAGTTGTTCAGACGTCGAGGGCTAATTCTGTTTCCGATGATAAAAACCCATCTGTTTCCACCGAAAAACATTTCAGGTGATCGTTTCAAACAGTTTGGCAGCATTTTCGAGTGAATTTCAAAATGTCAGATTTTTGCTGAAATTGTGACCGCGCGGCTTAGGGATTTTTCAAAAAAAAGTTGTTCAGACGTCGAGGGCTAATTCTGTTTCCGATGATAAAAACCCATCTGTTTCCACCGAAAAACATTTCAGGGGATCGTTTGCAACAGTTTGGCAGCATTTTCGAGTGAATTTCAAAATGTCATATTTTTGCTGAAATTGTGACCGCGCGGCTTAGGGATTTTTCAAAAAAAAGTTGTTCAGACGTCGAGGGCTA
This sequence comes from Podarcis vaucheri, assembly GCF_965113315.1. Classification (NCBI taxonomy): domain Eukaryota; kingdom Metazoa; phylum Chordata; class Lepidosauria; order Squamata; family Lacertidae; genus Podarcis; species Podarcis vaucheri. The sequence continues at coordinate 92,969,010 of NC_138762.1, read as the reverse complement.
ATTCTGTTTCCGATGATAAAAACCCATCTGTTTCCACCGAAAAAGCTTTCAGGGGATCGTTTGCAACAGTTTGGCAGCATTTTCGAGTGAATTTCAAAATGTCAGATTTTTGCTGAAATTGTGACCGCGCGGCTTAGGGATTTTTGAAAAAAAAGTTGTTCAGACGTCGAGGGCTAATTCTGTTTCTGATGATAAAAACCCATCTGTTTCCACTGAAAAACATTTCAGGGGATCGTTTGCAACAGTTTGGCAGCATTTTCGAGTGAATTTCAAAATGTCAGATTTTTGCTGAAATTGTGACCGCGCGGCTTAGGGTTTTTTCTGAAAAAAGTTGTTCAGACGTTGAGGGCTAATTCTGTTTCTAATGATAAAAACCATCTGTTTCCACCGAAAAACATTTCAGGTGATCGTTTGCAACAGTTTGGCAGCATTTTCGAGTGAATTTCAAAATGTCAGATTTTTGCTGAAATTGTGACCGCGCGGCTTAGGGATTTTGCTGAAAAAAGTTGTTCAGACGTCGAGGGCTAATTCTGTTTCCGATGATAAAAACCCATCTGTTTCCACCGAAAAAGCTTTCAGGGGATCGTTTGCAACAGTTTGGCAGCATTTTCGAGTGAATTTCAAAATGTCAGATTTTTGCTGAAATTGTGACCGCGCGGCTTAGGGATTTTTGAAAAAAAAAGTTGTTCAGACGTTGAGGGCTAATTCTGTTTCTGATGATAAAAACCCATCTGTTTCCACTGAAAAACATTTCAGGGGATCGTTTGCAACAGTTTGGCAGCACTTTCGAGTGAATTTCAAAATGTCAGATTTTTGCTGAAATTGTGACCGCGCGGCTAAGGGATTTTTCTGAAAAAAGTTGTTCAGACGTCGAGGGCTAATTCTGTTTCCGATGATAAAAACCCATCTGTTTCCACCGAAAAAGCTTTCAGGGGATCGTTTGCAACAGTTTGGCAGCATTTTCGAGTGAATTTCAAAATGTCAGATTTTTGCTGAAATTGTGACCGCGCGGCTTAGGGATTTTTCTGAAAAAAGTTGTTCAGACGTCGAGGGCTAATTCTGTTTCCGATGATAAAAACCCATCTGTTTCCACCGAAAAAGCTTTCAGGGGATCGTTTGCAACAGTTTGGCAGCATTTTCGAGTGAATTTCAAAATGTCAGATTTTTGCTGAAATTGTGACCGCGCGGCTTAGGGATTTTTGAAAAAAAAATTGTTCAGACGTCAAGGGCTAATTCTGTTTCTGATGATAAAAACCCATCTGTTTCCACCGAAAAACCTTTCAGGTGATCGTTTGCAACAGTTTGGCAGCATTTTCGAGTGAATTTCAAAATGTCAGATTTTTGCTGAAATTGTGACCGCGCGGCTTAGAGATTTTTCAAAAAAAAGTTGTTCAGACGTCGAGGGCTAATTCTGTTTCCGATGATAAAAACCCATCTGTTTCCACCGAAAAACATTTCAGGTGATCGTTTGCAACAGTTTGGCAGCATTTTCGAGTGAATTTCAAAATGTCAGATTTTTGCTGAAATTGTGACCACGCGGCTTAGGGATTTTTGAAAAAAAAAGTTGTTCAGACGTCGAGGGCTAATTCTGTTTCCGATGATAAAAACCCATCTGTTTCCACCGAAAAACATTTCAGGGGATTGTTTGCAACAGTTTGGCAGCATTTTCGAGTGAATTTCAAAATGTCAGATTTTTGCTGAAATTGTGACCGCGCGGCTTAGGGATTTTGCTGAAAAAAGTTGTTCAGACGTCGAGGGCTAATTCTGTTTCCGATGATAAAAACCCATCTGTTTCCACCGAAAAAGCTTTCAGGGGATCGTTTGCAACAGTTTGGCAGCATTTTCGAGTGAATTTCAAAATGTCAGATTTTTGCTGAAATTGTGACCGCGCGGCTTAGGGATTTTTGAAAAAAAAGTTGTTCAGACGTTGAGGGCTAATTCTGTTTCTGATGATAAAAACCCATCTGTTTCCACTGAAAAACATTTCAGCGGATCGTTTGCAACAGTTTGGCAGCACTTTCGAGTGAATTTCAAAATGTCAGATTTTTGCTGAAATTGTGACCGCGCGGCTTAGGGATTTTTCTGAAAAAAGTTGTTCAGACGTCGAGGGCTAATTCTGTTTCCGATGATAAAAACCCATCTGTTTCCACCGAAAAAGCTTTCAGGGGATCGTTTGCAACAGTTTGGCAGCATTTTCGAGTGAATTTCAAAATGTCAGATTTTTGCTGAAATTGTGACCGCGCGGCTTAGGGATTTTTCTGAAAAAAGTTGTTCAGACGTCGAGGGCTAATTCTGTTTCCGATGATAAAAACCCATCTGTTTCCACCGAAAAAGCTTTCAGGGGATCGTTTGCAACAGTTTGGCAGCATTTTCGAGTGAATTTCAAAATGTCAGATTTTTGCTGAAATTGTGACCGCGCGGCTTAGGGATTTTTGAAAAAAAATTTGTTCAGGTGTCAAGGGCTAATTCTGTTTCTGATGATAAAAACCCATCTGTTTCCACCGAAAAACCTTTCAGGTGATCGTTTGCAACAGTTTGGCAGCATTTTCGAGTGAATTTCAAAATGTCAGATTTTTGCTGAAATTGTGACCGCGCGGCTTAGAGATTTTTCAAAAAAAAGTTGTTCAGACGTCGAGGGCTAATTCTGTTTCCGATGATAAAAACCCATCTGTTTCCACCGAAAAACATTTCAGGTGATCGTTTGCAACAGTTTGGCAGCATTTTCGAGTGAATTTCAAAATGTCAGATTTTTGCTGAAATTGTGACCACGCGGCTTAGGGATTTTTGAAAAAAAAAGTTGTTCAGACGTCGAGGGCTAATTCTGTTTCCGATGATAAAAACCCATCTGTTTCCACCGAAAAACATTTCAGGTGATCGTTTGCAACAGTTTGGCAGCATTTTCGATTGAATTTCAAAATGTCAGATTTTTGCTGAAATTGTGACCGCGCGGCTTAGAGATTTTTCAAAAAAAAGTTGTTCAGAGGTCGAGGGCTAATTCTGTTTCCGATGATAAAAACCCATCTGTTTCCACCGAAAAAGCTTTCAGGGGATCGTTTGCAACAGTTTGGCAGCATTTTCGAGTGAATTTCAAAATGTCATATTTTTGCTGAAATTGTGACCGCGCGGCTTAGGGATTTTGCTGAAAAAAGTTGTTCAGACGTCGAGGGCTAATTCTGTTTCCGATGATAAAAACCCATCTGTTTCCACCGAAAAAGCTTTCAGGGGATCGTTTGGAACAGTTTGGCAGCATTTTCGAGTGAATTTCAAAATGTCAGATTTTTGCTGAAATTGTGACCGCGCGGCTTAGGGATTTTTCAAAAAAAAGTTGTTCAGACGTCGAGGGCTAATTCTGTTTCCGATGATAAAAACCCATCTGTTTCCACCGAAAAAGCTTTCAGGGGATCGTTTGCAACAGTTTGGCAGCATTTTCGAGTGAATTTCAAAATGTCAGATTTTTGCTGAAATTGTGACGGCGCGGCTTAGGGATTTTGCTGAAAAAAGTTGTTCAGACGTCGAGGGCTAATTCTGTTTCCGATGATAAAAACCCATCTGTTTCCACCGAAAAACCTTTCAGGGGATCGTTTGCAACAGTTTGGCAGCATTTTCGAGTGAATTTCAAAATGTCAGATTTTTGCTGAAATTGTGACCGCGCGGCTTAGGGATTTTCCAAAAAAAAGTTGTTCAGACGTCGAGGGCTAATTCTGTTTCCGATGATAAAAACCCATCTGTTTCCACCGAAAAACATTTCAGGTGATCGTTTCAAACAGTTTGGCAGCATTTTCGAGTGAATTTCAAAATGTCAGATTTTTGCTGAAATTGTGACCGCGCGGCTTAGGGATTTTTCAAAAAAAAGTTGTTCAGAGGTCGAGGGCTAATTCTGTTTCCGATGATAAAAACCCATCTGTTTCCACCGAAAAACATTTCAGGTGATCGTTTGCAACAGTTTGGCAGCATTTTCGAGTGAATTTCAAAATGTCAGATTTTTGCTGAAATTGTGACCACGCGGCTTAGGGATTTTGCTGAAAAAAGTTGTTCAGACGTCGAGGACTAATTCTGTTTCCGATGATAAAAAACCATCTGTTTCCACCGAAAAACCTTTCAGGTGATCGTTTGCAACAGTTTGGCAGCATTTTCGAGTGAATTTCAAAATGTCAGATTTTTGCTGAAATTGTGACCGCGCGGCTTAGGGATTTTGCTGAAAAAAGTTGTTCAGAGGTCGAGGGCTAATTCTGTTTCCGATGATAAAAACCCATCTGTTTCCACCGAAAAAGCTTTCAGGGGATCGTTTGCAACAGTTTGGCAGCATTTTCGAGTGAATTTCAAAATGTCAGATTTTTGCTGAAATTGTGACCGCGCGGCTTAGAGATTTTTCAAAAAAAAGTTGTTCAGAGGTCGAGGGCTAATTCTGTTTCCGATGATAAAAACCCATCTGTTTCCACCGAAAAAGCTTTCAGGGGATCGTATGCAACAGTTTGGCAGCATTTTCGAGTGAATTTCAAAATGTCAGATTTTTGCTGAAATTGTGACCGCGCGGCTTAGGGATTTTTCTGAAAAAAGTTGTTCAGACGTCGAGGGCTAATTCTGTTTCCGATGATAAAAACCCATCTGTTTCCACCGAAAAAGCTTTCAGGGGATCGTTTGCAACAGTTTGGCAGCATTTTCGAGTGAATTTCAAAATGTCAGATTTTTGCTGAAATTGTGACCGCGCGGCTTAGGGATTTTTGAAAAAAAAGTTGTTCACACGTCGAGGGCTAATTCTGTTTCTGATGATAAAAACCCATCTGTTTCCACTGAAAAACATTTCAGGGGATCGTTTGCAACAGTTTGGCAGCATTTTCGAGTGAATTTCAAAATGTCAGATTTTTGCTGAAATTGTGACCGCGCGGCCTAGGGATTTTTGAAAAAAAAATTGTTCAGACGTCAAGGGCTAATTCTGTTTCTGATGATAAAAACCCATCTGTTTCCACCGAAAAACCTTTCAGGTGATCGTTTGCAACAGTTTGGCAGCATTTTCGAGTGAATTTCAAAATGTCAGATTTTTGCTGAAATTGTGACCGCGCGGCTTAGAGATTTTTCAAAAAAAAGTTGTTCAGACGTCGAGGGCTAATTCTGTTTCCGATGATAAAAACCCATCTGTTTCCACCGAAAAACATTTCAGGTGATCGTTTGCAACAGTTTGGCAGCATTTTCGAGTGAATTTCAAAATGTCAGATTTTTGCTGAAATTGTGACCACGCGGCTTAGGGATTTTTGAAAAAAAAAGTTGTTCAGCCGTCGAGGGCTAATTCTGTTTCCGATGATAAAAACCCATCTGTTTCCACCGAAAAACATTTCAGGGGATTGTTTGCAACAGTTTGGCAGCATTTTCGAGTGAATTTCAAAATGTCAGATTTTTGCTGAAATTGTGACCGCGCGGCTTAGGGATTTTGCTGAAAAAAGTTGTTCAGACGTCGAGGGCTAATTCTGTTTCCGATGATAAAAACCCATCTGTTTCCACCGAAAAAGCTTTCAGGGGATCGTTTGCAACAGTTTGGCAGCATTTTCGAGTGAATTTCAAAATGTCAGATTTTTGCTGAAATTGTGACCGCGCGGCTTAGGGATTTTTGAAAAAAAAGTTGTTCAGACGTTGAGGGCTAATTCTGTTTCTGATGATAAAAACCCATCTGTTTCCACTGAAAAACATTTCAGGGGATCGTTTGCAACAGTTTGGCAGCACTTTCGAGTGAATTTCAAAATGTCAGATTTTTGCTGAAATTGTGACCGCGCGGCTTAGGGATTTTTCTGAAAAAAGTTGTTCAGACGTCGAGGGCTAATTCTGTTTCCGATGATAAAAACCCATCTGTTTCCACCGAAAAAGCTTTCAGGGGATCGTTTGCAACAGTTTGGCAGCATTTTCGAGTGAATTTCAAAATGTCAGATTTTTGCTGAAATTGTGACCGCGCGGCTTAGGGATTTTTCTGAAAAAAGTTGTTCAGACGTCGAGGGCTAATTCTGTTTCCGATGATAAAAACCCATCTGTTTCCACCGAAAAAGCTTTCAGGGGATCGTTTGCAACAGTTTGGCAGCATTTTCGAGTGAATTTCAAAATGTCAGATTTTTGCTGAAATTGTGACCGCGCGGCTTAGGGATTTTTGAAAAAAAAATTGTTCAGACGTCAAGGGCTAATTCTGTTTCTGATGATAAAAACCCATCTGTTTCCACCGAAAAACCTTTCAGGTGATCGTTTGCAACAGTTTGGCAGCATTTTCGAGTGAATTTCAAAATGTCAGATTTTTGCTGAAATTGTGACCGCGCGGCTTAGAGATTTTTCAAAAAAAAGTTGTTCAGACGTCGAGGGCTAATTCTGTTTCCGATGATAAAAACCCATCTGTTTCCACCGAAAAACATTTCAGGTGATCGTTTGCAACAGTTTGGCAGCATTTTCGAGTGAATTTCAAAATGTCAGATTTTTGCTGAAATTGTGACCACGCGGCTTAGGGATTTTTGAAAAAAAAAGTTGTTCAGACGTCGAGGGCTAATTCTGTTTCCGATGATAAAAACCCATCTGTTTCCACCGAAAAACATTTCAGGTGATCGTTTGCAACAGTTTGGCAGCATTTTCGATTGAATTTCAAAATGTCAGATTTTTGCTGAAATTGTGACCGCGCGGCTTAGAGATTTTTCAAAAAAAAGTTGTTCAGAGGTCGAGGGCTAATTCTGTTTCCGATGATAAAAACCCATCTGTTTCAACCGAAAAAGCTTTCAGGGGATCGTGTGCAACAGTTTGGCAGCATTTTCGAGTGAATTTCAAAATGTCATATTTTTGCTGAAATTGTGACCGCGCGGCTTAGGGATTTTGCTGAAAAAAGTTGTTCAGACGTCGAGGGCTAATTCTGTTTCCGATGATAAAAACCCATCTGTTTCCACCGAAAAAGCTTTCAGGGGATCGTTTGCAACAGTTTGGCAGCATTTTCGAGTGAATTTCAAAATGTCAGATTTTTGCTGAAATTGTGACCGCGCGGCTTAGGGATTTTTCAAAAAAAAGTTGTTCAGACGTCGAGGGCTAATTCTGTTTCCGATGATAAAAACCCATCTGTTTCCACCGAAAAACATTTCAGGTGATCGTTTCAAACAGTTTGGCAGCATTTTCGAGTGAATTTCAAAATGTCAGATTTTTGCTGAAATTGTGACCGCGCGGCTTAGGGATTTTTCAAAAAAAAGTTGTTCAGAGGTCGAGGGCTAATTCTGTTTCCGATGATAAAAACCCATCTGTTTCCACCGAAAAACATTTCAGGTGATCGTTTGCAACAGTTTGGCAGCATTTTCGAGTGAATTTCAAAATGTCAGATTTTTGCTGAAATTGTGACCACGCGGCTTAGGGATTTTGCTGAAAAAAGTTGTTCAGACGTCGAGGACTAATTCTGTTTCCGATGATAAAAAACCATCTGTTTCCACCGAAAAACCTTTCAGGTGATCGTTTGCAACAGTTTGGCAGCATTTTCGAGTGAATTTCAAAATGTCAGATTTTTGCTGAAATTGTGACCGCGCGGCTTAGGGATTTTGCTGAAAAAAGTTGTTCAGAGGTCGAGGGCTAATTCTGTTTCCGATGATAAAAACCCATCTGTTTCCACCGAAAAAGCTTTCAGGGGATCGTTTGCAACAGTTTGGCAGCATTTTCGAGTGAATTTCAAAATGTCAGATTTTTGCTGAAATTGTGACCGCGCGGCTTAGAGATTTTTCAAAAAAAAGTTGTTCAGAGGTCGAGGGCTAATTCTGTTTCCGATGATAAAAACCCATCTGTTTCCACCGAAAAAGCTTTCAGGGGATCGTATGCAACAGTTTGGCAGCATTTTCGAGTGAATTTCAAAATGTCAGATTTTTGCTGAAATTGTGACCGCGCGGCTTAGGGATTTTTCTGAAAAAAGTTGTTCAGACGTCGAGGGCTAATTCTGTTTCCGATGATAAAAACCCATCTGTTTCCACCGAAAAAGCTTTCAGGGGATCGTTTGCAACAGTTTGGCAGCATTTTCGAGTGAATTTCAAAATGTCAGATTTTTGCTGAAATTGTGACCGCGCGGCTTAGGGATTTTTGAAAAAAAAGTTGTTCAGACGTCGAGGGCTAATTCTGTTTCTGATGATAAAAACCCATCTGTTTCCACTGAAAAACATTTCAGGGGATCGTTTGCAACAGTTTGGCAGCATTTTCAAGTGAATTTCAAAATGTCAGATTTTTGCTGAAATTGTGACCGCGCGGCTTAGGGTTTTTTCTGAAAAAAGTTGTTCAGACGTTGAGGGCTAATTCTGTTTCTAATGATAAAAACCCATCTGTTTCCACCGAAAAAGCTTTCAGGGGATCGTTTGCAACAGTTTGGCAGCATTTTCGAGTGAATTTCAAAATGTCAGATTTTTGCTGAAATTGTGACCGCGCGGCTTAGGGATTTTTGAAAAAAAAGTTGTTCAGACGTCGAGGGCTAATTCTGTTTCTGATGATAAAAACCCATCTGTTTCCACCGAAAAAGCTTTCAGGGGATCGTTTGCAACAGTTTGGCAGCATTTTCGAGTGAATTTCAAAATGTCAGATTTTTGCTGAAATTGTGACCACGCGGCTTAGGGATTTTGCTGAAAAAAGTTGTTCAGACGTCGAGGACTAATTCTGTTTCCGATGATAAAAAACCATCTGTTTCCACCGAAAAACCTTTCAGGTGATCGTTTGCAACAGTTTGGCAGCATTTTCGAGTGAATTTCAAAATGTCAGATTTTTGCTGAAATTGTGACCGCGCGGCTTAGGGATTTTGCTGAAAAAAGTTGTTCAGAGGTCGAGGGCTAATTCTGTTTCCGATGATAAAAACCCATCTGTTTCCACCGAAAAAGCTTTCAGGGGATCGTTTGCAACAGTTTGGCAGCATTTTCGAGTGAATTTCAAAATGTCAGATTTTTGCTGAAATTGTGACCGCGCGGCTTAGAGATTTTTCAAAAAAAAGTTGTTCAGAGGTCGAGGGCTAATTCTGTTTCCGATGATAAAAACCCATCTGTTTCCACCGAAAAAGCTTTCAGGGGATCGTATGCAACAGTTTGGCAGCATTTTCGAGTGAATTTCAAAATGTCAGATTTTTGCTGAAATTGTGACCGCGCGGCTTAGGGATTTTGCTGAAAAAAGTTGTTCAGACGTCGAGGGCTAATTCTGTTTCCGATGATAAAAACCCATCTGTTTCCACCGAAAAAGCTTTCAGGGGATTGTTTGCAACAGTTTGGCAGCATTTTCGAGTGAATTTCAAAATGTCAGATTTTTGCTGAAATTGTGACCGCGCGGCTTAGGGATTTTTGAAAAAAAAGTTGTTCAGACGTCGAGGGCTAATTCTGTTTCTGATGATAAAAACCCATCTGTTTCCACTGAAAAACATTTCAGGGGATCGTTTGCAACAGTTTGGCAGCATTTTCAAGTGAATTTCAAAATTTCAGATTTTTGCTGAAATTGTGACCGCGCGGCTTAGGGTTTTTTCTGAAAAAAGTTGTTCAGACGTTGAGGGCTAATTCTGTTTCCGATGATAAAAACCCATCTGTTTCCACCGAAAAACATTTCAGGTGATCGTTTCAAACAGTTTGGCAGCATTTTCGAGTGAATTTCAAAATGTCAGATTTTTACTGAAATTGTGACCGCGCGGCTTAGAGATTTTTCAAAAAAAAGTTGTTCAGAGGTCGAGGGCTAATTCTGTTTCCGATGATAAAAACCCATCTGTTTCCACCGAAAAAGCTTTCAGGGGATCGTTTGCAACAGTTTGGCAGCATTTTCGAGTGAATTTCAAAATGTCATATTTTTGCTGAAATTGTGACCGCGCGGCTTAGAGATTTTTCAAAAAAAAGCTGTTCAGAGGTCGAGGGCTAATTCTGTTTCCGATGATAAAAACCCATCTGTTTCCACCGAAAAAGCTTTCAGGGGATCGTATGCAACAGTTTGGCTGTATTTTCGAGTGAATTTCAAAATGTCAGATTTTTGCTGAATTTGGACCGCGCGGCTTAGGGATTTTGCTGAAAAAAGTTGTTCAGACGTCGAGGGCTAATTCTGTTTCCGATGATAAAAACCCATCTGTTTCCACCGAAAAAGCTTTCAGGGGATCGTTTGCAACAGTTTGGCAGCATTTTCGAGTGAATTTCAAAATGTCAGATTTTTGCTGAAATTGTGACCGCGCGGCTTAGGGATTTTTCAAAAAAAAGTTGTTCAGACGTCGAGGGCTAATTCTGTTTCAGATGATAAAAACCCATCTGTTTCCACTGAAAAAGCTTTCAGGGGATCGTTTGCAACAGTTTGGCAGCATTTTCGAGTGAATTTCAAAATGTCAGATTTTTGCTGAAATTGTGACCACGCGGCTTAGGGATTTTTCAAAAAAAAGTTGTTCAGACATCGAGGGCTAATTCTGTTTCCGATGATAAAAACCCATCTGTTTCCACCGAAAAACATTTCAGGTGATCGTTTGCAACAGTTTGGCAGCATTTTCGAGTGAATTTCAAAATGTCAGATTTTTGCTGAAATTGTGACCACGCGGCTTAGGGATTTTTCAAAAAAAGTTGTTCAGACGTCGAGGGCTAATTCTGTTTCTGATGATAAAAACCCATCTGTTTCCACCGAAAAACATTTCAGGTGATCGTTTCAAACAGTTTGGCAGCATTTTCGAGTGAATTTCAAAATGTCAGATTTTTGCTGAAATTGTGACCGCGCGGCTTAGAGATTTTTCAAAAAAAAGTTGTTCAGAGGTCGAGGGCTAATTCTGTTTCCGATGATAAAAACCCATCTGTTTCCACCGAAAAAGCTTTCAGGGGATCGTATGCAACAGTTTGGCAGCATTTTCGAGTGAATTTCAAAATGTCAGATTTTTGCTGAAATTGTGACCGCGCGGCTTAGGGATTTTGCTGAAAAAAGTTGTTCAGACGTCGAGGGCTAATTCTGTTTCCGATGATAAAAACCCATCTGTTTCCACCGAAAAAGCTTTCAGGGGATTGTTTGCAACAGTTTGGCAGCATTTTCGAGTGAATTTCAAAATGTCAGATTTTTGCTGAAATTGTGACCGCGCGGCTTAGGGATTTTTGAAAAAAAAGTTGTTCAGACGTCGAGGGCTAATTCTGTTTCTGATGATAAAAACCCATCTGTTTCCACTGAAAAACATTTCAGGGGATCGTTTGCAACAGTTTGGCAGCATTTTCAAGTGAATTTCAAAATTTCAGATTTTTGCTGAAATTGTGACCGCGCGGCTTAGGGTTTTTTCTGAAAAAAGTTGTTCAGACGTTGAGGGCTAATTCTGTTTCCGATGATAAAAACCCATCTGTTTCCACCGAAAAACATTTCAGGTGATCGTTTCAAACAGTTTGGCAGCATTTTCGAGTGAATTTCAAAATGTCAGATTTTTACTGAAATTGTGACCGCGCGGCTTAGAGATTTTTCAAAAAAAAGTTGTTCAGAGGTCGAGGGCTAATTCTGTTTCCGATGATAAAAACCCATCTGTTTCCACCGAAAAAGCTTTCAGGGGATCGTTTGCAACAGTTTGGCAGCATTTTCGAGTGAATTTCAAAATGTCATATTTTTGCTGAAATTGTGACCGCGCGGCTTAGAGATTTTTCAAAAAAAAGCTGTTCAGAGGTCGAGGGCTAATTCTGTTTCCGATGATAAAAACCCATCTGTTTCCACCGAAAAAGCTTTCAGGGGATCGTATGCAACAGTTTGGCAGTATTTTCGAGTGAATTTCAAAATGTCAGATTTTTGCTGAATTTGGACCGCGCGGCTTAGGGATTTTGCTGAAAAAAGTTGTTCAGACGTCGAGGGCTAATTCTGTTTCCGATGATAAAAACCCATCTGTTTCCACCGAAAAAGCTTTCAGGGGATCGTTTGCAACAGTTTGGCAGCATTTTCGAGTGAATTTCAAAATGTCAGATTTTTGCTGAAATTGTGACCGCGCGGCTTAGGGATTTTTCAAAAAAAAGTTGTTCAGACGTCGAGGGCTAATTCTGTTTCAGATGATAAAAACCCATCTGTTTCCACTGAAAAAGCTTTCAGGGGATCGTTTGCAACAGTTTGGCAGCATTTTCGAGTGAATTTCAAAATGTCAGATTTTTGCTGAAATTGTGACCACGCGGCTTAGGGATTTTTCAAAAAAAAGTTGTTCAGACATCGAGGGCTAATTCTGTTTCCGATGATAAAAACCCATCTGTTTCCACCGAAAAACATTTCAGGTGATCGTTTGCAACAGTTTGGCAGCATTTTCGAGTGAATTTCAAAATGTCAGATTTTTGCTGAAATTGTGACCACGCGGCTTAGGGATTTTTCAAAAAAAGTTGTTCAGACGTCGAGGGCTAATTCTGTTTCTGATGATAAAAACCCATCTGTTTCCACCGAAAAACATTTCAGGTGATCGTTTCAAACAGTTTGGCAGCATTTTCGAGTGAATTTCAAAATGTCAGATTTTTGCTGAAATTGTGACCGCGCGGCTTAGGGATTTTTCAAAAAAAAGTTGTTCAGAGGTCGAGGGCTAATTCTGTTTCCGATGATAAAAACCCATCTGTTTCCACCGAAAAACATTTCAGGTGATCGTTTGCAACAGTTTGGCAGCATTTTCGAGTGAATTTCAAAATGTCAGATTTTTGCTGAAATTGTGACCACGCGGCTTAGGGATTTTGCTGAAAAAAGTTGTTCAGACGTCGAGGACTAATTCTGTTTCCGATGATAAAAAACCATCTGTTTCCACCGAAAAACCTTTCAGGTGATCGTTTGCAACAGTTTGGCAGCATTTTCGAGTGAATTTCAAAATGTCAGATTTTTGCTGAAATTGTGACCGCGCGGCTTAGGGATTTTGCTGAAAAAAGTTGTTCAGAGGTCGAGGGCTAATTCTGTTTCCGATGATAAAAACCCATCTGTTTCCACCGAAAAAGCTTTCAGGGGATCGTTTGCAACAGTTTGGCAGCATTTTCGAGTGAATTTCAAAATGTCAGATTTTTGCTGAAATTGTGACCGCGCGGCTTAGAGATTTTTCAAAAAAAAGTTGTTCAGAGGTCGAGGGCTAATTCTGTTTCCGATGATAAAAACCCATCTGTTTCCACCGAAAAAGCTTTCAGGGGATCGTATGCAACAGTTTGGCAGCATTTTCGAGTGAATTTCAAAATGTCAGATTTTTGCTGAAATTGTGACCGCGCGGCTTAGGGATTTTTCTGAAAAAAGTTGTTCAGACGTCGAGGGCTAATTCTGTTTCCGATGATAAAAACCCATCTGTTTCCACCGAAAAAGCTTTCAGGGGATCGTTTGCAACAGTTTGGCAGCATTTTCGAGTGAATTTCAAAATGTCAGATTTTTGCTGAAATTGTGACCGCGCGGCTTAGGGATTTTTGAAAAAAAAGTTGTTCAGACGTCGAGGGCTAATTCTGTTTCTGATGATAAAAACCCATCTGTTTCCACTGAAAAACATTTCAGGGGATCGTTTGCAACAGTTTGGCAGCATTTTCAAGTGAATTTCAAAATGTCAGATTTTTGCTGAAATTGTGACCGCGCGGCTTAGGGTTTTTTCTGAAAAAAGTTGTTCAGACGTTGAGGGCTAATTCTGTTTCTAATGATAAAAACCCATCTGTTTCCACCGAAAAACATTTCAGGGGATCGTTTGCAACAGTTTGGCAGCATTTTCGAGTGAATTTCAAAATGTCAGATTTTTGCTGAAATTGTGACCGCGCGGCTTAGGGATTTTGCTGAAAAAAGTTGTTCAGACATCGAGGGCTAATTCTGTTTCCGATGATAAAAACCCATCTGTTTCCACCGAAAAAGCTTTCAGGGGATCGTTTGCAACAGTTTGGCAGCATTTTCGAGTGAATTTCAAAATGTCAGATTTTTGCTGAAATTGTGACCGCGCGGCTTAGGGATTTTTGAAAAAAAAGTTGTTCAGACGTCGAGGGCTAATTCTGTTTCTGATGATAAAAACCCATCTGTTTCCACCGAAAAAGCTTTCAGGGGATCGTTTGCAACAGTTTGGCAGCATTTTCGAGTGAATTTCAAAATGTCAGATTTTTGCTGAAATTGTGACCACGCGGCTTAGGGATTTTGCTGAAAAAAGTTGTTCAGACGTCGAGGACTAATTCTGTTTCCGATGATAAAAAACCATCTGTTTCCACCGAAAAACCTTTCAGGTGATCGTTTGCAACAGTTTGGCAGCATTTTCGAGTGAATTTCAAAATGTCAGATTTTTGCTGAAATTGTGACCGCGCGGCTTAGGGATTTTGCTGAAAAAAGTTGTTCAGAGGTCGAGGGCTAATTCTGTTTCCGATGATAAAAACCCATCTGTTTCCACCGAAAAAGCTTTCAGGGGATCGTTTGCAACAGTTTGGCAGCATTTTCGAGTGAATTTCAAAATGTCAGATTTTTGCTGAAATTGTGACCGCGCGGCTTAGAGATTTTTCAAAAAAAAGTTGTTCAGAGGTCGAGGGCTAATTCTGTTTCCGATGATAAAAACCCATCTGTTTCCACCGAAAAAGCTTTCAGGGGATCGTATGCAACAGTTTGGCAGCATTTTCGAGTGAATTTCAAAATGTCAGATTTTTGCTGAAATTGTGACCGCGCGGCTTAGGGATTTTGCTGAAAAAAGTTGTTCAGACGTCGAGGGCTAATTCTGTTTCCGATGATAAAAACCCATCTGTTTCCACCGAAAAAGCTTTCAGGGGATCGTTTGCAACAGTTTGGCAGCATTTTCGAGTGAATTTCAAAATGTCAGATTTTTGCTGAAATTGTGACCGCGCGGCTTAGGGATTTTTGAAAAAAAAGTTGTTCAGACGTCGAGGGCTAATTCTGTTTCTGATGATAAAAACCCATCTGTTTCCACTGAAAAACATTTCAGGGGATCGTTTGCAACAGTTTGGCAGCATTTTCAAGTGAATTTCAAAATTTCAGATTTTTGCTGAAATTGTGACCGCGCGGCTTAGGGTTTTTTCTGAAAAAAGTTGTTCAGACGTTGAGGGCTAATTCTGTTTCTAATGATAAAAACCCATCTGTTTCCACCGAAAAACATTTCAGGGGATCGTTTGCAACAGTTTGGCAGCATTTTCGAGTGAATTTCAAAATGTCAGATTTTTGCTGAAATTGTGACCGCGCGGCTTAGGGATTTTTCTGAAAAAAGTTGTTCAGACGTCGAGGGCTAATTCTGTTTCCGATGATAAAAACCCATCTGTTTCCACCGAAAAAGCTTTCAGGGGATCGTTTGCAACAGTTTGGCAGCATTTTCGAGTGAATTTCAAAATGTCAGATTTTTGCTGAAATTGTGACCGCGCGGCTTAGGGATTGTTCTGAAAAAAGTTGTTCAGACGTCGAGGGCTAATTCTGTTTCCGATGATAAAAACCCATCTGTTTCCACCGAAAAAGCTTTCAGGGGATCGTTTGCAACAGTTTGGCAGCATTTTCGAGTGAATTTCAAAACGTCAGATTTTTGCTGAAATTGTGACCGCGCGGCTTAGGAATTTTTTTAAAAAAAGTTGTTCAGACGTCGAGGGCTAATTCTGTTTCTGATGATAAAAACCCATCTGTTTCCACCGAAAAACCTTTCAGGTGATCGTTTGCAACAGTTTGGCAGCATTTTCGAGTGAATTTCAAAATGTCAGATTTTTGCTGAAATTGTGACCGCGCGGCTTAGGGATTTTTCAAAAAAAAGTTGTTCAGACGTCGAGGGCTAATTCTGTTTCCGATGATAAAAACCCATCTGTTTCCACCGAAAAACATTTCAGGTGATCGTTTGCAACAGTTTGGCAGCATTTTCGAGTAAATTTCAAAATGTCAGATTTTTGCTGAAATTGTGACCACGCGGCTTAGGGATTTTTGAAAAAAAAGTTGTTCAGACGTCGAGGGCTAATTCTGTTTCCGATGATAAAAACCCATCTGTTTCCACCGAAAAACATTTCAGGTGATCGTTTCAAACAGTTTGGCAGCATTTTCGAGTGAATTTCAAAATGTCAGATTTTTACTGAAATTGTGACCGCGCGGCTTAGAGATTTTTCAAAAAAAAGTTGTTCAGAGGTCGAGGGCTAATTCTGTTTCCGATGATAAAAACCCATCTGTTTCCACCGAAAAAGCTTTCAGGGGATCGTTTGCAACAGTTTGGCAGCATTTTCGAGTGAATTTCAAAATGTCATATTTTTGCTGAAATTGTGACCGCGCGGCTTAGAGATTTTTCAAAAAAAAAGCTGTTCAGAGGTCGAGGGCTAATTCTGTTTCCGATGATAAAAACCCATCTGTTTCCACCGAAAAAGCTTTCAGGGGATCGTATGCAACAGTTTGGCAGTATTTTCGAGTGAATTTCAAAATGTCAGATTTTTGCTGAATTTGGACCGCGCGGCTTAGGGATTTTGCTGAAAAAAGTTGTTCAGACGTCGAGGGCTAATTCTGTTTCCGATGATAAAAACCCATCTGTTTCCACCGAAAAAGCTTTCAGGGGATCGTTTGCAACAGTTTGGCAGCATTTTCGAGTGAATTTCAAAATGTCAGATTTTTGCTGAAATTGTGACCGCGCGGCTTAGGGATTTTTCAAAAAAAAGTTGTTCAGACGTCGAGGGCTAATTCTGTTTCAGATGATAAAAACCCATCTGTTTCCACTGAAAAAGCTTTCAGGGGATCGTTTGCAACAGTTTGGCAGCATTTTCGAGTGAATTTCAAAATGTCAGATTTTTGCTGAAATTGTGACCACGCGGCTTAGGGATTTTTCAAAAAAAAGTTGTTCAGACATCGAGGGCTAATTCTGTTTCCGATGATAAAAACCCATCTGTTTCCACCGAAAAACATTTCAGGTGATCGTTTGCAACAGTTTGGCAGCATTTTCGAGTGAATTTCAAAATGTCAGATTTTTGCTGAAATTGTGACCACGCGGCTTAGGGATTTTTCAAAAAAAGTTGTTCAGACGTCGAGGGCTAATTCTGTTTCTGATGATAAAAACCCATCTGTTTCCACCGAAAAACATTTCAGGTGATCGTTTCAAACAGTTTGGCAGCATTTTCGAGTGAATTTCAAAATGTCAGATTTTTGCTGAAATTGTGACCGCGCGGCTTAGGGATTTTTCAAAAAAAAGTTGTTCAGACGTCGAGGGCTAATTCTGTTTCCGATGATAAAAACCCATCTGTTTCCACCGAAAAAGCTTTCAGGGGATCGTTTGCAACAGTTTGGCAGCATTTTCGAGTGAATTTCAAAATGTCAGATTTTTGCTGAAATTGTGACCACGCGGCTTAGGGATTTTTCAAAAAAAAGTTGTTCAGACATCGAGGGCTAATTCTGTTTCCGATGATAAAAACCCATCTGTTTCCACCGAAAAACATTTCAGGTGATCGTTTGCAACAGTTTGGCAGCATTTTCGAGTGAATTTCAAAATGTCAGATTTTTGCTGAAATTGTGACCACGCGGCTTAGGGATTTTTCAAAAAAAGTTGTTCAGACGTCGAGGGCTAATTCTGTTTCTGATGATAAAAACCCATCTGTTTCCACCGAAAAACATTTCAGGTGATCGTTTGCAACAGTTTGGCAGCATTTTCGAGTGAATTTCAAAATGTCAGATTTTTGCTGAAATTGTGACCGCGCGGCTTAGAGATTTTTCAAAAAAAAGTTGTTCAGAGGTCGAGGGCTAATTCTGTTTCCGATGATAAAAACCCATCTGTTTCCACCAAAAAAGCTTTCAGGGGATCGTTTGCAACAGTTTGGCAGCATTTTCGAGTGAATTTCAAAATGTCAGATTTTTGCTGAAATTGTGACCGCGCGGCTTAGAGATTTTTCAAAAAAAAGTTGTTCAGAGGTCGAGGGCTAATTCTGTTTCCGATGATAAAAACCCATTTGTTTCCACCGAAAAAGCTTTCAGGGGATCGTTTGCAACAGTTTGGCAGCATTTTCGAGTGAATTTCAAAATGTCAGATTTTTGCTGAAATTGTGACCGCGCGGCTTAGGGATTTTGCTGAAAAAAGTTGTTCAGACGTCGAGGGCTAATTCTGTTTCCGATGATAAAAACCCATCTGTTTCCACCGAAAAAGCTTTCAGGGGATCGTTTGCAACAGTTTGGCAGCATTTTCGAGTGAATTTCAAAATGTCAGATTTTTGCTGAAATTGTGGCCGCGCGGCTTAGGGATTTTTCAAAAAAAAGTTGTTCAGACGTCGAGGGCTAATTCTGTTTCCGATGATAAAAACCCATCTGTTTCCACCGAAAAAGCTTTCAGGGGATCGTTTGCAACAGTTTGGCAGCATTTTCGAGTGAATTTCAAAATGTCAGATTTTTGCTGAAATTGTGACCACGCGGCTTAGGGATTTTTCAAAAAAAAGTTGTTCAGACATCGAGGGCTAATTCTGTTTCCGATGATAAAAACCCATCTGTTTCCACCGAAAAACATTTCAGGTGATCGTTTGCAACAGTTTGGCAGCATTTTCGAGTGAATTTCAAAATGTCAGATTTTTGCTGAAATTGTGACCACGCGGCTTAGGGATTTTTCAAAAAAAAGTTGTTCAGACGTCGAGGGCTAATTCTGTTTCTGATGATAAAAACCCATCTGTTTCCACCGAAAAACATTTCAGGTGATCGTTTCAAACAGTTTGGCAGCATTTTCGAGTGAATTTCAAAATGTCAGATTTTTGCTGAAATTGTGACCGCGCGGCTTAGAGATTTTTCAAAAAAAAGTTGTTCAGAGGTCGAGGGCTAATTCTGTTTCCGATGATAAAAACCCATCTGTTTCCACCAAAAAAGCTTTCAGGGGATCGTTTGCAACAGTTTGGCAGCATTTTCGAGTGAATTTCAAAATGTCAGATTTTTGCTGAAATTGTGACCGCGCGGCTTAGAGATTTTTCAAAAAAAAGTTGTTCAGAGGTCGAGGGCTAATTCTGTTTCCGATGATAAAAACCCATCTGTTTCCACCGAAAAAGCTTTCAGGGGATCGTTTGCAACAGTTTGGCAGCATTTTCGAGTGAATTTCAAAATGTCAGATTTTTGCTGAAATTGTGACCGCGCGGCTTAGGGATTTTGCTGAAAAAAGTTGTTCAGACGTCGAGGGCTAATTCTGTTTCCGATGATAAAAACCCATCTGTTTCCACCGAAAAAGCTTTCAGGGGATCGTTTGCAACAGTTTGGCAGCATTTTCGAGTGAATTTCAAAATGTCAGATTTTTGCTGAAATTGTGGCCGCGCGGCTTAGGGATTTTTCAAAAAAAAGTTGTTCAGACGTCGAGGGCTAATTCTGTTTCCGATGATAAAAACCCATCTGTTTCCACCGAAAAACATTTCAGGTGATCGTTTCAAACAGTTTGGCAGCATTTTCGAGTGAATTTCAAAATGTCAGATTTTTGCTGAAATTGTGACCGCGCGGCTTAGAGATTTTTCAAAAGAAAGTTGTTCAGAGGTCGAGGGCTAATTCTGTTTCCGATGATAAAAACCCATCTGTTTCCACCGAAAAAGCTTTCAGGGGATCGTTTGCAACAGTTTGGCAGCATTTTCGAGTGAATTTCAAAATGTCAGATTTTTGCTGAAATTGTGACCGCGCGGCTTAGGGATTTTTCAAAAAAAAGTTGTTCAGACGTCGAGGGCTAATTCTGTTTCCGATGATAAAAACCCATCTGTTTCCACCGAAAAAGCTTTCAGGGGATCGTTTGCAACAGTTTGGCAGCATTTTCGAGTGAATTTCAAAATGTCCGATTTTTGCTGAAATTGTGACCGCGCGGCTTAGGGATTTTTGAAAAAAAAGTTGTTCAGACGACGAGGGCTAATTCTGTTTCTGATGATAAAAACCCATCTGTTTCCACCGAAAAACCTTTCAGGTGATCGTTTGCAACAGTTTGGCAGCATTTTCGAGTGAATTTCAAAATGTCAGATTTTTGCTGAAATTGTGACCGCGCGGCTTAGGGATTTTTCAAAAAAAGGTTGTTCAGACGTCGAGGGCTAATTCTGTTTCCGATGATAAAAACCCATCTGTTTTCACCGAAAAACATTTCAGGTGATCGTTTGCAACAGTTTGGCAGCATTTTCAAGTGAATTTCAAAATGTCAGATTTTTGCTGAAATTGTGACCGCGCGGCTTAGAGATTTTTCAAAAAAAAGTTTTTCAGAGGTCGAGGGCTAATTCTGTTTCCGATGATAAAAACCCATCTGTTTCCACCGAAAAAGCTTTCAGGGGATCGTATGCAACAGTTTGGCAGCATTTTCGATTGAATTTCAAAATGTCAGATTTTTGCTGAAATTGTGACCGCGCGGCTTAGGGATTTTGCTGAAAAAAGTTGTTCAGACGTCGAGGGCTAATTCTGTTTCCGATGATAAAAACCCATCTGTTTCCACCGAAAAACATTTCAGGTGATCGTTTGCAACAGTTTGGCAGCATTTTCGAGTGAATTTCAAAATGTCAGATTTTTGCTGAAATTGTGACCGCGCGGCTTAGAGATTTTTCAAAAAAAAGTTGTTCAGAGGTCGAGGGCTAATTCTGTTTCCGATGATAAAAACCCATCTGTTTCCACCGAAAAAGCTTTCAGGGGATCGTTTGCAACAGTTTGGCAGCATTTTCGAGTGAATTTCAAAATGTCAGATTTTTGCTGAAATTGTAACCGCGCGGCTTAGGGATTTTTGAAAAAAAAGTTGTTCAGACGTCGAGGGCTAATTCTGTTTCTGATGATAAAAACCCATCTGTTTCCACCGAAAAACCTTTCAGGTGATCGTTTGCAACAGTTTGGCAGCATTTTCGAGTGAATTTCAAAATGTCAGATTTTTGCTGAAATTGTGACCGCGCGGCTTAGGGATTTTTCAAAAAAAAGTTGTTCAGACGTCGAGGGCTAATTCTGTTTCCGATGATAAAAACTCATCTGTTTCCACCGAAAAACATTTCAGGTGATCGTTTGCAACAGTTTGGCAGCATTTTCAAGTGAATTTCAAAATGTCAGATTTTTGCTGAAATTGTGACCGCGCGGCTTAGGGATTTTTCAAAAAAAAGTTTTTCAGAGGTCGAGGGCTAATTCTGTTTCCGATGATAAAAACCCATCTGTTTCCACCGAAAAAGCTTTCAGGGGATCGTATGCAACAGTTTGGCAGCATTTTCGAGTGAATTTCAAAATGTCAGATTTTTGCTGAAATTGTGACCGCGCGGCTTAGGGATTTTGCTGAAAAAAGTTGTTCAGACGTCGAGGGCTAATTCTGTTTCCGATGATAAAAACCCATCTTTTTCCACCGAAAAAGCTTTCAGGGGATCGTTTGCAACAGTTTGGCAGCATTTTCGAGTGAATTTCAAAATGTCAGATTTTTGCTGAAATTGTGACCGCGCGGCTTAGGGATTTTTGAAAAAAAAGTTGTTCAGACGTCGAGGGCTAATTCTGTTTCTGATGATAAAAACCCATCTGTTTTCACTGAAAAACATTTCAGGGGATCGTTTGCAACAGTTTGGCAGCATTTTCGAGTGAATTTCAAAATGTCAGATTTTTGCTGAAATTGTGACCGCGCGGCTTAGAGATTTTTCAAAAAAAAGTTTTTCAGAGGTCGAGGGCTAATTCTGTTTCCGATGATAAAAACCCATCTGTTTCCACCGAAAAAGCTTTCAGGGGATCGTATGCAACAGTTTGGCAGCATTTTCGATTGAATTTCAAAATGTCAGATTTTTGCTGAAATTGTGACCGCGCGGCTTAGGGATTTTGCTGAAAAAAGTTGTTCAGACGTCGAGGGCTAATTCTGTTTCCGATGATAAAAACCCATCTGTTTCCACCGAAAAACATTTCAGGTGATCGTTTGCAACAGTTTGGCAGCATTTTCGAGTGAATTTCAAAATGTCAGATTTTTGCTGAAATTGTGACCGCGCGGCTTAGAGATTTTTCAAAAAAAAGTTGTTCAGAGGTCGAGGGCTAATTCTGTTTCCGATGATAAAAACCCATCTGTTTCCACCGAAAAAGCTTTCAGGGGATCGTTTGCAACAGTTTGGCAGCATTTTCGAGTGAATTTCAAAATGTCAGATTTTTGCTGAAATTGTAACCGCGCGGCTTAGGGATTTTTGAAAAAAAAGTTGTTCAGACGTCGAGGGCTAATTCTGTTTCTGATGATAAAAACCCATCTGTTTCCACCGAAAAACCTTTCAGGTGATCGTTTGCAACAGTTTGGCAGCATTTTCGAGTGAATTTCAAAATGTCAGATTTTTGCTGAAATTGTGACCGCGCGGCTTAGGGATTTTTCAAAAAAAAGTTGTTCAGACGTCGAGGGCTAATTCTGTTTCCGATGATAAAAACTCATCTGTTTCCACCGAAAAACATTTCAGGTGATCGTTTGCAACAGTTTGGCAGCATTTTCAAGTGAATTTCAAAATGTCAGATTTTTGCTGAAATTGTGACCGCGCGGCTTAGGGATTTTTCAAAAAAAAGTTTTTCAGAGGTCGAGGGCTAATTCTGTTTCCGATGATAAAAACCCATCTGTTTCCACCGAAAAAGCTTTCAGGGGATCGTATGCAACAGTTTGGCAGCATTTTCGATTGAATTTCAAAATGTCAGATTTTTGCTGAAATTGTGACCGCGCGGCTTAGGGATTTTGCTGAAAAAAGTTGTTCAGACGTCGAGGGCTAATTCTGTTTCCGATGATAAAAACCCATCTTTTTCCACCGAAAAAGCTTTCAGGGGATCGTTTGCAACAGTTTGGCAGCATTTTCGAGTGAATTTCAAAATGTCAGATTTTTGCTGAAATTGTGACCGCGCGGCTTAGGGATTTTTGAAAAAAAAGTTGTTCAGACGTCGAGGGCTAATTCTGTTTCTGATGATAAAAACCCATCTGTTTTCACTGAAAAACATTTCAGGGGATCGTTTGCAACAGTTTGGCAGCATTTTC
Source organism: Podarcis vaucheri (assembly GCF_965113315.1). Classification (NCBI taxonomy): domain Eukaryota; kingdom Metazoa; phylum Chordata; class Lepidosauria; order Squamata; family Lacertidae; genus Podarcis; species Podarcis vaucheri. Next base: position 92,946,224 of record NC_138762.1, on the reverse strand, counting down.
GAGTGAATTTCAAAATGTCAGATTTTTGCTGAAATTGTGACCGCGCGGCTTAGGGTTTTTTCTGAAAAAAGTTGTTCAGACGTTGAGGGCTAATTCTGTTTCTAATGATAAAAACCCATCTGTTTCCACCGAAAAACATTTCAGAGGATCGTTTGCAACAGTTTGGCAGCATTTTCGAGTGAATTTCAAAATGTCAGATTTTTGCTGAAATTGTGACCGCGCGGCTTAGGGATTTTGCTGAAAAAAGTTGTTCAGACGTCGAGGGCTAATTCTGTTTCCGATGATAAAAACCCATCTGTTTCCACCGAAAAAGCTTTCAGGGGATCGTTTGCAACAGTTTGGCAGCATTTTCGAGTGAATTTCAAAATGTCAGATTTTTGCTGAAATTGTGACCGCGCGGCTTAGGGATTTTTGAAAAAAAAGTTGTTCAGACGTCGAGGGCTAATTCTGTTTCTGATGATAAAAACCCATCTGTTTCCACTGAAAAACATTTCAGGGGATCGTTTGCAACAGTTTGGCAGCATTTTCGAGTGAATTTCAAAATGTCAGATTTTTGCTGAAATTGTGACCGCGCGGCTTAGGGATTTTTCTGAAAAAAGTTGTTCAGACGTCGAGGGCTAATTCTGTTTCCGATGATAAAAACCCATCTGTTTCCACCGAAAAAGCTTTCAGGGGATCGTTTGCAACAGTTTGGCAGCATTTTCGAGTGAATTTCAAAATGTCAGATTTTTGCTGAAATTGTAACCGCGCGGCTTAGGGATTTTTGAAAAAAAAGTTGTTCAGACGTCGAGGGCTAATTCTGTTTCTGATGATAAAAACCCATCTGTTTCCACCGAAAAACCTTTCAGGTGATCGTTTGCAACAGTTTGGCAGCATTTTCGAGTGAATTTCAAAATGTCAGATTTTTGCTGAAATTGTGACCGCGCGGCTTAGGGATTTTTCAAAAAAAAGTTGTTCAGACGTCGAGGGCTAATTCTGTTTCCGATGATAAAAACTCATCTGTTTCCACCGAAAAACATTTCAGGTGATCGTTTGCAACAGTTTGGCAGCATTTTCAAGTGAATTTCAAAATGTCAGATTTTTGCTGAAATTGTGACCGCGCGGCTTAGGGATTTTTCAAAAAAAAGTTTTTCAGAGGTCGAGGGCTAATTCTGTTTCCGATGATAAAAACCCATCTGTTTCCACCGAAAAAGCTTTCAGGGGATCGTATGCAACAGTTTGGCAGCATTTTCGATTGAATTTCAAAATGTCAGATTTTTGCTGAAATTGTGACCGCGCGGCTTAGGGATTTTGCTGAAAAAAGTTGTTCAGACGTCGAGGGCTAATTCTGTTTCCGATGATAAAAACCCATCTTTTTCCACCGAAAAAGCTTTCAGGGGATCGTTTGCAACAGTTTGGCAGCATTTTCGAGTGAATTTCAAAATGTCAGATTTTTGCTGAAATTGTGACCGCGCGGCTTAGGGATTTTTGAAAAAAAAGTTGTTCAGACGTCGAGGGCTAATTCTGTTTCTGATGATAAAAACCCATCTGTTTTCACTGAAAAACATTTCAGGGGATCGTTTGCAACAGTTTGGCAGCATTTTCGAGTGAATTTCAAAATGTCAGATTTTTGCTGAAATTGTGACCGCGCGGCTTAGGGTTTTTTCTGAAAAAAGTTGTTCAGACGTTGAGGGCTAATTCTGTTTCTAATGATAAAAACCCATCTGTTTCCACCGAAAAACATTTCAGAGGATCGTTTGCAACAGTTTGGCAGCATTTTCGAGTGAATTTCAAAATGTCAGATTTTTGCTGAAATTGTGACCGCGCGGCTTAGGGATTTTGCTGAAAAAAGTTGTTCAGACGTCGAGGGCTAATTCTGTTTCCGATGATAAAAACCCATCTGTTTCCACCGAAAAAGCTTTCAGGGGATCGTTTGCAACAGTTTGGCAGCATTTTCGAGTGAATTTCAAAATGTCAGATTTTTGCTGAAATTGTGACCGCGCGGCTTAGGGATTTTTGAAAAAAAAGTTGTTCAGACGTCGAGGGCTAATTCTGTTTCTGATGATAAAAACCCATCTGTTTCCACTGAAAAACATTTCAGGGGATCGTTTGCAACAGTTTGGCAGCATTTTCGAGTGAATTTCAAAATGTCAGATTTTTGCTGAAATTGTGACCGCGCGGCTTAGGGATTTTTCTGAAAAAAGTTGTTCAGACGTCGAGGGCTAATTCTGTTTCCGATGATAAAAACCCATCTGTTTCCACCGAAAAAGCTTTCAGGGGATCGTTTGCAACAGTTTGGCAGCATTTTCGAGTGAATTTCAAAATGTCAGATTTTTGCTGAAATTGTGACCGCGCGGCTTAGGGATTTTTCTGAAAAAAGTTGTTCAGACGTCGAGGGCTAATTCTGTTTCCGATGATAAAAACCCATCTGTTTCCACCGAAAAAGCTTTCAGGGGATCGTTTGCAACAGTTTGGCAGCATTTTCGAGTGAATTTCAAAATGTCAGATTTTTGCTGAAATTGTGACCGCGCGGCTTAGGGATTTTTGAAAAAAAAGTTGTTCAGACGTCGAGGGCTAATTCTGTTTCTGATGATAAAAACCCATCTGTTTCCACCGAAAAACCTTTCAGGTGATCGTTTGCAACAGTTTGGCAGCATTTTCGAGTGAATTTCAAAATGTCAGATTTTTGCTGAAATTGTGACCGCGCGGCTTAGGGATTTTTCAAAAAAAAGTTGTTCAGACGTCGAGGGCTAATTCTGTTTCCGATGATAAAAACCCATCTGTTTCCACCGAAAAACATTTCAGGTGATCGTTTGCAACAGTTTGGCAGCATTTTCGAGTGAATTTCAAAATGTCAGATTTTTGCTGAAATTGTGACCGCGCGGCTTAGAGATTTTTCAAAAAAAAGTTTTTCAGAGGTCGAGGGCTAATTCTGTTTCCGATGATAAAAACCCATCTGTTTCCACCGAAAAAGCTTTCAGGGGATCGTTTGCAACAGTTTGGCAGCATTTTCGAGTGAATTTCAAAATGTCAGATTTTTGCTGAAATTGTGACCGCGCGGCTTATGGATTTTTCTGAAAAAAGTTGTTCAGACGTTGAGGGCTAATTCTGTTTCCGTTGATAAAAACCCATCTGTTTCCACCGAAAAAGCTTTCAGGGGATCGTTTGCAACAGTTTGGCAGCATTTTCGAGTGAATTTCAAAATGTCAGATTTTTGCTGAAATTGTGACCGCGCGGCTTAGGGATTTTTGAAAAAAAAGTTGTTCAGACGTCGAGGGCTAATTCTGTTTCCGATGATAAAAACCCATCTGTTTTCACTGAAAAACATTTCAGGGGATCGTTTGCAACAGTTTGGCAGCATTTTCGAGTGAATTTCAAAATGTCAGATTTTTGCTGAAATTGTGACCGCGCGGCTTAGGGTTTTTTCTGAAAAAAGTTGTTCAGACGTTGAGGGCTAATTCTGTTTCTAATGATAAAAACCCATCTGTTTCCACCGAAAAACATTTCAGGGGATCGTTTGCAACAGTTTGGCAGCATTTTCGAGTGAATTTCAAAATGTCAGATTTTTGCTGAAATTGTGACCGCGCGGCTTAGGGATTTTGCTGAAAAAAGTTGTTCAGACGTCGAGGGCTAATTCTGTTTCCGATGATAAAAACCCATCTGTTTCCACCGAAAAAGCTTTCAGGGGATCGTTTGCAACAGTTTGGCAGCATTTTCGAGTGAATTTCAAAATGTCAGATTTTTGCTGAAATTGTGACCGCGCGGCTTAGGGATTTTTCTGAAAAAAGTTGTTCAGACGTCGAGGGCTAATTCTGTTTCTGATGATAAAAACCCATCTGTTTCCACTGAAAAACATTTCAGGGGATCGTTTGCAACAGTTTGGCAGCATTTTCGAGTGAATTTCAAAATGTCAGATTTTTGCTGAAATTGTGACCGCGCGGCTTAGGGATTTTTCTGAAAAAAGTTGTTCAGACGTCGAGGGCTAATTCTGTTTCCGATGATAAAAACCCATCTGTTTCCACCGAAAAAGCTTTCAGGGGATCGTTTGCAACAGTTTGGCAGCATTTTCGAGTGAATTTCAAAATGTCAGATTTTTGCTGAAATTGTGACCGCGCGGCTTAGGGATTTTTCTGAAAAAAGTTGTTCAGACGTCGAGGGCTAATTCTGTTTCCGATGATAAAAACCCATCTGTTTCCACCGAAAAAGCTTTCAGGGGATCGTTTGCAACAGTTTGGCAGCATTTTCGAGTGAATTTCAAAATGTCAGATTTTTGCTGAAATTGTGACCGCGCGGCTTAGGGATTTTTGAAAAAAAAGTTGTTCAGACGTCGAGGGCTAATTCTGTTTCTGATGATAAAAACCCATCTGTTTCCACCGAAAAACCTTTCAGGTGATCGTTTGCAACAGTTTGGCAGCATTTTCGAGTGAATTTCAAAATGTCAGATTTTTGCTGAAATTGTGACCGCGCGGCTTAGGGATTTTTCAAAAAAAAGTTGTTCAGACGTCGAGGGCTAATTCTGTTTCCGATGATAAAAACCCATCTGTTTCCACCGAAAAACATTTCAGGTGATCGTTTGCAACAGTTTGGCAGCATTTTCGAGTGAATTTCAAAATGTCAGATTTTTGCTGAAATTGTGACCGCGCGGCTTAGAGATTTTTCAAAAAAAAGTTTTTCAGAGGTCGAGGGCTAATTCTGTTTCCGATGATAAAAACCCATCTGTTTCCACCGAAAAAGCTTTCAGGGGATCGTTTGCAACAGTTTGGCAGCATTTTCGAGTGAATTTCAAAATGTCAGATTTTTGCTGAAATTGTGACCGCGCGGCTTATGGATTTTTCTGAAAAAAGTTGTTCAGACGTTGAGGGCTAATTCTGTTTCCGTTGATAAAAACCCATCTGTTTCCACCGAAAAAGCTTTCAGGGGATCGTTTGCAACAGTTTGGCAGCATTTTCGAGTGAATTTCAAAATGTCAGATTTTTGCTGAAATTGTGACCGCGCGGCTTAGGGATTTTTGAAAAAAAAGTTGTTCAGACGTCGAGGGCTAATTCTGTTTCCGATGATAAAAACCCATCTGTTTCCACCGAAAAACATTTCAGGTGATCGTTTGCAACAGTTTGGCAGCATTTTCGAGTAAATTTCAAAATGTCAGATTTTTGCTGAAATTGTGACCGCGCGGCTTAGAGATTTTTCAAAAAAAAGTTGTTCAGAGGTCGAGGGCTAATTCTGTTTCCGATGATAAAAACCCATCTGTTTCCACCGAAAAACATTTCAGGGGATCGTTTGCAACAGTTTGGCAGCATTTTCGAGTGAATTTCAAAATGTCAGATTTTTGCTGAAATTGTGACCGCGCGGCTTAGGGATTTTTCTGAAAAAAGTTGTTCAGACGTCGAGGGCTAATTCTGTTTCCGATGATAAAAACCCATCTGTTTCCAACGAAAAAGCTTTCAGGGGATCGTTTGCAACAGTTTGGCAGCATTTTCGAGTGAATTTCAAAATGTCAGATTTTTGCTGAAATTGTGACCCCGCGGCTTAGGGATTTTTGAAAAAAAAGTTGTTCAGACGTCGAGGGCTAATTCTGTTTCTGATGATAAAAACCCATCTGTTTCCACCGAAAAACCTTTCAGGTGATCGTTTGCAACAGTTTGGCAGCATTTTTGAGTGAATTTCAAAATGTCAGATTTTTGCTGAAATTGTGACCGCGCGGCTTAGGGATTTTTCAAAAAAAAGTTGTTCAGACGTCGAGGGCTAATTCTGTTTCCGATGATAAAAACCCATCTGTTTCCACCGAAAAACATTTCAGGTGATCGTTTGCAACAGTTTGGCAGCATTTTCGAGTGAATTTCAAAATGTCAGATTTTTGCTGAAATTGTGACCGCGCGGCTTAGAGATTTTTCAAAAAAAAGTTTTTCAGAGGTCGAGGGCTAATTCTGTTTCCGATGATAAAAACCCATCTGTTTCCACCGAAAAAGCTTTCAGGGGATCGTTTGCAACAGTTTGGCAGCATTTTCGAGTGAATTTCAAAATGTCAGATTTTTGCTGAAATTGTGACCGCGCGGCTTAGGGATTTTTCTGAAAAAAGTTGTTCAGACGTTGAGGGCTAATTCTGTTTCCGTTGATAAAAACCCATCTGTTTCCACCGAAAAAGCTTTCAGGGGATCGTTTGCAACAGTTAGGCAGCATTTTCGAGTGAATTTCAAAATGTCAGATTTTTGCTGAAATTGTGACCGCGCGGCTTAGGGATTTTTGAAAAAAAAGTTGTTCAGACGTCGAGGGCTAATTCTGTTTCCGATGATAAAAACCCATCTGTTTCCACCGAAAAAGCTTTCAGGGGATCGTTTGCAACAGTTTGGCAGCATTTTCGAGTGAATTTCAAAATGTCAGATTTTTGCTGAAATTGTGACCGCGCGGCTTAGGGATTTTTCTGAAAAAAGTTGTTCAGACGTCGAGGGCTAATTCTGTTTCCGATGATAAAAACCCATCTGTTTCCACCGAAAAAGCTTTCAGGGGATCGTTTGCAACAGTTTGGCAGCATTTTCGAGTGAATTTCAAAATGTCAGATTTTTGCTGAAATTGTGACCGCGCGGCTTAGGGATTTTTGAAAAAAAAGTTGTTCAGACGTCGAGGGCTAATTCTGTTTCCGATGATAAAAACCCATCTGTTTCCACCGAAAAACATTTCAGGTGATCGTTTGCAACAGTTTGGCAGCATTTTCGAGTAAATTTCAAAATGTCAGATGTTTGCTGAAATTGTGACCGCGCGGCTTAGAGATTTTTCAAAAAAAAGTTGTTCAGAGGTCGAGGGCTAATTCTGTTTCCGATGATAAAAACCCATCTGTTTCCACCGAAAAAGCTTTCAGGGGATCGTTTGCAACAGTTTGGCAGCATTTTCGAGTGAATTTCAAAATGTCAGATTTTTGCTGAAATTGTGACCGTGCGGCTTAGGGATTTTGCTGAAAAAAGTTGTTCAGACGTCGAGGGCTAATTCTGTTTCCGATGATAAAAACCCATCTGTTTCCACCGAAAAAGCTTTCAGGGGATCGTTTGCAACAGTTTGGCAGCATTTTCGAGTGAATTTCAAAATGTCAGATTTTTGCTGAAATTGTGACCGCGCGGCTTAGGGTTTTTTCTGAAAAAATTTGTTCAGACGTTGAGGGCTAATTCTGTTTCTAATGATAAAAACCCATCTGTTTCCACCGAAAAACATTTCAGGGGATCGTTTGCAACAGTTTGGCAGCATTTTCGAGTGAATTTCAAAATGTCAGATTTTTGCTGAAATTGTGACCGCGCGGCTTAGGGATTTTTCTGAAAAAAGTTGTTCAGACGTCGAGGGCTAATTCTGTTTCCGATGATAAAAACCCATCTGTTTCCACCGAAAAAGCTTTCAGGGGATCGTTTGCAACAGTTTGGCAGCCTTTGCGAGTGAATTTCAAAATGTCAATTTTTGCTGAAATTGTGACCGCACGGCTTAGGGTTTTTTCAAAAAAAGTTGTTCAGAGGTCTAGGGCTAATTCTGTTTCCGATGATAAAAACCCATCTGTTTCCACCGAAAAACATTTCAGGTGATCGTTTGCAACAGTTTGGCAGCATTTTCGAGTGAATTTCAAAATGTCAGATTTTTGCTGAAATTGTGACCGCGCGGCTTAGGGATTTTTGAAAAAAAAGTTGTTCAGACGTCGAGGGCTAATTCTGTTTCCGATGATAAAAACCCATCTGTTTCCACCGAAAAAGCTTTCAGGGGATCGTTTGCAACAGTTTGGCAGCATTTTCGAGTGAATTTCAAAATGTCAGATTTTTGCTGAAATTGTGACCGCGCGGCTTAGGGATTTTTCTGAAAAAAGTTGTTCAGACGTCGAGGGCTAATTCTGTTTCCGATGATAAAAACCCATCTGTTTCCACCGAAAAAGCTTTCAGGGGATCGTTTGCAACAGTTTGGCAGCATTTTCGAGTGAATTTCAAAATGTCAGATTTTTGCTGAAATTGTAACCGCGCGGCTTAGGGATTTTTGAAAAAAAAGTTGTTCAGACGTCGAGGGCTAATTCTGTTTCCGATGATAAAAACCCATCTGTTTCCACCGAAAAACATTTCAGGTGATCGTTTGCAACAGTTTGGCAGCATTTTCGAGTAAATTTCAAAATGTCAGATGTTTGCTGAAATTGTGACCGCGCGGCTTAGAGATTTTTCAAAAAAAAGTTGTTCAGAGGTCGAGGGCTAATTCTGTTTCCGATGATAAAAACCCATCTGTTTCCACCGAAAAAGCTTTCAGGGGATCGTTTGCAACAGTTTGGCAGCATTTTCGAGTGAATTTCAAAATGTCAGATTTTTGCTGAAATTGTGACCGTGCGGCTTAGGGATTTTTCTGAAAAAAGTTGTTCAGACGTCGAGGGCTAATTCTGTTTCCGATGATAAAAACCCATCTGTTTCCACCGAAAAAGCTTTCAGGGGATCGTTTGCAACAGTTTGGAAGCCTTTGCGAGTGAATTTCAAAATGTCAATTTTTGCTGAAATTGTGACCGCACGGCTTAGGGTTTTTTCAAAAAAAGTTGTTCAGAGGTCTAGGGCTAATTCTGTTTCCGATGATAAAAACCCATCTGTTTCCACCGAAAAACATTTCAGGTGATCGTTTGCAACAGTTTGGCAGCATTTTCGAGTGAATTTCAAAATGTCAGATTTTTGCTGAAATTGTGACCGCGCGGCTTAGGGATTTTTGAAAAAAAAGTTGTTCAGACGTCGAGGGCTAATTCTGTTTCCGATGATAAAAACCCATCTGTTTCCACCGAAAAACATTTCAGGTGATCGTTTGCAACAGTTTGGCAGCATTTTCGAGTAAATTTCAAAATGTCAGATTTTTGCTGAAATTGTGACCGCGCGGCTTAGAGATTTTTCAAAAAAAAGTTGTTCAGAGGTCGAGGGCTAATTCTGTTTCCGATGATAAAAACCCATCTGTTTCCACCGAAAAAGCTTTCAGGGGATCGTTTGCAACAGTTTGGCAGCATTTTCGAGTGAATTTCAAAATGTCAGATTTTTGCTGAAATTGTGACCGCGCGGCTTAGGGATTTTGCTGAAAAAAGTTGTTCAGACGTCGAGGGCTAATTCTGTTTCCGATGATAAAAACCCATCTGTTTCCACCGAAAAAGCTTTCAGGGGATCGTTTGCAACAGTTTGGCAGCATTTTCGAGTGAATTTCAAAATGTCAGATTTTTGCTGAAATTGTGACCGCGCGGCTTAGGGATTTTTCTGAAAAAAGTTGTTCAGACGTCGAGGGCTAATTCTGTTTCCGATGATAAAAACCCATCTGTTTCCACCGAAAAAGCTTTCAGGTGATCGTTTGCAACAGTTTGGCAGCATTTTCGAGTGAATTTCAAAATGTCAGATTTTTGCTGAAATTGTGACCGCGCGGCTTAGGGATTTTTGAAAAAAAAGTTGTTCAGACGTCGAGGGCTAATTCTGTTTCCGATGATAAAAACCCATCTGTTTCCACCGAAAAACATTTCAGGTGATCGTTTGCAACAGTTTGGCAGCATTTTCGAGTAAATTTCAAAATGTCAGATTTTTGCTGAAATTGTGACCGCGCGGCTTAGAGATTTTTCAAAAAAAAGTTGTTCAGAGGTCGAGGGCTAATTCTGTTTCCGATGATAAAAACCCATCTGTTTCCACCGAAAAAGCTTTCAGGGGATCGTTTGCAACAGTTTGGCAGCATTTTCGAGTGAATTTCAAAATGTCAGATTTTTGCTGAAATTGTGACCGTGCGGCTTAGGGATTTTGCTGAAAAAAGTTGTTCAGACGTCGAGGGCTAATTCTCTTTCCGATGATAAAAACCCATCTGTTTCCACCGAAAAAGCTTTCAGGGGATCGTTTGCAACAGTTTGGCAGCATTTTCGAGTTAATTTCAAAATGTCAGATTTTTGCTGAAATTGTGACCACGCGGCTTAGGGATTTTTGAAAAAAAAGTTGTTCAGACGTCGAGGGCTAATTCTGTTTCTGATGATAAAAACCCATCTGTTTCCACTGAAAAACATTTCAGGGGATCGTTTGCAACAGTTTGGCAGCATTTTCGAGTGAATTTCAAAATGTCAGATTTTTGCTGAAATTGTGACCGCGCGGCTTAGGGTTTTTTCTGAAAAAAATTGTTCAGACGTTGAGGGCTATTTCTGTTTCTAATGATAAAAACCCATCTGTTTCCACCGAAAAACATTTCAGGGGATCGTTTGCAACAGTTTGGCAGCATTTTCGAGTGAATTTCAAAATGTCAGATTTTTGCTGAAATTGTGACCGCGCGGCTTAGGGATTTTTCTGAAAAAAGTTGTTCAGACGTCGAGGGCTAATTCTGTTTCCGATGATAAAAACCCATCTGTTTCCACCGAAAAAGCTTTCAGGGGATCGTTTGCAACAGTTTGGCAGCCTTTGCGAGTGAATTTCAAAATGTCAGATTTTTGCTGAAATTGTGACCGCGCGGCTTAGGGTTTTTTCAAAAAAAGTTGTTCAGAGGTCTAGGGCTAATTCTGTTTCCGATGATAAAAACCCATCTGTTTCCACCGAAAAAGCTTTCAGGTGATCGTTTGCAACAGTTTGGCAGCATTTTCGAGTGAATTTCAAAATGTCAGATTTTTGCTGAAATTGTGACCGCGCGGCTTAGGGATTTTTGAAAAAAAAGTTGTTCAGACGTCGAGGGCTAATTCTGTTTCCGATGATAAAAACCCATCTGTTTCCACCGAAAAACATTTCAGGTGATCGTTTGCAACAGTTTGGCAGCATTTTCGAGTAAATTTCAAAATGTCAGATTTTTGCTGAAATTGTGACCGCGCGGCTTAGAGATTTTTCAAAAAAAAGTTGTTCAGAGGTCGAGGGCTAATTCTGTTTCCGATGATAAAAACCCATCTGTTTCCACCGAAAAAGGTTTCAGGGGATCGTTTGCAACAGTTTGGCAGCATTTTCGAGTGAATTTCAAAATGTCAGATTTTTGCTGAAATTGTGACCGCGCGGCTTAGGGATTTTTGAAAAAAAAGTTGTTCAGACGTCGAGGGCTAATTCTGTTTCTGATGATAAAAACCCATCTGTTTCCACTGAAAAACATTTCAGGGGATCGTTTGCAACAGTTTGGCAGCATTTTCGAGTGAATTTCAAAATGTCAGATTTTTGCTGAAATTGTGACCGCGCGGCTTAGGTTTTTTTCTGAAAAAATTTGTTCAGACGTTGAGGGCTAATTCTGTTTCTAATGATAAAAACCCATCTGTTTCCACCGAAAAATATTTCAGGGGATCGTTTGCAACAGTTTGGCAGCATTTTCGAGTGAATTTCAAAATGTCAGATTTTTGCTGAAATTGTGACCGCGCGGCTTAGGGATTTTTCTGAAAAAAGTTGTTCAGACGTCGAGGGCTAATTCTGTTTCCGATGATAAAAACCCATCTGTTTCCACCGAAAAAGCTTTCAGGGGATCGTTTGCAACAGTTTGGCAGCATTTTCGAGTGAATTTCAAAATGTCCGATTTTTGCTGAAATTGTGACCGTGCGGCTTAAGGATTTTTGAAAAAAAAGTTGTTCAGACGTCGAGGGCTAATTCTGTTTCTGATGATAAAAACCCATCTGTTTCCACCGAAAAACCTTTCAGGTGATCGTTTGCAACAGTTTGGCAGCATTTTCGAGTGAATTTCAAAATGTCAGATTTTTGCTGAAATTGTGACCACGCGGCTTAGGGATTTTTCAAAAAAAAGTTGTTCAGACGTCGAGGGCTAATTCTCTTTCCGATGATAAAAACCCATCTGTTTCCACCGAAAAACATTTCAGGTGATCGTTTGCAACAGTTTGGCAGCATTTTCGAGTGAATTTCAAAATGTCAGATTTTTGCTGAAATTGTGACCGCGCGGCTTAGAGATTTTTCAAAAAAAAGTTTTTCAGAGGTCGAGGGCTAATTCTGTTTCCGATGATAAAAACCCATCTGTTTCCACCGAAAAAGCTTTCAGGGGATCGTTTGCAACAGTTTGGCAGCATTTTCGAGTGAATTTCAAAATGTCAGATTTTTGCTGAAATTGTGACCGCGCGGCTTAGGGATTTTTCTGAAAAAAGTTGTTCAGACGTCGAGGGCTAATTCTGTTTCCGATGATAAAAACCCATCTGTTTCCACCGAAAAAGCTTTCAGGGGATCGTTTGCAACAGTTTGGCAGCATTTTCGAGTGAATTTCAAAATGTCAGATTTTTGCTGAAATTGTAACCGCGCGGCTTAGGGATTTTTGAAAAAAAAGTTGTTCAGACGTCGAGGGCTAATTCTGTTTCCGATGATAAAAACCCATCTGTTTCCACCGAAAAACATTTCAGGTGATCGTTTGCAACAGTTTGGCAGCATTTTCGAGTAAATTTCAAAATGTCAGATGTTTGCTGAAATTGTGACCGCGCGGCTTAGAGATTTTTCAAAAAAAAGTTGTTCAGAGGTCGAGGGCTAATTCTGTTTCCGATGATAAAAACCCATCTGTTTCCACCGAAAAAGCTTTCAGGGGATCGTTTGCAACAGTTTGGCAGCATTTTCGAGTGAATTTCAAAATGTCAGATTTTTGCTGAAATTGTGACCGTGCGGCTTAGGGATTTTTCTGAAAAAAGTTGTTCAGACGTCGAGGGCTAATTCTGTTTCCGATGATAAAAACCCATCTGTTTCCACCGAAAAAGCTTTCAGGGGATCGTTTGCAACAGTTTGGAAGCCTTTGCGAGTGAATTTCAAAATGTCAATTTTTGCTGAAATTGTGACCGCACGGCTTAGGGTTTTTTCAAAAAAAGTTGTTCAGAGGTCTAGGGCTAATTCTGTTTCCGATGATAAAAACCCATCTGTTTCCACCGAAAAACATTTCAGGTGATCGTTTGCAACAGTTTGGCAGCATTTTCGAGTGAATTTCAAAATGTCAGATTTTTGCTGAAATTGTGACCGCGCGGCTTAGGGATTTTTGAAAAAAAAGTTGTTCAGACGTCGAGGGCTAATTCTGTTTCCGATGATAAAAACCCATCTGTTTCCACCGAAAAACATTTCAGGTGATCGTTTGCAACAGTTTGGCAGCATTTTCAAGTGAATTTCAAAATGTCAGATTTTTGCTGAAATTGTGACCGCGCGGCTTAGAGATTTTTCAAAAAAAAGTTGTTCAGAGGTCGAGGGCTAATTCTGTTTCCGATGATAAAAACCCATCTGTTTCCACCGAAAAAGCTTTCAGGGGATCGTTTGCAACAGTTTGGCAGCATTTTCGAGTGAATTTCAAAATGTCAGATTTTTGCTGAAATTGTGACCGCGCGGCTTAGGGATTTTGCTGAAAAAAGTTGTTCAGACGTCGAGGGCTAATTCTGTTTCCGATGATAAAAACCCATCTGTTTCCACCGAAAAAGCTTTCAGGGGATCGTTTGCAACAGTTTGGCAGCATTTTCGAGTGAATTTCAAAATGTCAGATTTTTGCTGAAATTGTGACCGCGCGGCTTAGGGATTTTTCTGAAAAAAGTTGTTCAGACGTCGAGGGCTAATTCTGTTTCCGATGATAAAAACCCATCTGTTTCCACCGAAAAAGCTTTCAGGTGATCGTTTGCAACAGTTTGGCAGCATTTTCGAGTGAATTTCAAAATGTCAGATTTTTGCTGAAATTGTGACCGCGCGGCTTAGGGATTTTTGAAAAAAAAGTTGTTCAGACGTCGAGGGCTAATTCTGTTTCCGATGATAAAAACCCATCTGTTTCCACCGAAAAACATTTCAGGTGATCGTTTGCAACAGTTTGGCAGCATTTTCGAGTAAATTTCAAAATGTCAGATTTTTGCTGAAATTGTGACCGCGCGGCTTAGAGATTTTTCAAAAAAAAGTTGTTCAGAGGTCGAGGGCTAATTCTGTTTCCGATGATAAAAACCCATCTGTTTCCACCGAAAAAGCTTTCAGGGGATCGTTTGCAACAGTTTGGCAGCATTTTCGAGTGAATTTCAAAATGTCAGATTTTTGCTGAAATTGTGACCGTGCGGCTTAGGGATTTTGCTGAAAAAAGTTGTTCAGACGTCGAGGGCTAATTCTGTTTCCGATGATAAAAACCCATCTGTTTCCACCGAAAAAGCTTTCAGGGGATCGTTTGCAACAGTTTGGCAGCATTTTCGAGTTAATTTCAAAATGTCAGATTTTTGCTGAAATTGTGACCACGCGGCTTAGGGATTTTTGAAAAAAAAGTTGTTCAGACGTCGAGGGCTAATTCTGTTTCTGATGATAAAAACCCATCTGTTTCCACTGAAAAACATTTCAGGGGATCGTTTGCAACAGTTTGGCAGCATTTTCGAGTGAATTTCAAAATGTCAGATTTTTGCTGAAATTGTGACCGCGCGGCTTAGGGTTTTTTCTGAAAAAAATTGTTCAGACGTTGAGGGCTATTTCTGTTTCTAATGATAAAAACCCATCTGTTTCCACCGAAAAACATTTCAGGGGATCGTTTGCAACAGTTTGGCAGCATTTTCGAGTGAATTTCAAAATGTCAGATTTTTGCTGAAATTGTGACCGCGCGGCTTAGGGATTTTTCTGAAAAAAGTTGTTCAGACGTCGAGGGCTAATTCTGTTTCCGATGATAAAAACCCATCTGTTTCCACCGAAAAAGCTTTCAGGGGATCGTTTGCAACAGTTTGGCAGCCTTTGCGAGTGAATTTCAAAATGTCAGATTTTTGCTGAAATTGTGACCGCGCGGCTTAGGGTTTTTTCAAAAAAAGTTGTTCAGAGGTCTAGGGCTAATTCTGTTTCCGATGATAAAAACCCATCTGTTTCCACCGAAAAAGCTTTCAGGTGATCGTTTGCAACAGTTTGGCAGCATTTTCGAGTGAATTTCAAAATGTCAGATTTTTGCTGAAATTGTGACCGCGCGGCTTAGGGATTTTTGAAAAAAAAGTTGTTCAGACGTCGAGGGCTAATTCTGTTTCCGATGATAAAAACCCATCTGTTTCCACCGAAAAACATTTCAGGTGATCGTTTGCAACAGTTTGGCAGCATTTTCGAGTAAATTTCAAAATGTCAGATTTTTGCTGAAATTGTGACCGCGCGGCTTAGAGATTTTTCAAAAAAAAGTTGTTCAGAGGTCGAGGGCTAATTCTGTTTCCGATGATAAAAACCCATCTGTTTCCACCGAAAAAGGTTTCAGGGGATCGTTTGCAACAGTTTGGCAGCATTTTCGAGTGAATTTCAAAATGTCAGATTTTTGCTGAAATTGTGACCGCGCGGCTTAGGGATTTTTGAAAAAAAAGTTGTTCAGACGTCGAGGGCTAATTCTGTTTCTGATGATAAAAACCCATCTGTTTCCACTGAAAAACATTTCAGGGGATCGTTTGCAACAGTTTGGCAGCATTTTCGAGTGAATTTCAAAATGTCAGATTTTTGCTGAAATTGTGACCGCGCGGCTTAGGTTTTTTTCTGAAAAAATTTGTTCAGACGTTGAGGGCTAATTCTGTTTCTAATGATAAAAACCCATCTGTTTCCACCGAAAAATATTTCAGGGGATCGTTTGCAACAGTTTGGCAGCATTTTCGAGTGAATTTCAAAATGTCAGATTTTTGCTGAAATTGTGACCGCGCGGCTTAGGGATTTTTCTGAAAAAAGTTGTTCAGACGTCGAGGGCTAATTCTGTTTCCGATGATAAAAACCCATCTGTTTCCACCGAAAAAGCTTTCAGGGGATCGTTTGCAACAGTTTGGCAGCATTTTCGAGTGAATTTCAAAATGTCCGATTTTTGCTGAAATTGTGACCGTGCGGCTTAAGGATTTTTGAAAAAAAAGTTGTTCAGACGTCGAGGGCTAATTCTGTTTCTGATGATAAAAACCCATCTGTTTCCACCGAAAAACCTTTCAGGTGATCGTTTGCAACAGTTTGGCAGCATTTTCGAGTGAATTTCAAAATGTCAGATTTTTGCTGAAATTGTGACCACGCGGCTTAGGGATTTTTCAAAAAAAAAGTTGTTCAGACGTCGAGGGCTAATTCTCTTTCCGATGATAAAAACCCATCTGTTTCCACCGAAAAACATTTCAGGTGATCGTTTGCAACAGTTTGGCAGCATTTTCGAGTGAATTTCAAAATGTCAGATTTTTGCTGAAATTGTGACCGCGCGGCTTAGAGATTTTTCAAAAAAAAGTTTTTCAGAGGTCGAGGGCTAATTCTGTTTCCGATGATAAAAACCCATCTGTTTCCACCGAAAAAGCTTTCAGGGTATCGTTTGCAACAGTTTGGCAGCATTTTCGAGTGAATTTCAAAATGTCAGATTTTTGCTGAAATTGTGACCGCGCGGCTTAGGGATTTTTCAAAAAAAAGTTGTTCAGACGTCGAGGGCTAATTCTGTTTCCGATGATAAAAACCCATCTGTTTCCACCGAAAAAGCTTTCAGGGGATCGTTTGCAACAGTTTGGCAGCATTTTCGAGTGAATTTCAAAATGTCAGATTTTTGCTGAAATTGTGACCGCGCGGCTTAGGGATTTTTCTGAAAAAAGTTGTTCAGACGTCGAGGGCTAATTCTGTTTCCGATGATAAAAACCCATCTGTTTCCACCGAAAAAGCTTTCAGGGGATCGTTTGCAACAGTTTGGCAGCATTTTCGAGTGAATTTCAAAATGTCCGATTTTTGCTGAAATTGTGACCGCGCGGCTTAGGGATTTTTGAAAAAAAAGTTGTTCAGACGTCGAGGGCTAATTCTGTTTCTGATGATAAAAACCCATCTGTTTCCACCGAAAAACCTTTCAGGTGATCGTTTGCAACAGTTTGGCAGCATTTTCGAGTGAATTTCAAAATGTCAGATTTTTGCTGAAATTGTGACCACGCGGCTTAGGGATTTTTCAAAAAAAAGTTGTTCAGACATCGAGGGCTAATTCTCTTTCCGATGATAAAAACCCATCTGTTTCCACCGAAAAACATTTCAGGTGATCGTTTGCAGCAGTTTGGCAGCATTTTCGAGTGAATTTCAAAATGTCAGATTTTTCCTGAAATTGTGACCGCGCGGCTTAGAGTTTTTTTTAAAAAAAAGTTTTTCAGAGGTCGAGGGCTAATTCTGTTTCCGTGATAAAAACCCATCTGTTTCCACCGAAAAAGCTTTCAGGGGATCGTTTGCAACAGTTTGGCAGCATTTTCGAGTGAATTTCAAAATGTCAGATTTTTGCTGAAATTGTGACCGCGCGGCTTAGGGATTTTTCTGAAAAAAGTTGTTCAGACGTCGAGGGCTAATTCTGTTTCCGATGATAAAAACCCATCTGTTTCCACCGAAAAAGCTTTCAGGGGATCGTTTGCAACAGTTTGGCAGCATTTTCGAGTGAATTTCAAAATGTCAGATTTTTGCTGAAATTGTGACCGCGCGGCTTAGGGATTTTTCTGAAAAAAGTTGTTCAGACGTCGAGGGCTAATTCTGTTTCCGATGATAAAAACCCATCTGTTTCCACCGAAAAAGCTTTCAGGGGATCGTTTGCAACAGTTTGGCAGCATTTTCGAGTGAATTTCAAAATGTCCGATTTTTGCTGAAATTGTGACCGCGCGGCTTAGGGATTTTTGAAAAAAAAGTTGTTCAGACGTCGAGGGCTAATTCTGTTTCTGATGATAAAAACCCATCTGTTTCCACCGAAAAACCTTTCAGGTGATCGTTTGCAACAGTTTGGCAGCATTTTCGAGTGAATTTCAAAATGTCAGATTTTTGCTGAAATTGTGACCACGCGGCTTAGGGATTTTTCAAAAAAAAGTTGTTCAGACGTCGAGGGCTAATTCTCTTTCCGATGATAAAAACCCATCTGTTTCCACCGAAAAACATTTCAGGTGATCGTTTGCAACAGTTTGGCAGCATTTTCGAGTGAATTTCAAAATGTCAGATTTTTGCTGAAATTGTGACCGCGCGGCTTAGAGATTTTTCAAAAAAAAGTTTTTCAGAGGTCGAGGGCTAATTCTGTTTCCGATGATAAAAACCCATCTGTTTCCACCGAAAAAGCTTTCAGGGTATCGTTTGCAACAGTTTGGCAGCATTTTCGAGTGAATTTCAAAATGTCAGATTTTTGCTGAAATTGTGACCGCGCGGCTTAGGGATTTTTCAAAAAAAAGTTGTTCAGACGTCGAGGGCTAATTCTGTTTCCGATGATAAAAACCCATCTGTTTCCACCGAAAAAGCTTTCAGGGGATCGTTTGCAACAGTTTGGCAGCATTTTCGAGTGAATTTCAAAATGTCAGATTTTTGCTGAAATTGTGACCGCGCGGCTTAGGGATTTTTCTGAAAAAAGTTGTTCAGACGTCGAGGGCTAATTCTGTTTCCGATGATAAAAACCCATCTGTTTCCACCGAAAAAGCTTTCAGGGGATCGTTTGCAACAGTTTGGCAGCATTTTCGAGTGAATTTCAAAATGTCAGATTTTTGCTGAAATTGTGACCGCGCGGCTTAGGGATTTTTCTGAAAAAAGTTGTTCAGACGTCGAGGGCTAATTCTGTTTCCGATGATAAAAACCCATCTGTTTCCACCGAAAAAGCTTTCAGGGTATCGTTTGCAACAGTTTGGCAGCATTTTCGAGTGAATTTCAAAATGTCAGATTTTTGCTGAAATTGTGACCGCGCGGCTTAGGGATTTTGCTGAAAAAAGTTGTTCAGACGTCGAGGGCTAATTCTGTTTCCGATGATAAAAACCCATCTGTTTCCACCGAAAAAGCTTTCAGGGGATCGTTTGCAACAGTTTGGCAGCATTTTCGAGTGAATTTCAAAATGTCCGATTTTTGCTGAAATTGTGACCGCGCGGCTTAGGGATTTTTGAAAAAAAAGTTGTTCAGACGTCGAGGGCTAATTCTGTTTCTGATGATAAAAACCCATCTGTTTCCACCGAAAAGCATTTCAGGTGATCGTTTGCAACAGTTTGGCAGCATTTTCGAGTGAATTTCAAAATGTCAGATTTTTGCTGAAATTGTGACCGCGCGGCTTAGGGATTTTTCAAAAAAAGGTTGTTCAGACGTCGAGGGCTAATTCTGTTTCCGATGATAAAAACCCATCTGTTTCCACCGAAAAAGCTTTCAGGGTATCGTTTGCAACAGTTTGGCAGCATTTTCGAGTGAATTTCAAAATGTCAGATTTTTGCTGAAATTGTGACCGCGCGGCTTAGGGATTTTGCTGAAAAAAGTTGTTCAAACGTCGAGGGCTAATTCTGTTTCCGATGATAAAAACCCATCTGTTTCCACCGAAAAAGCTTTCAGGGGATCGTTTGCAACAGTTTGGCAGCATTTTCGAGTGAATTTCAAAATGTCCGATTTTTGCTGAAATTGTGACCGCGCGGCTTAGGGATTTTTGAAAAAAAAGTTGTTCAGACGTCGAGGGCTAATTCTGTTTCTGATGATAAAAACCCATCTGTTTCCACCGAAAAGCATTTCAGGTGATCGTTTGCAACAGTTTGGCAGCATTTTCGAGTGAATTTCAAAATGTCAGATTTTTGCTGAAATTGTGACCGCGCGGCTTAGGGATTTTTCAAAAAAAGGTTGTTCAGACGTCGAGGGCTAATTCTGTTTCCGATGATAAAAACCCATCTGTTTCCACCGAAAAAGCTTTCAGGGGATCGTTTGCAACAGTTTGGCAGCATTTTCGAGTGAATTTCAAAATGTCAGATTTTTGCTGAAATTGTGACCGCGCGGCTTAGGGATTTTTCTGAAAAAAGTTGTTCAGACGTCGAGGGCTAATTCTGTTTCCGATGATAAAAACCCATCTGTTTCCACCGAAAAAGCTTTCAGGGGATCGTTTGCAACAGTTTGGCAGCATTTTCGAGTGAATTTCAAAATGTCAGATTTTTGCTGAAATTGTGACCACGCGGCTTAGGGATTTTTCAAAAAAAAGTTGTTCAGACATCGAGGGCTAATTCTCTTTCCGATGATAAAAACCCATCTGTTTCCACCGAAAAACATTTCAGGTGATCGTTTGCAGCAGTTTGGCAGCATTTTCGAGTGAATTTCAAAATGTCAGATTTTTCCTGAAATTGTGACCGCGCGGCTTAGAGTTTTTTTTAAAAAAAAGTTTTTCAGAGGTCGAGGGCTAATTCTGTTTCCGTGATAAAAACCCATCTGTTTCCACCGAAAAAGCTTTCAGGGGATCGTTTGCAACAGTTTGGCAGCATTTTCGAGTGAATTTCAAAATGTCAGATTTTTGCTGAAATTGTGACCGCGCGGCTTAGGGATTTTTCTGAAAAAAGTTGTTCAGACGTCGAGGGCTAATTCTGTTTCCGATGATAAAAACCCATCTGTTTCCACCGAAAAAGCTTTCAGGGGATCGTTTGCAACAGTTTGGCAGCATTTTCGAGTGAATTTCAAAATGTCAGATTTTTGCTGAAATTGTGACCGCGCGGCTTAGGGATTTTTCTGAAAAAAGTTGTTCAGACGTCGAGGGCTAATTCTGTTTCCGATGATAAAAACCCATCTGTTTCCACCGAAAAAGCTTTCAGGGGATCGTTTGCAACAGTTTGGCAGCATTTTCGAGTGAATTTCAAAATGTCCGATTTTTGCTGAAATTGTGACCGCGCGGCTTAGGGATTTTTGAAAAAAAAGTTGTTCAGACGTCGAGGGCTAATTCTGTTTCTGATGATAAAAACCCATCTGTTTCCACCGAAAAACCTTTCAGGTGATCGTTTGCAACAGTTTGGCAGCATTTTCGAGTGAATTTCAAAATGTCAGATTTTTGCTGAAATTGTGACCACGCGGCTTAGGGATTTTTCAAAAAAAAGTTGTTCAGACGTCGAGGGCTAATTCTCTTTCCGATGATAAAAACCCATCTGTTTCCACCGAAAAACATTTCAGGTGATCGTTTGCAACAGTTTGGCAGCATTTTCGAGTGAATTTCAAAATGTCAGATTTTTGCTGAAATTGTGACCGCGCGGCTTAGAGATTTTTCAAAAAAAAGTTTTTCAGAGGTCGAGGGCTAATTCTGTTTCCGATGATAAAAACCCATCTGTTTCCACCGAAAAAGCTTTCAGGGTATCGTTTGCAACAGTTTGGCAGCATTTTCGAGTGAATTTCAAAATGTCAGATTTTTGCTGAAATTGTGACCGCGCGGCTTAGGGATTTTTCAAAAAAAAGTTGTTCAGACGTCGAGGGCTAATTCTGTTTCCGATGATAAAAACCCATCTGTTTCCACCGAAAAAGCTTTCAGGGGATCGTTTGCAACAGTTTGGCAGCATTTTCGAGTGAATTTCAAAATGTCAGATTTTTGCTGAAATTGTGACCGCGCGGCTTAGGGATTTTTCTGAAAAAAGTTGTTCAGACGTCGAGGGCTAATTCTGTTTCCGATGATAAAAACCCATCTGTTTCCACCGAAAAAGCTTTCAGGGGATCGTTTGCAACAGTTTGGCAGCATTTTCGAGTGAATTTCAAAATGTCAGATTTTTGCTGAAATTGTGACCGCGCGGCTTAGGGATTTTTCTGAAAAAAGTTGTTCAGACGTCGAGGGCTAATTCTGTTTCCGATGATAAAAACCCATCTGTTTCCACCGAAAAAGCTTTCAGGGTATCGTTTGCAACAGTTTGGCAGCATTTTCGAGTGAATTTCAAAATGTCAGATTTTTGCTGAAATTGTGACCGCGCGGCTTAGGGATTTTGCTGAAAAAAGTTGTTCAGACGTCGAGGGCTAATTCTGTTTCCGATGATAAAAACCCATCTGTTTCCACCGAAAAAGCTTTCAGGGGATCGTTTGCAACAGTTTGGCAGCATTTTCGAGTGAATTTCAAAATGTCCGATTTTTGCTGAAATTGTGACCGCGCGGCTTAGGGATTTTTGAAAAAAAAGTTGTTCAGACGTCGAGGGCTAATTCTGTTTCTGATGATAAAAACCCATCTGTTTCCACCGAAAAGCATTTCAGGTGATCGTTTGCAACAGTTTGGCAGCATTTTCGAGTGAATTTCAAAATGTCAGATTTTTGCTGAAATTGTGACCGCGCGGCTTAGGGATTTTTCAAAAAAAGGTTGTTCAGACGTCGAGGGCTAATTCTGTTTCCGATGATAAAAACCCATCTGTTTCCACCGAAAAAGCTTTCAGGGTATCGTTTGCAACAGTTTGGCAGCATTTTCGAGTGAATTTCAAAATGTCAGATTTTTGCTGAAATTGTGACCGCGCGGCTTAGGGATTTTGCTGAAAAAAGTTGTTCAAACGTCGAGGGCTAATTCTGTTTCCGATGATAAAAACCCATCTGTTTCCACCGAAAAAGCTTTCAGGGGATCGTTTGCAACAGTTTGGCAGCATTTTCGAGTGAATTTCAAAATGTCCGATTTTTGCTGAAATTGTGACCGCGCGGCTTAGGGATTTTTGAAAAAAAAGTTGTTCAGACGTCGAGGGCTAATTCTGTTTCTGATGATAAAAACCCATCTGTTTCCACCGAAAAGCATTTCAGGTGATCGTTTGCAACAGTTTGGCAGCATTTTCGAGTGAATTTCAAAATGTCAGATTTTTGCTGAAATTGTGACCGCGCGGCTTAGGGATTTTTCAAAAAAAGGTTGTTCAGACGTCGAGGGCTAATTCTGTTTCCGATGATAAAAACCCATCTGTTTCCACCGAAAAAGCTTTCAGGGGATCGTTTGCAACAGTTTGGCAGCATTTTCGAGTGAATTTCAAAATGTCAGATTTTTGCTGAAATTGTGACCGCGCGGCTTAGGGATTTTTCTGAAAAAAGTTGTTCAGACGTCGAGGGCTAATTCTGTTTCCGATGATAAAAACCCATCTGTTTCCACCGAAAAAGCTTTCAGGGGATCGTTTGCAACAGTTTGGCAGCATTTTCGAGTGAATTTCAAAATGTCAGATTTTTGCTGAAATTGTGACCGCGCGGCTTAGGGATTTTTCTGAAAAAAAGTTGTTCAGACGTCGAGGGCTAATTCTGTTTCCGATGATAAAAACCCATCTGTTTCCACCGAAAAAGCTTTCAGGGTATCGTTTGCAACAGTTTGGCAGCATTTTCGAGTGAATTTCAAAATGTCAGATTTTTGCTGAAATTGTGACCGCGCGGCTTAGGGATTTTTCTGAAAAAAGTTGTTCAGACGTCGAGGGCTAATTCTGTTTCCGATGATAAAAACCCATCTGTTTCCACCGAAAAAGCTTTCAGGGGATCGTTTGCAACAGTTTGGCAGCATTTTCGAGTGAATTTCAAAATGTCAGATTTTTGCTGAAATTTTGACCGCGCGGCTTAGGGATTTTTCTGAAAAAAGTTGTTCAGACGTCGAGGGCTAATTCTGTTTCCGATGAGAAAAACCCATCTGTTTCCACCGAAAAAGCTTTCAGGGGATCGTTTGCAACAGTTTGGCAGCATTTTCGAGTGAATTTCAAAATGTCAGATTTTTGCTGAAATTGTGACTGCGCGGCTTAGGGATTTTTCTGAAAAAAGTTGTTCAGACGTCGAGGGCTAATTCTGTTTCCGATGATAAAAACCCATCTGTTTCCACCGAAAAAGCTTTCAGGGTATCGTTTGCAACAGTTTGGCAGCATTTTCGAGTGAATTTCAAAATGTCAGATTTTTGCTGAAATTGTGACCGCGCGGCTTAGGGATTTTTCAGAAAAAAGTTGTTCAGACGTCGAGGGCTAATTCTGTTTCCGATGATAAAAACCCATCTGTTTCCACCGAAAAAGCTTTCAGGGGATCGTTTGCAACAGTTTGGCAGCATTTTCGAGTGAATTTCAAAATGTCAGATTTTTGCTGAAATTGTGACCGCGCGGCTTAGGGATTTTTCTGAAAAAAGTTGTTCAGACGTCGAGGGCTAATTCTGTTTCCGATGATAAAAACCCATCTGTTTCCACCGAAAAAGCTTTCAGGGGATCGTTTGCAACAGTTCGGCAGCATTTTCGAGTGAATTTCAAAATGTCAGATTTTTGCTGAAATTGTAACCGCGCGGTTTAGGGATTTTTCTGAAAAAAGTTGTTCAGATGTCGAGGGCATATTGTGTTTCCGATGATAAAAACCCATCTGTTTCCACCGAAAAAGCTTTCAAGGGATCGTTTGCAACAGTTTGGCAGCATTTTCGAGTGAATTTCAAAATGTCAGATTTTTGCTGAAATTGTGACCGCGCGGCTTAGGGATTTTTGAAAAAAAAGTTGTTCAGACGTCGAGGGCTAATTCTGTTTCTGATGATAAAAACCCATCTGTTTCCACTGAAAAACATTTCAGGGGATCGTTTGCAACAGTTTGGCAGCATTTTCGAGTGAATTTCAAAATGTCAGATTTTTGCTGAAATTGTGACCGCGCGGCTTAGGGTTTTTTCTTTAAAAAGTTGTTCAGACGTTGAGGGCTAATTCTGTTTCTAATGATAAAAACCCATCTGTTTCCACCGAAAAACATTTCAGGGGATCGTTTGCAACAGTTTGGCAGCATTTTCGAGTGAATTTCAAAATGTCAGATTTTTGCTGAAATTGTGACCGCGCGGCTTAGGGATTTTTCTGAAAAAAGTTGTTCAGAGGTCGAGGGCTAATTCTGTTTCCGATGATAAAAACCCATCTGTTTCCACCGAAAAAGCTTTCAGGGTATCGTTTGCAACAGTTTGGCAGCATTTTCGAGTGAATTTCAAAATGTCAGATTTTTGCTGAAATTGTGACCGCGCGGCTTAGGGATTTTTCTGAAAAAAGTTGTTCAGACGTCGAGGGCTAATTCTGTTTCCGATGATAAAAACCCATCTGTTTCCACCGAAAAAGCTTTCAGGGGATCGTTTGCAACAGTTTGGCAGCATTTTCGAGTGAATTTCAAAATGTCAGATTTTTGCTGAAATTGTGACTGCGCGGCTTAGGGATTTTTCTGAAAAAAGTTGTTCAGACGTCGAGGGCTAATTCTGTTTCCGATGATAAAAACCCATCTGTTTCCACCGAAAAAGCTTTCAGGGGATCGTTTGCAACAGTTTGGCAGCATTTTCGAGTGAATTTCAAAATGTCAGATTTTTGCTGAAATTGTGACCGCGCGGCTTAGGGATTTTTCAGAAAAAAGTTGTTCAGACGCCGAGGGCTAATTCTGTTTCCGATGATAAAAACCCATCTGTTTCCACCGAAAAAGCTTTCAGGGGATCGTTTGCAACAGTTTGGCAGCATTTTCGAGTGAATTTCAAAATGTCAGATTTTTGCTGAAATTGTGACCGCGCGGCTTAGGGATTTTTCTGAAAAAAGTTGTTCAGACGTCGAGGGCTAATTCTGTTTCCGATGATAAAAACCCATCTGTTTCCACCGAAAAAGCTTTCAGGGGATCGTTTGCAACAGTTCGGCAGCATTTTCGAGTGAATTTCAAAATGTCAGATTTTTGCTGAAATTGTAACCGCGCGGCTTAGGGATTTTTCTGAAAAAAGTTGTTCAGATGTCGAGGGCTAATTGTGTTTCCGATGATAAAAACCCATCTGTTTCCACCGAAAAAGCTTTCAGGGGATCGTTTGCAACAGTTTGGCAGCATTTTCGAGTGAATTTCAAAATGTCAGATTTTTGCTGAAATTGTGACCGCGCGGCTTAGGGATTTTTGAAAAAAAAGTTGTTCAGACGTCGAGGGCTAATTCTGTTTCTGATGATAAAAACCCATCTGTTTCCACTGAAAAACATTTCAGGGGATCGTTTGCAACAGTTTGGCAGCATTTTCGAGTGAATTTCAAAATGTCAGATTTTTGCTGAAATTGTGACCGCGCGGCTTAGGGTTTTTTCTTAAAAAAGTTGTTCAGACGTTGAGGGCTAATTCTGTTTCTAATGATAAAAACCCATCTGTTTCCACCGAAAAACATTTCAGGGGATCGTTTGCAACAGTTTGGCAGCATTTTCGAGTGAATTTCAAAATGTCAGATTTTTGCTGAAATTGTGACCGCGCGGCTTAGGGATTTTTCTGAAAAAAGTTGTTCAGAGGTCGAGGGCTAATTCTGTTTCCGATGATAAAAACCCATCTGTTTCCACCGAAAAAGCTTTCAGGGTATCGTTTGCAACAGTTTGGCAGCATTTTCGAGTGAATTTCAAAATGTCAGATTTTTGCTGAAATTGTGACCGCGCGGCTTAGGGATTTTTCTGAAAAAAGTTGTTCAGACGTCGGGGGCTAATTCTGTTTCCTATGATAAAAACCCATCTGTTTCCACCGAAAAAGCTTTCAGGGGATCGTTTGCAACAGTTTGGCAGCATTTTCGAGTGAATTTCAAAATGTCAGATTTTTGCTGAAATTGTGACCGCGCGGCTTAGGGATTTTTCTGAAAAAAGTTGTTCAGACGTCGAGGGCTAATTCTGTTTCCGATGATAAAAACCCATCTGTTTCCACCGAAAAAGCTTTCAGGGGATCGTTTGCAACAGTTTGGCAGCATTTTCGAGTGAATTTCAAAATGTCAGATTTTTGCTGAAATTGTGACCGCGCGGCTTAGGGATTTTTCTGAAAAAAGTTGTTCAGATGTCGAGGGCTAATTGTGTTTCCGATGATAAAAACCCATCTGTTTCCACCGAAAAAGCTTTCAGGGGATTGTTTGCAACAGTTTGGCAGCATTTTCGAGTGAATTTCAAAATGTCAGATTTTTGCTGAAATTGTGACCGCGCGGCTTAGGGATTTTTCAAAAAAAAGTTGTTCAGACGTCGAGGGCTAATTCTGTTTCTGATGATAAAAACCCATCTGTTTCCACCGAAAAACCTTTCAGGGGATCGTTTGCAACAGTTTGGCAGCATTTTCGAGTGAATTTCAAAATGTCAGATTTTTGCTGAAATTGTGACCGCGCGGCTGAGGGATTTTTCTGAAAAAATTTGTTCAGACGTCGAGGGCTAATTCTGTTTCCGATGATAAAAACCCATCTGTTTCCACCGAAAAAGCTTTCAGGGGATCGTTTGCAACAGTTTGGCAGCATTTTCGAGTGAATTTCAAAATGTCAGATTTTTGCTGAAATTGTGACCGCGCGGCTTAGGGATTTTTGAAAAAAAAGTTGTTCAGACGTCGAGGGCTAATTCTGTTTCCGATGATAAAAACCCATCTGTTTCCACCGAAAAAGCTTTCAGGGGATCGTTTGCAACAGTTTGGCAGCATTTTCGAGTGAATTTCAAAATGTCAGATTTTTGCTGAAATTGTGACCGCGCGGCTTAGGGATTTTTCTGAAAAAAGTTGTTCAGACGTCGAGGGCTAATTCTGTTTCCGATGATAAAAACCCATCTGTTTCCACCGAAAAAGCTTTCAGGGGATCGTTTGCAACAGTTTGGCAGCATTTTCGAGTGAATTTCAAAATGTCCGATTTTTGCTGAAATTGTGACCGCGCGGCTTAGGGATTTTTGAAAAAAAAGTTGTTCAGACGTCGAGGGCTAATTCTGTTTCTGATGATAAAAACCCATCTGTTTCCACCGAAAAACCTTTCAGGTGATCGTTTGCAACAGTTTGGCAGCATTTTCGAGTGAATTTCAAAATGTCAGATTTTTGCTGAAATTGTGACCACGCGGCTTAGGGATTTTTCAAAAAAAAGTTGTTCAGACGTCGAGGGCTAATTCTCTTTCCGATGATAAAAACCCATCTGTTTCCACCGAAAAACATTTCAGGTGATCGTTTGCAACAGTTTGGCAGCATTTTCGAGTGAATTTCAAAATGTCAGATTTTTGCTGAAATTGTGACCGCGCGGCTTAGAGATTTTTCAAAAAAAAGTTTTTCAGAGGTCGAGGGCTAATTCTGTTTCCGATGATAAAAACCCATCTGTTTCCACCGAAAAAGCTTTCAGGGTATCGTTTGCAACAGTTTGGCAGCATTTTCGAGTGAATTTCAAAATGTCAGATTTTTGCTGAAATTGTGACCGCGCGGCTTAGGGATTTTTCAAAAAAAAGTTGTTCAGACGTCGAGGGCTAATTCTGTTTCCGATGATAAAAACCCATCTGTTTCCACCGAAAAAGCTTTCAGGGGATCGTTTGCAACAGTTTGGCAGCATTTTCGAGTGAATTTCAAAATGTCAGATTTTTGCTGAAATTGTGACCGCGCGGCTTAGGGATTTTTCTGAAAAAAGTTGTTCAGACGTCGAGGGCTAATTCTGTTTCCGATGATAAAAACCCATCTGTTTCCACCGAAAAAGCTTTCAGGGGATCGTTTGCAACAGTTTGGCAGCATTTTCGAGTGAATTTCAAAATGTCAGATTTTTGCTGAAATTGTGACCGCGCGGCTTAGGGATTTTTCTGAAAAAAGTTGTTCAGACGTCGAGGGCTAATTCTGTTTCCGATGATAAAAACCCATCTGTTTCCACCGAAAAAGCTTTCAGGGTATCGTTTGCAACAGTTTGGCAGCATTTTCGAGTGAATTTCAAAATGTCAGATTTTTGCTGAAATTGTGACCGCGCGGCTTAGGGATTTTGCTGAAAAAAGTTGTTCAGACGTCGAGGGCTAATTCTGTTTCCGATGATAAAAACCCATCTGTTTCCACCGAAAAAGCTTTCAGGGGATCGTTTGCAACAGTTTGGCAGCATTTTCGAGTGAATTTCAAAATGTCCGATTTTTGCTGAAATTGTGACCGCGCGGCTTAGGGATTTTTGAAAAAAAAGTTGTTCAGACGTCGAGGGCTAATTCTGTTTCTGATGATAAAAACCCATCTGTTTCCACCGAAAAGCATTTCAGGTGATCGTTTGCAACAGTTTGGCAGCATTTTCGAGTGAAT
This sequence comes from Podarcis vaucheri, assembly GCF_965113315.1. NCBI lineage: Eukaryota > Metazoa > Chordata > Lepidosauria > Squamata > Lacertidae > Podarcis > Podarcis vaucheri. The sequence goes on along the minus strand of NC_138762.1, from coordinate 92,917,710 downwards.
TTCAAAATGTCAGATTTTTGCTGAAATTGTGACCGCGCGGCTTAGGGATTTTTCAAAAAAAAGTTGTTCAGACGTCGAGGGCTAATTCTGTTTCCGATGATAAAAACCCATCTGTTTCCACCGAAAAAGCTTTCAGGGGATCGTTTGCAACAGTTTGGCAGCATTTTCGAGTGAATTTCAAAATGTCAGATTTTTGCTGAAATTGTGACCGCGCGGCTTAGGGATTTTTCTGAAAAAAGTTGTTCAGACGTCGAGGGCTAATTCTGTTTCCGATGATAAAAACCCATCTGTTTCCACCGAAAAAGCTTTCAGGGGATCGTTTGCAACAATTTGGCAGCATTTTCGAGTGAATTTCAAAATGTCAGATTTTTGCTGAAATTGTGACCGCGCGGCTTAGGGATTTTTCTGAAAAAAGTTGTTCAGACGTCGAGGGCTAATTCTGTTTCCCATGATAAAAACCCATCTGTTTCCACCGAAAAAGCTTTCAGGGGATCGTTTGCAACAGTTTGGCAGCATTTTCGAGTGAATTTCAAAATGTCAGATTTTTGCTGAAATTGTGACCGCGCGGCTTAGGGATTTTTCAGAAAAAAGTTGTTCAGACGTCGAGGGCTAATTCTGTTTCCGATGATAAAAACCCATCTGTTTCCACCGAAAAAGCTTTCAGGGGATCGTTTGCAACAGTTTGGCAGCATTTTCGAGTGAATTTCAAAATGTCAGATTTTTGCTGAAATTTTGACCGCGCGGCTTAGGGATTTTTCTGAAAAAAGTTGTTCAGACGTCGAGGGCTAATTCTGTTTCCGATGATAAAAACCCATCTGTTTCCACCGAAAAAGCTTTCAGGGGATCGTTTGCAACAGTTCGGCAGCATTTTCGAGTGAATTTCAAAATGTCAGATTTTTGCTGAAATTGTGACTGCGCGGCTTAGGGATTTTTCTGAAAAAAGTTGTTCAGACGTCGAGGGCTAATTCTGTTTCCGATGATAAAAACCCATCTGTTTCCACCGAAAAAGCTTTCAGGGGATCGTTTGCAACAATTTGGCAGCATTTTCGAGTGAATTTCAAAATGTCAGATTTTTGCTGAAATTGTGACCGCGCGGCTTAGGGATTTTTCTGAAAAAAGTTGTTCAGACGTCGAGGGCTAATTCTGTTTCCCATGATAAAAACCCATCTGTTTCCACCGAAAAAGCTTTCAGGGGATCGTTTGCAACAGTTTGGCAGCATTTTCGAGTGAATTTCAAAATGTCAGATTTTTGCTGAAATTGTGACCGCGCGGCTTAGGGATTTTTCAGAAAAAAGTTGTTCAGACGTCGAGGGCTAATTCTGTTTCCGATGATAAAAACCCATCTGTTTCCACCGAAAAAGCTTTCAGGGGATCGTTTGCAACAGTTTGGCAGCATTTTCGAGTGAATTTCAAAATGTCAGATTTTTGCTGAAATTGTGACCGCGCGGCTTAGGGATTTTTCTGAAAAAAGTTGTTCAGACGTCGAGGGCTAATTCTGTTTCCGATGATAAAAACCCATCTGTTTCCACCGAAAAAGCTTTCAGGGGATCGTTTGCAACAGTTCGGCAGCATTTTCGAGTGAATTTCAAAATGTCAGATTTTTGCTGAAATTGTGACTGCGCGGCTTAGGGATTTTTCTGAAAAAAGTTGTTCAGACGTCGAGGGCTAATTCTGTTTCCGATGATAAAAACCCATCTGTTTCCACCGAAAAAGCTTTCAGGGTATCGTTTGCAACAGTTTGGCAGCATTTTCGAGTGAATTTCAAAATGTCAGATTTTTGCTGAAATTGTGACCGCGCGGCTTAGGGATTTTTCTGAAAAAAGTTGTTCAGACGTCGAGGGCTAATTCTGTTTCCGATGATAAAAACCCATCTGTTTCCACCGAAAAAGCTTTCAGGGGATCGTTTGCAACAGTTTGGCAGCATTTTCGAGTGAATTTCAAAATGTCAGATTTTTGCTGAAATTGTAACCGCGCGGCTTAGGGATTTTTCTGAAAAAAGTTGTTCAGATGTCGAGGGCTAATTGTGTTTCCGATGATAAAAACCCATCTGTTTCCACCGAAAAAGCTTTCAGGGGATCGTTTGCAACAGTTTGGCAGCATTTTCGAGTGAATTTCAAAATGTCAGATTTTTGCTGAAATTGTGACCGCGCGGCTTAGGGATTTTTCTGAAAAAAGTTGTTCAGACGTCGAGGGCTAATTCTGTTTCCGATGATAAAAACCCATCTGTTTCCACCGAAAAAGCTTTCAGGGGATCGTTTGCAACAGTTCGGCAGCATTTTCGAGTGAATTTCAAAATGTCAGATTTTTGCTGAAATTGTAACCGCGCGGCTTAGGGATTTTTCTGAAAAAAGTTGTTCAGATGTCGAGGGCTAATTCTGTTTCCGATGATAAAAACCCATCTGTTTCCACCGAAAAAGCTTTCAGGGGATCGTTTGCAACAGTTCGGCAGCATTTTCGAGTGAATTTCAAAATGTCAGATTTTTGCTGAAATTGTAACCGCGCGGCTTAGGGATTTTTCTGAAAAAAGTTGTTCAGATGTCGAGGGCTAATTGTGTTTCCGATGATAAAAACCCATCTGTTTCCACCGAAAAAGCTTTCAGGGGATCGTTTGCAACAGTTTGGCAGCATTTTCGAGTGAATTTCAAAATGTCAGATTTTTGCTGAAATTGTGACCGCGCGGCTTAGGGATTTTTGAAAAAAAAGTTGTTCAGACGTCGAGGGCTAATTCTGTTTCTGATGATAAAAACCCATCTGTTTCCACTGAAAAACATTTCAGGGGATCGTTTGCAACAGTTTGGCAGCATTTTCGAGTGAATTTCAAAATGTCAGATTTTTGCTGAAATTGTGACCGCGCGGCTTAGGGTTTTTTCTTAAAAAAGTTGTTCAGACGTTGAGGGCTAATTCTGTTTCCGATGATAAAAAACCATCTGTTTCCACCGAAAAAGCTTTCAGGGGATCGTTTGCAACAGTTTGGCAGCATTTTCGAGTGAATTTCAAAATGTCAGATTTTTGCTGAAATTGTGACCGCGCGGCTTAGGGATTTTTCTGAAAAAAGTTGTTCAGACGTCGAGGGCTAATTCTGTTTCCGATGATAAAAACCCATCTGTTTCCACCGAAAAAGCTTTCAGGGGATCGTTTGCAACAGTTTGGCAGCATTTTTGAGTGAATTTCAAAATGTCAGATTTTTGCTGAAATTGTGACCGCGCGGCTTAGGGATTTTTCAGAAAAAAGTTGTTCAGACGTCGAGGGCTAATTCTGTTTCCGATGATAAAAACCCATCTGTTTCCACCGAAAAAGCTTTCAGGGGATCGTTTGCAACAGTTTGGCAGCATTTTCGAGTGAATTTCAAAATGTCAGATTTTTGCTGAAATTGTGACCGCGCGGCTTAGGGATTTTTCTGAAAAAAGTTGTTCAGACGTCGAGGGCTAATTCTGTTTCCGATGATAAAAACCCATCTGTTTCCACCGAAAAAGCTTTCAGGGGATCGTTTGCAACAGTTCGGCAGCATTTTCGAGTGAATTTCAAAATGTCAGATTTTTGCTGAAATTGTAACCGCGCGGCTTAGGGATTTTTCTGAAAAAAGTTGTTCAGATGTCGAGGGCTAATTGTGTTTCCGATGATAAAAACCCATCTGTTTCCACCGAAAAAGCTTTCAGGGGATCGTTTGCAACAGTTTGGCAGCATTTTCGAGTGAATTTCAAAATGTCAGATTTTTGCTGAAATTGTGACCGCGCGGCTTAGGGATTTTTGAAAAAAAAGTTGTTCAGACGTCGAGGGCTACTTCTGTTTCTGATGATAAAAACCCATCTGTTTCCACTGAAAAACATTTCAGGGGATCGTTTGCAACAGTTTGGCAGCATTTTCGAGTGAATTTCAAAATGTCAGATTTTTGCTGAAATTGTGACCGCGCGGCTTAGGGTTTTTTCTTAAAAAAGTTGTTCAGACGTTGAGGGCTAATTCTGTTTCTAATGATAAAAACCCATCTGTTTCCACCGAAAAACATTTCAGGGGATCGTTTGCAACAGTTTGGCAGCATTTTCGAGTGAATTTCAAAATGTCAGATTTTTGCTGAAATTGTGACCGCGCGGCTTAGGGATTTTTCTGAAAAAAGTTGTTCAGAGGTCGAGGGCTAATTCTGTTTCCGATGATAAAAACCCATCTGTTTCCACCGAAAAAGCTTTCAGGGTATCGTTTGCAACAGTTTGGCAGCATTTTCGAGTGAATTTCAAAATGTCAGATTTTTGCTGAAATTGTGACCGCGCGGCTTAGGGATTTTTCTGAAAAAAGTTGTTCAGACGTCGAGGGCTAATTCTGTTTCCGATGATAAAAACCCATCTGTTTCCACCGAAAAACCTTTCAGGGGATCGTTTGCAACAGTTTGGCAGCATTTTCGAGTGAATTTCAAAATGTCAGATTTTTGCTGAAATTGTGACCGCGCGGCTGAGGGATTTTTCTGAAAAAAGTTGTTCAGACGTCGAGGGCTAATTCTGTTTCCGATGATAAAAACCCATCTGTTTCCACCGAAAAAGCTTTCAGGGGATCGTTTGCAACAGTTTGGCAGCATTTTCGAGTGAATTTCAAAATGTCCGATTTTTGCTGAAATTGTGACCGCGCGGCTTAGGGATTTTTGAAAAAAAAGTTTTCAGACGTCGAGGGCTAATTGTGTTTCCGATGATAAAAACCCATCTGTTTCCACCGAAAAAGCTTTCAGGGGATTGTTTGCAACAGTTTGGCAACATTTTCGAGTGAATTTCAAAATGTCAGATTTTTGCTGAAATTGTGACCGCGCGGCTTAGGGATTTTTCTGAAAAAAGTTGTTCAGATGTCGAGGGCTAATTGTGTTTCCGATGATAAAAACCCATCTGTTTCCACCGAAAAAGCTTTCAGGGGATTGTTTGCAACAGTTTGGCAGCATTTTCGAGTGAATTTCAAAATGTCAGATTTTTGCTGAAATTGTGACCGCGCGGCTTAGGGATTTTTCAAAAAAAAGTTGTTCAGACGTCGAGGGCTAATTCTGTTTCTGATGATAAAAACCCATCTGTTTCCACCGAAAAACCTTGCAGGGGATCGTTTGCAACAGTTTGGCAGCATTTTCGAGTGAATTTCAAAATGTCAGATTTTTGCTGAAATTGTGACCGCGCGGCTGAGGGATTTTTCTGAAAAAATTTGTTCAGACGTCGAGGGCTAATTCTGTTTCCGATGATAAAAACCCATCTGTTTCCACCGAAAAAGCTTTCAGGGGATCGTTTGCAACAGTTTGGCAGCATTTTCGAGTGAATTTCAAAATGTCCGATTTTTGCTGAAATTGTGACCGCGCGGCTTAGGGATTTTTGAAAAAAAAGTTTTCAGACGTCGAGGGCTAATTCTGTTTCTGTTGATAAAAACCCATCTGTTTCCACCGAAAAACCTTTCAGGTGATCGTTTGCAACAGTTTGGCAGCATTTTCGAGTGAATTTCAAAATGTCAGATTTTTGCTGAAATTGTGACCGCGCGGCTTAGGGTTTTTTCTTAAAAAAGTTGTTCAGACGTTGAGGGCTAATTCTGTTTCCGATGATAAAAAACCATCTGTTTCCACCGAAAAACCTTTCAAGGGATCGTTTGCAACAGTTCGGCAGCATTTTCGAGTGAATTTCAAAATGTCAGATTTTTGCTGAAATTGTAACCGCGCGGCTTAGGGATTTTTCTGAAAAAAGTTGTTCAGATGTCGAGGGCTAATTGTGTTTCCGATGATAAAAACCCATCTGTTTCCACCGAAAAAGCTTTCAGGGGATCGTTTGCAACAGTTTGGCAGCATTTTCGAGTGAATTTCAAAATGTCCGATTTTTGCTGAAATTGTGACCGCGCGGCTTAGGGATTTTTGAAAAAAAAGTTGTTCAGACGTCGAGGGCTAATTCTGTTTCCGATGATAAAAACCCATCTGTTTCTACCGAAAAAGCTTTCAGGGGATCGTTTGCAACAGTTTGGCAGCATTTTCGAGTGAATTTCAAAATGTCAGATTTTTGCTGAAATTGTGACCGCGCGGCTTAGGGATTTTTCTGAAAAAAGTTGTTCAGACGTCGAGGGCTAATTCTGTTTCCGATGATAAAAACCCATCTGTTTCCACCGAAAAAGCTTTCAGGGGATCGTTTGCAACAGTTTGGCAGCATTTTCGAGTGAATTTCAAAATGTCAGATTTTTGCTGAAATTGTGACCGCGCGGCTTAGGGATTTTGCTGAAAAAAGTTGTTCAGACGTCGAGGGCTAATTCTGTTTCCGATGATAAAAACCCATCTGTTTCCACCGAAAAAGCTTTCAGGGGATCGTTTGCAACAGTTTGGCAGCATTTTCGAGTGAATTTCAAAATGTCAGATTTTTGCTGAAATTGTGACCGCGCGGCTTAGGGATTTTTCTGAAAAAAGTTGTTCAGACGTCGAGGGTTAATTCTGTTTCCGATGATAAAAACCCATCTGTTTCCACCGAAAAAGCTTTCAGGGTATCGTTTGCAACAGTTTGGCAGCATTTTCGAGTGAATTTCAAAATGTCAGATTTTTGCTGAAATTGTGACCGCGCGGCTTAGGGATTTTTCTGAAAAAAGTTGTTCAGACGTCGAGGGATAATTCTGTTTCCGATGATAAAAACCCATCTGTTTCCACCGAAAAAGCTTTCAGGGGATCGTTTGCAACAGTTTGGCAGCATTTTCGAGTGAATTTCAAAATGTCAGATTTTTGCTGAAATTTTGACCGCGCGGCTTAGGGATTTTTCTGAAAAAAGTTGTTCAGACGTCGAGGGCTAATTCTGTTTCCGATGATAAAAACCCATCTGTTTCCACCGAAAAAGCTTTCAGGGGATCGTTTGCAACAGTTTGGCAGCATTTTCGAGTGAATTTCAAAATGTCAGATTTTTGCTGAAATTGTGACTGCGCGGCTTAGGGATTTTTCTGAAAAAAGTTGTTCAGACGTCGAGGGCTAATTCTGTTTCCGATGATAAAAACCCATCTGTTTCCACCGAAAAAGCTTTCAGGGTATCGTTTGCAACAGTTTGGCAGCATTTTCGAGTGAATTTCAAAATGTCAGATTTTTGCTGAAATTGTGACCGCGCGGCTTAGGGATTTTTCAGAAAAAAGTTGTTCAGACGTCGAGGGCTAATTCTGTTTCCGATGATAAAAACCCATCTGTTTCCACCGAAAAAGCTTTCAGGGGATCGTTTGCAACAGTTTGGCAGCATTTTCGAGTGAATTTCAAAATGTCAGATTTTTGCTGAAATTGTGACCGCGCGGCTTAGGGATTTTTCTGAAAAAAGTTGTTCAGACGTCGAGGGCTAATTCTGTTTCCGATGATAAAAACCCATCTGTTTCCACCGAAAAAGCTTTCAGGGGATCGTTTGCAACAGTTTGGCAGCATTTTCGAGTGAATTTCAAAATGTCAGATTTTTGCTGAAATTGTGACCGCGCGGCTTAGGGATTTTTCTGAAAAAAGTTGTTCAGACGTCGAGGGCTAATTCTGTTTCCGATGATAAAAATCCATCTGTTTACACCGAAAAAGCTTTCAGGGGATCGTTTGCAACAGTTTGGCAGCATTTTCGAGTGAATTTCAAAATGTCAGATTTTTGCTGAAATTTTGACCGCGCGGCTTAGGGATTTTTCTGAAAAAAGTTGTTCAGACGTCGAGGGCTAATTCTGTTTCCGATGATAAAAACCCATCTGTTTCCACCGAAAAAGCTTTCAGGGGATCGTTTGCAACAGTTTGGCAGCATTTTCGAGTGAATTTCAAAATGTCAGATTTTTGCTGAAATTGTGACTGCGCGGCTTAGGGATTTTTCTGAAAAAAGTTGTTCAGACGTCGAGGGCTAATTCTGTTTCCGATGATAAAAACCCATCTGTTTCCACCGAAAAAGCTTTCAGGGTATCGTTTGCAACAGTTTGGCAGCATTTTCGAGTGAATTTCAAAATGTCAGATTTTTGCTGAAATTGTGACCGCGCGGCTTAGGGATTTTTCAGAAAAAAGTTGTTCAGACGTCGAGGGCTAATTCTGTTTCCGATGATAAAAACCCATCTGTTTCCACCGAAAAAGCTTTCAGGGGATCGTTTGCAACAGTTTGGCAGCATTTTCGAGTGAATTTCAAAATGTCAGATTTTTGCTGAAATTGTGACCGCGCGGCTTAGGGATTTTTCTGAAAAAAGTTGTTCAGACGTCGAGGGCTAATTCTGTTTCCGATGATAAAAACCCATCTGTTTCCACCGAAAAAGCTTTCAGGGGATCGTTTGCAACAGTTTGGCAGCATTTTCGAGTGAATTTCAAAATGTCAGATTTTTGCTGAAATTGTGACCGCGCGGCTTAGGGATTTTTCTGAAAAAAGTTGTTCAGACGTCGAGGGCTAATTCTGTTTCCGATGATAAAAATCCATCTGTTTACACCGAAAAAGCTTTCAGGGGATCGTTTGCAACAGTTCGGCAGCATTTTCGAGTGAATTTCAAAATGTCAGATTTTTGCTGAAATTGTAACCGCGCGGCTTAGGGATTTTTCTGAAAAAAGTTGTTCAGATGTCGAGGGCTAATTGTGTTTCCGATGATAAAAACCCATCTGTTTCCACCGAAAAAGCTTTCAGGGGATTGTTTGCAACAGTTTGGCAGCATTTTCGAGTGAATTTCAAAATGTCAGATTTTTGCTGAAATTGTGACCGCGCGGCTTAGGGATTTTTCAAAAAAACGTTGTTCAGACGTCGAGGGCTAATTCTGTTTCTGATGATAAAAACCCATCTGTTTCCACCGAAAAACCTTTCAGGGGATCGTTTGCAACAGTTTGGCAGCATTTTCGAGTGAATTTCAAAATGTCAGATTTTTGCTGAAATTGTGACCGCGCGGCTGAGGGATTTTTCTGAAAAAAGTTGTTCAGACGTCGAGGGCTAATTCTGTTTCCGATGATAAAAACCCATCTGTTTCCACCGAAAAAGCTTTCAGGGAATCGTTTGCAACAGTTTGGCAGCATTTTCGAGTGAATTTCAAAATGTCCGATTTTTGCTGAAATTGTGACCGCGCGGCTTAGGGATTTTTGAAAAAAAAGTTTTCAGACGTCGAGGGCTGATTCTGTTTCTGTTGATAAAAACCCATCTGTTTCCACCGAAAAACCTTTCAGGTGATCGTTTGCAACAGTTTGGCAGCATTTTCGAGTGAATTTCAAAATGTCAGATATTTGCTGAAATTGTGACCACGCGGCTTAGGGATTTTTCAAAAAAAAGTTGTTCAGACGTCGAGGGCTAATTCTGTTTCCGATGATAAAAACCCATCTGTTTCCACCGAAAAAGCTTTCAGGGTATCGTTTGCAACAGTTTGGCAGCATTTTCGAGTGAATTTCAAAATGTCAGATTTTTGCTGAAATTGTGACCGCGCGGCTTAGGGATTTTTCTGAAAAAAGTTGTTCAGACACTGAGGGCTAATTCTGTTTCCGATGATAAAAACCCATCTGTTTCCACCGAAAAAGCTTTCAGGTGATCGTTTGCAACAGTTTGGCAGCATTTTCGAGTGAATTTCAAAATGTCAGATTTTTGCTGAAATTGTGACCGCGCGGCTTAGAGATTTTTCAAAAAAAAGTTTTTCAGAGGTCGAGGGCTAATTCTGTTTCCGATGATAAAAACCCATCTGTTTCCACCGAAAAAGCTTTCCCCTAGGGTATCGTTTGCAACAGTTTGGCAGCATTTTCGAGTGAATTTCAAAATGTCAGATTTTTGCTGAAATTGTGACCGCGCGGCTTAGGGATTTTTCTGAAAAAAGTTGTTCAGACGTCGAGGGCTAATTCTGTTTCCGATGATAAAAACCCATCTGTTTCCACCGAAAAAGCTTTCAGGGGATCGTTTGCAACAGTTTGGCAGCATTTTCGAGTGAATTTCAAAATGTCAGATTTTTGCTGAAATTGTGACCGCGCGGCTTAGGGATTTTTCTGAAAAAAGTTGTTCAGACGTCGAGGGCTAATTCTGTTTCCGATGATAAAAACCCATCTGTTTCCACCGAAAAAGCTTTCAGGGGATCGTTTGCAACAGTTTGGCAGCATTTTCGAGTGAATTTCAAAATGTCCGATTTTTGCTGAAATTGTGACCGCGCGGCTTAGGGATTTTTGAAAAAAAAGTTTTCAGACGTCGAGGGCTAATTCTGTTTCTGTTGATAAAAACCCATCTGTTTCCACCGAAAAACCTTTCAGGTGATCGTTTGCAACAGTTTGGCAGCATTTTCGAGTGAATTTCAAAATGTCAGATATTTGCTGAAATTGTGACCACGCGGCTTAGGGATTTTTCAAAAAAAAGTTGTTCAGACGTCGAGGGCTAATTCTGTTTCCGATGATAAAAACCCATCTGTTTCCACCGAAAAAGCTTTCAGGGTATCGTTTGCAACAGTTTGGCAGCATTTTCGAGTGAATTTCAAAATGTCAGATTTTTGCTGAAATTGTGACCGCGCGGCTTAGGGATTTTTCTGAAAAAAGTTGTTCAGACGTCGAGGGCTAATTCTGTTTCCGATGATAAAAACCCATCTGTTTCCACCGAAAAAGCTTTCAGGGGATCGTTTGCAACAGTTTGGCAGCATTTTCGAGTGAATTTCAAAATGTCAGATTTTTGCTGAAATTGTGACCGCGCGGCTTAGGGATTTTTCAGAAAAAAGTTGTTCAGACTTCGAGGGCTAATTCTGTTTCCGATGATAAAAACCCATCTGTTTCCACCGAAAAAGCTTTCAGGGGATCGTTTGCAACAGTTTGGCAGCATTTTCGAGTGAATTTCAAAATGTCAGATTTTTGCTGAAATTGTGACCGCGCGGCTTAGGGATTTTTCTGAAAAAAGTTGTTCAGACGTCGAGGGCTAATTCTTTTTCCGATGATAAAAACCCATCTGTTTCCACCGAAAAAGCTTTCAGGGTATCGTTTGCAACAGTTTGGCAGCATTTTCGAGTGAATTTCAAAATGTCAGATTTTTGCTGAAATTGTGACCGCGCGGCTTAGGGATTTTTCTGAAAAAAGTTGTTCAGACGTTGAGGGCTAATTCTGTTTCCGATGATAAAAACCCATCTGTTTCCACCGAAAAAGCTTTCAGGTGATCGTTTGCAACAGTTTGGCAGCATTTTCGAGTGAATTTCAAAATGTCAGATTTTTGCTGAAATTGTGACCGCGCGGCTTAGAGATTTTTCAAAAAAAAGTTTTTCAGAGGTCGAGGGCTAATTCTGTTTCCGATGATAAAAACCCATCTGTTTCCACCGAAAAAGCTTTCCCCTAGGGTATCGTTTGCAACAGTTTGGCAGCATTTTCGAGTGAATTTCAAAATGTCAGATTTTTGCTGAAATTGTGACCGCGCGGCTTAGGGATTTTTCTGAAAAAAGTTGTTCAGACGTCGAGGGCTAATTCTGTTTCCGATGATAAAAACCCATCTGTTTCCACCGAAAAAGCTTTCAGGGGATCGTTTGCAACAGTTTGGCAGCATTTTCGAGTGAATTTCAAAATGTCAGATTTTTGCTGAAATTGTGACCGCGCGGCTTAGGGATTTTTCTGAAAAAAGTTGTTCAGACGTCGAGGGCTAATTCTGTTTCCGATGATAAAAACCCATCTGTTTCCACCGAAAAAGCTTTCAGGGGATCGTTTGCAACAGTTTGGCAGCATTTTCGAGTGAATTTCAAAATGTCCGATTTTTGCTGAAATTGTGACCGCGCGGCTTAGGGATTTTTGAAAAAAAAGTTTTCAGACGTCGAGGGCTAATTCTGTTTCTGTTGATAAAAACCCATCTGTTTCCACCGAAAAACCTTTCAGGTGATCGTTTGCAACAGTTTGGCAGCATTTTCGAGTGAATTTCAAAATGTCAGATATTTGCTGAAATTGTGACCACGCGGCTTAGGGATTTTTCAAAAAAAAGTTGTTCAGACGTCGAGGGCTAATTCTGTTTCCGATGATAAAAACCCATCTGTTTCCACCGAAAAAGCTTTCAGGGTATCGTTTGCAACAGTTTGGCAGCATTTTCGAGTGAATTTCAAAATGTCAGATTTTTGCTGAAATTGTGACCGCGCGGCTTAGGGATTTTTCTGAAAAAAGTTGTTCAGACGTCGAGGGCTAATTCTGTTTCCGATGATAAAAACCCATCTGTTTCCACCGAAAAAGCTTTCAGGGGATCGTTTGCAACAGTTTGGCAGCATTTTCGAGTGAATTTCAAAATGTCAGATTTTTGCTGAAATTGTGACCGCGCGGCTTAGGGATTTTTCAGAAAAAAGTTGTTCAGACTTCGAGGGCTAATTCTGTTTCCGATGATAAAAACCCATCTGTTTCCACCGAAAAAGCTTTCAGGGGATCGTTTGCAACAGTTTGGCAGCATTTTCGAGTGAATTTCAAAATGTCAGATTTTTGCTGAAATTGTGACCGCGCGGCTTAGGGATTTTTCTGAAAAAAGTTGTTCAGACGTCGAGGGCTAATTCTTTTTCCGATGATAAAAACCCATCTGTTTCCACCGAAAAAGCTTTCAGGGTATCGTTTGCAACAGTTTGGCAGCATTTTCGAGTGAATTTCAAAATGTCAGATTTTTGCTGAAATTGTGACCGCGCGGCTTAGGGATTTTTGAAAAAAAAGTTGTTCAGACGTCGAGGGCTAATTCTGTTTCTGATGATAAAAACCCATCTTTTTCCACCGAAAAACCTTTCAGGTGATCGTTTGCAACAGTTTGGCAGCATTTTCGAGTGAATTTCAAAATGTCAGATTTTGCTGAAATTGTGACCGCGCGGCTTAGGAATTTTTCTGAAAAAAGTTGTTCAGAGGTCGAGGGCTAATTCCGTTTCCTGTGATAAAAACCCATCTGTTTCCACCGAAAAAGCTTTCAGGGGATCGTTTGCAACAGTTTGGCAGCATTTTCGAGTGAATTTCAAAATGTCAGATTTTTGCTGAAATTGTGACCGCGCGGCTTAGGGATTTTGCTGAAAAAAGTTGTTCAGACGTCGAGGGCTAATTCTGTTTCCGATGATAAAAACCCATCTGTTTCCACCGAAAAAGCTTTCAGGGGATCGTTTGCAACAGTTTGGCAGCATTTTCGAGTGAATTTCAAAATGTCAGATTTTTGCTGAAATTGTGACCGCGCGGCTTAGGGATTTTGCTGAAAAAAGTTGTTCAGACGTCGAGGGCTAATTCTGTTTCCGATGATAAAAACCCATCTGTTTCCACCGAAAAAGCTTTCAGGGGATCGTTTGCAACAGTTTGGCAGCATTTTCGAGTGAATTTCAAAATGTCCGATTTTTGCTGAAATTGTGACCGCGCGGCTTAGGGATTTTTGAAAAAAAGTTGTTCAGACGTCGAGGGCTAATTCTGTTTCTGATGATAAAAACCCATCTGTTTCCACTGAAAAACATTTCAGGGGATCGTTTGCAACAGTTTGGCAGCATTTTCGAGTGAATTTCAAAATGTCAGATTTTTGCTGAAATTGTGACCGCGCGGCTTAGGGTTTTTTCTGAAAAAACTTGTTCAGACGTTGAGGGCTAATTCTGTTTCTAATGATAAAAACCCATCTGTTTCCACCGAAAAACATTTCAGGTGATCGTTTGCAACAGTTTGGCAGCATTTTCGAGTGAATTTCAAAATGTCAGATTTTTGCTGAAATTGTGACCGCGCGGCTTAGAGATTTTTCAAAAAAAAGTTTTTCAGAGGTCGAGGGCTAATTCTGTTTCCGATGATAAAAACCCATCTGTTTCCACCGAAAAAGCTTTCCCCTAGGGTATCGTTTGCAACAGTTTGGCAGCATTTTCGAGTGAATTTCAAAATGTCAGATTTTTGCTGAAATTGTGACCGCGCGGCTTAGGGATTTTTCTGAAAAAAGTTGTTCAGACGTCGAGGGCTAATTCTGTTTCCGATGATAAAAACCCATCTGTTTCCACCGAAAAAGCTTTCAGGGGATCGTTTGCAACAGTTTGGCAGCATTTTCGAGTGAATTTCAAAATGTCAGATTTTTGCTGAAATTGTGACCGCGCGGCTTAGGGATTTTTCTGAAAAAAGTTGTTCAGACGTCGAGGGCTAATTCTGTTTCCGATGATAAAAACCCATCTGTTTCCACCGAAAAAGCTTTCAGGGGATCGTTTGCAACAGTTTGGCAGCATTTTCGAGTGAATTTCAAAATGTCCGATTTTTGCTGAAATTGTGACCGCGCGGCTTAGGGATTTTTGAAAAAAAAGTTTTCAGACGTCGAGGGCTAATTCTGTTTCTGTTGATAAAAACCCATCTGTTTCCACCGAAAAACCTTTCAGGTGATCGTTTGCAACAGTTTGGCAGCATTTTCGAGTGAATTTCAAAATGTCAGATATTTGCTGAAATTGTGACCACGCGGCTTAGGGATTTTTCAAAAAAAAGTTGTTCAGACGTCGAGGGCTAATTCTGTTTCCGATGATAAAAACCCATCTGTTTCCACCGAAAAAGCTTTCAGGGTATCGTTTGCAACAGTTTGGCAGCATTTTCGAGTGAATTTCAAAATGTCAGATTTTTGCTGAAATTGTGACCGCGCGGCTTAGGGATTTTTCTGAAAAAAGTTGTTCAGACGTCGAGGGCTAATTCTGTTTCCGATGATAAAAACCCATCTGTTTCCACCGAAAAAGCTTTCAGGGGATCGTTTGCAACAGTTTGGCAGCATTTTCGAGTGAATTTCAAAATGTCAGATTTTTGCTGAAATTGTGACCGCGCGGCTTAGGGATTTTTCAGAAAAAAGTTGTTCAGACTTCGAGGGCTAATTCTGTTTCCGATGATAAAAACCCATCTGTTTCCACCGAAAAAGCTTTCAGGGGATCGTTTGCAACAGTTTGGCAGCATTTTCGAGTGAATTTCAAAATGTCAGATTTTTGCTGAAATTGTGACCGCGCGGCTTAGGGATTTTTCTGAAAAAAGTTGTTCAGACGTCGAGGGCTAATTCTTTTTCCGATGATAAAAACCCATCTGTTTCCACCGAAAAAGCTTTCAGGGTATCGTTTGCAACAGTTTGGCAGCATTTTCGAGTGAATTTCAAAATGTCAGATTTTTGCTGAAATTGTGACCGCGCGGCTTAGGGATTTTTGAAAAAAAAGTTGTTCAGACGTCGAGGGCTAATTCTGTTTCTGATGATAAAAACCCATCTTTTTCCACCGAAAAACCTTTCAGGTGATCGTTTGCAACAGTTTGGCAGCATTTTCGAGTGAATTTCAAAATGTCAGATTTTGCTGAAATTGTGACCGCGCGGCTTAGGAATTTTTCTGAAAAAAGTTGTTCAGAGGTCGAGGGCTAATTCCGTTTCCTGTGATAAAAACCCATCTGTTTCCACCGAAAAAGCTTTCAGGGGATCGTTTGCAACAGTTTGGCAGCATTTTCGAGTGAATTTCAAAATGTCAGATTTTTGCTGAAATTGTGACCGCGCGGCTTAGGGATTTTGCTGAAAAAAGTTGTTCAGACGTCGAGGGCTAATTCTGTTTCCGATGATAAAAACCCATCTGTTTCCACCGAAAAAGCTTTCAGGGGATCGTTTGCAACAGTTTGGCAGCATTTTCGAGTGAATTTCAAAATGTCAGATTTTTGCTGAAATTGTGACCGCGCGGCTTAGGGATTTTGCTGAAAAAAGTTGTTCAGACGTCGAGGGCTAATTCTGTTTCCGATGATAAAAACCCATCTGTTTCCACCGAAAAAGCTTTCAGGGGATCGTTTGCAACAGTTTGGCAGCATTTTCGAGTGAATTTCAAAATGTCCGATTTTTGCTGAAATTGTGACCGCGCGGCTTAGGGATTTTTGAAAAAAAGTTGTTCAGACGTCGAGGGCTAATTCTGTTTCTGATGATAAAAACCCATCTGTTTCCACTGAAAAACATTTCAGGGGATCGTTTGCAACAGTTTGGCAGCATTTTCGAGTGAATTTCAAAATGTCAGATTTTTGCTGAAATTGTGACCGCGCGGCTTAGGGTTTTTTCTGAAAAAACTTGTTCAGACGTTGAGGGCTAATTCTGTTTCTAATGATAAAAACCCATCTGTTTCCACCGAAAAACATTTCAGGTGATCGTTTGCAACAGTTTGGCAGCATTTTCGAGTGAATTTCAAAATGTCAGATTTTTGCTGAAATTGTGACCGCGCGGCTTAGAGATTTTTCAAAAAAAAGTTTTTCAGAGGTCGAGGGCTAATTCTGTTTCCGATGATAAAAACCCATCTGTTTCCACCGAAAAAGCTTTCCCCTAGGGTATCGTTTGCAACAGTTTGGCAGCATTTTCGAGTGAATTTCAAAATGTCAGATTTTTGCTGAAATTGTGACCGCGCGGCTTAGGGATTTTTCTGAAAAAAGTTGTTCAGACGTCGAGGGCTAATTCTGTTTCCGATGATAAAAACCCATCTGTTTCCACCGAAAAAGCTTTCAGGGGATCGTTTGCAACAGTTTGGCAGCATTTTCGAGTGAATTTCAAAATGTCAGATTTTTGCTGAAATTGTGACCGCGCGGCTTAGGGATTTTTCTGAAAAAAGTTGTTCAGACGTCGAGGGCTAATTCTGTTTCCGATGATAAAAACCCATCTGTTTCCACCGAAAAAGCTTTCAGGGGATCGTTAGCAACAGTTTGGCAGCATTTTCGAGTGAATTTCAAAATGTCAGATTTTTGCTGAAATTGTGACCGCGCGGCTTAGGGATTTTTCAGAAAAAAGTTGTTCAGACGTCGAGGGCTAATTCTGTTTCTGATGATAAAAACCCATCTGTTTCCACCGAAAAACCTTTCAGGGGATCGTTTGCAACAGTTTGGCAGCATTTTCGAGTGAATTTCAAAATGTCAGATTTTTGCTGAAATTGTGACCGCGCGGCTTAGGGATTTTTCTGAAAAAAGTTGTTCAGACGTCGAGGGCTAATTCTGTTTCCGATGATAAAAACCCATCTGTTTCCACCGAAAAAGCTTTCAGGGGATCGTTTGCAACAGTTTGGCAGCATTTTCGAGTGAATTTCAAAATGTCAGATTTTTGCTGAAATTGTGACCGCGCGACTTAGGGATTTTTCTGAAAAAAGTTGTTCAGAGGTCGAGGGCTAATTCTGTTTCCGATGATAAAAACCCATCTGTTTCCACCGAAAAACCTTTCAGGTGATCGTTTGCAACAGTTTGGCAGCATTTTCGAGTGAATTTCAAAATGTCAGATTTTTGTTGAAATTGTGACCGCGCGGCTTAGGGATTTTTCTGAAAAAAGTTGTTCAGACGTCGAGGGCTAATTCTGTTTCTGATGATAAAAACCCATCTGTTTCCACTGAAAAACATTTCAGGGGATCGTTTGCAACAGTTTGGCAGCATTTTCGAGTGAATTTCAAAATGTCAGATTTTTGCTGAAATTGTGACCGCGCGGCTTAGGGTTTTTTCTGAAAAAACTTGTTCAGACGTTGAGGGCTAATTCTGTTTCTAATGATAAAAACCCATCTGTTTCCACCGAAAAACATTTCAGGTGATCGTTTGCAACAGTTTGGCAGCATTTTCGAGTGAATTTCAAAATGTCAGATTTTTGCTGAAATTGTGACTGCGCGGCGGCTGAGGGATTTTTCTGAAAAAAGTTGTTCAGACGTCGAGGGCTAATTCTGTTTCCGATGATAAAAACCCATCTATATCCACCGAAAAACCTTTCAGGTGATCGTTTGCAACGGTTCGGCAACATTTTTGAGTGAATTTCAAAATGTCAGATTTTTGCTGAAATTGTGACCGCGCGGCTTAGGGATTTTTCTGAAAAAAGTTGTTCAGACGTCGAGGGCTAATTGTGTTTCCGATGATAAAAACCCATGTGTTTCCACCAAAAAACCTTTCAGGTGATCGTTTGCAACAGTTTGGCAGAATTTTCGAGTGAATTTCAAAATGTCAGATTTTTGCTGAAATTGTGACCGCGCGGCTTAGAGATTTTTCCAAAAAAAGGTGTTCAGAGGTCGAGGACTAATTCTGTTTCCGATGATAAAAACCCATCTGTTAACACCGAAAAACTTTCAGGGGATTGTTTGCAACAGTTTGGCAGCATTTTCGAGTAAATTTCAAAATGTCAGATTTTTGCTGAAATTCTGACCGCGCGGCTTAGGGATTTTTCAAAAAAAATTTGTTCAGACGTCGAGGGCTAATTCTGTTTCTGATGATAAAAACCCATCTGTTTCCACCGAAAAACCTTTCAGGTGATCGTTTCCAACAGTTTGGCAGCATTTTCGAGTGAATTTCAAAATGTCAGATTTTTGCTGAAATTGTGACCGCGCGGCTTTGGGATTTTTCAAAAAAAATTTGTTCAGACGTCTAGGGCTAATTCTGTTTCCGATGATAAAAACCCATCTGTTTCCACCGAAAAAGCTTTCAGGTGATCGTTTGCAACAGTTTGGCAGCATTTTCGAGTAAATTTCAAAATGTCAGATTTTTGCTGAAATTCTGACCGCGCGGCTTAGGGATTTTTCTGAAAAAAGTTGTTCAGAGGTTGAGGGCTAATTCTGTTCCCGATGAGAAAAACCCATCTGTTTCTACCGAAAAACCTTTCAGGTGATCGTTTGCAACAGTTTGGCAGCATTTTCGAGTGAATTTCAAAATGTCAGATTTTTGCTGAAATTCTGACCGCGCGGCTTAGAGATTTTTCCAAAAAAAGGTGTTCAGAGGTCGAGGACTAATTCTGTTTCCGATGATAAAAACCCATCTGTTAACACCGAAAAAGCTTTCAGGGGATCGTTTGCAACAGTTTGGCAGCATTTTCGAGTTAATTTCAAAATGTCAGATTTTTGCTGAAATTCTGACCGCGCGGCTTAGGGATTTTTCAAAAAAAAATTGTTCAGACGTCGAGGGCTAATTCTGTTTCCGATGATAAAAACCCTTCTGTTTCCACCGAAAAAGCTTTCAGGGGATCGTTTGCAACAGTTTGGCAGCATTTTCGAGTGAATTTCAAAATGTCAGATTTTTGCTTAAATTGTGACCGCGCGGCTTTGGGATTTTTTTAAAAAAAGTTGTTCAGACGTCTAGGGCTAATTCTGTTTCTGATGATAAAAACCCATCTGTTTTCACCGAAAAACCTTTCAGGGGATCGTTTGCAACAGTTTGGCAGCATTTTCAAGTGAATTTCAAAATGTCAGATTTTTGCTGAAATTGTGACCGCTTGGCTTAGGGATTTTTCAAAAAAAAGTTGTTCAGACGTCGAGGGCTAATTCTGTTTCCGAAGATAAAAACCCATCTGTTTCCACCGAAAAAGCTTTCAGGGGATTGTTTGCAACAGTTTGGCAGCATTTTCGAGTGAATTTCAAAATGTCAGATTTTTGCTGAAATTGTGAACGCGCGGCTTAGGGATTTTTCTGAAAAAAGTTGTTCAGACGTCTAGGGCTAATTCTGTTTCTGATGATAAAAACCCATCTGTTTCCACCGAAAAAGCTTTCAGGGGATTGTTTGCAACAGTTTGGCAGCATTTTCGAGTGAATTTCAAAATGTCAGATTTTTGCTGAAATTGTGACCGCGCGGCTTAGGGATTTTTCAAAAAACAGTTGTTCAGAGGTCGAGGGCTAATTCTGTTCCCGATGAGAAAAACCCATCTGTTTCTACCGAAAAACCTTTCAGGTGATCGTTTGCAACAGTTTGGCAGCATTTTCGAGTGAATTTCAAAATGTCAGATTTTTGCTGAAATTCTGACCGCGCGGCTTAGAGATTTTTTCAAAAAAAGGTGTTCAGAGGTCGAGGACTAATTCTGTTTCCGATGATAAAAAGCCATCTGTTAACACCGAAAAAGCTTTCAGGGGATCGTTTGCAACAGTTTGGCAGCATTTTCGAGTGAATTTCAAAATGTCAGATTTTTGCTGAAATTGTGACCGCGCGGCTTAGGGATTTTTCAAAAAAAAGTTGTTCAGACGTCTAGGGCTAATTCTGTTTCCGATGATAAAAACCCATCTGTTTCCACCGAAAAAGCTTTCAGGTGATCGTTTGCAACAGTTTGGCAGCATTTTCGAGTGAATTTCAAAATGTCAGATTTTTGCTGAAATTGTAACCGCGCGGCTTAGGGATTTTTCAAAAAAAAGTTGTTCAGAGGTCGAGGGCTAATTCTGTTTTCGATGATAAAAACCCATCTGTTTCCACCGAAAAAGCTTTCAGGGGATCGTTTGCAACAGTTTGGCAGCATTTTCGAGTGAATTTCAAAATGTCAGATTTTTGCTGAAATTGTGACCGCGCGGCTTTGGGATTTTTTTTAAAAAAGTTGTTCAGACGACTAGGGCTAATTCTGTTTCCGATGATAAAAAACCATCTGTTTTCACTGAAAAACCTTTCAGGGGATCGTTTGCAACAGTTTGGCAGCATTTTCGAGTGAATTTCAAAATGTCAGATTTTTGCTGAAATTGTGACCGCTTTGCTTAGGGATTTTTTTAAAAAAATTTGTTCAGAGGTCGAGGGCTAATTCTGTTTCCGATGATAAAAACCCATCTGTTTCCACCGAAAAAGCTTTCAGGGGATTGTTTGCAACAGTTTGGCAGCATTTTCGGGTGAATTTCAAAATGTCAGATTTTTGCTGAAATTGTGACTGCGCGGCTTTGGGATTTTTTTAAAAAAAGTTGTTCAGACGTCTAGGGCTAATTCTGTTTCTGATGATAAAAACCCATCTGTTTTCACCAAAAAACCTTTCAGGGGATCGTTTGCAACAGTTTGGCAGCATTTTCGAGTGAATTTCAAAATGTCAGATTTTTGCTGAAATTGTGACCGCGCGACTTAGGGATTTTTCTGAAAAAAGTTGTTCAGAGGTCGAGGGCTAATTCTGTTTCCGATGATAAAAACCCATCTGTTTCCACCGAAAAACGTTTCAGGTGATCGTTTGCAACAGTTTGGCCGCATTTTCGAGTGAATTTCAAAATGTCAGATTTTTGTTGAAATTGTGACCGCGCGGCTTAGGGATTTTTCTGAAAAAAGTTGTTCAGACGTCAAGGGCTAATTCTGTTCCCGATGAGAAAAACCCATCTGTTTCTACCGAAAAACCTTTCAGGTGATAGTTTGCAACAGTTTGGCAGCATTTTCGAATGAATTTCAAAATGTCAGATTTTTGCTGAAATTGTGACCGCGCGACTTAGGGATTTTTCAAAAAAAAGTTGTTCAGAGGTCGAGGACTAATTCTGTTTCCGATGATAAAAACCCATCTGTTTCCAACGAAAAAGCTTTCAGGGGATCGTTTGCAACAGTTTGGCAGCATTTTCGAGTGAATTTCAAAATGTCAGATTTTTGCTGAAATTGTGACCGCGCGGCTTAGGGATTTTGCTGAAAAAAGTTGTTCAGACGTCGAGGGCTAATTCTGTTTCCGATGATAAAAACCCATCTCTTTCCACCGAAAAACCTTTCAGGTGATCGTTTGCAACAGTTTGGCAGCATTTTCGAGTGAATTTCAAAATGTCAGATTTTTGCTGAAATTGTGACCGCGCGGCTTAGGGATTTTTCAAAAAAAGTTGTTCAGAAGTCTAGGGCTAATTCTGTTTCCGATGATAAAAACCCATCTGTTTCCACCGAAAAAGCTTTCAGGTGATCGTTTGCAAGAGTTTGGCAGCATTTTCGAGTGAATTTCAAAATGTCAGATTTCTGCTGAAATTGTGACCGCGCGGCTTAGGGATTTTTCTGAAAAAAGTTGTTCAGACGTCGAGGGCTAATTCTGTTTCCGATGATAAAAACCCTTCTGTTTCCACCGAAAAAGCTTTCAGGGGATGGTTTGCAACAGTTTGGCAGCATTTTCGAGTGAATTTCAAAATGTCAGATTTTTGCTGAAATTGTGACCGCGCGGCTTTGGGATTTTTTTAAAAAAAGTTGTTCAGACGACTAGGGCTAATTCTGTTTCCGATGATAAAAAACCATCTGTTTTCACCGAAAAACCTTTCAGGGGATCGTTTGCAACAGTTTGGCAGCATTTTCGAGTGAATTTCAAAATGTCAGATTTTTGCTGAAATTGTGACCGCTTTGCTTAGGGATTTTTTTTAAAAAAAATTGTTCAGAGGTCGAGGGCTAATTCTGTTTCCGATGATAAAAACCCATCTGTTTCTACCGAAAAAGCTTTCAGGGGATTGTTTGCAACAGTTTGGCAGCATTTTCGGGTGAATTTCAAAATGTCAGATTTTTGCTGAAATTGTGACCGCGCGGCTTTGGGATTTTTCTGAAAAAAGTTGTTCAGAGGTCGAGGGCTAATTCTGTTTCCGATGATAAAAACCCATCTGTTTCCACCGAAAAACGTTTCAGGGGATCGTTTGCAACAGTTTGGCCGCATTTTCGAGTGAATTTCAAAATGTCAGATTTTTGTTGAAATTGTGACCGCGCGGCTTAGGGATTTTTCTGAAAAAAGTTGTTCAGACGTCAAGGGCTAATTCTGTTCCCGATGAGAAAAACCCATCTGTTTCTACCGAAAAACCTTTCAGGTGATAGTTTGCAACAGTTTGGCAGCATTTTCGAATGAATTTCAAAATGTCAGATTTTTGCTGAAATTGTGACCGCGCGGCTTACGGATTTTTCAAAAAAAGGTTGTTCAGACGTCTAGGGCTAATTCTGTTTCCGATGATAAAAACCCATCTCTTTCCACCGAAAAACCTTTCAGGTGATCGTTTGCAACAGTTTGGCAGCATTTTCGAGTGAATTTCAAAATGTCAGATTTTTGCTGAAATTGTGACCGCGCGGCTTAGGGATTTTTCAAAAAAAAGTTGTTCAGAAGTCTAGGGCTAATTCTGTTTCCGATGATAAAAACCCATCTGTTTCCACCGAAAAAGCTTTCAGGTGATCGTTTGCAAGAGTTTGGCAGCATTTTCGAGTGAATTTCAAAATGTCAGATTTCTGCTGAAATTGTGACCGCGCGGCTTAGGGATTTTTCTGAAAAAAGTTGTTCAGACGTCGAGGGCTAATTCTGTTTCCGATGATAAAAACCCTTCTGTTTCCACCGAAAAAGCTTTCAGGGGATGGTTTGCAACAGTTTGGCAGCATTTTCGAGTGAATTTCAAAATGTCAGATTTTTGCTGAAATTGTGACCGCGCGGCTTAGGGATTTTTTAAAAAAAAGTTGTTCAGAGGTCGAGGGCTAAATCTGTTTCCGATGATAAAAACCCATCTGTTTCCACCGAAAAAGCTTTCAGGGGATTGTTTGCAACAGTTTGGCAGCATTTTCGAGTGAATTTCAAAATGTCAGATTTTTGCTGAAATTGTGACCGCGCGGCTTTGGGATTTTTTTAAAAAAAGTTGTTCAGACGTCTAGGGCTAATTCTGTTTCTGATGATAAAAACCCATCTGTTTTCACCAAAAAACCTTTCAGGGGATCGTTTGCAACAGTTTGGCAGCATTTTCAAGTGAATTTCAAAATGTCAGATTTTTGCTGAAATTGTGACCGCGCGACTTAGGGATTTTTCTGAAAAAAGTTGTTCAGAGGTCGAGGGCTAATTCTGTTTCCGATGATAAAAACCCATCTGTTTCCACCGAAAAACCTTTCAGGTGATCGTTTGCAACAGTTTGGCAGCATTTTCGAGTGAATTTCAAAATGTCAGATTTTTGTTGAAATTGTGACCGCGCGGCTTAGGGATTTTTCTGAAAAAAGTTGTTCAGACGTCGAGGGCTAATTCTGTTTCCGATGATAAAAACCCTTCTGTTTCCCCCGAAAAGCTTCCAGGTGATCGTTTGCAACAGTTTGGCAGCATTTTCGAGTGAATTTCAAAATGTCAGATTTTTGCTGAAATTGTGACCGCGCGGCTTAGGGATTTTTTGTAAAAAAGTTGTTCAGAGGTCGAGGGCTAATTCTGTTTCCGATGATAAAAACCCATCTGTTTCCACCGAAAAAGCTTTCAGGTGATCGTTTGCAACAGTTTGGCAGCATTTTCGAGTGAATTTCAAAATGTCAGATTTTTGCTGAAATTGTGACTGCGCGGCTGAGGGATTTTTCTGAAAAAAGTTGTTCAGACGTCGAGGGCTAATTCTGTTTCCGATGATAAAAACCCATCTATATCCACCGAAAAACCTTTCAGGTGATCGTTTGCAACGGTTCGGCAACATTTTTGAGTGAATTTCAAAATGTCAGATTTTTGCTGAAATTGTGACCGCGCGGCTTAGGGATTTTTCTGAAAAAAGTTGTTCAGACGTCGAGGGCTAATTGTGTTTCCGATGATAAAAACCCATCTGTTTCCACCGAAAAAGCTTTCAGGGGATTGTTTGCAACAGTTTGGCAGCATTTTCGAGTGAATTTCAAAATGTCAGATTTTTGTTGAAATTGTGACTGCGCGGCTTAGGGATTTTTCTGAAAAAAGTTGTTCAGACGTCGAGGGCTAATTCTGTTTCTGATGATAAAAACCCATCTGTTTCCACCAAAAAACCTTTCAGGTGATCGTTTGCAACAGTTTGGCAGAATTTTCGAGTGAATTTCAAAATGTCAGATTTTTGCTGAAATTGTGACCGCGCGGCTTCGGGATTTTTCTGAAAAAAGTTGTTCAGAGGTCGAGGGCTAATTCTGTTCCCGATGAGAAAAACCCATCTGTTTCTACCGAAAAACCTTTCAGGTGATCGTTTGCAACAGTTTGGCAGCATTTTCGAGTGAATTTCAAAATGTCAGATTTTTGCTGAAATTCTGACCGCGCGGCTTAGAGATTTTTCCAAAAAAAGGTGTTCAGAGGTCGAGGACTAATTCTGTTTCCGGTGATAAAAACCCATCTGTTAACACCGAAAAACTTTCAGGGGATTGTTTGCAACAGTTTGATAGCATTTTCGAGTAAATTTCAAAATGTCAGATTTTTGCTGAAATTCTGATCGCGCGGCTTAGGGATTTTTCAAAAAAAAATTGTTCAGACGTCGAGGGCTAATTCTGTTTCTGATGATAAAAACCCATCTGTTTCCACCGAAAAACCTTTCAGGTCATCGTTTCCAACAGTTTGGCAGCATTTTCGAGTGAATTTCAAAATGTCAGATTTTTGCTGAAATTGTGACCGCGCGGCTTTGGGATTTTTCAAAAAAAAGTTGTTCAGACGTCTAGGGCTAATTCTGTTTCCGATGATAAAAACCCATCTGTTTCCACCGAAAAAGCTTTCAGGTGATCGTTTGCAACAGTTTGGCAGCATTTTCGAGTGAATTTCAAAATGTCAGATTTTTGCTGAAATTGTGACCGCGCGGCTTTGGGATTTTTTTAAAAAAAGTTGTTCAGACGTCTAGGGCTAATTCTGTTTCTGATGATAAAAACCCATCTGTTTTCACCGAAAAACCTTTCAGGGAATCGTTTGCAACAGTTTGGCAGCATTTTCGAGTGAATTTCAAAATGTCAGATTTTTGCTGAAATTGTGACCGCGCGGCTTAGGGATTTTTCTGAAAAAAGTTGTTCAGACGTCGAGGGCAAATTGTGTTTCCGATGATAAAAACCCATCTGTTTCCACCGAAAAAGCTTTCAGGGGATTGTTTGCAACAGTTTGGCAGCATTTTCGAGTGAATTTCAAAATGTCAGATTTTTGCTGAAATTGTGACCGCGCGGCTTAGGGATTTTTCAAAAAAAAGTTGTTCAGACGTCGAGGGCTAATTCTGTTTCTGATGATAAAAACCCATCTGTTTCCACCAAAAAACCTTTCAGGTGATCGTTTGCAACAGTTTGGCAGAATTTTCGAGTGAATTTCAAAATGTCAGATTTTTGCTGAAATTGTGACCGCGCGGCTTAGGGATTTTTCTGAAAAAAGTTGTTCAGAGGTTGAGGGCTAATTCTGTTCCCGATGAGAAAAACCCATCTGTTTCTACCGAAAAACCTTTCAGGTGATCGTTTGCAACAGTTTGGCAGCATTTTCGAGTGAATTTCAAAATGTCAGATTTTTGCTGAAATTCTGACCGCGCGGCTTAGAGATTTTTCCAAAAAAAGGTGTTCAGAGGTCGAGGACTAATTCTGTTTCCGATGATAAAAACCCATCTGTTAACACCGAAAAAGCTTTCAGGGGATCGTTTGCAACAGTTTGGCAGCATTTTCGAGTGAATTTCAAAATGTCAGATTTTTGCTGAAATTCTGACCGCTTGGCTTAGGGATTTTTTTTAAAAAAGTTGTTCAGAGGTCGAGGGCTAATTCTGTTTCCGAAGATAAAAACCCATCTGTTTCCACCGAAAAAGCTTTCAGGGGATTGTTTGCAACAGTTTGGCAGCATTTTCGAGTGAATTTCAAAATGTCAGATTTTTGCTGAAATTGTGAACGCGCGGCTTAGGGATTTTTCTGAAAAAAGTTGTTCAGACGTCTAGGGCTAATTCTGTTTCTGATGATAAAAACCCATCTGTTTCCACCGAAAAAGCTTTCAGGGGATTCTTTGCAACAGTTTGGCAGCATTTTCGAGTGAATTTCAAAATGTCAGATTTTTGCTGAAATTGTGACCGCGCGGCTTAGGGATTTTTCAAAAAAAAGTTGTTCAGACGTCGAGGGCTAATTCTGTTTCTGATGATAAAAACCCATCTGTTTCCACCAAAAAACCTTTCAGGTGATTGTTTGCAACAGTTTGGCAGAATTTTCGAGTGAATTTCAAAATGTCAGATTTTTGCTGAAATTGTGACCGCTTGGCTTAGGGATTTTTCTGAAAAAAGTTGTTCAGAGGTCGAGGGCTAATTCTGTTCCCGATGAGAAAAACCCATCTGTTTCTACCGAAAAACCTTTCAGGTGATCGTTTGCAACAGTTTGGCAGCATTTTCGAGTGAATTTCAAAATGTCAGATTTTTGCTGAAATTCTGACCACGCGGCTTAGAGATTTTTTCAAAAAAAGGTGTTCAGAGGTCGAGGACTAATTCTGTTTCCGATGATAAAAAGCCATCTGTTAACACCGAAAAAGCTTTCAGGGGATCGTTTGCAACAGTTTGGCAGCATTTTCGAGTGAATTTCAAAATGTCAGATTTTTGCAGAAATTCTGACCACGCGGCTTAGGGATTTTTCAAAAAAAAGTTGTTCAGACGTCGAGGGCTAATTCTGTTTCTGATGATAAAAACCCATCTGTTTCCACCGAAAAACCTTTCAGGTGATCGTTTTCAACAGTTTGGCAGCATTTTCGAGTGAATTTCAAAATGTCAGATTTTTGCTGAAATTGTGACCGTGCGGCTTAGGGATTTTTCTGAAAAAAGTTGTTCAGAGGTCGAGGGCTAATTCTGTTCCCGATGAGAAAAACCCATCTGTTTCTAACGAAAAACCTTTCAGGGGATCGTTTGCAACAGTTTGGCAGCATTTTCAAATGAATTTCAAAATGTCAGATTTTTGCTGAAATTGTGACCGCGAGGCTTAGGGATTTTTCAAAAAAAAGTTGTTCAGACGTCTAGGGCTAATTCTGTTTCCGATGATAAAAACCCATCTGTTTCCACCGAAAAAGCTTTCAGGTGATCGTTTGCAACAGTTTGGCAGCATTTTCGAGTGAATTTCAAAATGTCAGATTTTTGCTGAAATTGTAACCGCGCGGCTTAGGGATTTTTCAAAAAAAAGTTGTTCAGAGGTCGAGGGCTTATTCTGTTTCCGATGATAAAAACCCATCTGTTTCCACCGAAAAAGCTTTCAGGGGATCGTTTGCAACAGTTTGGCAGCATTTTCGAGTGAATTTCAAAATGTCAGATTTTTGCTGAAATTTTGACCGCGCGGCTTTGGGATTTTTAAAAAAAAAGTTGTTCAGACGACTAGGGCTAATTCTGTTTCTGATGATAAAAACCCATCTGTTTTCACCGAAAAACCTTTCAGGGGATCGTTTGCAACAGTTTGGCAGCATTTTCGAGTGAATTTCAAAATGTCAGATTTTTGCTGAAATTGTGACCGCTTTGCTTAGGGATTTTTTAAAAAAAATTTGTTCAGAGGTCGAGGGCTAATTCTGTTTCCGATGATAAAAACCCATCTGTTTCCACCGAAAAAGCTTTCAGGGGATTGTTTGCAACAGTTTGGCAGCATTTTCGGGTGAATTTCAAAATGTCAGATTTTTGCTGAAATTGTGACCGCGCGGCTTTGGGATTTTTTTAAAAAAAGTTGTTCAGACGTCTAGGGCTAATTCTGTTTCTGATGATAAAAACCCATCTGTTTTCACCAAAAAACCTTTCAGGGGATCGTTTGCAACAGTTTGGCAGCATTTTCGAGTGAATTTCAAAATGTCAGATTTTTGCTGAAATTGTGACCGCGCGACTTAGGGATTTTTCTGAAAAAAGTTGTTCAGAGGTCGAGGGCTAATTCTGTTTCCGATGATAAAAACCCATCTTTTTCCACCGAAAAACGTTTCAGGTGATCGTTTGCAACAGTTTGGCCGCATTTTCGAGTGAATTTCAAAATGTCAGATTTTTGTTGAAATTGTGACCGCGCGGCTTAGGGATTTTTCTGAAAAAAGTTGTTCAGACGTCGAGGGCTAATTCTGTTCCCGATGAGAAAAACCCATCTGTATCTACCGAAAAACCTTTCAGGTGATAGTTTGCAACAGTTTGGCAGCATTTTCGAATGAATTTCAAAATGTCAGATTTTTGCTGAAATTGTGACCGCGCGACTTAGGGATTTTTAAAAAAAAATTTGTTCAGAGGTCGAGGGCTAATTCTGTTTCCGATGATAAAAACCCATCTGTTTCCACCGAAAAAGCTTTCAGGGGATTGTTTGCAACAGTTTGGCAGCATTTTTGGGTGAATTTCAAAATGTCAGATTTTTGCTGAAATTGTGACCGCGCGGCTTTGGGATTTTTTTAAAAAAAGTTGTTCAGACGTCTAGGGCTAATTCTGTTTCTGATGATAAAAACCCATCTGTTTTCACCGAAAAACCTTTCAGGGGATCGTTTGCAACAGTTTGGCAGCATTTTCGAGTGAATTTCAAAATGTCAGATTTTTGCTGAAATTGTGACCGCTTTGCTTAGGGATTTTTTAAAAAAAATTTGTTCAGAGGTCGAGGGCTAATTCTGTTTCCGATGATAAAAACCCATCTGTTTCCACCGAAAAAGCTTTCAGGGGATTGTTTGCAACAGTTTGGCAGCATTTTCGGGTGAATTTCAAAATGTCAGATTTTTGCTGAAATTGTGACCGCGCGGCTTTGGGATTTTTTTAAAAAAAGTTGTTCAGACGTCTAGGGCTAATTCTGTTTCTGATGATAAAAACCCATCTGTTTTCACCAAAAAACCTTTCAGGGGATCGTTTGCAACAGTTTGGCAGCATTTTCGAGTGAATTTCAAAATGTCAGATTTTTGCTGAAATTGTGACCGCGCGACTTAGGGATTTTTCTGAAAAAAGTTGTTCAGAGGTCGAGGGCTAATTCTGTTTCCGATGATAAAAACCCATCTTTTTCCACCGAAAAACGTTTCAGGTGATCGTTTGCAACAGTTTGGCCGCATTTTCGAGTGAATTTCAAAATGTCAGATTTTTGTTGAAATTGTGACCGCGCGGCTTAGGGATTTTTCTGAAAAAAGTTGTTCAGACGTCGAGGGCTAATTCTGTTCCCGATGAGAAAAACCCATCTGTATCTACCGAAAAACCTTTCAGGTGATAGTTTGCAACAGTTTGGCAGCATTTTCGAATGAATTTCAAAATGTCAGATTTTTGCTGAAATTGTGACCGCGCGACTTAGGGATTTTTAAAAAAAAATTTGTTCAGAGGTCGAGGGCTAATTCTGTTTCCGATGATAAAAACCCATCTGTTTCCACCGAAAAAGCTTTCAGGGGATTGTTTGCAACAGTTTGGCAGCATTTTTGGGTGAATTTCAAAATGTCAGATTTTTGCTGAAATTGTGACCGCGCGGCTTTGGGATTTTTTTAAAAAAAGTTGTTCAGACGTCTAGGGCTAATTCTGTTTCTGATGATAAAAACCCATCTGTTTTCACCAAAAAACCTTTCAGGGGATCGTTTGCAACAGTTTGGCAGCATTTTCGAGTGAATTTCAAAATGTCAGATTTTTGCTGAAATTGTGACCGCGCGACTTAGGGATTTTTCTGAAAAAAGTTGTTCAGAGGTCGAGGGCTAATTCTGTTTCCGATGATAAAAACCCATCTGTTTCCACCGAAAAACGTTTCAGGTGATCGTTTGCAACAGTTTGGCCGCATTTTCGAGTGAATTTCAAAATGTCAGATTTTTGTTGAAATTGTGACCGCGCGGCTTAGGGATTTTTCTGAAAAAATTTGTTCAGACGTCGAGGGCTAATTCTGTTCCCGATGAGAAAAACCCATCTGTTTCTACCGAAAAACCTTTCAGGTGATAGTTTGCAACAGTTTGGCAGCATTTTCGAATGAATTTCAAAATGTCAGATTTTTGCTGAAATTGTGACCGCGCGGCTTAGGGATTTTTCTGAAAAAATTTGTTCAGACGTCGAGGGCTAATTCTGTTCCCGATGAGAAAAACCCATCTGTTTCTACCGAAAAACCTTTCAGGGGATCGTTTGCAACAGTTTGGCAGCATTTTCAAATGAATTTCAAAATGTCAGATTTTTGCTGAAATTGTGACCGCGCGGCTTAGGGATTTTTCAAAAAAAAGTTGTTCAGACGTCTAGGGCTAATTCTGTTTCCGATGAGAAAAACCCATCTGTTTCCACCGAAAAAGCTTTCAGGTGATCGTTTGCAACAGTTTGGCAGCATTTTCGAGTGAATTTCAAAATGTCAGATTTTTGCTGAAATTGTAACCGCGCGGCTTAGGGATTTTTCAAAAAAAAGTTGTTCAGAGGTCGAGGGCTTATTCTGTTTCCGATGATAAAAACCCATCTGTTTCCACCGAAAAAGCTTTCAGGGGATCGTTTGCAACAGTTTGGCAGCATTTTCGAGTGAATTTCAAAATGTCAGATTTTTGCTGAAATTGTGACCGCGCGGCTTTGGGATTTTTTTTAAAAAAAGTTGTTCAGACGACTAGGGCTAATTCTGTTTCTGATGATAAAAACCCATCTGTTTTCACCAAAAAACCTTTCAGGGGATCGTTTGCAACAGTTTGGCCGCATTTTCGAGTGAATTTCAAAATGTCAGATTTTTGTTGAAATTGTGACCGCGCGGCTTAGGGATTTTTCTGAAAAAAGTTGTTCAGACGTCGAGGGCTAATTCTGTTCCCGATGAGAAAAACCCATCTGTTTCTACCGAAAAACCTTTCAGGTGATAGTTTGCAACAGTTTGGCAGCATTTTCGAATGAATTTCAAAATGTCAGATTTTTGCTGAAATTGTGACCGCGCGACTTAGGGATTTTTAAAAAAAATTTGTTCAGAGGTCGAGGGCTAATTCTGTTTCCGATGATAAAAACCCATCTGTTTCCACCGAAAAAGCTTTCAGGGGATTGTTTGCAACAGTTTGGCAGCATTTTCGGGTGAATTTCAAAATGTCAGATTTTTGCTGAAATTGTGACCGCGCGGCTTTGGGATTTTTTTAAAAAAAGTTGTTCAGACGTCTAGGGCTAATTCTGTTTCTGATGATAAAAACCCATCTGTTTTCACCAAAAAACCTTTCAGGGGATCGTTTGCAACAGTTTGGCAGCATTTTCGAGTGAATTTCAAAATGTCAGATTTTTGCTGAAATTGTGACCGCTTTGCTTAGGGATTTTTTAAAAAAAATTTGTTCAGAGGTCGAGGGCTAATTCTGTTTCCGATGATTAAAACCCATCTGTTTCCACCGAAAAACGTTTCAGGTGATCGTTTGCAACAGTTTGGCCGCATTTTCGAGTGAATTTCAAAATGTCAGATTTTTGTTGAAATTGTGACCGCGCGGCTTAGGGATTTTTCTGAAAAAATTTGTTCAGACGTCGAGGGCTAATTCTGTTCCCGATGAGAAAAACCCATCTGTTTCTACCGAAAAACCTTTCAGGTGATAGTTTGCAACAGTTTGGCAGCATTTTCGAATGAATTTCAAAATGTCAGATTTTTGCTGAAATTGTGACCGCGCGACTTAGGGATTTTTCAAAAAAAAGTTGTTCAGAGGTCGAGGACTAATTCTGTTTCCGATGATAAAAACCCATCTGTTTCCAACGAAAAAGCTTTCAGGGGATCGTTTGCAACAGTTTGGCAGCATTTTCGAGTGAATTTCAAAGTGTCAGATTTTTGCTGAAATTGTGACCGCGCGGCTTACGGATTTTTCAAAAAAAGGTTGTTCAGACGTCTAGGGCTAATTCTGTTTCCGATGATAAAAACCCATCTCTTTCCACCGAAAAACCTTTCAGGTGATCGTTTGCAACAGTTTGGCAGCATTTTCGAGTGAATTTCAAAATGTCAGATTTTTGCTGAAATTGTGACCGCGCGGCTTAGGGATTTTTCAAAAAAAAGTTGTTCAGAAGTCTAGGGCTAATTCTGTTTCCGATGATAAAAACCCATCTGTTTCCACCGAAAAAGCTTTCAGGTGATCGTTTGCAAGAGTTTGGCAGCATTTTCGAGTGAATTTCAAAATGTCAGATTTCTGCTGAAATTGTGACCGCGCGGCTTAGGGATTTTTCTGAAAAAAGTTGTTCAGACGTCGAGGGCTAATTCTGTTTCCGATGATAAAAACCCTTCTGTTTCCACCGAAAAAGCTTTCAGGGGATGGTTTGCAACAGTTTGGCAGCATTTTCGAGTGAATTTCAAAATGTCAGATTTTTGCTGAAATTGTGACCGCGCGGCTTAGGGATTTTTTTAAAAAAAGTTGTTCAGAGGTCGAGGGCTAAATCTGTTTCCGATGATAAAAACCCATCTGTTTCCACCGAAAAAGCTTTCAGGGGAATGTTTGCAACAGTTTGGCAGCATTTTCGAGTGAATTTCAAAATGTCAGATTTTTGCTGAAATTGTGACCGCGCGGCTTTGGGATTTTTTTAAAAAAAGTTGTTCAGACGTCTAGGGCTAATTCTGTTTCTGATGATAAAAACCCATCTGTTTTCACCAAAAAACCTTTCAGGGGATCGTTTGCAACAGTTTGGCAGCATTTTCGAGTGAATTTCAAAATGTCAGATTTTTGCTGAAATTGTGACCGCGCGACTTAGGGATTTTTCTGAAAAAAGTTGTTCAGAGGTCGAGGGCTAATTCTGTTTCCAATGATAAAAACCCATCTGTTTCCACCGAAAAACCTTTCAGGTGATCGTTTGCAACAGTTTGGCAGCATTTTCGAGTGAATTTCAAAATGTCAGATTTTTGCTGAAATTCTGACCGCGCGGCTTAGAGATTTTTCCAAAAAAAGGTGTTCAGAGGTCAAGGACTAATTCTGTTTCCGATGATAAAAACCCATCTGTTAACACCGAAAAAGCTTTCAGGTGATTGTTTGCAACAGTTTGGCAGCATTTTCGAATGAATTTCAAAATGTCAGATTTTTGCTGAAATTGTGACCGCGCGACTTAGGGATTTTTCAAAAAAAAGTTGTTCAGAGGTCGAGGACTAATTCTGTTTCCGATGATAAAAACCCATCTGTTTCCAACGAAAAAGCTTTCAGGGGATCGTTTGCAACAGTTTGGCAGCATTTTCGAGTGAATTTCAAAGTGTCAGATTTTTGCTGAAATTGTGACCGCGCGGCTTACGGATTTTTCAAAAAAAGGTTGTTCAGACGTCTAGGGCTAATTCTGTTTCCGATGATAAAAACCCATCTCTTTCCACCGAAAAACCTTTCAGGTGATCGTTTGCAACAGTTTGGCAGCATTTTCGAGTGAATTTCAAAATGTCAGATTTTTGCTGAAATTGTGACCGCGCGGCTTAGGGATTTTTCAAAAAAAAGTTGTTCAGAAGTCTAGGGCTAATTCTGTTTCCGATGATAAAAACCCATCTGTTTCCACCGAAAAAGCTTTCAGGTGATCGTTTGCAAGAGTTTGGCAGCATTTTCGAGTGAATTTCAAAATGTCAGATTTCTGCTGAAATTGTGACCGCGCGGCTTAGGGATTTTTCTGAAAAAAGTTGTTCAGACGTCGAGGGCTAATTCTGTTTCCGATGATAAAAACCCTTCTGTTTCCACCGAAAAAGCTTTCAGGGGATGGTTTGCAACAGTTTGGCAGCATTTTCGAGTGAATTTCAAAATGTCAGATTTTTGCTGAAATTGTGACCGCGCGGCTTAGGGATTTTTTTAAAAAAAGTTGTTCAGAGGTCGAGGGCTAAATCTGTTTCCGATGATAAAAACCCATCTGTTTCCACCAAAAAAGCTTTCAGGGGAATGTTTGCAACAGTTTGGCAGCATTTTCGAGTGAATTTCAAAATGTCAGATTTTTGCTGAAATTGTGACCGCGCGGCTTTGGGAATTTTTTAAAAAAAGTTGTTCAGACGTCTAGGGCTAATTCTGTTTCTGATGATAAAAACCCATCTGTTTTCACCAAAAAACCTTTCAGGGGATCGTTTGCAACAGTTTGGCAGCATTTTCGAGTGAATTTCAAAATGTCAGATTTTTGCTGAAATTGTGACCGCGCGACTTAGGGATTTTTCTGAAAAAAGTTGTTCAGAGGTCGAGGGCTAATTCTGTTTCCGATGATAAAAACCCATCTGTTTCCACCGAAAAACCTTTCAGGTGATCGTTTGCAACAGTTTGGCAGCATTTTCGAGTGAATTTCAAAATGTCAGATTTTTGCTGAAATTCTGACCGCGCGGCTTAGAGATTTTTCCAAAAAAAGGTGTTCAGAGGTCGAGGACTAATTCTGTTTCCGATGATAAAAACCCATCTGTTAACACCGAAAAAGCTTTCAGGTGATTGTTTGCAACAGTTTGGCAGAATTTTCGAGTGAATTTCAAAATGTCAGATTTTTGCTGAAATTGTGACCGCTTGGCTTAGGGATTTTTCTGAAAAAAGTTGTTCAGAGGTCGAGGGCTAATTCTGTTCCCGATGAGAAAAACCCATCTGTTTCTACCGAAAAACCTTTCAGGTGATCGTTTGCAACAGTTTGGCAGCATTTTCGAGTGAATTTCAAAATGTCAGATTTTTGCTGAAATTCTGACCGCGCGGCTTAGTGATTTTTTCAAAAAAAGGTGTTCAGAGGTCGAGGACTAATTCTGTTTCCGATGATAAAAAGCCATCTGTTAACACCGAAAAAGCTTTCAGGGGATCGTTTGCAACAGTTTGGCAGCATTTTCGAGTGAATTTCAAAATGTCATATTTTTGCTGAAATTGTGACCGCGCGGCTTAGGGATTTTTCTGAAAAAAGTTGTTCAGAGTTCGAGGGCTAATTCTGTTCCCGATGAGAAAAACCCATCTGTTTCTACCGAAAAACCTTTCAGGGGATCGTTTGCAACAGTTTGGCAGCATTTTCAAATGAATTTCAAAATGTCAGATTTTTGCTGAAATTGTGACCGCGCGGCTTAGGGAGTTTTCAAAAAAAAGTTGTTCAGACGTCTAGGGCTAATTCTGTTTCCGATGATAAAAACCCATCTGTTTCCACCGAAAAAGCTTTCAGGTGATCGTTTGCAACAGTTTGGCAGCATTTTCGAGTGAATTTCAAAATGTCAGATTTTTGCTGAAATTGTAACCGCGCGGCTTAGGGATTTTTCAAAAAAAAGTTGTTCAGAGGTTGACGGCTTATTCTGTTTCCGATGATAAAAACCCATCTGTTTCCACCGAAAAAGCTTTCAGGGGATCGTTTGCAACAGTTTGGCAGCATTTTCGAGTGAATTTCAAAATGTCAGATTTTTGCTGAAATTGTGACCGCGCGGCTTTGGGATTTTTTTTTAAAAAAGTTGTTCAGACGACTAGGGCTAATTCTGTTCCCGATGAGAAAAACCCATCTGTTTCTACCGAAAAACCTTTCAGGTGATAGTTTGCAACAGTTTGGCAGCATTTTCGAATGAAAATCAAAATGTCAGATTTTTGCTGAAATTGTGACCGCGCGACTTAGGGATTTTTTTAAAAAAATTTGTTCAGAGGTCGAGGGCTAATTCTGTTTCCGATGATAAAAACCCATCTGTTTCCACCGAAAAAGCTTTCAGGGGATTGTTTGCAACAGTTTGGCAGCATTTTCGGGTGAATTTCAAAATGTCAGATTTTTGCTGAAATTGTGACCGCGCGGCTTTGGGATTTTTTAAAAAAAAGTTGTTCAGACGTCTAGGGCTAATTCTGTTTCTGATGATAAAAACCCATCTGTTTTCACCAAAAAACCTTTCAGGGGATCGTTTGCAACAGTTTGGCAGCATTTTCGAGTGAATTTCAAAATGTCAGATTTTTGCTGAAATTGTGACCGCGCGACTTAGGGATTTTTCTGAAAAAAGTTGTTCAGAGGTCGAGGGCTAATTCTGTTTCCGATGATAAAAACCCATCTGTTTCCACCGAAAAAACGTTTCAGGTGATCGTTTGCAACAGTTTGGCCGCATTTTCGAGTGAATTTCAAAATGTCAGATTTTTGTTGAAATTGTGACCGCGCGGCTTAGGGATTTTTCTGAAAAAAGTTGTTCAGACGTCGAGGGCTAATTCTGTTCCCGATGAGAAAAACCCATCTGTTTCTACCGAAAAACCTTTCAGGTGATAGTTTGCAACAGTTTGGCAGCATTTTCGAATGAATTTCAAAATGTCAGATTTTTGCTGAAATTGTGACCGCGCGACTTAGGGATTTTTCAAAAAAAAGTTGTTCAGAGGTCGAGGACTAATTCTGTTTCCGATGATAAAAACCCATCTGTTTCCAACGAAAAAGCTTTCAGGGGATCGTTTGCAACAGTTTGGCAGCATTTTCGAGTGAATTTCAAAGTGTCAGATTTTTGCTGAAATTGTGACCGCGCGGCTTACGGATTTTTCAAAAAAAGGTTGTTCAGACGTCTAGGGCTAATTCTGTTTCCGATGATAAAAACCCATCTCTTTCCACCGAAAAACCTTTCAGGTGATCGTTTGCAACAGTTTGGCAGCATTTTCGAGTGAATTTCAAAATGTCAGATTTTTGCTGAAATTCTGACCGCGCGGCTTAGAGATTTTTCCAAAAAAAGGTGTTCAGAGGTCGAGGACTAATTCTGTTTCCGATGATAAAAACCCATCTGTTAACACCGAAAAAGCTTTCAGGTGATTGTTTGCAACAGTTTGGCAGAATTTTCGAGTGAATTTCAAAATGTCAGATTTTTGCTGAAATTGTGACCGCTTGGCTTAGGGATTTTTCTGAAAAAAGTTGTTCAGAGGTCGAGGGCTAATTCTGTTCCCGATGAGAAAAACCCATCTGTTTCTACCGAAAAACCTTTCAGGTGATCGTTTGCAACAGTTTGGCAGCATTTTCGAGTGAATTTCAAAATGTCAGATTTTTGCTGAAATTCTGACCGCGCGGCTTAGAGATTTTTTCAAAAAAAGGTGTTCAGAGGTCGAGGACTAATTCTGTTTCCGATGATAAAAAGCCATCTGTTAACACCGAAAAAGCTTTCAGGGGATCGTTTGCAACAGTTTGGCAGCATTTTCGAGTGAATTTCAAAATGTCAGATTTTTGCAGAAATTCTGACCACGCGGCTTAGGGATTTTTCAAAAAAAAGTTGTTCAGACGTCGAGGGCTAATTCTGTTTCTGATGATAAAAACCCATCTGTTTCCACCGAAAAACCTTTCAGGTGATCGTTTTCAACAGTTTGGCAGCATTTTCGAGTGAATTTCAAAAAGTCAGATTTTTGCTGAAATTGTGACCGCGCGGCTTAGGGATTTTTCTGAAAAAAGTTGTTCAGAGGTCGAGGGCTAATTCTGTTCCCGATGAGAAAAACCCATCTGTTTCTACCGAAAAACCTTTCAGGGGATCGTTTGCAACAGTTTGGCAGCATTTTCGAGTGAATTTCAAAATGTCAGATTTTTGCTGAAATTGTAACCGCGCGGCTTAGGGATTTTTCCAAAAAAAGTTGTTCAGAGGTCGAGGGCTTATTCTGTTTCCGATGATAAAAACCCATCTGTTTCCACCGAAAAACCTTTCAGGGGATCGTTTGCAACAGTTTGGCAGCATTTTCGAGTGAATTTCAAAATGTCAGATTTTTGCTGAAATTGTGACCGCTTTGCTTAGGGATTTTTAAAAAAAAATTTGTTCAGAGGTCGAGGGCTAATTCTGTTTCCGATGATAAAAACCCATCTGTTTCCACCGAAAAAGCTTTCAGGGGATTGTTTGCAACAGTTTGGCAGCATTTTCGGGTGAATTTCAAAATGTCAGATTTTTGCTGAAATTGTGACCGCGCGGCTTTGGGATTTTTTTAAAAAAAGTTGTTCAGACGTCTAGGGCTAATTCTGTTTCTGATGATAAAAACCCATCTGTTTTCACCAAAAAACCTTTCAGGGGATCGTTTGCAACAGTTTGGCAGCATTTTCGAGTGAATTTCAAAATGTCAGATTTTTGCTGAAATTGTGACCGCGCGACTTAGGGATTTTTCTGAAAAAAGTTGTTCAGAGGTCGAGGGCTAATTCTGTTTCCGATGATAAAAACCCATCTGTTTCCACCGAAAAACGTTTCAGGTGATCGTTTGCAACAGTTTGGCCGCATTTTCGAGTGAATTTCAAAATGTCAGATTTTTGTTGAAATTGTGACCGCGCGGCTTAGGGATTTTTCTGAAAAAAGTTGTTCAGACGTCGAGGGCTAATTCTGTTCCCGATGAGAAAAACCCATCTGTTTCTACCGAAAAACCTTTCAGGTGATAGTTTGCAACAGTTTGGCAGCATTTTCGAATGAATTTCAAAATGTCAGATTTTTGCTGAAATTGTGACCGCGCGACTTAGGGATTTTTTAAAAAAAATTTGTTCAGAGGTCGAGGGCTAATTCTGTTTCCGATGATAAAAACCCATCTGTTTCCACCGAAAAAGCTTTCAGGGGATTGTTTGCAACAGTTTGGCAGCATTTTCGGGTGAATTTCAAAATGTCAGATTTTTGCTGAAATTGTGACCGCGCGGCTTTGGGATTTTTTTAAAAAAAGTTGTTCAGACGTCTAGGGCTAATTCTGTTTCTGATGATAAAAACCCATCTGTTTTCACCAAAAAACCTTTCAGGGGATCGTTTGCAACAGTTTGGCAGCATTTTCGAGTGAATTTCAAAATGTCAGATTTTTGCTGAAATTGTGACCGCGCGACTTAGGGATTTTTCTGAAAAAAGTTGTTCAGAGGTCGAGGGCTAATTCTGTTTCCGATGATAAAAACCCATCTGTTTCCACCGAAAAACGTTTCAGGTGATCGTTTGCAACAGTTTGGCCGCATTTTCGAGTGAATTTCAAAATGTCAGATTTTTGTTGAAATTGTGACCGCGCGGCTTAGGGATTTTTCTGAAAAAATTTGTTCAGACGTCGAGGGCTAATTCTGTTCCCGATGAGAAAAACCCATCTGTTTCCACCGAAAAAGCTTTCAGGTGATCGTTTGCAAGAGTTTGGCAGCATTTTCGAGTGAATTTCAAAATGTCAGATTTTTGCTGAAATTGTGACCGCGCGGCTTACGGATTTTTCAAAAAAAGGTTGTTCAGACGTCTAGGGCTAATTCTGTTTCCGATGATAAAAACCCATCTCTTTCCACCGAAAAACCTTTCAGGTGATCGTTTGCAACAGTTTGGCAGCATTTTCGAGTGAATTTCAAAATGTCAGATT
The DNA here is from genome assembly GCF_965113315.1 of Podarcis vaucheri. Classification (NCBI taxonomy): domain Eukaryota; kingdom Metazoa; phylum Chordata; class Lepidosauria; order Squamata; family Lacertidae; genus Podarcis; species Podarcis vaucheri. Next base: position 92,878,438 of record NC_138762.1, on the reverse strand, counting down.
TTTGCTGAAATTGTGACCGCGCGGCTTAGGGATTTTGCTGAAAAAAGTTGTTCAGACGTCGAGGGCTAATTCTGTTTCCGATGATAAAAACCCATCTGTTTCCACCGAAAAAGCTTTCAGGTGATCGTTTGCAAGAGTTTGGCAGCATTTTCGAGTGAATTTCAAAATGTCAGATTTCTGCTGAAATTGTGACCGCGCGGCTTAGGGATTTTTCTGAAAAAAGTTGTTCAGACGTCGAGGGCTAATTCTGTTTCCGATGATAAAAACCCTTCTGTTTCCACCGAAAAAGCTTTCAGGGGATGGTTTGCAACAGTTTGGCAGCATTTTCGAGTGAATTTCAAAATGTCAGATTTTTGCTGAAATTGTGACCGCGCGGCTTAGGGATTTTTTTTAAAAAAGTTGTTCAGAGGTCGAGGGCTAAATCTGTTTCCGATGATAAAAACCCATCTGTTTCCACCGAAAAAGCTTTCAGGGGATTGTTTGCAACAGTTTGGCAGCATTTTCGAGTGAATTTCAAAATGTCAGATTTTTGCTGAAATTGTGACCGCGCGGCTTTGGGATTTTTTTTAAAAAAGTTGTTCAGACGTCTAGGGCTAATTCTGTTTCTGATGATAAAAACCCATCTGTTTTCACCAAAAAACCTTTCAGGGGATCGTTTGCAACAGTTTGGCAGCATTTTCGAGTGAATTTCAAAATGTCAGATTTTTGCTGAAATTGTGACCGCGCGACTTAGGGATTTTTCTGAAAAAAGTTGTTCAGAGGTCGAGGGCTAATTCTGTTTCCGATGATAAAAACCCATCTGTTTCCAACGAAAAACCTTTCAGGTGATCGTTTGCAACAGTTTGGCAGCATTTTCGAGTGAATTTCAAAATGTCAGATTTTTGTTGAAATTGTGACCGCGCGGCTTAGGGATTTTTCTGAAAAAAGTTGTTCAGACGTCGAGGGCTAATTCTGTTTCCGATGATAAAAACCCTTCTGTTTCCCCCGAAAAGCTTCCAGGTGATCGTTTGCAACAGTTTGGCAGCATTTTCGAGTGAATTTCAAAATGTCAGATTTTTGCTGAAATTGTGACCGCGCGGCTTAGGGATTTTTTGTAAAAAAGTTGTTCAGAGGTCGAGGGCTAATTCTGTTTCCGATGATAAAAACCCATCTGTTTCCACCGAAAAAGCTTTCAGGTGATCGTTTGCAACAGTTTGGCAGCATTTTCGAGTGAATTTCAAAATGTCAGATTTTTGCTGAAATTGTGACTGCGCGGCTGAGGGATTTTTCTGAAAAAAGTTGTTCAGACGTCGAGGGCTAATTCTGTTTCCGATGATAAAAACCCATCTATATCCACCGAAAAACCTTTCAGGGGATCGTTTGCAACAGTTTGGCAGCATTTTCAAATGAATTTCAAAATGTCAGATTTTTGCTGAAATTGTGACCGCGCGGCTTAGGGATTTTTCAAAAAAAAGTTGTTCAGACGTCTAGGGCTAATTCTGTTTCCGATGATAAAAACCCATCTGTTTCCACCGAAAAAGCTTTCAGGTGATCGTTTGCAACAGTTTGGCAGCATTTTCGAGTGAATTTCAAAATGTCAGATTTTTGCTGAAATTGTAACCGCGCGGCTTAGGGATTTTTCAAAAAAAAGTTGTTCAGAGGTCGAGGGCTTATTCTGTTTCCGATGATAAAAACCCTTCTGTTTCCACCGAAAAAGCTTTCAGGGGATGGTTTGCAACAGTTTGGCAGCATTTTCGAGTGAATTTCAAAATGTCAGATTTTTGCTGAAATTGTGACCGCGCGGCTTAGGGATTTTTTTAAAAAAAGTTGTTCAGACGTCGAGGGCTAATTCTGTTTCCGATGATAAAAACCCTTCTGTTTCCCCCGAAAAGCTTCCAGGTGATCGTTTGCAACAGTTTGGCAGCATTTTCGAGTGAATTTCAAAATGTCAGATTTTTGCTGAAATTGTGACCGCGCGGCTTAGGGATTTTTTGTAAAAAAGTTGTTCAGAGGTCGAGGGCTAATTCTGTTTCCGATGATAAAAACCCATCTGTTTCCACCGAAAAAGCTTTCAGGTGATCGTTTGCAACAGTTTGGCAGCATTTTCGAGTGAATTTCAAAATGTCAGATTTTTGCTGAAATTGTGACTGCGCGGCTGAGGGATTTTTCTGAAAAAAGTTGTTCAGACGTCGAGGGCTAATTCTGTTTCCGATGATAAAAACCCATCTATATCCACCGAAAAACCTTTCAGGGGATCGTTTGCAACAGTTTGGCAGCATTTTCAAATGAATTTCAAAATGTCAGATTTTTGCTGAAATTGTGACCGCGCGGCTTAGGGATTTTTCAAAAAAAAGTTGTTCAGACGTCTAGGGCTAATTCTGTTTCCGATGATAAAAACCCATCTGTTTCCACCGAAAAAGCTTTCAGGTGATCGTTTGCAACAGTTTGGCAGCATTTTCGAGTGAATTTCAAAATGTCAGATTTTTGCTGAAATTGTAACCGCGCGGCTTAGGGATTTTTCAAAAAAAAGTTGTTCAGAGGTCGAGGGCTTATTCTGTTTCCGATGATAAAAACCCTTCTGTTTCCACCGAAAAAGCTTTCAGGGGATGGTTTGCAACAGTTTGGCAGCATTTTCGAGTGAATTTCAAAATGTCAGATTTTTGCTGAAATTGTGACCGCGCGGCTTAGGGATTTTTTTTAAAAAAGTTGTTCAGAGGTCGAGGGCTAAATCTGTTTCCGATGATAAAAACCCATCTGTTTCCACCAAAAAAGCTTTCAGGGGAATGTTTGCAACAGTTTGGCAGCATTTTCGAGTGAATTTCAAAATGTCAGATTTTTGCTGAAATTGTGACCGCGCGGCTTTGGGATTTTTTTAAAAAAAGTTGTTCAGACGTCTAGGGCTAATTCTGTTTCTGATGATAAAAACCCATCTGTTTTCACCAAAAAACCTTTCAGGGGATCGTTTGCAACAGTTTGGCAGCATTTTCGAGTGAATTTCAAAATGTCAGATTTTTGCTGAAATTGTGACCGCGCGACTTAGGGATTTTTCTGAAAAAAGTTGTTCAGAGGTCGAGGGCTAATTCTGTTTCCGATGATAAAAACCCATCTGTTTCCACCGAAAAACCTTTCAGGTGATCGTTTGCAACAGTTTGGCAGCATTTTCGAGTGAATTTCAAAATGTCAGATTTTTGCTGAAATTCTGACTGCGCGGCTTAGAGATTTTTCCAAAAAAAGGTGTTCAGAGGTCGAGGACTAATTCTGTTTCCGATGATAAAAACCCATCTGTTAACACCGAAAAAGCTTTCAGGTGATTGTTTGCAACAGTTTGGCAGAATTTTCGAGTGAATTTCAAAATGTCAGATTTTTGCTGAAATTGTGACCGCTTGGCTTAGGGATTTTTCTGAAAAAAGTTGTTCAGAGGTCGAGGGCTAATTCTGTTCCCGATGAGAAAAACCCATCTGTTTCTACCGAAAAACCTTTCAGGTGATCGTTTGCAACAGTTTGGCAGCATTTTCGAGTGAATTTCAAAATGTCAGATTTTTGCCGAAATTGTAACCGCGCGGCTTAGGGATTTTTCAAAAAAAAGTTGTTCAGAGGTTGAGGGCTTATTCTGTTTCCGATGATAAAAACCCATCTGTTTCCACCGAAAAAGCTTTCAGGGGATCGTTTGCAACAGTTTGGCAGCATTTTCGAGTGAATTTCAAAATGTCAGATTTTTGCTGAAATTGTGACCGCGCGGCTTTGGGATTTTTTTTTAAAAAAGTTGTTCAGACGACTAGGGCTAATTCTGTTCCCGATGAGAAAAACCCATCTGTTTCTACCGAAAAACCTTTCAGGTGATAGTTTGCAACAGTTTGGCAGCATTTTCGAATGAATTTCAAAATGTCAGATTTTTGCTGAAATTGTGACCGCGCGACTTAGGGATTTTTTTAAAAAAATTTGTTCAGAGGTCGAGGGCTAATTCTGTTTCCGATGATAAAAACCCATCTGTTTCCACCGAAAAAGCTTTCAGGGGATTGTTTGCAACAGTTTGGCAGCATTTTCGGGTGAATTTCAAAATGTCAGATTTTTGCTGAAATTGTGACCGCGCGGCTTTGGGATTTTTTTAAAAAAAGTTGTTCAGACGTCTAGGGCTAATTCTGTTTCTGATGATAAAAACCCATCTGTTTTCACCAAAAAACCTTTCAGGGGATCGTTTGCAACAGTTTGGCAGCATTTTCGAGTGAATTTCAAAATGTCAGATTTTTGCTGAAATTGTGACCGCGCGACTTAGGGATTTTTCTGAAAAAAGTTGTTCAGAGGTCGAGGGCTAATTCTGTTTCCGATGATAAAAACCCATCTGTTTCCACCGAAAAACGTTTCAGGTGATCGTTTGCAACAGTTTGGCCGCATTTTCGAGTGAATTTCAAAATGTCAGATTTTTGTTGAAATTGTGACCGCGCGGCTTAGGGATTTTTCTGAAAAAAGTTGTTCAGACGTCGAGGGCTAATTCTGTTCCCGATGAGAAAAACCCATCTGTTTCTACCGAAAAACCTTTCAGGTGATAGTTTGCAACAGTTTGGCAGCATTTTCGAATGAATTTCAAAATGTCAGATTTTTGCTGAAATTGTGACCGCGCGACTTAGGGATTTTTCAAAAAAAAGTTGTTCAGAGGTCGAGGACTAATTCTGTTTCCGATGATAAAAACCCATCTGTTTCCAACGAAAAAGCTTTCAGGGGATCGTTTGCAACAGTTTGGCAGCATTTTCGAGTGAATTTCAAAGTGTCAGATTTTTGCTGAAATTGTGACCGCGCGGCTTACGGATTTTTCAAAAAAAGGTTGTTCAGACGTCTAGGGCTAATTCTGTTTCCGATGATAAAAACCCATCTCTTTCCACCGAAAAACCTTTCAGGTGATCGTTTGCAACAGTTTGGCAGCATTTTCGAGTGAATTTCAAAATGTCAGATTTTTGCTGAAATTGTGACCGCGCGGCTTAGGGATTTTTCAAAAAAAAGTTGTTCAGAAGTCTAGGGCTAATTCTGTTTCCGATGATAAAAACCCATCTGTTTCCACCGAAAAAGCTTTCAGGTGATCGTTTGCAAGAGTTTGGCAGCATTTTCGAGTGAATTTCAAAATGTCAGATTTTTGCTGAAATTGTAACCGCGCGGCTTAGGGATTTTTCAAAAAAAAGTTGTTCAGAGGTCGAGGGCTTATTCTGTTTCCGATGATAAAAACCCTTCTGTTTCCACCGAAAAAGCTTTCAGGGGATGGTTTGCAACAGTTTGGCAGCATTTTCGAGTGAATTTCAAAATGTCAGATTTTTGCTGAAATTGTGACCGCGCGGCTTAGGGATTTTTCTGAAAAAAGTTGTTCAGAGGTCGAGGGCTAATTCTGTTTCCGATGATAAAAACCCATCTGTTTCCACCGAAAAACCTTTCAGGTGATCGTTTGCAACAGTTTGGCAGCATTTTCGAGTGAATTTCAAAATGTCAGATTTTTGCTGAAATTCTGACTGCGCGGCTTAGAGATTTTTCCAAAAAAAGGTGTTCAGAGGTCGAGGACTAATTCTGTTTCCGATGATAAAAACCCATCTGTTAACACCGAAAAAGCTTTCAGGTGATTGTTTGCAACAGTTTGGCAGAATTTTCGAGTGAATTTCAAAATGTCAGATTTTTGCTGAAATTGTGACCGCTTGGCTTAGGGATTTTTCTGAAAAAAGTTGTTCAGAGGTCGAGGGCTAATTCTGTTCCCGATGAGAAAAACCCATCTGTTTCTACCGAAAAACCTTTCAGGTGATCGTTTGCAACAGTTTGGCAGCATTTTCGAGTGAATTTCAAAATGTCAGATTTTTGCCGAAATTGTAACCGCGCGGCTTAGGGATTTTTCAAAAAAAAGTTGTTCAGAGGTTGAGGGCTTATTCTGTTTCCGATGATAAAAACCCATCTGTTTCCACCGAAAAAGCTTTCAGGGGATCGTTTGCAACAGTTTGGCAGCATTTTCGAGTGAATTTCAAAATGTCAGATTTTTGCTGAAATTGTGACCGCGCGGCTTTGGGATTTTTTTTTAAAAAAGTTGTTCAGACGACTAGGGCTAATTCTGTTCCCGATGAGAAAAACCCATCTGTTTCTACCGAAAAACCTTTCAGGTGATAGTTTGCAACAGTTTGGCAGCATTTTCGAATGAATTTCAAAATGTCAGATTTTTGCTGAAATTGTGACCGCGCGACTTAGGGATTTTTTTAAAAAAATTTGTTCAGAGGTCGAGGGCTAATTCTGTTTCCGATGATAAAAACCCATCTGTTTCCACCGAAAAAGCTTTCAGGGGATTGTTTGCAACAGTTTGGCAGCATTTTCGGGTGAATTTCAAAATGTCAGATTTTTGCTGAAATTGTGACCGCGCGGCTTTGGGATTTTTTTAAAAAAAGTTGTTCAGACGTCTAGGGCTAATTCTGTTTCTGATGATAAAAACCCATCTGTTTTCACCAAAAAACCTTTCAGGGGATCGTTTGCAACAGTTTGGCAGCATTTTCGAGTGAATTTCAAAATGTCAGATTTTTGCTGAAATTGTGACCGCGCGACTTAGGGATTTTTCTGAAAAAAGTTGTTCAGAGGTCGAGGGCTAATTCTGTTTCCGATGATAAAAACCCATCTGTTTCCACCGAAAAACGTTTCAGGTGATCGTTTGCAACAGTTTGGCCGCATTTTCGAGTGAATTTCAAAATGTCAGATTTTTGTTGAAATTGTGACCGCGCGGCTTAGGGATTTTTCTGAAAAAAGTTGTTCAGACGTCGAGGGCTAATTCTGTTCCCGATGAGAAAAACCCATCTGTTTCTACCGAAAAACCTTTCAGGTGATAGTTTGCAACAGTTTGGCAGCATTTTCGAATGAATTTCAAAATGTCAGATTTTTGCTGAAATTGTGACCGCGCGACTTAGGGATTTTTCAAAAAAAAGTTGTTCAGAGGTCGAGGACTAATTCTGTTTCCGATGATAAAAACCCATCTGTTTCCAACGAAAAAGCTTTCAGGGGATCGTTTGCAACAGTTTGGCAGCATTTTCGAGTGAATTTCAAAGTGTCAGATTTTTGCTGAAATTGTGACCGCGCGGCTTACGGATTTTTCAAAAAAAGGTTGTTCAGACGTCTAGGGCTAATTCTGTTTCCGATGATAAAAACCCATCTCTTTCCACCGAAAAACCTTTCAGGTGATCGTTTGCAACAGTTTGGCAGCATTTTCGAGTGAATTTCAAAATGTCAGATTTTTGCTGAAATTGTGACCGCGCGGCTTAGGGATTTTTCAAAAAAAAGTTGTTCAGAAGTCTAGGGCTAATTCTGTTTCCGATGATAAAAACCCATCTGTTTCCACCGAAAAAGCTTTCAGGTGATCGTTTGCAAGAGTTTGGCAGCATTTTCGAGTGAATTTCAAAATGTCAGATTTTTGCTGAAATTGTAACCGCGCGGCTTAGGGATTTTTCAAAAAAAAGTTGTTCAGAGGTCGAGGGCTTATTCTGTTTCCGATGATAAAAACCCTTCTGTTTCCACCGAAAAAGCTTTCAGGGGATGGTTTGCAACAGTTTGGCAGCATTTTCGAGTGAATTTCAAAATGTCAGATTTTTGCTGAAATTGTGACCGCGCGGCTTAGGGATTTTTTTTAAAAAAGTTGTTCAGAGGTCGAGGGCTAAATCTGTTTCCGATGATAAAAACCCATCTGTTTCCACCAAAAAAGCTTTCAGGGGAATGTTTGCAACAGTTTGGCAGCATTTTCGAGTGAATTTCAAAATGTCAGATTTTTGCTGAAATTGTGACCGCGCGGCTTTGGGATTTTTTTAAAAAAAGTTGTTCAGACGTCTAGGGCTAATTCTGTTTCTGATGATAAAAACCCATCTGTTTTCACCAAAAAACCTTTCAGGGGATCGTTTGCAACAGTTTGGCAGCATTTTCGAGTGAATTTCAAAATGTCAGATTTTTGCTGAAATTGTGACCGCGCGACTTAGGGATTTTTCTGAAAAAAGTTGTTCAGAGGTCGAGGGCTAATTCTGTTTCCGATGATAAAAACCCATCTGTTTCCACCGAAAAACCTTTCAGGTGATCGTTTGCAACAGTTTGGCAGCATTTTCGAGTGAATTTCAAAATGTCAGATTTTTGCTGAAATTCTGACTGCGCGGCTTAGAGATTTTTCCAAAAAAAGGTGTTCAGAGGTCGAGGACTAATTCTGTTTCCGATGATAAAAACCCATCTGTTAACACCGAAAAAGCTTTCAGGTGATTGTTTGCAACAGTTTGGCAGAATTTTCGAGTGAATTTCAAAATGTCAGATTTTTGCTGAAATTGTGACCGCTTGGCTTAGGGATTTTTCTGAAAAAAGTTGTTCAGAGGTCGAGGGCTAATTCTGTTCCCGATGAGAAAAACCCATCTGTTTCTACCGAAAAACCTTTCAGGTGATCGTTTGCAACAGTTTGGCAGCATTTTCGAGTGAATTTCAAAATGTCAGATTTTTGCCGAAATTGTAACCGCGCGGCTTAGGGATTTTTCAAAAAAAAGTTGTTCAGAGGTTGAGGGCTTATTCTGTTTCCGATGATAAAAACCCATCTGTTTCCACCGAAAAAGCTTTCAGGGGATCGTTTGCAACAGTTTGGCAGCATTTTCGAGTGAATTTCAAAATGTCAGATTTTTGCTGAAATTGTGACCGCGCGGCTTTGGGATTTTTTTTTAAAAAAGTTGTTCAGACGACTAGGGCTAATTCTGTTCCCGATGAGAAAAACCCATCTGTTTCTACCGAAAAACCTTTCAGGTGATAGTTTGCAACAGTTTGGCAGCATTTTCGAATGAATTTCAAAATGTCAGATTTTTGCTGAAATTGTGACCGCGCGACTTAGGGATTTTTTTAAAAAAATTTGTTCAGAGGTCGAGGGCTAATTCTGTTTCCGATGATAAAAACCCATCTGTTTCCACCGAAAAAGCTTTCAGGGGATTGTTTGCAACAGTTTGGCAGCATTTTCGGGTGAATTTCAAAATGTCAGATTTTTGCTGAAATTGTGACCGCGCGGCTTTGGGATTTTTTTAAAAAAAGTTGTTCAGACGTCTAGGGCTAATTCTGTTTCTGATGATAAAAACCCATCTGTTTTCACCAAAAAACCTTTCAGGGGATCGTTTGCAACAGTTTGGCAGCATTTTCGAGTGAATTTCAAAATGTCAGATTTTTGCTGAAATTGTGACCGCGCGACTTAGGGATTTTTCTGAAAAAAGTTGTTCAGAGGTCGAGGGCTAATTCTGTTTCCGATGATAAAAACCCATCTGTTTCCACCGAAAAACGTTTCAGGTGATCGTTTGCAACAGTTTGGCCGCATTTTCGAGTGAATTTCAAAATGTCAGATTTTTGTTGAAATTGTGACCGCGCGGCTTAGGGATTTTTCTGAAAAAAGTTGTTCAGACGTCGAGGGCTAATTCTGTTCCCGATGAGAAAAACCCATCTGTTTCTACCGAAAAACCTTTCAGGTGATAGTTTGCAACAGTTTGGCAGCATTTTCGAATGAATTTCAAAATGTCAGATTTTTGCTGAAATTGTGACCGCGCGACTTAGGGATTTTTCAAAAAAAAGTTGTTCAGAGGTCGAGGACTAATTCTGTTTCCGATGATAAAAACCCATCTGTTTCCAACGAAAAAGCTTTCAGGGGATCGTTTGCAACAGTTTGGCAGCATTTTCGAGTGAATTTCAAAGTGTCAGATTTTTGCTGAAATTGTGACCGCGCGGCTTACGGATTTTTCAAAAAAAGGTTGTTCAGACGTCTAGGGCTAATTCTGTTTCCGATGATAAAAACCCATCTCTTTCCACCGAAAAACCTTTCAGGTGATCGTTTGCAACAGTTTGGCAGCATTTTCGAGTGAATTTCAAAATGTCAGATTTTTGCTGAAATTGTGACCGCGCGGCTTAGGGATTTTTCAAAAAAAAGTTGTTCAGAAGTCTAGGGCTAATTCTGTTTCCGATGATAAAAACCCATCTGTTTCCACCGAAAAAGCTTTCAGGTGATCGTTTGCAAGAGTTTGGCAGCATTTTCGAGTGAATTTCAAAATGTCAGATTTCTGCTGAAATTGTGACCGCGCGGCTTAGGGATTTTTCTGAAAAAAGTTGTTCAGACGTCGAGGGCTAATTCTGTTTCCGATGATAAAAACCCTTCTGTTTCCACCGAAAAAGCTTTCAGGGGATGGTTTGCAACAGTTTGGCAGCATTTTCGAGTGAATTTCAAAATGTCAGATTTTTGCTGAAATTGTGACCGCGCGGCTTAGGGATTTTTTTAAAAAAAGTTGTTCAGAGGTCGAGGGCTAAATCTGTTTCCGATGATAAAAACCCATCTGTTTCCACCGAAAAAGCTTTCAGGGGATTGTTTGCAACAGTTTGGCAGCATTTTCGAGTGAATTTCAAAATGTCAGATTTTTGCTGAAATTGTGACCGCGCGGCTTTGGGATTTTTTTAAAAAAAGTTGTTCAGACGTCTAGGGCTAATTCTGTTTCTGATGATAAAAACCCATCTGTTTTCACCAAAAAACCTTTCAGGGGATCGTTTGCAACAGTTTGGCAGCATTTTCGAGTGAATTTCAAAATGTCAGATTTTTGCTGAAATTGTGACCGCGCGACTTAGGGATTTTTCTGAAAAAAGTTGTTCAGAGGTCGAGGGCTAATTCTGTTTCCGATGATAAAAACCCATCTGTTTCCACCGAAAAACCTTTCAGGTGATCGTTTGCAACAGTTTGGCAGCATTTTCGAGTGAATTTCAAAATGTCAGATTTTTGCTGAAATTCTGACCGCGCGGCTTAGAGATTTTTCCAAAAAAAGGTGTTCAGAGGTCGAGGACTAATTCTGTTTCCGATGATAAAAACCCATCTGTTAACACCGAAAAAGCTTTCAGGTGATTGTTTGCAACAGTTTGGCAGAATTTTCGAGTGAATTTCAAAATGTCAGATTTTTGCTGAAATTGTGACCGCTTGGCTTAGGGATTTTTCTGAAAAAAGTTGTTCAGAGGTCGAGGGCTAATTCTGTTCCCGATGAGAAAAACCCATCTGTTTCTACCGAAAAACCTTTCAGGTGATCGTTTGCAACAGTTTGGCAGCATTTTCGAGTGAATTTCAAAATGTCAGATTTTTGCTGAAATTCTGACCGCGCGGCTTAGAGATTTTTTCAAAAAAAGGTGTTCAGAGGTCGAGGACTAATTCTGTTTCCGATGATAAAAAGCCATCTGTTAACACCGAAAAAGCTTTCAGGGGATCGTTTGCAACAGTTTGGCAGCATTTTCGAGTGAATTTCAAAATGTCAGATTTTTGCAGAAATTCTGACCACGCGGCTTAGGGATTTTTCAAAAAAAAGTTGTTCAGACGTCGAGGGCTAATTCTGTTTCTGATGATAAAAACCCATCTGTTTCCACCGAAAAACCTTTCAGGTGATCGTTTTCAACAGTTTGGCAGCATTTTCGAGTGAATTTCAAAAAGTCAGATTTTTGCTGAAATTGTGACCGCGCGGCTTAGGGATTTTTCTGAAAAAAGTTGTTCAGAGGTCGAGGGCTAATTCTGTTCCCGATGAGAAAAACCCATCTGTTTCTACCGAAAAACCTTTCAGGGGATCGTTTGCAACAGTTTGGCAGCATTTTCGAGTGAATTTCAAAATGTCAGATTTTTGCTGAAATTGTAACCGCGCGGCTTAGGGATTTTTCAAAAAAAAGTTGTTCAGAGGTCGAGGGCTTATTCTGTTTCCGATGATAAAAACCTATCTGTTTCCACCGAAAAAGCTTTCAGGGGATCGTTTGCAACAGTTTGGCAGCATTTTCGAGTGAATTTCAAAATGTCAGATTTTTGCTGAAATTGTGACCGCGCGGCTTTGGGATTTTTTTTAAAAAAGTTGTTCAGACGACTAGGGCTAATTCTGTTTCTGATGATAAAAACCCATCTGTTTTCACCAAAAAACCTTTCAGGGGATCGTTTGCAACAGTTTGGCAGCATTTTCGAGTGAATTTCAAAATGTCAGATTTTTGCTGAAATTGTGACCGCTTTGCTTAGGGATTTTTTTAAAAAAAGTTGTTCAGAGGTCGAGGGCTAATTCTGTTTCCGATGATAAAAACCCATCTGTTTCCACCGAAAAAGCTTTCAGGGGATTGTTTGCAACAGTTTGGCAGCATTTTCGGGTGAATTTCAAAATGTCAGATTTTTGCTGAAATTGTGACCGCGCGACTTAGGGATTTTTCTGAAAAAAGTTGTTCAGAGGTCGAGGGCTAATTCTGTTTCCGATGATAAAAACCCATCTGTTTCCACCGAAAAACGTTTCAGGTGATCGTTTGCAACAGTTTGGCCGCATTTTCGAGTGAATTTCAAAATGTCAGATTTTTGTTGAAATTGTGACCGCGCGGCTTAGGGATTTTTCTGAAAAAAGTTGTTCAGACGTCGAGGGCTAATTCTGTTCCCGATGAGAAAAACCCATCTGTTTCTACCGAAAAACCTTTCAGGTGATAGTTTGCAACAGTTTGGCAGCATTTTCGAATGAATTTCAAAATGTCAGATTTTTGCTGAAATTGTGACCGCGCGACTTAGGGATTTTTTTAAAAAAATTTGTTCAGAGGTCGAGGGCTAATTCTGTTTCCGATGATAAAAACCCATCTGTTTCCACCGAAAAAGCTTTCAGGGGATTGTTTGCAACAGTTTGGCAGCATTTTCGGGTGAATTTCAAAATGTCAGATTTTTGCTGAAATTGTGACCGCGCGGCTTTGGGATTTTTTTAAAAAAAGTTGTTCAGACGTCTAGGGCTAATTCTGTTTCTGATGATAAAAACCCATCTGTTTTCACCAAAAAACCTTTCAGGGGATCGTTTGCAACAGTTTGGCCGCATTTTCGAGTGAATTTCAAAATGTCAGATTTTTGTTGAAATTGTGACCGCGCGGCTTAGGGATTTTTCTGAAAAAAGTTGTTCAGACGTCGAGGGCTAATTCTGTTCCCGATGAGAAAAACCCATCTGTTTCTACCGAAAAACCTTTCAGGTGATAGTTTGCAACAGTTTGGCAGCATTTTCGAATGAATTTCAAAATGTCAGATTTTTGCTGAAATTGTGACCGCGCGACTTAGGGATTTTTCAAAAAAAAGTTGTTCAGAGGTCGAGGACTAATTCTGTTTCCGATGATAAAAACCCATCTGTTTCCAACGAAAAAGCTTTCAGGGGATCGTTTGCAACAGTTTGGCAGCATTTTCGAGTGAATTTCAAAGTGTCAGATTTTTGCTGAAATTGTGACCGCGCGGCTTACGGATTTTTCAAAAAAAGGTTGTTCAGACGTCTAGGGCTAATTCTGTTTCCGATGATAAAAACCCATCTCTTTCCACCGAAAAACCTTTCAGGTGATCGTTTGCAACAGTTTGGCAGCATTTTCGAGTGAATTTCAAAATGTCAGATTTTTGCTGAAATTGTGACCGCGCGGCTTAGGGATTTTTCAAAAAAAAGTTGTTCAGAAGTCTAGGGCTAATTCTGTTTCCGATGATAAAAACCCATCTGTTTCCACCGAAAAAGCTTTCAGGTGATCGTTTGCAAGAGTTTGGCAGCATTTTCGAGTGAATTTCAAAATGTCAGATTTCTGCTGAAATTGTGACCGCGCGGCTTAGGGATTTTTCTGAAAAAAGTTGTTCAGACGTCGAGGGCTAATTCTGTTTCCGATGATAAAAACCCTTCTGTTTCCACCGAAAAAGCTTTCAGGGGATGGTTTGCAACAGTTTGGCAGCATTTTCGAGTGAATTTCAAAATGTCAGATTTTTGCTGAAATTGTGACCGCGCGGCTTAGGGATTTTTTTAAAAAAAGTTGTTCAGAGGTCGAGGGCTAAATCTGTTTCCGATGATAAAAACCCATCTGTTTCCACCGAAAAAGCTTTCAGGGGATTGTTTGCAACAGTTTGGCAGCATTTTCGAGTGAATTTCAAAATGTCAGATTTTTGCTGAAATTGTGACCGCGCGGCTTTGGGATTTTTTTAAAAAAAGTTGTTCAGACGTCTAGGCCTAATTCTGTTTCTGATGATAAAAACCCATCTGTTTTCACCAAAAAACCTTTCAGGGGATCGTTTGCAACAGTTTGGCAGCATTTTCGAGTGAATTTCAAAATGTCAGATTTTTGCTGAAATTGTGACCGCGCGACTTAGGGATTTTTCTGAAAAAAGTTGTTCAGAGGTCGAGGGCTAATTCTGTTTCCGATGATAAAAACCCATCTGTTTCCACCGAAAAACCTTTCAGGTGATCGTTTGCAACAGTTTGGCAGCATTTTCGAGTGAATTTCAAAATGTCAGATTTTTGCTGAAATTCTGACCGCGCGGCTTAGAGATTTTTCCAAAAAAAGGTGTTCAGAGGTCGAGGACTAATTCTGTTTCCGATGATAAAAACCCATCTGTTAACACCGAAAAAGCTTTCAGGTGATTGTTTGCAACAGTTTGGCAGAATTTTCGAGTGAATTTCAAAATGTCAGATTTTTGCTGAAATTGTGACCGCTTGGCTTAGGGATTTTTCTGAAAAAAGTTGTTCAGAGGTCGAGGGCTAATTCTGTTCCCGATGAGAAAAACCCATCTGTTTCTACCTAAAAACCTTTCAGGTGATCGTTTGCAACAGTTTGGCAGCATTTTCGAGTGAATTTCAAAATGTCAGATTTTTGCTGAAATTCTGACCGCGCGGCTTAGAGATTTTTTCAAAAAAAGGTGTTTAGAGGTCGAGGACTAATTCTGTTTCCGATGATAAAAAGCCATCTGTTAACACCGAAAAAGCTTTCAGGGGATCGTTTGCAACAGTTTGGCAGCATTTTCGAGTGAATTTCAAAATGTCAGATTTTTGCAGAAATTCTGACCACGCGGCTTAGGGATTTTTCAAAAAAAAGTTGTTCAGACGTCGAGGGCTAATTCTGTTTCTGATGATAAAAACCCATCTGTTTCCACCGAAAAACCTTTCAGGTGATCGTTTTCAACAGTTTGGCAGCATTTTCGAGTGAATTTCAAAAAGTCAGATTTTTGCTGAAATTGTGACCGCGCGGCTTAGGGATTTTTCTGAAAAAAGTTGTTCAGAGGTCGAGGGCTAATTCTGTTCCCGATGAGAAAAACCCATCTGTTTCTACCGAAAAACCTTTCAGGGGATCGTTTGCAACAGTTTGGCAGCATTTTCGAGTGAATTTCAAAATGTCAGATTTTTGCTGAAATTGTAACCGCGCGGCTTAGGGATTTTTCAAAAAAAAGTTGTTCAGAGGTCGAGGGCTTATTCTGTTTCCGATGATAAAAACCTATCTGTTTCCACCGAAAAAGCTTTCAGGGGATCGTTTGCAACAGTTTGGCAGCATTTTCGAGTGAATTTCAAAATGTCAGATTTTTGCTGAAATTGTGACCGCGCGGCTTTGGGATTTTTTTTAAAAAAGTTGTTCAGACGACTAGGGCTAATTCTGTTTCTGATGATAAAAACCCATCTGTTTTCACCAAAAAACCTTTCAGGGGATCGTTTGCAACAGTTTGGCAGCATTTTCGAGTGAATTTCAAAATGTCAGATTTTTGCTGAAATTGTGACCGCTTTGCTTAGGGATTTTTTAAAAAAAATTTGTTCAGAGGTCGAGGGCTAATTCTGTTTCCGATGATAAAAACCCATCTGTTTCCACCGAAAAAGCTTTCAGGGGATTGTTTGCAACAGTTTGGCAGCATTTTCGGGTGAATTTCAAAATGTCAGATTTTTGCTGAAATTGTGACCGCGCGGCTTTGGGATTTTTTTAAAAAAAGTTGTTCAGACGTCTAGGGCTAATTCTGTTTCTGATGATAAAAACCCATCTGTTTTCACCAAAAAACCTTTCAGGGGATCGTTTGCAACAGTTTGGCAGCATTTTCGAGTGAATTTCAAAATGTCAGATTTTTGCTGAAATTGTGACCGCGCGACTTAGGGATTTTTCTGAAAAAAGTTGTTCAGAGGTCGAGGGCTAATTCTGTTTCCGATGATAAAAACCCATCTGTTTCCACCGAAAAACGTTTCAGGTGATCGTTTGCAACAGTTTGGCCGCATTTTCGAGTGAATTTCAAAATGTCAGATTTTTGTTGAAATTGTGACCGCGCGGCTTAGGGATTTTTCTGAAAAAAGTTGTTCAGACGTCGAGGGCTAATTCTGTTCCCGATGAGAAAAACCCATCTGTTTCTACCGAAAAACCTTTCAGGTGATAGTTTGCAACAGTTTGGCAGCATTTTCGAATGAATTTCAAAATGTCAGATTTTTGCTGAAATTGTGACCGCGCGACTTAGGGATTTTTTTAAAAAAATTTGTTCAGAGGTCGAGGGCTAATTCTGTTTCCGATGATAAAAACCCATCTGTTTCCACCGAAAAAGCTTTCAGGGGATTGTTTGCAACAGTTTGGCAGCATTTTCGGGTGAATTTCAAAATGTCAGATTTTTGCTGAAATTGTGACCGCGCGGCTTTGGGATTTTTTTAAAAAAAGTTGTTCAGACGTCTAGGGCTAATTCTGTTTCTGATGATAAAAACCCATCTGTTTTCACCAAAAAACCTTTCAGGGGATCGTTTGCAACAGTTTGGCAGCATTTTCGAGTGAATTTCAAAATGTCAGATTTTTGCTGAAATTGTGACCGCGCGACTTAGGGATTTTTCTGAAAAAAGTTGTTCAGAGGTCGAGGGCTAATTCTGTTTCCGATGATAAAAACCCATCTGTTTCCACCGAAAAACGTTTCAGGTGATCGTTTGCAACAGTTTGGCCGCATTTTCGAGTGAATTTCAAAATGTCAGATTTTTGTTGAAATTGTGACCGCGCGGCTTAGGGATTTTTCTGAAAAAATTTGTTCAGACGTCGAGGGCTAATTCTGTTCCCGATGAGAAAAACCCATCTGTTTCTACCGAAAAACCTTTCAGGTGATAGTTTGCAACAGTTTGGCAGCATTTTCGAATGAATTTCAAAATGTCAGATTTTTGCTGAAATTGTGACCGCGCGACTTAGGGATTTTTCAAAAAAAAGTTGTTCAGAGGTCGAGGACTAATTCTGTTTCCGATGATAAAAACCCATCTGTTTCCAACGAAAAAGCTTTCAGGGGATCGTTTGCAACTGTTTGGCAGCATTTTCGAGTGAATTTCAAAATGTCAGATTTTTGCTGAAATTGTGACCGCGCGGCTTACGGATTTTTCAAAAAAAGGTTGTTCAGACGTCTAGGGCTAATTCTGTTTCCGATGATAAAAACCCATCTCTTTCCACCGAAAAACCTTTCAGGTGATCGTTTGCAACAGTTTGGCAGCATTTTCGAGTGAATTTCAAAATGTCAGATTTTTGCTGAAATTGTGACCGCGCGGCTTAGGGATTTTTCAAAAAAAAGTTGTTCAGAAGTCTAGGGCTAATTCTGTTTCCGATGATAAAAACCCATCTGTTTCCACCCAAAAAGCTTTCAGGTGATCGTTTGCAAGAGTTTGGCAGCATTTTCGAGTGAATTTCAAAATGTCAGATTTCTGCTGAAATTGTGACCGCGCGGCTTAGGGATTTTTCTGAAAAAAGTTGTTCAGACGTCGAGGGCTAATTCTGTTTCCGATGATAAAAACCCTTCTGTTTCCACCGAAAAAGCTTTCAGGGGATGGTTTGCAACAGTTTGGCAGCATTTTCGAGTGAATTTCAAAATGTCAGATTTTTGCTGAAATTGTGACCGCGCGGCTTAGGGATTTTTTTAAAAAAAGTTGTTCAGAGGTCGAGGGCTAAATCTGTTTCCGATGATAAAAACCCATCTGTTTCCACCGAAAAAGCTTTCAGGGGATTGTTTGCAACAGTTTGGCAGCATTTTCGAGTGAATTTCAAAATGTCAGATTTTTGCTGAAATTGTGACCGCGCGGCTTTGGGATTTTTTTAAAAAAAGTTGTTCAGAGGTCTAGGGCTAATTCTGTTTCTGATGATAAAAACCCATCTGTTTTCACCAAAAAACCTTTCAGGGGATCGTTTGCAACAGTTTGGCAGCATTTTCGAGTGAATTTCAAAATGTCAGATTTTTGCTGAAATTGTGACCGCGCGACTTAGGGATTTTTCTGAAAAAAGTTGTTCAGAGGTCGAGGGCTAATTCTGTTTCCGATGATAAAAACCCATCTGTTTCCAACGAAAAACCTTTCAGGTGATCGTTTGCAACAGTTTGGCAGCATTTTCGAGTGAATTTCAAAATGTCAGATTTTTGTTGAAATTGTGACCGCGCGGCTTAGGGATTTTTCTGAAAAAAGTTGTTCAGACGTCGAGGGCTAATTCTGTTTCCGATGATAAAAACCCTTCTGTTTCCCTCGAAAAGCTTCCAGGTGATCGTTTGCAACAGTTTGGCAGCATTTTCGAGTGAATTTCAAAATGTCAGATTTTTGCTGAAATTGTGACCGCGCGGCTTAGGGATTTTTTGTAAAAAAGTTGTTCAGAGGTCGAGGGCTAATTCTGTTTCCGATGATAAAAACCCATCTGTTTCCACCGAAAAAGCTTTCAGGTGATCGTTTGCAACAGTTTGGCAGCATTTTCGAGTGAATTTCAAAATGTCAGATTTTTGCTGAAATTGTGACTGCGCGGCTGAGGGATTTTTCTGAAAAAAGTTGTTCAGACGTCGAGGGCTAATTCTGTTTCCGATGATAAAAACCCATCTATATCCACCGAAAAACCTTTCAGGGGATCGTTTGCAACAGTTTGGCAGCATTTTCAAATGAATTTCAAAATGTCAGATTTTTGCTGAAATTGTGACCGCGCGGCTTAGGGATTTTTCAAAAAAAAGTTGTTCAGACGTCTAGGGCTAATTCTGTTTCCGATGATAAAAACCCATCTGTTTCCACCGAAAAAGCTTTCAGGTGATCGTTTGCAACAGTTTGGCAGCATTTTCGAGTGAATTTCAAAATGTCAGATTTTTGCTGAAATTGTAACCGCGCGGCTTAGGGATTTTTCAAAAAAAAGTTGTTCAGAGGTCGAGGGCTTATTCTGTTTCCGATGATAAAAACCCATCTGTTTCCACCGAAAAAGCTTTCAGGGGATCGTTTGCAACAGTTTGGCAGCATTTTCGAGTGAATTTCAAAATGTCAGATTTTTGCTGAAATTGTGACCGCGCGGCTTTGGGATTTTTTTTAAAAAAGTTGTTCAGAGGTCGAGGGCTAATTCTGTTTCCGATGATAAAAACCCATCTGTTTCCACCGAAAAACGTTTCAGGTGATCGTTTGCAACAGTTTGGCCGCATTTTCGAGTGAATTTCAAAATGTCAGATTTTTGTTGAAATTGTGACCGCGCGGCTTAGGGATTTTTCTGAAAAAAGTTGTTCAGACGTCGAGGGCTAATTCTGTTCCCGATGAGAAAAACCCATCTGTTTCTACCGAAAAACCTTTCAGGTGATAGTTTGCAACAGTTTGGCAGCATTTTCGAATGAATTTCAAAATGTCAGATTTTTGCTGAAATTGTGACCGCGCGACTTAGGGATTTTTCAAAAAAAAGTTGTTCAGAGGTCGAGGACTAATTCTGTTTCCGATGATAAAAACCCATCTGTTTCCAACGAAAAAGCTTTCAGGGGATCGTTTGCAACAGTTTGGCAGCATTTTCGAGTGAATTTCAAAATGTCAGATTTTTGCTGAAATTGTGACCGCGCGGCTTACGGATTTTTCAAAAAAAGGTTGTTCAGACGTCTAGGGCTAATTCTGTTTCCGATGATAAAAACCCATCTCTTTCCACCGAAAAACCTTTCAGGTGATCGTTTGCAACAGTTTGGCAGCATTTTCGAGTGAATTTCAAAATGTCAGATTTTTGCTGAAATTGTGACCGCGCGGCTTAGGGATTTTTCAAAAAAAAGTTGTTCAGAAGTCTAGGGCTAATTCTGTTTCCGATGATAAAAACCCATCTGTTTCCACCGAAAAAGCTTTCAGGTGATCGTTTGCAAGAGTTTGGCAGCATTTTCGAGTGAATTTCAAAATGTCAGATTTCTGCTGAAATTGTGACCGCGCGGCTTAGGGATTTTTCTGAAAAAAGTTGTTCAGACGTCGAGGGCTAATTCTGTTTCCGATGATAAAAACCCTTCTGTTTCCACCGAAAAAGCTTTCAGGGGATGGTTTGCAACAGTTTGGCAGCATTTTCGAGTGAATTTCAAAATGTCAGATTTTTGCTGAAATTGTGACCGCGCGGCTTAGGGATTTTTTTAAAAAAAGTTGTTCAGAGGTCGAGGGCTAAATCTGTTTCCGATGATAAAAACCCATCTGTTTCCACCGAAAAAGCTTTCAGGGGATTGTTTGCAACAGTTTGGCAGCATTTTCGAGTGAATTTCAAAATGTCAGATTTTTGCTGAAATTGTGACCGCGCGACTTAGGGATTTTTCTGAAAAAAGTTGTTCAGAGGTCGAGGGCTAATTCTGTTTCCGATGATAAAAACCCATCTGTTTCCACCGAAAAACCTTTCAGGTGATCGTTTGCAACAGTTTGGCAGCATTTTCGAGTGAATTTCAAAATGTCAGATTTTTGTTGAAATTGTGACCGCGCGGCTTAGGGATTTTTCTGAAAAAAGTTGTTCAGACGTCGAGGGCTAATTCTGTTTCCGATGATAAAAACCCTTCTGTTTCCCCCGAAAAGCTTCCAGGTGATCGTTTGCAACAGTTTGGCAGCATTTTCGAGTGAATTTCAAAATGTCAGATTTTTGCTGAAATTGTGACCGCGCGACTTAGGGATTTTTCTGAAAAAAGTTGTTCAGACGTCGAGGTCTAATTGTGTTTCCGATGATAAAAACCCATCTGTTTCCACCGAAAAAGCTTTCAGGGGATTGTTTGCAACAGTTTGGCAGCATTTTCGAGTGAATTTCAAAATGTCAGATTTTTGTTGAAATTGTGAGCGCGTGGCTTAGGGATTTTTCTGAAAAAAGTTGTTCAGACGTCGAGGGCTAATTCTGTTTCTGATGATAAAAACCCATCTGTTTCCACCAAAAAACCTTTCAGGTGATCGTTTGCAACAGTTTGGCAGAATTTTCGAGTGAATTTCAAAATGTCAGATTTTTGCTGAAATTGTGACCGCGCGGCTTCGGGATTTTTCTGAAAAAAGTTGTTCAGAGGTCGAGGGCTAATTCTGTTCCCGATGAGAAAAACCCATCTGTTTCTACCGAAAAACCTTTCAGGTGATCGTTTGCAACAGTTTGGCAGCATTTTCGAGTGAATTTCAAAATGTCAGATTTTTGCTGAAATTCTGACCGCGCGGCTTAGAGATTTTTCCAAAAAAAGGTGTTCAGAGGTCGAGGACTAATTCTGTTTCCGATGATAAAAACCCATCTGTTAACACCGAAAAACTTTCAGGGGATCGTTTGCAACAGTTTGGCAGCATTTTCGAGTAAATTTCAAAATGTCAGATTTTTGCTGAATTTCTGACCGCGCGGCTTAGGGATTTTTCAAAAAAAATTTGTTCAGACGTCGAGGGCTAATTCTGTTTCTGATGATAAAAACCCATCTGTTTCCACCGAAAAACCTTTCAGGTGATCGTTTCCAACAGTTTGGCAGCATTTTCGAGTGAATTTCAAAATGTCAGATTTTTGTTGAAATTGTGACCGCGCGGCTTAGGGATTTTTTTAAAAAAAGTTGTTCAGACGTCTAGGGCTAATTCTGTTTCTGATGATAAAAACCCATCTGTTTCCACCGAAAAAGCTTTCAGGGGATCGTTTGCAACAGTTTGGCAGCATTTTCGAGTGAATTTCAAAATGTCAGATTTTTGCTGAAATTGTGACCGCTTGGCTTAGGGATTTTTTTAAAAAAAGTTGTTCAGAGGTCGAGGGCTAATTCTGTTTCCGATGATAAAAACCCATCTGTTTCCACCGAAAACGCTTTCAGGGGATTGTTTGCAACAGTTTGGCAGCATTTTCGAGTGAATTTCAAAATGTCAGATTTTTGCTGAAAATGTGACCGCGCGGCTTAGGGTTTTTTGTGAAAAAAGTTGTTCAGACGTCGAGGGCTAATTCTGTTTCCGATGATAAAAAACCACCTGTTTCCACCGAAAAAACTTTCAGGTGATCGTTTGCAACAGTTCGGCAGCATTTTCGAGTGAATTTCAAAATGTCAGATGTTTGCTGAAATTGTGACCGCGCGGCTTAGGGATTTTTCTGAAAAAAGTTGTTCAGACTTCGAGGGCTAATTCTGTTTCCGATGATAAAAACCCATCTGTTTCCACCGAAAAACCTTTCAGGGTATCGTTTGCAACAGTTTGGCAGCATTTTTGAGTGAATTGCAGAAGGTCAGATTTTTGCTGAAATTGTGACCGCGCGGCTTAGGGATTTTTCAAAAAAAAGTTGTTCAGACGTCGAGGGCTAATTCTGTTTCCGATGATAAAAAACCATCTGTTTCCACCGAAAAAGCTTTCAGTGGATCGTTTGCAACAGTTTGGCAGCTTTTTCGAGTGAATTTCAAAATGTCAGATTTTTGTTGAAATTGTGACCGCGCGGCTTAGGGATTTTTCTGAAAAAAGTTGTTCAGACGTCTAGGGCTAATTCTGTTTCTGATGATAAAAACCCATCTGTTTTCCCCGGAAAATCTTTCAGGGGATCGTTTGCAACAGTTTGGCAGCATTTTCGAGTGAATTTCAAAATGTCAGATTTTTGCTGAAATTGTGACCGCGCGGCTTAGGGTTTTTTCTGAAAAAAGTTGTTCAGACGTCGAGGGCTAATTCTGTTTCCGATGATAAAAAACCACCTGTTTCCACTGAAAAAACTTTCAGGTGATCGTTTGCAACAGTTTGGCAGCATTTTTGAGTGAATTGCAGAAGTTCAGATTTTTGCTGAAATTGTGACCGCGCGGCTTAGGGATTTTTCAAAAAAAAAGTTGTTCAGACGTCGAGGGCTAATTCTGTTTCCGATGATAAAAACCCATCTGTTTCCACAGAAAAAGCTTTCAGGGGATCGTTTGCAACAGTTTGGCAGAATTTTTGAGTGAATTGCAGAAGGTCAGATTTTTGCTGAAATTGTGACTGCGCGGCTTAGGGATTTTTCTGAAAAAAGTTGTTCAGACCTCGAGGGCTAATTCTGTTTCCGATGATAAAAACCCATCTGTTTCCACCGAAAAACCTTTCAGGTGATCGTTTGCAACAGTTTGGCAGCATTTTCCAGTGAATTTCAAAATGCCAAATTTTTGCTGTAATTGTGACCGCGCGGCTTAGGGATTTTTCTGAAAAAAGTTGTTCAGAGGTCGAGGGCTAATTCTGTTTCCGATGATAAAAACCCATCTGTCCGCACCGAAAAAGGTTTAAGGGGATCGTTTGCAACAGTTTGGCAGCATTTTAGAGTGAACTGCAGAAGGTCAGATTTTTGCTGAAATTGGGACCCCGCGGCTTAGGGTTTTTTCAAAAAAAGTTGTTCAGAGGTCGAGGGCTAATTCTGTTTCCGATGATAAAAACCCATCTGTTCCCACCGAAAAAGCTTTCAGGGGATCGTTTGCAACAGTTTGGCAGAATTTTTGAGTGAATTGCAGAAGGTCAGATTTTTGCTGAAATTGTGACCGCGCGGCTTAGGGATTTTTCTGAAAAAAGTTGTTCAGACCTCGAGGGCTAATTCTGTTTCCGATGATAAAAACCCATCTGTTTCCACCGAAAAACCTTTCAGGTGATCGTTTGCAACAGTTTGGCAGAATTTTTGAGTGAATTGCAGAAGGTCAGATTTTTGCTGAAATTGTGACCGCGCGGCTTAGGGATTTTTCTGAAAAAAGTTGTTCAGAGGTCGAGGGCTAATTCTTTTTCCGATGATAAAAACCCATCTGTTTCCACAGAAAAAGCTTTCAGGGGATCGTTTACAACAGTTTGGCAGAATTTTTGAGTGAATTGCAGAAGGTCAGATTTTTGCTGAAATTGTGACCGCGCGGCTTAGGGATTTTTCTGAAAAAAGTTGTTCAGAGGTCGAGGGCTAATTCTGTTTCCGATGATAAAAACCCATCTGTCCGCACCGAAAAAGGTTTAAGGGGATCGTTTGCAACAGTTTGGCAGCATTTCAGAGTGAACTGCAGAAGGTCAGATTTTTGCTGAAATTGGGACCCCGCGGCTTAGGGTTTTTTCAAAAAAAAGTTGTTCAGACGTCGAGGGCTAATTCTGTTTCTGATGATAAAAACCCATCTGTTTTCACCGAAAAACCTTTCAGGTGATCGTTTGCAACAGTCTGGCAGCATTTTCGAGTGAATTTCAAAATGTCAGATTTTTGCTGAAATTGTGACCGCTTGGCTTAGGGATTTTTTTAAAAAAAGTTGTTCAGAGGTCGAGGGCTAATTCTGTTTCCGATGATAAAAACCCATCTGTTTCCAAATAAAAAGCTTTCAGGGGATTGTTTGCAACAGTTTGGCAGCATTTTCGAGTGAATTTCAAAATGTCAGATTTTTGCTGAAATTGTGACCGCGCGGCTTAGGGTTTTTTCTGAAAAAAGTTGTTCAGACGTCGAGGGCTAATTCTGTTTCCGATGATAAAAAACCACCTGTTTCCACTGAAAAAACTTTCAGGTGATCGTTTGCAACAGTTTGGCAGCATTTTTGAGTGAATTGCAGAAGTTCAGATTTTTGCTGAAATTGTGACCGCGCGGCTTAGGGATTTTTCAAAAAAAAAGTTGTTCAGACGTCGAGGGCTAATTCTGTTTCCGATGATAAAAACCCATCTGTTTCCACAGAAAAAGCTTTCAGGGGATCGTTTGCAACAGTTTGGCAGAATTTTTGAGTGAATTGCAGAAGGTCAGATTTTTGCTGAAATTGTGACTGCGCGGCTTAGGGATTTTTCTGAAAAAAGTTGTTCAGACCTCGAGGGCTAATTCTGTTTCCGATGATAAAAACCCATCTGTTTCCACCGAAAAACCTTTCAGGTGATCGTTTGCAACAGTTTGGCAGCATTTTCCAGTGAATTTCAAAATGCCAAATTTTTGCTGTAATTGTGACCGCGCGGCTTAGGGATTTTTCTTAAAAAAGTTGTTCAGAGGTCGAGGGCTAATTCTGTTTCCGATGATAAAAACCCATCTGTCCGCACCGAAAAAGCTTTCAGGGGATCGTATGCAACAGTTTGGCAGCATTTTAGAGTGAACTGCAGAAGGTCAGATTTTTGCTGAAATTGGGACCCCGCGGCTTAGGGTTTTTTCAAAAAAAGTTGTTCAGAGGTCGAGGGCTAATTCTGTTTCCGATAATAAAAACCCATCTGTTCCCACCGAAAAAGCTTTCAGTGGATCGTTTGCAAGAGTTTGGCAGCATTTTTCAGTGAATTGCAGAATGTCAGATTTTTGCTGAAATTGTGACCGCGCGGCTTAGGGATTTTTCTGAAAAAAGTTGTTCAGACGTTGAGGGCTAATTCTGTTTCCGATGATAAAAACCCATCTGTTTCCAACGAAAAAGCTTTCAGTGGATCGTTTGCAACAGTTTGGCAGCCTTTTAGAGTGAATTGCAGGAGGTCAGATTTTTGCTGTAATTGTGACCGCGCGGCTTAGGGATTTTTTAAAAAAAAGTTGTTTAGACGTTGAGGGCTAATTCTGTTTCTGATGATAAAAACCCATCTGTTCGCACCGAAAAAGCTTTCAGTGGATCGTTTGCAACAGTTTGGCAGCATTTTAGAATGAATTTCAAAATGTCAGATTTTTGCTATAATTGTGACCGCGCGGCTTAGGGTTTTTTCAAAAAAAGTTGTTCAGAGGTGGAGGGCTAATTCTGTTTCCGATGATAAAAACCCATTTGTTTCCACCGAAAAAGCTTTCAGGGGATCGTTTTCAACAGTTTGGCAGCATTTTTGAGTGAATTGCAAAAGGTCAAATTTTTGCTGAAATTGTGACCGCGCGGCTTAGCGATTTTTCTGAAGAAAGTTGTTCAGAGGTCGAGGGCTAATTGTGTTTCCGATGATAAAAACCCATCTGTTCGCACCGAAAAAGCTTTCAGTGGATCGTTTGCAACAGTTTGGCAGCATTTTTGAGTGAATTGCAGAAGGTCAGATTTTTGCTGAAATTGTGACCGCGCGGCTTAGGGATTTTTCTGAAAAAAGTTGTTCAGACGTTGAGGGCTAATTCTGTTTCTAATGATAAAAACCCATCTGTTTCCACAGAAAAAGCTTTCAGGGGATCGTTTGCAACAGTTTGGCAGAATTTTTGAGTGAATTGCAGAAGGTCAGATTTTTGCTGAAATTGTGACCGCGCGGCTTAGGAATTTTTCTGAAAAAAGTTGTTCAGACCTCGAGGGCTAATTCTGTTTCCGATGATAAAAACCCATCTGTTTCCACCGAAAAAGCTTTCAGGGGATCGTTTGCAACAGTTTGGCAGCATTTTCGAGTGAATTTCAAAATGTCAGATTTTTGCTGAAATTGTGACCGTGCGGCTTAGGGATTTTGCTGAAAAAAGTTGTTCAGACGTCGAGGGCTAATTCTGTTTCCGATGATAAAAACCCATCTGTTTCCACCGAAAAAGCTTTCAGGGGATCGTTTGCAACAGTTTGGCAGCATTTTCGAGTGAATTTCAAAATGTCAGATTTTTGCTGAAATTGTGACCGCGCGGCTTAGGAATTTTTCTGAAAAAAGTTGTTCAGACGTTGAGGGCTAATTCTGTTTCCGATGATAAAAACCCATCTGTTTCCACCGAAAAAGCTTTCAGGGGATCGTTTGCAACAGTTTGGCAGCATTTTCGAGTGAATTTCAAAATGTCAGATTTTTGCTGAAATTGTGACCGTGCGGCTTAGGGATTTTGCTGAAAAAAGTTGTTCAGACGTCGAGGGCTAATTCTGTTTCCGATGATAAAAACCCATCTGTTTCCACCGAAAAAGCTTTCAGGGGATCGTTTGCAACAGTTTGGCAGCATTTTCGAGTGAATTTCAAAATGTCAGATTTTTGCTGAAATTGTGACCGCGCGGCTTAGGGATTTTTCTGAAAAAAGTTGTTCAGACGTCGAGGGCTAATTCTGTTTCCGATGATAAAAACCCATCTGTTTCCACCGAAAAAGCTTTCAGGGGATCGTTTGCAACAGTTTGGCAGCCTTTGCGAGTGAATTTCAAAATGTCAGATTTTTGCTGAAATTGTGACCGCGCGGCTTAGGGTTTTTTCAAAAAAAGTTGTTCAGACGTCGAGGGCTAATTCTGTTTCTGATGATAAAAACCCATCTGTTTCCACTGAAAAACATTTCAGGGGATCGTTTGCAACAGTTTGGCAGCATTTTCGAGTGAATTTCAAAATGTCAGATTTTTGCTGAAATTGTGACCGCGCGGCTTAGGGTTTTTTCTGAAAAAATTTGTTCAGACGTTGAGGGCTAATTCTGTTTCTAATGATAAAAACCCATCTGTTTCCACCGAAAAACATTTCAGGGGATCGTTTGCAACAGTTTGGCAGCATTTTCGAGTGAATTTCAAAATGTCAGATTTTTGCTGAAATTGTGACCGCGCGGCTTAGGGATTTTTCTGAAAAAAGTTGTTCAGACGTTGAGGGCTAATTCTGTTTCCGATGATAAAAACCCATCTGTTTCCACAGAAAAAGCTTTCAGGGGATCGTTTGCAACAGTTTGGCAGAATTTTTGAGTGAATTGCAGAAGGTCAGATTTTTGCTGAAATTGTGACCGCGCGGCTTAGGAATTTTTCTGAAAAAAGTTGTTCAGACCTCGAGGGCTAATTCTGTTTCCGATGATAAAAACCCATCTGTTTCCACCGAAAAAGCTTTCAGGGGATCGTTTGCAACAGTTTGGCAGCATTTTCGAGTGAATTTCAAAATGTCAGATTTTTGCTGAAATTGTGACCGTGCGGCTTAGGGATTTTGCTGAAAAAAGTTGTTCAGACGTCGAGGGCTAATTCTGTTTCCGATGATAAAAACCCATCTGTTTCCACCGAAAAAGCTTTCAGGGGATCGTTTGCAACAGTTTGGCAGCATTTTCGAGTGAATTTCAAAATGTCAGATTTTTGCTGAAATTGTGACCGCGCGGCTTAGGAATTTTTCTGAAAAAAGTTGTTCAGACGTTGAGGGCTAATTCTGTTTCCGATGATAAAAACCCATCTGTTTCCACCGAAAAAGCTTTCAGGGGATCGTTTGCAACAGTTTGGCAGCATTTTCGAGTGAATTTCAAAATGTCAGATTTTTGCTGAAATTGTGACCGTGCGGCTTAGGGATTTTGCTGAAAAAAGTTGTTCAGACGTCGAGGGCTAATTCTGTTTCCGATGATAAAAACCCATCTGTTTCCACCGAAAAAGCTTTCAGGGGATCGTTTGCAACAGTTTGGCAGCATTTTCGAGTGAATTTCAAAATGTCAGATTTTTGCTGAAATTGTGACCGCGCGGCTTAGGGTTTTTTCTGAAAAAATTTGTTCAGACGTTGAGGGCTAATTCTGTTTCTAATGATAAAAACCCATCTGTTTCCACCGAAAAACATTTCAGGGGATCGTTTGCAACAGTTTGGCAGCATTTTCGAGTGAATTTCAAAATGTCAGATTTTTGCTGAAATTGTGACCGCGCGGCTTAGGGATTTTTCTGAAAAAAGTTGTTCAGACGTCGAGGGCTAATTCTGTTTCCGATGATAAAAACCCATCTGTTTCCACCGAAAAAGCTTTCAGGGGATCGTTTGCAACAGTTTGGCAGCCTTTGCGAGTGAATTTCAAAATGTCAATTTTTGCTGAAATTGTGACCGCACGGCTTAGGGTTTTTTCAAAAAAAGTTGTTCAGAGGTCTAGGGCTAATTCTGTTTCCGATGATAAAAACCCATCTGTTTCCACCGAAAAACATTTCAGGTGATCGTTTGCAACAGTTTGGCAGCATTTTCGAGTGAATTTCAAAATGTCAGATTTTTGCTGAAATTGTGACCGCGCGGCTTAGGGATTTTTGAAAAAAAAGTTGTTCAGACGTCGAGGGCTAATTCTGTTTCCGATGATAAAAACCCATCTGTTTCCACCGAAAAACATTTCAGGTGATCGTTTGCAACAGTTTGGCAGCATTTTCGAGTAAATTTCAAAATGTCAGATTTTTGCTGAAATTGTGACCGCGCGGCTTAGAGATTTTTCAAAAAAAAGTTGTTCAGAGGTCGAGGGCTAATTCTGTTTCCGATGATAAAAACCCATCTGTTTCCACCGAAAAAGCTTTCAGGGGATCGTTTGCAACAGTTTGGCAGCATTTTCGAGTGAATTTCAAAATGTCAGATTTTTGCTGAAATTGTGACCGTGCGGCTTAGGGATTTTGCTGAAAAAAGTTGTTCAGACGTCGAGGGCTAATTCTGTTTCCGATGATAAAAACCCATCTGTTTCCACCGAAAAAGCTTTCAGGGGATCGTTTGCAACAGTTTGGCAGCCTTTGCGAGTGAATTTCAAAATGTCAGATTTTTGCTGAAATTGTGACCACGCGGCTTAGGGATTTTTGAAAAAAAAGTTGTTCAGACGTCGAGGGCTAATTCTGTTTCTGATGATAAAAACCCATCTGTTTCCACTGAAAAACATTTCAGGGGATCGTTTGCAACAGTTTGGCAGCATTTTCGAGTGAATTTCAAAATGTCAGATTTTTGCTGAAATTGTGACCGCGCGGCTTAGGGTTTTTTCTGAAAAAATTTGTTCAGACGTTGAGGGCTAATTCTGTTTCTAATGATAAAAACCCATCTGTTTCCACCGAAAAACATTTCAGGGGATCGTTTGCAACAGTTTGGCAGCATTTTCGAGTGAATTTCAAAATGTCAGATTTTTGCTGAAATTGTGACCGCGCGGCTTAGGGATTTTTCTGAAAAAAGTTGTTCAGACGTCGAGGGCTAATTCTGTTTCCGATGATAAAAACCCATCTGTTTCCACCGAAAAAGCTTTCAGGGGATTTTTTGCAACAGTTTGGCAGCATTTTCGAGTGAATTTCAAAATGTCAGATTTTTGCTGAAATTGTGACCGCGCGGCTTAGGGTTTTTTCTGAAAAAAGTTGTTCAGACGTCGAGGGCTAATTCTGTTTCCGATGATAAAAAACCACCTGTTTCCACTGAAAAAACTTTCAGGTGATCGTTTGCAACAGTTTGGCAGCATTTTTGAGTGAATTGCAGAAGTTCAGATTTTTGCTGAAATTGTGACCGCGCGGCTTAGGGATTTTTCAAAAAAAAAGTTGTTCAGACGTCGAGGGCTAATTCTGTTTCCGATGATAAAAACCCATCTGTTTCCACAGAAAAAGCTTTCAGGGGATCGTTTGCAACAGTTTGGCAGAATTTTTGAGTGAATTGCAGAAGGTCAGATTTTTGCTGAAATTGTGACTGCGCGGCTTAGGGATTTTTCTGAAAAAAGTTGTTCAGACCTCGAGGGCTAATTCTGTTTCCGATGATAAAAACCCATCTGTTTCCACCGAAAAACCTTTCAGGTGATCGTTTGCAACAGTTTGGCAGCATTTTCCAGTGAATTTCAAAATGCCAAATTTTTGCTGTAATTGTGACCGCGCGGCTTAGGGATTTTTCTTAAAAAAGTTGTTCAGAGGTCGAGGGCTAATTCTGTTTCCGATGATAAAAACCCATCTGTCCGCACCGAAAAAGCTTTCAGGGGATCGTATGCAACAGTTTGGCAGCATTTTAGAGTGAACTGCAGAAGGTCAGATTTTTGCTGAAATTGGGACCCCGCGGCTTAGGGTTTTTTCAAAAAAAGTTGTTCAGAGGTCGAGGGCTAATTCTGTTTCCGATAATAAAAACCCATCTGTTCCCACCGAAAAAGCTTTCAGTGGATCGTTTGCAAGAGTTTGGCAGCATTTTTCAGTGAATTGCAGAATGTCAGATTTTTGCTGAAATTGTGACCGCGCGGCTTAGGGATTTTTCTGAAAAAAGTTGTTCAGACGTTGAGGGCTAATTCTGTTTCCGATGATAAAAACCCATCTGTTTCCAACGAAAAAGCTTTCAGTGGATCGTTTGCAACAGTTTGGCAGCCTTTTAGAGTGAATTGCAGGAGGTCAGATTTTTGCTGTAATTGTGACCGCGCGGCTTAGGGATTTTTCAAAAAAAAGTTGTTTAGACGTTGAGGGCTAATTCTGTTTCTGATGATAAAAACCCATCTGTTCGCACCGAAAAAGCTTTCAGTGGATCGTTTGCAACAGTTTGGCAGCATTTTAGAATGAATTTCAAAATGTCAGATTTTTGCTATAATTGTGACCGCGCGGCTTAGGGTTTTTTCAAAAAAAGTTGTTCAGAGGTGGAGGGCTAATTCTGTTTCCGATGATAAAAACCCATTTGTTTCCACCGAAAAAGCTTTCAGGGGATCGTTTTCAACAGTTTGGCAGCATTTTTGAGTGAATTGCAAAAGGTCAAATTTTTGCTGAAATTGTGACCGCGCGGCTTAGCGATTTTTCTGAAGAAAGTTGTTCAGAGGTCGAGGGCTAATTGTGTTTCCGATGATAAAAACCCATCTGTTCGCACCGAAAAAGCTTTCAGTGGATCGTTTGCAACAGTTTGGCAGCATTTTTGAGTGAATTGCAGAAGGTCAGATTTTTGCTGAAATTGTGACCGCGCGGCTTAGGGATTTTTCAAAAAAAGTTGTTCAGAGGTCGAGGGCTAATTCTGTTTCCGATGATAAAAACCCATCTGTTCCCACCGAAAAAGCTTTCAGTGGATCGTTTGCAAGAGTTTGGCAGCATTTTTCAGTGAATTGCAGAATGTCAGATTTTTGCTGAAATTGTGAACGCGCGGCTTAGGGATTTTTCTGAAAAAAGTTGTTCAGACGTTGAGGGCTAATTCTGTTTCCGATGATAAAAACCCATCTGTTTCCACAGAAAAAGCTTTCAGGGGATCGTTTGCAACAGTTTGGCAGAATTTTTGAGTGAATTGCAGAAGGTCAGATTTTTGCTGAAATTGTGACCGCGCGGCTTAGGAATTTTTCTGAAAAAAGTTGTTCAGACCTCGAGGGCTAATTCTGTTTCCGATGATAAAAACCCATCTGTTTCCACCGAAAAAGCTTTCAGGGGATCGTTTGCAACAGTTTGGCAGCATTTTCGAGTGAATTTCAAAATGTCAGATTTTTGCTGAAATTGTGACCGTGCGGCTTAGGGATTTTGCTGAAAAAAGTTGTTCAGACGTCGAGGGCTAATTCTGTTTCCGATGATAAAAACCCATCTGTTTCCACCGAAAAAGCTTTCAGGGGATCGTTTGCAACAGTTTGGCAGCATTTTCGAGTGAATTTCAAAATGTCAGATTTTTGCTGAAATTGTGACCGCGCGGCTTAGGAATTTTTCTGAAAAAAGTTGTTCAGACGTTGAGGGCTAATTCTGTTTCCGATGATAAAAACCCATCTGTTTCCACCGAAAAAGCTTTCAGGGGATCGTTTGCAACAGTTTGGCAGCATTTTCGAGTGAATTTCAAAATGTCAGATTTTTGCTGAAATTGTGACCGTGCGGCTTTGGGATTTTGCTGAAAAAAGTTGTTCAGACGTCGAGGGCTAATTCTGTTTCCGATGATAAAAACCCATCTGTTTCCACCGAAAAAGCTTTCAGGGGATCGTTTGCAACAGTTTGGCAGCATTTTCGAGTGAATTTCAAAATGTCAGATTTTTGCTGAAATTGTGACCGCGCGGCTTAGGGTTTTTTCTGAAAAAATTTGTTCAGACGTCGAGGGCTAATTCTGTTTCCGATGATAAAAACCCATCTGTTTCCACCGAAAAAGCTTTCAGGGGATCGTTTGCAACAGTTTGGCAGCCTTTGCGAGTGAATTTCAAAATGTCAGATTTTTGCTGAAATTGTGACCGCGCGGCTTAGGGTTTTTTCAAAAAAAGTTGTTCAGACGTCGAGGGCTAATTCTGTTTCTGATGATAAAAACCCATCTGTTTCCACTGAAAAACATTTCAGGGGATCGTTTGCAACAGTTTGGCAGCATTTTCGAGTGAATTTCAAAATGTCAGATTTTTGCTGAAATTGTGACCGCGCGGCTTAGGGTTTTTTCTGAAAAAATTTGTTCAGACGTTGAGGGCTAATTCTGTTTCTAATGATAAAAACCCATCTGTTTCCACCGAAAAACATTTCAGGGGATCGTTTGCAACAGTTTGGCAGCATTTTCGAGTGAATTTCAAAATGTCAGATTTTTGCTGAAATTGTGACCGCGCGGCTTAGGGATTTTTCTGAAAAAAGTAGTTCAGACGTTGAGGGCTAATTCTGTTTCCGATGATAAAAACCCATCTGTTTCCACAGAAAAAGCTTTCAGGGGATCGTTTGCAACAGTTTGGCAGAATTTTTGAGTGAATTGCAGAAGGTCAGATTTTTGCTGAAATTGTGACCGCGCGGCTTAGGAATTTTTCTGAAAAAAGTTGTTCAGACCTCGAGGGCTAATTCTGTTTCCGATGATAAAAACCCATCTGTTTCCACCGAAAAACCTTTCAGGTGATCGTTTGCAACAGTTTGGCAGCATTTTCCAGTGAATTGCAGAAGGTCAGATTTTTTCTGAAATTGTGACCGCGCTGCTTAGGGATTTTTCTGAAAAAAGTTGTTCAGAGGTCGAGGGCTAATTCTGTTTCCGATGATAAAAACCCATCTGTCCGCACCGAAAAAGGTTTAAGGGGATCGTTTGCAACAGTTTGGCAGCATTTTAGAGTGAACTGCAGAAGGTCAGATTTTTGCTGAAATTGGGACCCCGCGGCTTAGGGTTTTTTCAAAAAAAGTTGTTCAGAGGTCGAGGGCTAATTCTGTTTCCGATGATAAAAACCCATCTGTTCCCACCGAAAAAGCTTTCAGTGGATCGTTTGCAAGAGTTTGGCAGCATTTTTCAGTGAATTGCAGAATGTCAGATTTTTGCTGAAATTGTGACCGCGCGGCTTAGGGATTTTTCTGAAAAAAGTTGTTCAGACGTTGAGGGCTAATTCTGTTTCCGATGATAAAAACCCATCTGTTTCTACCGAAAAACCTTTCAGGTGATCGTTTGCAACAGTTTGGCAGCATTTTCGAGTGAATTTCAAAATGTCAGATTTTTGCTGAAATTCTGACCGCGCGGCTTAGAGATTTTTCCAAAAAAAGGTGTTCAGAGGTCGAGGACTAATTCTGCTTCCGATGATAAAAACCCATCTGTTAACACCGAAAAACTTTCAGGGGATCGTTTGCAACAGTTTGGCAGCATTTTCGAGTAAATTTCAAAATGTCAGATTTTTGCTGAAATTCTGACCGCGCGGCTTAGGGATTTTTCAAAAAAAATTTGTTCAGACGTCGAGGGCTAATTCTGTTTCTGATGATAAAAACCCATCTGTTTCCACCGAAAAACCTTTCAGGTGATCGTTTCCAACAGTTTGGCAGCATTTTCGAGTGAATTTCAAAATGTCAGATTTTTGTTGAAATTGTGACCGCGCGGCTTAGGGATTTTTTTAAAAAACGTTGTTCAGACGTCTAGGGCTAATTCTGTTTCTGATGATAAAAACCCATCTGTTTCCACCGAAAAAGCTTTCAGGGGATCGTTTGCAACAGTTTGGCAGCATTTTCGAGTGAATTTCAAAATGTCAGATTTTTGCTGAAATTGTGACTGCTTGGCTTAGGGATTTTTTTTAAAAAAGTTGTTCAGAGGTCGAGGGCTAATTCTGTTTCCGATGATAAAAACCCATCTGTTTCCACCGAAAACGCTTTCAGGGGATTGTTTGCAACAGTTTGGCAGCATTTTCGAGTGAATTTCAAAATGTCAGATTTTTGCTGAAATTGTGACCGCGCGGCTTAGGGTTTTTTGTGAAAAAAGTTGTTCAGACGTCGAGGGCTAATTCTGTTTCCGATGATAAAAAACCACCTGTTTCCACCGAAAAAACTTTCAGGTGATCGTTTGCAACAGTTCGGCAGCATTTTCGAGTGAATTTCAAAATGTCAGATGTTTGCTGAAATTGTGACCGCGCGGCTTAGGGATTTTTCTGAAAAAAGTTGTTCAGACTTCGAGGGCTAATTCTGTTTCCGATCATAAAAACCCATCTGTTTCCACCGAAAAACCATTCAGGATATCGTTTGCAACAGTTTGGCAGCATTTTTGAGTGAATTGCAGAAGGTCAGATTTTTGCTGAAATTGTGACCGCGCGGCTTAGGGATTTTTCAAAAAAAAGTTGTTCAGACGTCGAGGGCTAATTCTGTTTCCGATGATAAAAAACCATCTGTTTCCACCGAAAAAGCTTTCAGTGGATCGTTTGCAACAGTTTGGCAGCTTTTTCGAGTGAATTTCAAAATGTCAGATTTTTGTTGAAATTGTGACCGCGCGGCTTAGGGATTTTTCAAAAAAAAGTTGTTCAGACGTCGAGGGCTAATTCTGTTTCCGATGATAAAAACCCATCTGTTTCCACAGAAAAAGCTTTCAGGGGATCGTTTGCAACAGTTTGGCAGAATTTTTGAGTGAATTGCAGAAGGTCAGAGTTTTGCTGAAATTGTGACCGCGCGGCTTAGGGATTTTTCTGAAAAAAGTTGTTCAGACCTCGAGGGCTAATTCTGTTTCCGATGATAAAAACCCATCTGTTTCCACCGAAAAACCTTTCAGGTGATCGTTTGCAACAGTTTGGCAGAATTTTTGAGTGAATTGCAGAAGGTCAGATTTTTGCTGAAATTGTGACCGCGCGGCTTAGGGATTTTTCTGAAAAAAGTTGTTCAGAGGTCGAGGGCTAATTCTGTTTCCGATGATAAAAACCCATCTGTTTCCACAGAAAAAGCTTTCAGGGGATCGTTTGCAACAGTTTGGCAGAATTTTTGAGTGAATTGCAGAAGGTCAGATTTTTGCTGAAATTGTGACCGCGCGGCTTAGGGATTTTTCTGAAAAAAGTTGTTCAGAGGTCGAGGGCTAATTCTGTTTCCGATGATAAAAACCCATCTGTCCGCACCGAAAAAGGTTTAAGGGGATCGTTTGCAACAGTTTGGCAGCATTTCAGAGTGAACTGCAGAAGGTCAGATTTTTGCTGAAATTGGGACCCCGCGGCTTAGGGTTTTTTTTAAAAAAAAGTTGTTCAGACGTCGAGGGCTAATTCTGTTTCTGATGATAAAAACCCATCTGTTTTCACCGAAAAACCTTTCAGGTGATCGTTTGCAACAGTCTGGCAGCATTTTTGAGTGAATTTCAAAATGTCAGATTTTTGCTGAAATTGTGACCGCTTGGCTTAGGGATTTTTTTAAAAAAAGTTGTTCAGAGGTCGAGGGCTAATTCTGTTTCCGATGATAAAAACCCATCTGTTTCCAAATAAAAAGCTTTCAGGGGATTGTTTGCAACAGTTTGGCAGCATTTTCGAGTGAATTTCAAAATGTCAGATTTTTGCTGAAATTGTGACCGCGCGGCTTAGGGTTTTTTCTGAAAAAAGTTGTTCAGACGTCGAGGGCTAATTCTGTTTCCGATGATAAAAAACCACCTGTTTCCACCGAAAAAACTTTCAGGTGATCGTTTGCAACAGTTCGGCAGCATTTTCGAGGGAATTTCAAAATGTCAGATGTTTGCTGAAATTGTGACCGCGCACCTTAGGGATTTTTCTGAAAAAAGTTGTTCAGACTTCGAGGGCTAATTCTGTTTCCGATGATAAAAACCCATCTGTTTCCACCGAAAAACCTTTCAGGGTATCGTTTGCAACAGTTTGGCAGCATTTTTGAGTGAATTGCAGAAGTTCAGATTTTTGCTGAAATTGTGACCGCGCGGCTTAGGGATTTTTCAAAAAAAAGTTGTTCAGACGTCGAGGGCTAATTCTGTTTCCGATGATAAAAACCCATCTGTTTCCACAGAAAAAGCTTTCAGGGGATCGTTTGCAACAGTTTGGCAGAATTTTTGAGTGAATTGCAGAAGGTCAGATTTTTGCTGAAATTGTGACTGCGCGGCTTAGGGATTTTTCTGAAAAAAGTTG
Organism: Podarcis vaucheri; assembly: GCF_965113315.1. Lineage (NCBI taxonomy): Eukaryota > Metazoa > Chordata > Lepidosauria > Squamata > Lacertidae > Podarcis > Podarcis vaucheri. The sequence continues at coordinate 92,841,790 of NC_138762.1, read as the reverse complement.
TTCAGACCTCGAGGGCTAATTCTGTTTCCGATGATAAAAACCCATCTGTTTCCACCGAAAAACCTTTCAGGTGATCGTTTGCAACAGTTTGGCAGCATTTTCCAGTGAATTTCAAAATGCCAAATTTTTGCTGTAATTGTGACCGCGCGGCTTAGGGATTTTTCTGAAAAAAGTTGTTCAGACCTCGAGGGCTAATTCTGTTTCCGATGATAAAAACCCATCTGTCCGCACCGAAAAAGGTTTAAGGGGATCGTTTGCAACAGTTTGGCAGCATTTTAGAGTGAACTGCAGAAGGTCAGATTTTTGCTGAAATTGGGACCCCGCGGCTTAGGGTTTTTTCAAAAAAAGTTGTTCAGAGGTCGAGGGCTAATTCTGTTTCCGATAATAAAAACCCATCTGTTCCCACCGAAAAAGCTTTCAGTGGATCGTTTGCAAGAGTTTGGCAGCATTTTTCAGTGAATTGCAGAATGTCAGATTTTTGCTGAAATTGTGACCGCGCGGCTTAGGGATTTTTCTGAAAAAAGTTGTTCAGACGTTGAGGGCTAATTCTGTTTCCGATGATAAAAACCCATCTGTTTCCAACGAAAAAGCTTTCAGTGGATCGTTTGCAACAGTTTGGCAGCTTTTTCGAATGAATTTCAAAATGTTAGATTTTTGTTGAAATTGTGACCGCGCGGTTTAGGGATTTTTCAAAAAAAAGTTGTTTAGACGTTGAGGGCTAATTCTGTTTCTGATGATAAAAACCCATCTGTTCGCACCGAAAAAGCTTTCAGTGGATCATTTGCAACAGTTTTGCAGCATTTTAGAATGAATTTCAAAATGTCAGATTTTTGCTATAATTGTGACCGCGCGGCTTAGGGTTTTTTCAAAAAAAGTTGTTCAGAGGTGGAGGGCTAATTCTGTTTCCGATGATAAAAACCCATTTGTTTCCACCGAAAAAGCTTTCAGGGGATCGTTTTCAACAGTTTGGCAGCATTTTTGAGTGAATTGCAAAAGGTCAAATTTTTGCTAAAATTGTGACCGCGCGGCTTAGCGATTTTTCTGAAGAAAGTTGTTCAGAGGTCGAGGGCTAATTGTGTTTCCGATGATAAAAACCCATCTGTTCGCACCGAAAAAGCTTTCAGTGGATCGTTTGCAACAGTTTGGCAGCATTTTTGAGTGAATTGCAGAAGGTCAGATTTTTGCTGAAATTGTGACCGCGCGGCTTAGGGATTTTTCTGAAAAAAGTTGTTCAGACGTTGAGGGCTAATTCTGTTTCCGATGATAAAAACCCATCTGTTTCCACAGAAAAAGCTTTCAGGGGATCGTTTGCAACAGTTTGGCAGAATTTTTGAGTGAATTGCAGAAGGTCAGATTTTTGCTGAAATTGTGACCGCGCGGCTTAGGAATTTTTCTGAAAAAAGTTGTTCAGACCTCGAGGGCTAATTCTGTTTCCGATGATAAAAACCCATCTGTTTCCACCGAAAAACCTTTCAGGTGATCGTTTGCAACAGTTTGGCAGCATTTTCCAGTGAATTGCAGAAGGTCAGATTTTTTCTGAAATTGTGACCGCGCGGCTTAGGGATTTTTCTGAAAAAAGTTGTTCAGAGGTCGAGGGCTAATTCTGTTTCCGATGATAAAAACCCATCTGTCCGCACCGAAAAAGGTTTAAGGGGATCGTTTGCAACAGTTTGGCAGCATTTTAGAGTGAACTGCAGAAGGTCAGATTTTTGCTGAAATTGGGACCCCGCGGCTTAGGGTTTTTTCAAAAAAAGTTGTTCAGAGGTCGAGGGCTAATTCTGTTTCCGATGATAAAAACCCATCTGTTCCCACCGAAAAAGCTTTCAGTGGATCGTTTGCAAGAGTTTGGCAGCATTTTTCAGTGAATTGCAGAATGTCAGATTTTTGCTGAAATTGTGACCGCGCGGCTTAGGGATTTTTCTGAAAAAAGTTGTTCAGACGTTGAGGGCTAATTCTGTTTCCGATGATAAAAACCCATCTGTTTCCAACGAAAAAGCTTTCAGTGGATCGTTTGCAACAGTTTGGCAGCCTTTTAGAGTGAATTGCAGGAGGTCAGATTTTTGCTGTAATTGTGACCCGCGGCTTAGGGTTTTTTCAAAAAAAGTTGTTCAGAGGTCAAGGGCTAATTCTGTTTCCGCTGATAAAAACCCATCTGTTTCCAACGAAAAAGCTTTCAGTGGATCGTTTGCAACAGTTTGGCAGGACTTTTGAGTGAATTTCAAAATGTCAGATTTTTGCTAAGATTGTGACCACGCGGTTTAGGGATTTTTCTGAAAAAAGTTGTTCAGACGTCAAGGGCTAATTCTGTTTCCGATGATAAAAACCCATCTGTTTCCACAGAAAAAGCTTTCAGGGGATCGTTTGCAACAGTTTGGCAGCATTTTTGAGTGAATTGCAGAAGGTCAGTTTTTTGCTGAAATTGTGACCCCGCGGCTTAGGGATTTTTCAAAAAAAAAGTTGTTCAGAGTTCGAGGGCTAATTCTGTTTCCGATGATAAAAACCCATCTTTTCCCACCGAAAAAGCTTTCAGTGGATCGTTTGCAAGAGTTTGGCAGCTTTTTCGAGTGAATTGCAGAATGTCAGATTTTTGCTGAAATTGTGACCGCGCGGCTTAGGGATTTTTCTGAAAAAAGTTGTTCAGACGTTGAGGGCTAATTCTGTTTCCGATGATAAAAACCCATCTGTTTCCAACGAAAAAGCTTTCAGTGGATCGTTTGCAACAGTTTGGCAGGACTTTTGAGTGAATTTCAAAATGTCAGATTTTTGCTGAGATTGTGACCACGCGGTTTAGGGATTTTTCTGCAAAAAGTTGTTCAGACGTCGAGGGCTAATTCTGTTTCCGATGATAAAAACCCATCTGTTTCCACAGAAAAAGCTTTCAGGGGATCGTTTGCAACAGTTTGGCAGCATTTTAGAGTGAATTGCAGAAGGTCAGATTTTTGCTGAAATTGTGACCCCGCGGCTTAGGGATTTTTCTGAAAAAAGTTGTTCAGACGTTGAGGGCTAATTCTGTTTCCGATGATAAAAACCCATCTGTTTCCACAGAAAAAGCTTTCAGGGGATCGTTTGCAACAGTTTGGCATAATTTTTGAGTGAATTGCAGAAGGTCAGATTTTTGCTGAAATTGTGACCGCGCGGCTTAGGGATTTTTCTGAAAAAAGTTGTTCAGAGGTCGAGGGCTAATTCTGTTTCCGATGATAAAAACCCATCTGTCCGCACCGAAAAAGGTTTAAGGGGATCGTTTGCAACAGTTTGGCAGCATTTTAGAGTGAACTGCAGAAGGTCAGATTTTTGCTGAAATTGGGACCCCGCGGCTTAGGGTTTTTTCAAAAAAAGTTGTTCAGAGGTCGAGGGCTAATTCTGTTTCCGATGATAAAAACCCATCTGTTCCCACCGAAAAAGCTTTCAGTGGATCGTTTGCAAGAGTTTGGCAGCATTTTTCAGTGAATTGCAGAATGTCAGATTTTTGCTGAAATTGTGACCGCGCGGCTTAGGGATTTTTCTGAAAAAAGTTGTTCAGACGTTGAGGGCTAATTCTGTTTCCGATGATAAAAACCCATCTGTTTCCAACGAAAAAGCTTTCAGTGGATCGTTTGCAACAGTTTGGCAGCTTTTTCGAATGAATTTCAAAATGTTAGATTTTTGTTGAAATTGTGACCGCGCGGTTTAGGGATTTTTCAAAAAAAAGTTTTTCAGTTGTCGAGGGCTAATTCTGTTTCCGATTATAAAAAACCATGTGTTTCCACCGAAAAAGCTTTCAGGTGATCGTTTGCAACAGTTTGGCAGCATTTTCCAGTGATTTTCAAAATGCCAAATTTTTGCTGTAACTGTGACCGCGCGGTTTAGGGATTTTTCTGAAAAAAGTTGTTCAGACCTCGAGGGCTAATTCTGTTTCCGATGAAAAAAACCCATCTGTTTCCACCGAAAAACCTTTCAGGTGATCGTTTGCAACAGTTTGGCAGCATTTTCCAGTGAATTTCAAAATGCCAAATTTTTGCTGTAATTGTGACCGCGCGGCTTAGGGATTTTTCTGAAAAAAGTTGTTCAGAGGTCGAGGGCTAATTCTGTTTCCGATGATAAAAACCCATCTGTTTCCACCGAAAAACCTTTCAGGTGATCGTTTGCAGCAGTTTGGCAGCATTTTAGAGTGAACTGCAGAAGGTCAGATTTTTGCTGAAATTGGGTCCCCGCGGCTTAGGGTTTTTTCAAAAAAAGTTGTTCAGAGGTGGAGGGCTAATTCTGTTTCCGATGATAAAAACCCATTTGTTTCCACCGAAAAAGCTTTCAGGGGATCGTTTTCAACAGTTTGGCAGCATTTTTGAGTGAATTGCAAAAGGTCAAATTTTTGCTGAAATTGTGACCGCGCGGCTTAGCGATTTTTCTGAAGAAAGTTGTTCAGAGGTCGAGGGCTAATTGTGTTTCCGATGATAAAAACCCATCTGTCCGCACCGAAAAAGCTTTCAGTGGATCGTTTGCAACAGTTTGGCAGCATTTTTGAGTGAATTGCAGAAGGTCAGATTTTTGCTGAAATTGTGACCGCGCGGCTTAGGGATTTTTCTGAAAAAAGTTGTTCAGACGTTGAGGGCTAATTCTGTTTCCGATGATAAAAACCCATCTGTTTCCAACGAAAAAGCTTTCAGTGGATCGTTTGCAACAGTTTGGCAGGACTTTTGAGTGAATTTCAAAATGTCAGATTTTTGCTGAGATTGTGACCACGCGGTTTAGGGATTTTTCTGCAAAAAGTTGTTCAGACGTCGAGGGCTAATTCTGTTTCCGATGATAAAAACCCATCTGTTTCCACAGAAAAAGCTTTCAGGGGATCGTTTGCAACAGTTTGGCAGCATTTTAGAGTGAATTGCAGAAGGTCAGATTTTTGCTGAAATTGTGACCCCGCGGCTTAGGGATTTTTCTGAAAAAAGTTGTTCAGACGTTGAGAGCTAATTCTGTTTCCGATGATAAAAACCCATCTGTTCCCACCGAAAAAGCTTTCAGTGGATCGTTTGCAAGAGTTTGGCAGCTTTTTCGAGTGAATTGCAGAATGTCAGATTTTTGCTGAAATTGTGACCGCACGGTTTAGGGATTTTTCAAAAAAAAGTTGTTCAGACGTTGAGGGATAATTCTGTTTCTGATGATAAAAACCCATCTGTTTACACCGAAAAACCTTTCAGGTGATCGTTTGCAACAGTCTGGCAGCATTTTCGAATGAATTTCAAAATGTCAGATTTTTGCTATAATTGTGACCGCGCGGCTTAGGGTTTTTTCAAAAAAAGTTGTTCAGACATCGAGGGCTAATTCTGTTTCCGATGATAAAAACCCATCTGTTTCCACCGAAAAACCTTTCAGGGGATCGTTTGCAACAGTTTGGCAGCATTTTTGAGTGAATTGCAGAAGGTCAGATTTTTGCTGAAATTGTGACCGCGTGGCTTAGGGATTTTTCTGAAAAAAGTTGTTCAGACTTCGAGGGCTAATTCTGTTTCCGATGATAAAAACCCATCTCTCCGCACCGAAAAAGGTTTAAGGGGATCGTTTGCAACAGTTTGGCAGCATTTTAGAGTGAACTGCAGAAGGTCAGATTTTTGCTGAAATTGGGACCCCGCGGCTTAGGGTTTTTTCAAAAAAAGTTGTTCAGAGGTCGAGGGCTAATTCTGTTTCCGATGATAAAAACCCATCTGTTCCCACCGAAAAAGCTTTCAGTGGATCGTTTGCAAGAGTTTGGCAGCATTTTTCAGTGAATTGCAGAATGTCAGATTTTTGCTGAAATTGTGACCGCGCGGCTTAGGGATTTTTCTGAAAAAAGTTGTTCAGACGTTGAGGGCTAATTCTGTTTCCGATGATAAAAACCCATCTGTTTCCAACGAAAAAGCTTTCAGTGGATCGTTTGCAACAGTTTGGCAGCTTTTTCGAATGAATTTCAAAATGTTAGATTTTTGTTGAAATTGTGACCGCGCGGTTTAGGGATTTTTCAAAAAAAAGTTTTTCAGTTGTCGAGGGCTAATTCTGTTTCCGATTATAAAAAACCATGTGTTTCCACCGAAAAAGCTTTCAGGTGATCGTTTGCAACAGTTTGGCAGCATTTTCCAGTGATTTTCAAAATGCCAAATTTTTGCTGTAACTGTGACCGCGCGGTTTAGGGATTTTTCTGAAAAAAGTTGTTCAGACCTCGAGGGCTAATTCTGTTTCCGATGAAAAAAACCCATCTGTTTCCACCGAAAAACCTTTCAGGTGATCGTTTGCAACAGTTTGGCAGCATTTTCCAGTGAATTTCAAAATGCCAAATTTTTGCTGTAATTGTGACCGCGCGGCTTAGGGATTTTTCTGAAAAAAGTTGTTCAGAGGTCGAGGGCTAATTCTGTTTCCGATGATAAAAACCCATCTGTCCGCACCGAAAAACCTTTCAGGTGATCGTTTGCAACAGTTTGGCAGCATTTTCCAGTGAATTTCAAAATGCCAAATTTTTGCTGTAATTGTGACCGCGCGGCTTAGGGTTTTTTCAAAAAAAGTTGTTCAGAGGTGGAGGGCTAATTCTGTTTCCGATGATAAAAACCCATTTGTTTCCACCGAAAAAGCTTTCAGGGGATCGTTTTCAACAGTTTGGCAGCATTTTTGAGTGAATTGCAAAAGGTCAAATTTTTGCTGAAATTGTGACCGCGCGGCTTAGCGATTTTTCTGAAGAAAGTTGTTCAGAGGTCGAGGGCTAATTGTGTTTCCGATGATAAAAACCCATCTGTCCGCACCGAAAAAGCTTTCAGTGGATCGTTTGCAACAGTTTGGCAGCATTTTTGAGTGAATTGCAGAAGGTCAGATTTTTGCTGAAATTGTGACCGCGCGGCTTAGGGATTTTTCAAAAAAAGTTGTTCAGAGGTCTAGGGCTAATTCTGTTTCCGATGATAAAAACCCATCTGTTCCCACCGAAAAAGCTTTCAGTGGATCGTTTGTAAGAGTTTGGCAGCACTTTTCAGTGAATTGCAGAATGTCAGATTTTTGCTGAAATTGTGACCGCGCGGCTTAGGGATTTTTCTGAAAAAAGTTGTTCAGACCTCGAGGGCTAATTCTGTTTCCGATGATAAAAACCCATCTGTTTCCACAGAAAAAGCTTTCAGGGGATCGTTTGCAACAGTTTGGCAGAATTTTTGAGTGAATTGCAGAAGGTCAGATTTTTGCTGAAATTGTGACCGCGCGGTTTAGGAATTTTTCTGAAAAAAGTTGTTCAGACCTTGAGGGCTAATTCTGATTCCGATGATAAAAACCCATCTGTTTCCACCGAAAAACCTTTCAGGTGATCGTTTGCAACAGTTTGGCTGCATTTTCCAGTGAATTGCAGAAGGTCAGATTTTTTCTGAAATTGTGACCGCGCGGCTTAGGGATTTTTCTGAAAAAAGTTGTTCAGAGGTCGAGGGCTAATTCTGTTTCCGATGATAAAAACCCATCTGTCCGCACCGAAAAAGGTTTAAGGGGATCGTTTGCAACAGTTTGGCAGCATTTTAGAGTGAACTGCAGAAGGTCAGATTTTTGCTGAAATTGGGACCCCGCGGCTTAGGGTTTTTTCAAAAAAAGTTGTTCAGAGGTCGAGGGCTAATTCTGTTTCCGATGATAAAAACCCATCTGTTCCCACCGAAAAAGCTTTCAGTGGATCGTTTGCAAGAGTTTGGCAGCATTTTTCAGTGAATTGCAGAATGTCAGATTTTTGCTGAAATTGTGACCGCGCGGCTTAGGGATTTTTCTGAAAAAAGTTGTTCAGACGTTGAGGGCTAATTGTGTTTCCGATGATAAAAACCCATCTGTTTCCAACGAAAAAGCTTTCAGTGGATCGCTTGCAAACAGTTTGGCAGCATTTTAGAGTGAATTGCAGGAGGTCAGATTTTTGCTGTAATTGTGACCCCGCGGCTTAGGGATTTTTCAAAAAAAAAGTTGTTCAGAGTTCGAGGACTAATTCTGTTTCCGATGATAAAAACCCATCTGTTCCCACCGAAAAAGCTTTCAGTGGATCGTTTGCAAGAGTTTGGCAGCTTTTTCGAGTGAATTGCAGAATGTCAGATTTTTGCTGAAATTGTGACCGCACGGTTTAGGGATTTTTCAAAAAAAAGTTGTTCAGACGTTGAGGGCTAATTCTGTTTCTGATGATAAAAACCCATCTGTTTACACCGAAAAACCTTTCAGGTGATCGTTTGCAACAGTCTGGCAGCATTTTCGAATGAATTTCAAAATGTCAGATTTTTGCTATAATTGTGACCGCGCGGCTTAGGGATTTTTCTGAAAAAAGTTGTTCAGACCTCGAGGGCTAATTCTGTTTCCGATGATAAAAACCCATCTGTTTCCACCGAAAAACCTTTCAGGTGATCGTTTGCAACAGTTTGGCAGCATTTTCCAGTGAATTTCAAAATGCCAAATTTTTGCTGTAATTGTGACCGCGCGGCTTAGGGATTTTTCTGAAAAAAGGTGTTCAGAGGTCGAGGGCTAATTCTGTTTCCGATGATAAAAACCCATCTGTCCGCACCGAAAAAGGTTTAAGGGGATCGTTTGCAACAGTTTGGCAGCATTTTAGAGTGAACTGCAGAAGGTCAGATTTTTGCTGAAATTGGGACCCCGCGGCTTAGGGTTTTTTCAAAAAAAGTTGTTCAGAGGTCGAGGGCTAATTCTGTTTCCGATGATAAAAACCCATCTGTTCCCACCGAAAAAGCTTTCAGTGGATCGTTTGCAAGAGTTTGTCAGCATTTTTCAGTGAATTGCAGAATGTCCGATTTTTGCTGAAATTGTGGCCGCGCGGCTTAGGGATTTTTCTGAAAAAAGTTGTTCAGACGTTGTGGGCTAATTCTGTTTCCGATGATAAAAACCCATCTGTTTCCAACGAAAAAGCTTTCAGTGGATCGTTTGCAACAGTTTGGCAGCTTTTTCGAATGAATTTCAAAATGTTAGATTTTTGTTGAAATTGTGACCGCGCGGTTTAGGGATTTTTCAAAAAAAAGTTGTTCAGTTGTCGAGGGCTAATTCTGTTTCCGATGATAAAAACCCATGTGTTTCCACCGAAAAAGCTTTCAGGTGATCGTTTGCAACAGTTTGGCAGCATTTTCCAGTGAATTTAAAAATGCCAAATTTTTGCTGTAATTGTGACCGCGCGGCTTAGGGATTTTTCTGAAAAAAGCTGTTCAGACCTCGAGGGCTAATTCTGTTTCCGATGATAAAAACCCATGTGTCCGCACCGAAAAAGGTTAAAGGGATCGTTTGCAACAGTTTGGCAGCATTTTAGAGTGAACTGCAGAAGGTCAGATTTTTGCTGAAATTGGGACCCCGCGGCTTAGGGTTTTTTCAAAAAAAGTTGTTCAGAGGTCGAGGACTAATTCTGTTTCCGATGATAAAAACCCATCTGTTTCCACCGATAAACCTTTCAGGGGATCGTTTGCAACAGTTTGGCAGCATTTTTGAGTGAATTGCAGAAGGTCAGATTTTTGCTGAAATTGTGACCACGCGGCTTAGGGATTTTTCAAAAAAAAGTTGTTCAGTTGTCGAGGGCTAATTCTGTTTCCGATGATAAAAACCCATGTGTTTCCACCGAAAAAGCTTTCAGGGGATCGTTTGCAACAGTTTGGCAGCATTTTCCAGTGAATTTCAAAATGCCAAATTTTTGCTGTAATTGTGACCGCGCGGCTTAGGGATTTTTCTGAAAAAAGTTGTTCAGACGTCGAGGGCTAATTCTGTTTCCGATGATAAAAACCCATCTGTTTCCACCGAAAAAGCTTTCAGGGGATCGTTTGCAACAGTTTGGCATAATTTTTGAGTGAATTGCAGAATGTCCGATTTTTGCTGAAATTGTGGCCGCGCGGCTTAGGGATTTTTCTGAAAAAAGTTGTTCAGACGTTGTGGGCTAATTCTGTTTCCGATGATAAAAACCCATCTGTTTCCAACGAAAAAGCTTTCAGTGGATCGTTTGCAACAGTTTGGCAGCTTTTTCGAATGAATTTCAAAATGTTAGATTTTTGTTGAAATTGTGACCGCGCGGTTTAGGGATTTTTCAAAAAAAAGTTGTTCAGTTGTCGAGGGCTAATTCTGTTTCCGATGATAAAAACCCATGTGTTTCCACCGAAAAAGCTTTCAGGTGATCGTTTGCAACAGTTTGGCAGCATTTTCCAGTGAATTTAAAAATGCCAAATTTTTGCTGTAATTGTGACCGCGCGGCTTAGGGATTTTTCTGAAAAAAGCTGTTCAGACCTCGAGGGCTAATTCTGTTTCCGATGATAAAAACCCATGTGTTTCCACCGAAAAAGCTTTCAGGTGATCGTTTGCAACAGTTTGGCAGCATTTTCCAGTGAATTTCAAAATGCCAAATTTTTGCTGTAATTGTGACCGCGCGGCTTAGGGATTTTTCTGAAAAAAAGTTGTTCAGAGGTAGAGGGCTAATTCTGTTTCCGATAATAAAAACCCATCTGTCCGCACCGAAAAAGGTTAAAGGGATCGTTTGCAACAGTTTGGCAGCATTTTAGAGTGAACTGCAGAAGGTCAGATTTTTGCTGAAATTGGGACCCCGCGGCTTAGGGTTTTTTCAAAAAAAGTTGTTCAGAGGTCGAGGACTAATTCTGTTTCCGATGATAAAAACCCATCTGTTTCCACCGATAAACCTTTCAGGGGATCGTTTGCAACAGTTTGGCAGCATTTTTGAGTGAATTGCAGAAGGTCAGATTTTTGCTGAAATTGTGACCACGCGGCTTAGGGATTTTTCAAAAAAAAGTTGTTCAGAGGTCGAGGGCTAATTCTGTTTCCGATGATAAAAACCCATGTGTTTCCACCGAAAAAGCTTTCAGGGGATCGTTTGCAACAGTTTGGCAGCATTTTCCAGTGAATTTCAAAATGCCAAATTTTTGCTGTAATTGTGACCGCGCGGCTTAGGGATTTTTCTGAAAAAAGTTGTTCAGACGTCGAGGGCTAATTCTGTTTCCGATGATAAAAACCCATCTGTTTCCACCGAAAAAGCTTTCAGGGGATCGTTTGCAACAGTTTGGCATAATTTTTGAGTGAATTGCAGAAGGTCAGATTTTTGCTGAAATTGTGACCGCGCGGCTTAGGGTTTTTTTTTTAAAAAAAGTTGTTCAGAGGTCAAGGGCTAATTCTGTTTCCGATGATAAAAACCCATCTGTTCCCACCGAAAAAGCTTTCAGTGGATCGTTTGCAAGAGTTTGGCAGCATTTTTCAGTGAATTGCAGAATGTCAGATTTTTGCTGAGATTGTGACCGCGCGGCTTAGGGATTTTTCTGAAAAAAGTTGTTCAGACGTTGAGGGCTAATTCTGTTTCCGATGATAAAAACCCATCTGTTTCCAACGAAAAAGCTTTCAGTGGATCGTTTGCAACAGTTTGGCAGCATTTTAGAGTGAATTGCAGGAGGTCAGATTTTTGCTGTAATTGTGACCGCGCGGCTTAGGGTTTTTTCAAAAAAAGTTGTTCAGAGGTCGAGGGCTAATTCTGTTTCCGATGATAAAAAACTATCTGTTTCCACCTAAAAAGCTTTCAGGGGATCATTTGCAACAGTTTGGCAGGACTTTTGAGTGAATTTCAAAATGTCAGATTTTTGCTGAGATTGTGACCACGCGGTTTAGGGATTTTTCTGAAAAAAGTTGTTCAGACGTCGAGGGCTAATTCTGTTTCCGATGATAAAAACCCATCTGTTCCCACCGAAAAAGCTTTCAGTGGATCGTTTGCAACAGTTTGGCAGCATTTTAGAGTGAATTGCAGAAGGTCAGATATTTGCTGAAATTGTGACACCGCGGCTTAGGGATTTTTCTGAAAAAAGTTGTTCAGACGTTGAGGACTAATTCTGTTTCCGATGATAAAAACCCATCTGTTCCCACCGAAAAAGCTTTCAGTGGATCGTTTGCAAGAGTTTGGCAGCTTTTTCGAGTGAATTGCAGAATGTCAGATTTTTGCTGAAATTGTGACCGCACGGTTTAGGGATTTTGCTGAAAAAAGTTGTTCAGACGTTGAGGGCTAATTCTGTTTCTGATGATAAAAACCCATCTGTTTACACCGAAAAACCTTTCAGGTGATCGTTTGCAACAGTCTGGCAGCATTTTCGAATGAATTTCAAAATGTCAGATTTTTGCTATAATTGTGACCGCGCGGCTTAGGGTTTTTTCAAAAAAAGTTGTTCAGACATCGAGGGCTAATTCTGTTTCCGATGATAAAAACCCATCTGTTTCCACCGAAAAACCTTTCAGGGGATCGTTTGCAACAGTTTGGCAGCATTTTTGAGTGAATTGCAGAAGGTCAGATTTTTGCTGAAATTGTGACCGCGTGGCTTAGGGATTTTTCTGAAAAAAGTTGTTCAGAGGTCGAGGGCTAATTCTGTTTCCGATGATAAAAACCCATCTGTTTCCACCGATAAACCTTTCAGGGGATCGTTCGCAACAGTTTGGCAGCATTTTTCAGTGAATTGCAGAATGTCAGATTTTTGCTGTAATTGTGACCGCGCGGCTTAGGGATTTTTCTGAAAAAAGTTGTTCAGAGGTCGAGGGCTAATTCTGTTTCCGATGATAAAAACCCATCTGTCCGCACCGAAAAAGGTTTAAGGGGATCGTTTGCAACAGTTTGGCAGCATTTTAGAGTGAACTGCAGAAGGTCAGATTTTTGCTAAAATTGGGACCCCGCGGCTTAGGGTTTTTTCAAAAAAAGTTGTTCAGAGGGCGAGGGCTAATTCTGTTTCCGATGATAAAAACCCATCTGTCCGCACCGAAAAAGGTTTAAGGGGATCGTTTGCAACAGTTTGGCAGCATTTTAGAGTGAACTGCAGAAGGTCAGATTTTTGCTGAAATTGGGACCCCGCGGCTTAGAGTTTTTTCAAAAAAAGTTGTTCAGAGGTCGAGGGCTAATTTTGTTTCCGATGATAAAAACCCATCTGTTCCCACCGAAAAAGCTTTCAGTGGATCGTTTGCAAGAGTTTGTCAGCATTTTTCGGTGAATTGCAGAATGTCAGATTTTTGCTGAAATTGTGGCCACGCGGCTTAGGGATTTTTCTGAAAAAAGTTGTTCAGACGTTGAGGGCTAATTCTGTTTCCGATGATAAAAACCCATCTGTTTCCAACGAAAAAGCTTTCAGTGGATCGTTTGCAACAGTTTGGCAGCTTTTTCGAATGAATTTCAAAATGTTAGATTTTTGTTGAAATTGTGACTGCGCGGTTTAGGGATTTTTCAAAAAAAAGTTTTTCAGTTGTCGAGGGCTAATTCTGTTTCCGATTATAAAAAACCATGTGTTTCCACCGAAAAAGCTTTCAGGTGATCGTTTGCAACAGTTTGGCAGCATTTTCCAGTGATTTTCAAAATGCCAAATTTTTGCTGTAATTGTGACCGCGCGGTTTAGGGATTTTTCTGAAAAAAGTTGTTCAGACCTCGAGGGCTAATTCTGTTTCCGATGAAAAAAACCCATCTGTTTCCACCGAAAAACCTTTCAGGTGATCGTTTGCAACAGTTTGGCAGCATTTTCCAGTGAATTTGAAAATGCCAAATTTTTGCTGTAATTGTGACCGCGCGGCTTAGGGATTTTTCTGAAAAAAGTTGTTCAGAGGTCGAGGGCTAATTCTGTTTCCGATGATAAAAACCCATCTGTTTCCACCGAAAAACCTTTCAGGTGATCGTTTGCAACAGTTTGGCAGCATTTTAGAGTGAACTGCAGAAGGTCAGATTTTTGCTGAAATTGGGACCCCGCGGCTTAGGGTTTTTTCAAAAAAAGTTGTTCAGAGGTCGAGGGCTAATTCTGTTTCCGATGATAAAAACCCATCTGTTTCCACCGATAAACCTTTCAGGGGATCGTTTGCAACAGTTTGGCAGAATTTTTGAGTGAATTGCAGAAGGTCAGATTTTTGCTGAAATTGTGACCGCGCGGCTTAGGAATTTTTCTGAAAAAAGTTGTTCAGACCTCGAGGGCTAATTCTGATTCCGATGATAAAAACCCATCTGTTTCCACCGAAAAACCTTTCAGGTGATCGTTTGCAACAGTTTGGCAGCATTTTCCAGTGAATTTCAAAATGCCAGATTTTTGCTGTAATTGTGACTGCGCGGCTTAGGGATTTTTCTGAAAAAAGTTGTTCAGAGGTCGAGGGCTAATTCTGTTTCCAATGATAAAAACCCATCTGTCCGCACCGAAAAAGGTTAAAGGGGATCGTTTGCAACAGTTTGGCAGCATTTTAGAGTGAACTGCAGAAGGTCAGATTTTTGCTGAAATTGGGACCCCGCGGCTTAGGGTTTTTTCAAAAAAAGTTGTTCAGAGGTCGAGGGCTAATTCTGTTTCCGATGATAAAAACCCATCTGTTCCCACCGAAAAAGCTTTCAGTGGATCGTTTGCAAGAGTTTGTCAGCATTTTTCAGTGAATTGCAGAATGTCCGATTTTTGCTGAAATTGTGGCCGCGCGGCTTAGGGATTTTTCTGAAAAAAGTTGTTCAGACGTTGAGGGCTAATTCTGTTTCCGATGATAAAAACCCATCTGTTTCCAACGAAAAAGCTTTCAGTGGATCGTTTGCAACAGTTTGGCAGCTTTTTCGAATGAATTTCAAAATGTTAGATTTTTGTTGAAATTGTGACCGCGCGGTTTAGGGATTTTTCAAAAAAAAGTTGTTCAGTTGTCGAGGGCTAATTCTGTTTCCGATGATAAAAACCCATGTGTTTCCACCGAAAAAGCTTTCAGGGGATCGTTTGCAACAGTTTGGCAGCATTTTTGAGTGAATTGCAGAAGGTCAGTTTTTTGCTGAAATTGTGACCCCGCGGCTTAGGGATTTTTCAAAAAAAAAGTTGTTCAGAGTTCGAGGACTAATTCTGTTTCCGATGATAAAAACCCATCTGTTCCCACCGAAAAAGCTTTCAGTGGATCGTTTGCAAGAGTTTGGCAGCATTTTTCAATGAATTGCAGAATGTCAGATTTTTGCTGAAATTGTGACCGCGCGGCTTAGGGATTTTTCTGAAAAAAGTTGTTCAGACGTTGAGGGCTAATTCTGTTTCCGATGATAAAAACCCATCTGTTTCCACAGAAAAAGCTTTCAGGGGATCGTTTGCAACAGTTTGGCAGAATTTTTGAGTGAATTGCAGAAGGTCAGATTTTTGCTGAAATTGTGACCGCGCGGCTTAGGAATTTTTCTGAAAAAAGTTGTTCAGACCTCGAGGGCTAATTCTGATTCCGATGATAAAAACCCATCTGTTTCCACCGAAAAACCTTTCAGGTGATCGTTTGCAACAGTTTGGTAGCATTTTCCAGTGAATTGCAGAAGATCAGATTTTTTCTGAAATTGTGACCGCGCGGCTTAGGGATTTTTCTGAAAAAAGTTGTTCAGAGGTCGAGGGCTAATTCTGTTTGCGATGATAAAAACCCATCTGTCCGCACCGAAAAAGGTTTAAGGGGATCGTTTGCAACAGTTTGGCAGCATTTTAGAGTGAACTGCAGAAGGTCAGATTTTTGCTGAAATTGGGACCCCGCGGCTTAGGGTTTTTTCAAAAAAAGTTGTTCAGAGGTCGAGGGCTAATTCTGTTTCCGATGATAAAAACCCATCTGTTCCCACCGAAAAAGCTTTCAGTGGATCGTTTGCAAGAGTTTGGCAGCATTTTTCAGTGAATTGCAGAATGTCAGATTTTTGCTGAAATTGTGACCGCGCGGCTTAGGGATTTTTCTGAAAAAAGTTGTTCAGACGTTGAGGGCTAATTGTGTTTCCGATGATAAAAACCCATCTGTTTCCAACGAAAAAGCTTTCAGTGGATCGTTTGCAACAGTTTGGCAGCATTTTAGAGTGAATTGCAGGAGGTCAGATTTTTGCTGTAATTGTGACCCGCGGCTTAGGGATTTTTCTGAAAAAAGTTGTTCAGACGTTGAGGGCTAATTCTGTTTCCGATGATAAAAACCCATCTGTTTCCAACGAAAAAGCTTTCAGTGGATCGTTTGCAACAGTTTGGCAGCTTTTTCGAATGAATTTCAAAATGTTAGATTTTTGTTGAAATTGTGACCGCGCGGTTTAGGAATTTTTCAAAAAAAAGTTGTTCAGTTGTCGAGGGCTAATTCTGTTTCCGATGATAAAAACCCATGTGTTTCCACCGAAAAAGCTTTCAGGGGATCGTTTGCAACAGTTTGGCAGCATTTTTGAGTGAATTGCAGAAGGTCAGTTTTTTGCTGAAATTGTGACCCCGCGGCTTAGGGATTTTTCAAAAAAAAAGTTGTTCAGAGTTCGAGGACTAATTCTGTTTCCGATGATAAAAACCCATCTGTTCCCACCGAAAAAGCTTTCAGTGGATCGTTTGCAAGAGTTTGGCAGCTTTTTCGAGTGAATTGCAGAATGTCAGATTTTTGCTGAAATTGTGACCGCACGGTTTAGGGATTTTTCAAAAAAAAGTTGTTCAGACGTTGAGGGCTAATTCTGTTTCTGATGATAAAAACCCATCTGTTTACACCGAAAAACCTTTCAGGTGATCGTTTGCAACAGTCTGGCAGCATTTTCGAATGAATTTCAAAATGTCAGATTTTTGCTATAATTGTGACCGCGCGGCTTAGGGATTTTTCTGAAAAAAGTTGTTCAGACCTCGAGGGCTAATTCTGTTTCCGATGATAAAAACCCATCTGTTTCCACCGAAAAACCTTTCAGGTGATCGTTTGCAACAGTTTGGCAGCATTTTCCAGTGAATTTCAAAATGCCAAATTTTTGCTGTAATTGTGACCGCGCGGCTTAGGGATTTTTCTGAAAAAAGTTGTTCAGACCTCGAGGGCTAATTCTGTTTCCGATGATAAAAACCCATCTGTTTCCACCGAAAAACATTTCAGGTGATCGTTTGCAACAGTTTGGCAGCATTTTCCAGTGAATTTCAAAATGCCAAATTTTTGCTGTAATTGTGGCCGCGCGGCTTAGGGATTTTTCTGAAAAAAAGTTGTTCAGAGGTAGAGGGCTAATTCTGTTTCCGATGATAAAAACCCATCTGTTTCCACCGAAAAACCTTTCAGGGGATCGTTTTCAACAGTTTGGCAGCATTTTTGAGTGAATTGCAGAAGGTCAGATTTTTGCTGAAATTGGGACCCCGCGGCTTAGGGTTTTTTCAAAAAAAGTTGTTCAGAGGTCGAGGACTAATTCTGTTTCCGATGATAAAAACCCATATGTTTCCACCGATAAACCTTTCAGGGGATCGTTTGCAACAGTTTGGCAGCATTTTTGAGTGAATTGCAGAAGGTCAGATTTTTGCTGAAATTGTGACCACGCGGCTTAGGGATTTTTCAAAAAAAAGTTGTTCAGTTGTCGAGGGCTAATTCTGTTTCCGATGATAAAAACCCATGTGTTTCCACCGAAAAAGCTTTCATGGGATCGTTTGCAACAGTTTGGCAGCATTTTCCAGTGAATTTCAAAATGCCAAATTTTTGCTGTAATTGTGACCGCGCGGCTTAGGGATTTTTCTGAAAAAAGTTGTTCAGACCTCGAGGGCTAATTCTGTTTCCGATGATAAAAACCCATCTGTTTCCACCGAAAAAGCTTTCAGGGGATCGTTTGCAACAGTTTGGCATAATTTTTGAGTGAATTGCAGAAGGTCAGATTTTTGCTGAAATTGTGACCGCGCGGCTTAGGGTTTTTTCAAAAAAAAAGTTGTTCAGAGGTCGAGGGCTAATTCTGTTTCCGATGATAAAAACCCATCTGTTCCCACCGAAAAAGCTTTCAGTGGATCGTTTGCAAGAGTTTGGCAGCATTTTTCAGTGAATTGCAGAATGTCAGATTTTTGCTGAGATTGTGACCGCGCGGCTTAGGGATTTTTCTGAAAAAAGTTGTTCAGACGTTGAGGGCTAATTCTGTTTCCGATGATAAAAACCCATCTGTTTCCAACGAAAAAGCTTTCAGTGGATCGTTTGCAACAGTTTGGCAGCATTTTAGAGTGAATTGCAGGAGGTCAGATTTTTGCTGTAATTGTGACCGCGCGGCTTAGGGTTTTTTCAAAAAAAGTTGTTCAGAGGTCGAGGGCTAATTCTGTTTCCAATGATAAAAAACTATCTGTTTCCACCTAAAAAGCTTTCAGGGGATCATTTGCAACAGTTTGGCAGGACTTTTGAGTGAATTTCAAAATGTCAGATTTTTGCTGAGATTGTGACCACGCGGTTTAGGGATTTTTCTGAAAAAAGTTGTTCAGACGTTGAGGGCTAATTGTGTTTCCGATGATAAAAACCCATCTGTTTCCAACGAAAAAGCTTTCAGTGGATCGTTTGCAACAGTTTGGCAGCATTTTAGAGTGAATTGCAGGAGGTCAGATTTTTGCTGTAATTGTGACCCGCGGCTTAGGGTTTTTTCAAAAAAAGTTGTTCAGAGGTTGAGGGCTAATTCTGTTTCCGATGATAAAAACCCATCTGTTCCCACCGAAAAAGCTTTCAGTGGATCGTTTGCAAGAGTTTGTCAGCATTTTTCAGTGAATTGCAGAATGTCCGATTTTTGCTGAAATTGTGGCCGCGCGGCTTAGGGATTTTTCTGAAAAAAGTTGTTCAGACGTTGAGGGCTAATTCTGTTTCCGATGATAAAAACCCATCTGTTTCCAACGAAAAAGCTTTCAGTGGATCGTTTGCAACAGTTTGGCAGCTTTTTCGAATGAATTTCAAAATGTTAGATTTTTGTTGAAATTGTGACCGCGCGGTTTAGGGATTTTTCAAAAAAAAGTTGTTCAGTTGTCGAGGGCTAATTCTGTTTCCGATGATAAAAACCCATGTGTTTCCACCGAAAAAGCTTTCAGGGGATCGTTTGCAACAGTTTGGCAGCATTTTTGAGTGAATTGCAGAAGGTCAGTTTTTTGCTGAAATTGTGACCCCGCGGCTTAGGGATTTTTCAAAAAAAAAGTTGTTCAGAGTTCGAGGACTAATTCTGTTTCCGATGATAAAAACCCATCTGTTCCCACCGAAAAAGCTTTCAGTGGATCGTTTGCAAGAGTTTGGCAGCTTTTTCGAGTGAATTGCAGAATGTCAGATTTTTGCTGAAATTGTGACCGCACGGTTTAGGGATTTTTCAAAAAAAAGTTGTTCAGACGTTGAGGGCTAATTCTGTTTCTGATGATAAAAACCCATCTGTTTACACCGAAAAACCTTTCAGGTGATCGTTTGCAACAGTCTGGCAGCATTTTCGAATGAATTTCAAAATGTCAGATTTTTGCTATAATTGTGACCGCGCGGCTTAGGGATTTTTCTGAAAAAAGTTGTTCAGACCTCGAGGGCTAATTCTGTTTCCGATGATAAAAACCCATCTGTTTCCACCGAAAAAGCTTTCAGGGGATCGTTTGCAACAGTTTGGCATAATTTTTGAGTGAATTGCAGAAGGTCAGATTTTTGCTGAAATTGTGACCGCGCGGCTTAGGGTTTTTTCAAAAAAAAAGTTGTTCAGAGGTCGAGGGCTAATTCTGTTTCCGATGATAAAAACCCATCTGTTCCCACCGAAAAAGCTTTCAGTGGATCGTTTGCAAGAGTTTGGCAGCATTTTTCAGTGAATTGCAGAATGTCAGATTTTTGCTGAGATTGTGACCGCGCGGCTTAGGGATTTTTCTGAAAAAAGTTGTTCAGACGTTGAGGGCTAATTCTGTTTCCGATGATAAAAACCCATCTGTTTCCAACGAAAAAGCTTTCAGTGGATCGTTTGCAACAGTTTGGCAGCATTTTAGAGTGAATTGCAGGAGGTCAGATTTTTGCTGTAATTGTGACCGCGCGGCTTAGGGTTTTTTCAAAAAAAGTTGTTCAGAGGTCGAGGGCTAATTCTGTTTCCAATGATAAAAAACTATCTGTTTCCACCTAAAAAGCTTTCAGGGGATCATTTGCAACAGTTTGGCAGGACTTTTGAGTGAATTTCAAAATGTCAGATTTTTGCTGAGATTGTGACCACGCGGTTTAGGGATTTTTCTGAAAAAAGTTGTTCAGACGTCGAGGGCTAATTCTGTTTCCGATGATAAAAACCCATCTGTTCCCACCGAAAAAGCTTTCAGTGGATCGTTTGCAACAGTTTGGCAGCATTTTTGAGTGAATTGCAGAAGGTCAGATTTTTGCTGAAATTGTGACCGCGCGGCTTAGGGTTTTTTCGAAAAAAGTTGTTCAGACGTTGAGGGCTAATTCTGTTTCCGATGATAAAAACCCATCTGTTCGCACCGAAAAAGCTTTCAGTGGATCGTTTGCAACAGTTTGGCCGCATTTTAGAGTGAATTGCAGAAGGTCAGATATTTGCTGAAATTGTGACCCCGCGGCTTAGGGATTTTTCTGAAAAAAGTTGTTCAGACGTTGAGGACTAATTCTGTTTCCGATGATAAAAACCCATCTGTTCCCACCGAAAAAGCTTTCAGTGGATCGTTTGCAAGAGTTTGGCAGCTTTTTCGAGTGAATTGCAGAATGTCAGATTTTTGCTGAAATTGTGACCGCACGGTTTAGGGATTTTTCAAAAAAAAGTTGTTCAGACGTTGAGGGCTAATTCTGTTTCTGATGATAAAAACCCATCTGTTTACACCGAAAAACCTTTCAGGTGATCGTTTGCAACAGTCTGGCAGCATTTTCGAATGAATTTCAAAATGTCAGATTTTTGCTATAATTGTGACCGCGCGGCTTAGGGTTTTTTCAAAAAAAGTTGTTCAGACATCGAGGGCTAATTCTGTTTCCGATGATAAAAACCCATCTGTTTCCACCGAAAAACCTTTCAGGGGATCGTTTGCAACAGTTTGGCAGCATTTTCCAGTGAATTTCAAAATGCCAAATTTTTGCTGTAATTGTGACCGCGCGGCTTAGGGTTTTTTCAAAAAAAGTTGTTCAGAGGGCGAGGGCTAATTCTGTTTCCGATGATAAAAACCCATCTGTCCGCACCGAAAAAGGTTTAAGGGGATCGTTTGCAACAGTTTGGCAGCATTTTAGAGTGAACTGCAGAAGGTCAGATTTTTGCTGAAATTGGGACCCCGCGGCTTAGGGTTTTTTCAAAAAAAGTTGTTCAGAGGTCGAGGGCTAATTTTGTTTCCGATGATAAAAACCCATCTGTTCCCACCGAAAAAGCTTTCAGTGGATCGTTTGCAAGAGTTTGTCAGCATTTTTCGGTGAATTGCAGAATGTCAGATTTTTGCTGAAATTGTGGCCACGCGGCTTAGGGATTTTTCTGAAAAAAGTTGTTCAGACGTTGAGGGCTAATTCTGTTTCCGATGATAAAAACCCATCTGTTTCCAACGAAAAAGCTTTCAGTGGATCGTTTGCAACAGTTTGGCAGCTTTTTCAAATGAATTTCAAAATGTTAGATTTTTGCTGTAACTGTGACCGCGCGGTTTAGGGATTTTTCTGAAAAAAGTTGTTCAGACCTCGAGGGCTAATTCTGTTTCCGATGAAAAAAACCCATCTGTTTCCACCGAAAAACCTTTCAGGTGATCGTTTGCAACAGTTTGGCAGCATTTTCCAGTGAATTTCAAAATGCCAAATTTTTGCTGTAATTGTGACCGCGCGGCTTAGGGATTTTTCTGAAAAAAGTTGTTCAGAGGTCGAGGGCTAATTCTGTTTCCGATGATAAAAACCCATCTGTTTCCACCGAAAAACCTTTCAGGTGATCGTTTGCAACAGTTTGGCAGCATTTTAGAGTGAACTGCAGAAGGTCAGATTTTTGCTGAAATTGGGACCCCGCGGCTTAGGGTTTTTTCAAAAAAAGTTGTTCAGAGGTCGAGGGCTAATTCTGTTTCCGATGATAAAAACCCATCTGTTTCCACCGATAAACCTTTCAGGGGATCGTTTGCAACAGTTTGGCAGCATTTTTGAGTGAATTGCAGAAGGTCAGATTTTTGCTGAAATTGTGACCACGCGGCTTAGGGATTTTTAAAAAAAAAGTTGTTCAGTTGTCGAGGGCTAATTCTGTTTCCGATGATAAAAACCCATGTGTTTCCACCGAAAAAGCTTTCAGTGGATCGTTTGCAAGAGTTTGGCAGCATTTTCCAGTGAATTTCAAAATGCCAAATTTTTGCTGTAATTGTGACCGCGCGGCTTAGGGATTTTTCTGAAAAAGGTTGTTCAGACCTCGAGGGCTAATTCTGTTTCCGATGATAAAAACCCATCTGTTTCCACCGAAAAACCTTTCAGGTGATCGTTTGCAACAGTTTGGCAGCATTTTCCAGTGAATTTCAAAATGCCAAATTTTTGCTGTAATTGTGACCGCGCGGCTTAGGGATTTTTCTGAAAAAAGTTGTTCAGAGGTCGAGGGCTAATTCTGTTTCCGATGATAAAAACCCATCTGTCCGCACCGAAAAAGGTTTAAGGGGATCGTTTGCAACAGTTTGGCAGCGTTTTAGAGTGAACTGCAGAAGGTCAGATTTTTGCTGAAATTGGGACCCCGCGGCTTAGGGTTTTTTCAAAAAAAGTTGTTCAGAGGTCGAGGGCTAATTCTGTTTCCGATGATAAAAACCCATCTGTTCCCACCGAAAAAGCTTTCAGTGGACCGTTTGCAAGAGTTTGGCAGCATTTTTCAGTGAATTGCAGAATGTCAGATTTTTGCTGAAATTGTGACCGCGCGGCTTAGGGATTTTTCTGAAAAAAGTTGTTCAGATGTTGAGGGCTAATTCTGTTTCCGATGATAAAAACCCATCTGTTTCCAACGAAAAAGCTTTCAGTGGATCGTTTGCAACAGTTTGGCAGCATTTTAGAGTGAATTGCAGGAGGTCAGATTTTTGCTGTAATTGTGACCCCCGCGGCTTAGGGTTTTTTCAAAAAAAGTTGTTCAGAGGTCGACTGCTAATTTCTGTTTCCGATGATAAAAAACTATCTGTTTCCACCTAAAAAGCTTTCAGGGGATCATTTGCAACAGTTTGGCAGGACTTTTGAGTGAATTTCAAAATGTCAGATTTTTGCTGAGATTGTGACCACGCGGTTTAGGGATTTTTCTGAAAAAAGTTGTTCAGACGTCGAGGGCTAATTCTGTTTCCGATGATAAAAACCCATCTGTTCCCACCGAAAAAGCTTTCAGTGGATTGTTTGCAACAGTTTGGCAGCATTTTTGAGTGGATTGCAGAAGGTCATATTTTTGCTGAAATTGTGACTGCGCGGCTTAGGGTTTTTTCGAAAAAAGTTGTTCAGACGTTGAGGGCTAATTCTGTTTCCGATGATAAAAACCCATCTGTTCGCACCGAAAAAGCTTTCAGTGGATCGTTTGCAACAGTTTGGCAGCATTTTAGAGTGAATTGCAGAAGGTCAGATTTTTGCTGAAATTGTGACCGTGCTGCTTAGGGTTTTTCGAAAAAAAGTTGTTCAGTTGTCGAGGGCTAATTCTGTTTCCGATGATAAAAACCCATCTGTTCCCACCGAAAAAGCTTTCAGTGGATCGTTTGCAAGAGTTTGTCAGCATTTTTCAGTGAATTGCAGAATGTCAGATTTTTGCTGAAATTGTGGCCGCGCGGCTTAGGGATTTTTCTGAAAAAAGTTGTTCAGACGTTGAGGGCTAATTCTGTTTCCGATGATAAAAACCCATCTGTTTCCAACGAAAAAGCTTTCAGGGGATCGTTTGCAACAGTTTGGCAGCTTTTTCGAATGAATTTCAAAATGTTAGATTTTTGTTGAAATTGTGACCGCGTGGTTTAGGGATTTTTCTGAAAAAAGTTGTTCAGTTGTCGAGGGCTAATTCTGTTTCCGATGATAAAAACCCATGTGTTTCCACCGAAAAAGCTTTCAGGTGATCGTTTGCAACAGTTTGGCAGCATTTTCCAGTGAATTTCAAAATGCCAAATTTTTGCTGTAATTGTGACCGCGCGGCTTAGGGATTTTTCTGAAAAAAGTTGTTCAGACCTCGAGGGCTAATTCTGTTTCCGATGAAAAAAACCCATCTGTTTCCACCGAAAAACCTTTCAGGTGATCGTTTGCAACAGTTTGGCAGCATTTCCCAGTGAATTTCAAAATGCCAAATTTTTGCTGTAATTGTGACCGCGCGGCTTAGGGATTTTTCTGAAAAAAGTTGTTCAGTTGTCGAGGGCTAATTCTGTTTCCGATGATAAAAACCCATCTGTTTCCACAGAAAAAGGTTTAAGGGGATCGTTTGCAACAGTTTGGCATAATTTTTGAGTGAATTGCAGAAGGTCAGATTTTTGCTGAAATTGTGACCGCGCGGCTTAGGGTTTTTTCAAAAAAAAGTTGTTCAGAGGTCGAGGGCTAATTCTGTTTCCGATGATAAAAACCCATCTGTTTCCACCGAAAAAGCTTTCAGGGGATCGTTTGCAACAGTTTGGCAGCATTTTAGAGTGAACTGCAGAAGGTCAGATTTTTGCTGAAATTGGGACCCCGCGGCTTAGGGTTTTTTCAAAAAAAGTTGTTCAGAGGTCGAGGGCTAATTCTGTTTCCGATGATAAAAACCCATCTGTTCCCACCGAAAAAGCTTTCAGTGGATCGTTTCCAAGAGTTTGGCAGCATTTTTCAGTGAATTGCAGAATGTCAGATTTTTGCTGAAATTGTGACCGCGCGGCTCAGGGATTTTTCTGAAAAAAGTTGTTCAGTTGTCGAGGGCTAATTCTGTTTCCGATGATAAAAACCCATGTGTTTCCACCGAAAAAGCTTTCAGGTGATCGTTTGCAAGAGTTTGGCAGCTTTTTCGAGTGAATTGCAGAATGTCAGATTTTTGCTGAAATTGTGACCGCACGGTTTAGGGATTTTTCAAAAAAAAGTTGTTCAGACGTTGAGGGCTAATTCTGTTTCTGATGATAAAAACCCATCTGTTTCCACCGAAAAACCTTTCAGGGGATCGTTTGCAACAGTTTGGCAGCATTTTCGAATGAATTTCAAAATGTCAGATTTTTGCTGAAATTGTGACCGCGCGGCTTAGGGTTTTTTCGAAAAAAGTTGTTCAGACTTCGAGGGCTAATTCTGTTTCCGATGATAAAAACCCATCTGTCTGCACCGAAAAACCTTTCAGGGGATCGTTTGCAACAGTTTGGCCGCATTTTTGAGTGAATTGCAGAAGGTCAGATTTTTGCTGAAATTGTGACCGCGCGGCTTAGGGTTTTTTCAAAAAAAAAGGTGTTCAGAGGTCGAAGGCTAATTCTGTTTCCGATGATAAAAACCCATCTGTTTCCACCGAAAAAGCTTTCAGGGGATCGTTTGCAACAGTTTGGCAGAATTTTTGAGTGAATTGCAGAAGGTCAGATTTTTGCTGAAATTGTGACCGCGCGGCTTAGGGATTTTTCTGAAAAAAGTTGTTCAGACGTCGAGGGCTAATTCTGTTTCCGATGATAAAAACCCATCTGTTTCCACCGAAAAAGCTTTCAGAGGATCGTTTGCAACAGTTTGGCATAATTTTTGAGTGAATTGCAGAAGGTCAGATTTTTGCTGAAATTGTGACCGCGCGGCTTAGGGATTTTTCTGAAAAAAGTTGTTCAGACCTCGAGGGCTAATTCTGTTTCCGATGATTAAAACCCATCTGTTTCCACCGAAAAACCTTTCAGGTGATCGTTTGCAACAGTTTGGCAGCATTTCCCAGTGAATTTCAAAATGCCAAATTTTTGCTGTAATTGTGACCGCGCGGCTTAGGGATTTTTCAAAAAAAAGTTGTTCAGTTGTCGAGGGCTAATTCTGTTTCCGATGATAAAAACCCATCTGTTTCCACAGAAAAAGCTTTCAGGGGATCGTTTGCAACAGTTTGGCAAGATTTTTGAGTGAATTGCAGAAGGTCAGATTTTTGCTGAAATTGTGACCGCGCGGCTTAGGGTTTTTTCAAAAAAAAGTTGTTCAGAGGTCGAGGGCTAATTCTGTTTCCGATGATAAAAACCCATCTGTTTCCACCGAAAAAGCTTTCAGGGGATCGTTTGCAACAGTTTGGCAGAATTTTTGAGTGAATAGCAGAAGGTCAGATTTTTGCTGAAATTGTGACCGCGCGGCTTAGGGATTTTTCTGAAAAAAGTTGTTCAGACGTCGAGGGCTAATTCTGTTTCCGATGATAAAAACCCATCTGTTTCCACCGATAAACCTTTCAGGGGATCGTTTGCAACAGTTTGGCAGCATTTTTGAGTGAATTGCAGAAGGTCAGATTTTTGCTGAAATTGTGACCGCGCGGCTTAGGGATTTTTCAAAAAAAAGTTGTTCAGTTGTCGAGGGCTAATTCTGTTTCCGATGAAAAAAACCCATCTGTTTCCACCGAAAAAGCTTTCAGGTGATCGTTTGCAACAGTTTGGCAGCATTTTCCAGTGAATTTCAAAATGCCAAATTTTTGCTGTAATTGTGACCGCGCGGCTTAGGGATTTTTCTGGAAAAAGTTGTTCAGACCTCGAGGGCTAATTCTGTTTCCGATGAAAAAAACCCATCTGTTTCCACCGAAAAACCTTTCAGGTGATCGTTTGCAACAGTTTGGCAGCATTTTCCAGTGAATTTCAAAATGCCAAATTTTTGCTGTAATTGTGACCGCGCGGCTTAGGGATTTTTCTGAAAAAAGTTGTTCAGAGGTCGAGGGCTAATTCTGTTTCCGATGATAAAAACCCATCTGTCTGCACCGAAAAAGGTTTAAGGGGATCGTTTGCAACAGTTTGGCAGCATTTTAGAGTGAACTGCAGAAGGTGAGATTTTTGCTGAAATTGTGACCACGCGGCTTAGGGATTTTTCAAAAAAAAGTTGTTCAGTTGTCGAGGGCTAATTCTGTTTCCGATGATAAAAACCCATATTTTTCCACAGAAAAAGCTTTCAGGGGATCGTTTGCAACAGTTTGGCAACATTTTTGAGTGAATTTCAGAAGGTCAGATTTTTGCTGAAATTGTGACCGCGCGGCTTAGGGTTTTTTCAAAAAAAAGTTGTTCAGA
The DNA here is from genome assembly GCF_965113315.1 of Podarcis vaucheri. Lineage (NCBI taxonomy): Eukaryota > Metazoa > Chordata > Lepidosauria > Squamata > Lacertidae > Podarcis > Podarcis vaucheri. The sequence continues at coordinate 92,815,058 of NC_138762.1, read as the reverse complement.
GGTCGAGGGCTAATTCTGTTTCCGATGATAAAAACCCATCTGTTTCCACCGAAAAAGCTTTCAGGGGATCGTTTGCAACAGTTTGGCAGAATTTTTGAGTGAATTGCAGAAGGTCAGATTTTTGCTGAAATTGTGACCGCGCGGCTTAGGGATTTTTCTGAAAAAAGTTGTTCAGACGTCGAGGGCTAATTCTGTTTCCGATGATAAAAACCCATCTGTTTCCACCGAAAAAGCTTTCAGGGGATCGTTTGCAACAGTTTGGCATAATTTTTGAGTGAATTGCAGAAGGTCAGATTTTTGCTGAAATTGTGACCGCGCGGCTTAGGGATTTTTCTGAAAAAAGTTGTTCAGACCTCGAGGGCTAATTCTGTTTCCGATGATTAAAACCCATCTGTTTCCACCGAAAAACCTTTCAGGTGATCGTTTGCAACAGTTTGGCAGCATTTCCCAGTGAATTTCAAAATGCCAAATTTTTGCTGTAATTGTGACCGCACGGTTTAGGGATTTTTCAAAAAAAAGTTATTCAGACGTCGAGGGCTAATTCTGTTTCCGATGATAAAAACCCATCTGTTTACACCGAAAAACCTTTCAGGTGATCGTTTGCAACAGTTTGGCAGCATTTTCGAAAGAATTTCAAAATGTCAGATTTTTGCTATAATTGTGACCGCGCGGCTTAGGGTTTTTTCGAAAAAAGTTGTTCAGACTTCGAGGGCTAATTCTCTTTCCGATGATAAAAACCCATCTGTTTCCACCGAAAAACCTTTCAGGGGATCGTTTGCAACAGTTTGGCAGCATTTTAGAGTGAACTGCAGAAGGTCAGATTTTTGCTGAAATTGGGACCCCGCGGCTTAGGGTTTTTTCAAAAAAAGTTGTTCATGGGTCGAGGGCTAATTCTGTTTCCGATGATAAAAACCCATCTGTTCCCACCGAAAAAGCTTTCAGTGGATCGTTTGCAAGAGTTTGGCAGCATTTTTCAGTGAATTGCAGAATGTCAGATTTTTGCTGAAATTGTGACCGCGTGGCTTAGGGATATTTCTGAAAAAATTGTTCAGACGTTGAGGGCTAATTCTGTTTCCGATGATAAAAACCCATCTGTTTCCACCGAAAAAGCTTTCAGGGGATCGTTTGCAACAGTTTGGCAGAATTTTTGAGTGAATTGCAGAAGGTCAGATTTTTGCTGAAATTGTGACCGCTCGGCTTAGGGATTTTTCTGAAAAAAGTTGTTCAGACGTCGAGGGCTAATTCTGTTTCCGATGATAAAAACCCATCTGTTTCCACCGAAAAAGCTTTCAGGGGATCGTTTGCAACAGTTTGGCAGGACTTTTGAGTGAATTTCAAAATGTCAGATTTTTGCTGAGATTGTGACCACGCGGTTTAGGGATTTTTCTGAAAAAAGTTGTTCAGACGTTGAGGGCTAATTGTGTTTCCGATGATAAAAACCCATCTGTTTCCAACGAAAAAGCTTTCAGTGGATCGTTTGCAACAGTTTGGCAGCATTTTAGAGTGAATTGCAGGAGGTCAGATTTTTGCTGTAATTGTGACCCGCGGCTTAGGGTTTTTTCAAAAAAAGTTGTTCAGAGGTTGAGGGCTAATTCTGTTTCCGATGATAAAAACCCATCTGTTCCCACCGAAAAAGCTTTCAGTGGATCGTTTGCAAGAGTTTGTCAGCATTTTTCAGTGAATTGCAGAATGTCCGATTTTTGCTGAAATTGTGGCCGCGCGGCTTAGGGATTTTTCTGAAAAAAGTTGTTCAGACGTTGAGGGCTAATTCTGTTTCCGATGATAAAAACCCATCTGTTTCCAACGAAAAAGCTTTCAGTGGATCGTTTGCAACAGTTTGGCAGCTTTTTCGAATGAATTTCAAAATGTTAGATTTTTGTTGAAATTGTGACCGCGCGGTTTAGGGATTTTTCAAAAAAAAGTTGTTCAGTTGTCGAGGGCTAATTCTGTTTCCGATGATAAAAACCCATGTGTTTCCACCGAAAAAGCTTTCAGGGGATCGTTTGCAACAGTTTGGCAGCATTTTTGAGTGAATTGCAGAAGGTCAGTTTTTTGCTGAAATTGTGACCCCGCGGCTTAGGGATTTTTCAAAAAAAAAGTTGTTCAGAGTTCGAGGACTAATTCTGTTTCCGATGATAAAAACCCATCTGTTCCCACCGAAAAAGCTTTCAGTGGATCGTTTGCAAGAGTTTGGCAGCTTTTTCGAGTGAATTGCAGAATGTCAGATTTTTGCTGAAATTGTGACCGCACGGTTTAGGGATTTTTCAAAAAAAAGTTGTTCAGACGTTGAGGGCTAATTCTGTTTCTGATGATAAAAACCCATCTGTTTACACCGAAAAACCTTTCAGGTGATCGTTTGCAACAGTCTGGCAGCATTTTCGAATGAATTTCAAAATGTCAGATTTTTGCTATAATTGTGACCGCGCGGCTTAGGGATTTTTCTGAAAAAAGTTGTTCAGACCTCGAGGGCTAATTCTGTTTCCGATGATAAAAACCCATCTGTTTCCACCGAAAAACCTTTCAGGTGATCGTTTGCAACAGTTTGGCAGCATTTTCCAGTGAATTTCAAAATGCCAAATTTTTGCTGTAATTGTGACCGCGCGGCTTAGGGATTTTTCTGAAAAAAGTTGTTCAGACCTCGAGGGCTAATTCTGTTTCCGATGATAAAAACCCATCTGTTTCCACCGAAAAACATTTCAGGTGATCGTTTGCAACAGTTTGGCAGCATTTTCCAGTGAATTTCAAAATGCCAAATTTTTGCTGTAATTGTGGCCGCGCGGCTTAGGGATTTTTCTGAAAAAAAGTTGTTCAGAGGTAGAGGGCTAATTCTGTTTCCGATGATAAAAACCCATCTGTTTCCACCGAAAAACCTTTCAGGGGATCGTTTGCAACAGTTTGGCAGCATTTTTGAGTGAATTGCAGAAGGTCAGATTTTTGCTGAAATTGGGACCCCGCGGCTTAGGGTTTTTTCAAAAAAAGTTGTTCAGAGGTCGAGGACTAATTCTGTTTCCGATGATAAAAACCCATATGTTTCCACCGATAAACCTTTCAGGGGATCGTTTGCAACAGTTTGGCAGCATTTTTGAGTGAATTGCAGAAGGTCAGATTTTTGCTGAAATTGTGACCACGCGGCTTAGGGATTTTTCAAAAAAAAGTTGTTCAGTTGTCGAGGGCTAATTCTGTTTCCGATGATAAAAACCCATGTGTTTCCACCGAAAAAGCTTTCATGGGATCGTTTGCAACAGTTTGGCAGCATTTTCCAGTGAATTTCAAAATGCCAAATTTTTGCTGTAATTGTGACCGCGCGGCTTAGGGATTTTTCTGAAAAAAGTTGTTCAGACCTCGAGGGCTAATTCTGTTTCCGATGATAAAAACCCATCTGTTTCCACCGAAAAAGCTTTCAGGGGATCGTTTGCAACAGTTTGGCATAATTTTTGAGTGAATTGCAGAAGGTCAGATTTTTGCTGAAATTGTGACCGCGCGGCTTAGGGTTTTTTCAAAAAAAAAGTTGTTCAGAGGTCGAGGGCTAATTCTGTTTCCGATGATAAAAACCCATCTGTTCCCACCGAAAAAGCTTTCAGTGGATCGTTTGCAAGAGTTTGGCAGCATTTTTCAGTGAATTGCAGAATGTCAGATTTTTGCTGAGATTGTGACCACGCGGCTTAGGGATTTTTCTGAAAAAAGTTGTTCAGACGTTGAGGGCTAATTCTGTTTCCGATGATAAAAACCCATCTGTTTCCAACGAAAAAGCTTTCAGTGGATCGTTTGCAACAGTTTGGCAGCATTTTAGAGTGAATTGCAGGAGGTCAGATTTTTGCTGTAATTGTGACCGCGCGGCTTAGGGTTTTTTCAAAAAAAGTTGTTCAGAGGTCGAGGGCTAATTCTGTTTCCAATGATAAAAAACTATCTGTTTCCACCTAAAAAGCTTTCAGGGGATCATTTGCAACAGTTTGGCAGGACTTTTGAGTGAATTTCAAAATGTCAGATTTTTGCTGAGATTGTGACCACGCGGTTTAGGGATTTTTCTGAAAAAAGTTGTTCAGACGTCGAGGGCTAATTCTGTTTCCGATGATAAAAACCCATCTGTTCCCACCGAAAAAGCTTTCAGTGGATCGTTTGCAACAGTTTGGCAGCATTTTTGAGTGAATTGCAGAAGGTCAGATTTTTGCTGAAATTGTGACCGCGCGGCTTAGGGTTTTTTCGAAAAAAGTTGTTCAGACGTTGAGGGCTAATTCTGTTTCCGATGATAAAAACCCATCTGTTCGCACCGAAAAAGCTTTCAGTGGATCGTTTGCAACAGTTTGGCCGCATTTTAGAGTGAATTGCAGAAGGTCAGATATTTGCTGAAATTGTGACCCCGCGGCTTAGGGATTTTTCTGAAAAAAGTTGTTCAGACGTTGAGGACTAATTCTGTTTCCGATGATAAAAACCCATCTGTTCCCACCGAAAAAGCTTTCAGTGGATCGTTTGCAAGAGTTTGGCAGCTTTTTCGAGTGAATTGCAGAATGTCAGATTTTTGCTGAAATTGTGACCGCACGGTTTAGGGATTTTTCAAAAAAAAGTTGTTCAGACGTTGAGGGCTAATTCTGTTTCTGATGATAAAAACCCATCTGTTTACACCGAAAAACCTTTCAGGTGATCGTTTGCAACAGTCTGGCAGCATTTTCGAATGAATTTCAAAATGTCAGATTTTTGCTATAATTGTGACCGCGCGGCTTAGGGTTTTTTCAAAAAAAGTTGTTCAGACATCGAGGGCTAATTCTGTTTCCGATGATAAAAACCCATCTGTTTCCACCGAAAAACCTTTCAGGGGATCGTTTGCAACAGTTTGGCAGCATTTTTGAGTGAATTGCAGAAGGTCAGATTTTTGCTGAAATTGTGACCGCGTGGCTTAGGGATTTTTCTGAAAAAAGTTGTTCAGACTTCGAGGGCTAATTCTGTTTCCGATGATAAAAACCCATCTGTTTCCACCGAAAAACCTTTCAGGGGATCGTTTGCAACAGTTTGGCAGCATTTTCCAGTGAATTTCAAAATGCCAAATTTTTGCTGTAATTGTGACCGCGCGGCTTAGGGTTTTTTCAAAAAAAGTTGTTCAGAGGGCGAGGGCTAATTCTGTTTCCGATGATAAAAACCCATCTGTCCGCACCGAAAAAGGTTTAAGGGGATCGTTTGCAACAGTTTGGCAGCATTTTAGAGTGAACTGCAGAAGGTCAGATTTTTGCTGAAATTGGGACCCCGCGGCTTAGGGTTTTTTCAAAAAAAGTTGTTCAGAGGTCGAGGGCTAATTTTGTTTCCGATGATAAAAACCCATCTGTTCCCACCGAAAAAGCTTTCAGTGGATCGTTTGCAAGAGTTTGTCAGCATTTTTCGGTGAATTGCAGAATGTCAGATTTTTGCTGAAATTGTGGACACGCGGCTTAGGGATTTTTCTGAAAAAAGTTGTTCAGACGTTGAGGGCTAATTCTGTTTCCGATGATAAAAACCCATCTGTTTCCAACGAAAAAGCTTTCAGTGGATCGTTTGCAACAGTTTGGCAGCTTTTTCAAATGAATTTCAAAATGTTAGATTTTTGCTGTAACTGTGACCGCGCGGTTTAGGGATTTTTCTGAAAAAAGTTGTTCAGACCTCGAGGGCTAATTCTGTTTCCGATGAAAAAAACCCATCTGTTTCCACCGAAAAACCTTTCAGGTGATCGTTTGCAACAGTTTGGCAGCATTTTCCAGTGAATTTCAAAATGCCAAATTTTTGCTGTAATTGTGACCGCGCGGCTTAGGGATTTTTCTGAAAAAAGTTGTTCAGAGGTCGAGGGCTAATTCTGTTTCCGATGATAAAAACCCATCTGTTTCCACCGAAAAACCTTTCAGGTGATCGTTTGCAACAGTTTGGCAGCATTTTAGAGTGAACTGCAGAAAGTCAGATTTTTGCTGAAATTGGGACCCCGCGGCTTAGGGTTTTTTCAAAAAAAGTTGTTCAGAGGTCGAGGGCTAATTCTGTTTCCGATGATAAAAACCCATCTGTTTCCACCGATAAACCTTTCAGGGGATCGTTTGCAACAGTTTGGCAGCATTTTTGAGTGAATTGCAGAAGGTCAGATTTTTGCTGAAATTGTGACCACGCGGCTTAGGGATTTTTAAAAAAAAAGTTGTTCAGTTGTCGAGGGCTAATTCTGTTTCCGATGATAAAAACCCATGTGTTTCCACCGAAAAAGCTTTCAGTGGATCGTTTGCAAGAGTTTGGCAGCATTTTCCAGTGAATTTCAAAATGCCAAATTTTTGCTGTAATTGTGACCGCGCGGCTTAGGGATTTTTCTGAAAAAGGTTGTTCAGACCTCGAGGGCTAATTCTGTTTCCGATGATAAAAACCCATCTGTTTCCACCGAAAAACCTTTCAGGTGATCGTTTGCAACAGTTTGGCAGCATTTTCCAGTGAATTTCAAAATGCCAAATTTTTGCTGTAATTGTGACCGCGCGGCTTAGGGATTTTTCTGAAAAAAGTTGTTCAGAGGTCGAGGGCTAATTCTGTTTCCGATGATAAAAACCCATCTGTCCGCACCGAAAAAGGTTTAAGGGGATCGTTTGCAACAGTTTGGCAGCGTTTTAGAGTGAACTGCAGAAGGTCAGATTTTTGCTGAAATTGGGACCCCGCGGCTTAGGGTTTTTTCAAAAAAAGTTGTTCAGAGGTCGAGGGCTAATTCTGTTTCCGATGATAAAAACCCATCTGTTCCCACCGAAAAAGCTTTCAGTGGACCGTTTGCAAGAGTTTGGCAGCATTTTTCAGTGAATTGCAGAATGTCAGATTTTTGCTGAAATTGTGACCGCGCGGCTTAGGGATTTTTCTGAATAAAGTTGTTCAGATGTTGAGGGCTAATTCTGTTTCCGATGATAAAAACCCATCTGTTTCCAACGAAAAAGCTTTCAGTGGATCGTTTGCAACAGTTTGGCAGCATTTTAGAGTGAATTGCAGGAGGTCAGATTTTTGCTGTAATTGTGACCCCCGCGGCTTAGGGTTTTTTCAAAAAAAGTTGTTCAGAGGTCGACTGCTAATTTCTGTTTCCGATGATAAAAAACTATCTGTTTCCACCTAAAAAGCTTTCAGGGGATCATTTGCAACAGTTTGGCAGGACTTTTGAGTGAATTTCAAAATGTCAGATTTTTGCTGAGATTGTGACCACGCGGTTTAGGGATTTTTCTGAAAAAAGTTGTTCAGACGTCGAGGGCTAATTCTGTTTCCGATGATAAAAACCCATCTGTTCCCACCGAAAAAGCTTTCAGTGGATTGTTTGCAACAGTTTGGCAGCATTTTTGAGTGGATTGCAGAAGGTCATATTTTTGCTGAAATTGTGACTGCGCGGCTTAGGGTTTTTTCGAAAAAAGTTGTTCAGACGTTGAGGGCTAATTCTGTTTCCGATGATAAAAACCCATCTGTTCGCACCGAAAAAGCTTTCAGTGGATCGTTTGCAACAGTTTGGCAGCATTTTAGAGTGAATTGCAGAAGGTCAGATTTTTGCTGAAATTGTGACCGTGCTGCTTAGGGTTTTTCGAAAAAAAGTTGTTCAGTTGTCGAGGGCTAATTCTGTTTCCGATGATAAAAACCCATCTGTTCCCACCGAAAAAGCTTTCAGTGGATCGTTTGCAAGAGTTTGTCAGCATTTTTCAGTGAATTGCAGAATGTCAGATTTTTGCTGAAATTGTGGCCGCGCGGCTTAGGGATTTTTCTGAAAAAAGTTGTTCAGACGTTGAGGGCTAATTCTGTTTCCGATGATAAAAACCCATCTGTTTCCAACGAAAAAGCTTTCAGGGGATCGTTTGCAACAGTTTGGCAGCTTTTTCGAATGAATTTCAAAATGTTAGATTTTTGTTGAAATTGTGACCGCGTGGTTTAGGGATTTTTCTGAAAAAAGTTGTTCAGTTGTCGAGGGCTAATTCTGTTTCCGATGATAAAAACCCATGTGTTTCCACCGAAAAAGCTTTCAGGTGATCGTTTGCAACAGTTTGGCAGCATTTTCCAGTGAATTTCAAAATGCCAAATTTTTGCTGTAATTGTGACCGCGTGGCTTAGGGATTTTTCTGAAAAAAGTTGTTCAGACCTCGAGGGCTAATTCTGTTTCCGATGAAAAAAACCCATCTGTTTCCACCGAATAACCTTTCAGGTGATCGTTTGCAACAGTTTGGCAGCATTTTCCAGTGAATTTCAAAATGCCAAATTTTTGCTGTAATTGTGACCGCGCGGCTTAGGGATTTTTCTGAAAAAAGTTGTTCAGAGGTCGAGGGCTAATTCTGTTTCCGATGATAAAAACCCATCTGTCTGCACCGAAAAAGGTTTAAGGGGATCGTTTGCAACAGTTTGGCAGCATTTTAGAGTGAACTGCAGAAGGTCAGATTTTTGCTGAAATTGTGACCACGCGGCTTAGGGATTTTTTTAAAAAAAGTTGTTCAGTTGTCGAGGGCTAATTCTGTTTCCGATGATAAAAACCCATATTTTTCCACAGAAAAAGCTTTCAGGGGATCGTTTGCATCAGTTTGGCAACATTTTTGAGTGAATTGCAGAAGGTCAGATTTTTGCTGAAATTGAGACCGCGCGGCTTAGGGTTTTTTCAAAAAAAAGTTGTTCAGAGGTCGAGGGCTAATTCTGTTTCCGATGATAAAAACCCATCTGTTTCCACCGAAAAAGCTTTCAGGGGATCGTTTGCATCAGTTTGGCAGAATTTTTGAGTGAATTGCAGAAGGTCAGATTTTTGCTGAAATTGTGACCGCGCGGCTTAGGGATTTTTCTGAAAAAAGTTGTTCAGACGTCGAGGGCTAATTCTGTTTCCGATGATAAAAACCCATCTGTTTCCACTGAAAAACCTTTCAGGGGATCGTTTGCAACTGTTTGGCAGCATTTCCCAGTCAATTTCAAAATGCCAAATTTTTGCTGTAATTGTGACCGCACGGTTTAGGGATTTTTCAAAAAAAAGTTGTTCAGACGTCGAGGGCTAATTCTGTTTCCGATGATAAAAACCCATCTGTTTCCACCGATAAACCTTTCAGGGGATCGTTTGCAACAGTTTGGCAGCATTTTCCAGTGAATTTCAAAATGCCAAATTTTTGCTGTAATTGTGACCGCGCGGCTTAGGGATTTTTCTGAAAAAAGTTGTTCAGACCTCGAGGGCTAATTCTGTTTCCGATGAAAAAAACCCATCTGTTTCCACCGAAAAACCTTTCAGGTGATCGTTTGCAACAGTTTGGCAGCATTTTCCAGTGAATTTCAAAATGCCAAATTTTTGCTGTAATTGTGACCGCGCGGCTTAGGGATTTTTCTGAAAAAAGTTGTTCAGAGGTCAAGGGCTAATTCTGTTTCCGATGATAAAAACCCATCTGTCTGCACCGAAAAAGGTTTAAGGGGATCGTTTGCAACAGTTTGGCAGCATTTTAGAGTGAACTGCAGAAGGTCAGATTTTTGCTGAAATTGTGACCACGCGGCTTAGGGATTTTTTTTAAAAAAGTTGTTCAGTTGTCGAGGGCTAATTCTGTTTCCGATGATAAAAACCCATATTTTTCCACAGAAAAAGCTTTCAGGGGATCGTTTGCATCAGTTTGGCAACATTTTTGAGTGAATTGCAGAAGGTCAGATTTTTGCTGAAATTGAGACCGCGCGGCTTAGGGTTTTTTCAAAAAAAAGTTGTTCAGAGGTCGAGGGCTAATTCTGTTTCCGATGATAAAAACCCATCTGTTTCCACCGAAAAAGCTTTCAGGGGATCGTTTGCATCAGTTTGGCAGAATTTTTGAGTGAATTGCAGAAGGTCAGATTTTTGCTGAAATTGTGACCGCGCGGCTTAGGGATTTTTCTGAAAAAAGTTGTTCAGACGTCGAGGGCTAATTCTGTTTCCGATGATAAAAACCCATCTGTTTCCACTGAAAAACCTTTCAGGGGATCGTTTGCAACTGTTTGGCAGCATTTCCCAGTCAATTTCAAAATGCCAAATTTTTGCTGTAATTGTGACCGCACGGTTTAGGGATTTTTCAAAAAAAAGTTGTTCAGACGTCGAGGGCTAATTCTGTTTCCGATGATAAAAACCCATCTGTTTCCACCGATAAACCTTTCAGGGGATCGTTTGCAACAGTTTGGCAGCATTTTCCAGTGAATTTCAAAATGCCAAATTTTTGCTGTAATTGTGACCGCCCGGCTTAGGGATTTTTCTGGAAAATGTTGTTCAGACTTCGAGGGCTAATTCTGTTTCCGATGATAAAAACCCACCTGTTTCCACAGAAAAAGCTTTCAGGGGATCGTTTGCAACAGTTTGGCAAGATTTTTGAGTGAATTGCAGAAGGTCAGATTTTTGCTGTAATTGTGACCGCGCAGCTTAGGGATTTTTCTGAAAAAAGTTGTTCAGAGGTCAAGGGCTAATTCTGTTTCCGATGATAAAAACCCATCTGTCTGCACCGAAAAAGGTTTAAGGGGATCGTTTGCAACTGTTTGGCAGCATTTCCCAGTCAATTTCAAAATGCCAAATTTTTGCTGTAATTGTGACCGCACGGTTTAGGGATTTTTCTGAAAAAAGTTGTTCAGACGTCGAGGGCTAATTCTGTTTCCGATGATAAAAACCCATATTTTTCCACAGAAAAAGCTTTCAGGGGATCGTTTGCATCAGTTTGGCAACATTTTTGAGTGAATTGCAGAAGGTCAGATTTTTGCTGAAATTGAGACCGCACGGCTTAGGGTTTTTTCAAAAAAAAGTTGTTCAGAGGTCGAGGGCTAATTCTGTTTCCGATGATAAAAACCCATCTGTTTCCACCGAAAAAGCTTTCAGGGGATCGTTTGCATCAGTTTGGCAGAATTTTTGAGTGAATTGCAGAAGGTCAGATTTTTGCTGAAATTGTGACCGCGCGGCTTAGGGATTTTTCTGAAAAAAGTTGTTCAGACGTCGAGGGCTAATTCTGTTTCCGATGATAAAAACCCATCTGTTTCCACTGAAAAACCTTTCAGGGGATCGTTTGCAACTGTTTGGCAGCATTTCCCAGTCAATTTCAAAATGCCAAATTTTTGCTGTAATTGTGACCGCACGGTTTAGGGATTTTTCTGAAAAAAGTTGTTCAGACGTCGAGGGCTAATTCTGTTTCCGATGATAAAAACCCATCTGTTTCCACTGAAAAACCTTTCAGGGGATCGTTTGCAACTGTTTGGCAGCATTTCCCAGTCAATTTCAAAATGCCAAATTTTTGCTGTAATTGTGACCGCACGGTTTAGGGATTTTTCAAAAAAAAGTTGTTCAGACGTCGAGGGCTAATTCTGTTTCCGATGATAAAAACCCATCTGTTTCCACCGATAAACCTTTCAGGGGATCGTTTGCAACAGTTTGGCAGCATTTTCCAGTGAATTTCAAAATGCCAAATTTTTGCTGTAATTGTGACCGCGCGGCTTAGGGATTTTTCTGAAAAAAGTTGTTCAGACCTCGAGGGCTAATTCTGTTTCCGATGAAAAAAACCCATCTGTTTCCACCGAAAAACCTTTCAGGTGATCGTTTGCAACAGTTTGGCAGCATTTTCCAGTGAATTTCAAAATGCCAAATTTTTGCTGTAATTGTGACCGCGCGGCTTAGGGATTTTTCTGAAAAAAGTTGTTCAGAGGTCAAGGGCTAATTCTGTTTCCGATGATAAAAACCCATCTGTCTGCACCGAAAAAGGTTTAAGGGGATCGTTTGCAACAGTTTGGCAGCATTTTAGAGTGAACTGCAGAAGGTCAGATTTTTGCTGAAATTGTGACCACGCGGCTTAGGGATTTTTTTTAAAAAAGTTGTTCAGTTGTCGAGGGCTAATTCTGTTTCCGATGATAAAAACCCATATTTTTCCACAGAAAAAGCTTTCAGGGGATCGTTTGCATCAGTTTGGCAACATTTTTGAGTGAATTGCAGAAGGTCAGATTTTTGCTGAAATTGAGACCGCGCGGCTTAGGGTTTTTTCAAAAAAAAGTTGTTCAGAGGTCGAGGGCTAATTCTGTTTCCGATGATAAAAACCCATCTGTTTCCACCGAAAAAGCTTTCAGGGGATCGTTTGCATCAGTTTGGCAGAATTTTTGAGTGAATTGCAGAAGGTCAGATTTTTGCTGAAATTGTGACCGCGCGGCTTAGGGATTTTTCTGAAAAAAGTTGTTCAGACGTCGAGGGCTAATTCTGTTTCCGATGATAAAAACCCATCTGTTTCCACTGAAAAACCTTTCAGGGGATCGTTTGCAACTGTTTGGCAGCATTTCCCAGTCAATTTCAAAATGCCAAATTTTTGCTGTAATTGTGACCGCACGGTTTAGGGATTTTTCAAAAAAAAGTTGTTCAGACGTCGAGGGCTAATTCTGTTTCCGATGATAAAAACCCATCTGTTTCCACCGATAAACCTTTCAGGGGATCGTTTGCAACAGTTTGGCAGCATTTTCCAGTGAATTTCAAAATGCCAAATTTTTGCTGTAATTGTGACCGCCCGGCTTAGGGATTTTTCTGGAAAATGTTGTTCAGACTTCGAGGGCTAATTCTGTTTCCGATGATAAAAACCCACCTGTTTCCACAGAAAAAGCTTTCAGGGGATCGTTTGCAACAGTTTGGCAAGATTTTTGAGTGAATTGCAGAAGGTCAGATTTTTGCTGTAATTGTGACCGCGCAGCTTAGGGATTTTTCTGAAAAAAGTTGTTCAGAGGTCAAGGGCTAATTCTGTTTCCGATGATAAAAACCCATCTGTCTGCACCGAAAAAGGTTTAAGGGGATCGTTTGCAACAGTTTGGCAGCATTTTAGAGTGAACTGCAGAAGGTCAGATTTTTGCTGAAATTGTGACCACGCGGCTTAGGGATTTTTTTTTAAAAAGTTGTTCAGTTGTCGAGGGCTAATTCTGTTTCCGATGATAAAAACCCATATTTTTCCACAGAAAAAGCTTTCAGGGGATCGTTTGCATCAGTTTGGCAACATTTTTGAGTGAATTGCAGAAGGTCAGATTTTTGCTGAAATTGAGACCGCGCGGCTTAGGGTTTTTTCAAAAAAAAGTTGTTCAGAGGTCGAGGGCTAATTCTGTTTCCGATGATAAAAACCCATCTGTTTCCACCGAAAAAGCTTTCAGGGGATCGTTTGCATCAGTTTGGCAGAATTTTTGAGTGAATTGCAGAAGGTCAGATTTTTGCTGAAATTGTGACCGCGCGGCTTAGGGATTTTTCTGAAAAAAGTTGTTCAGACGTCGAGGGCTAATTCTGTTTCCGATGATAAAAACCCATCTGTTTCCACTGAAAAACCTTTCAGGGGATCGTTTGCAACTGTTTGGCAGCATTTCCCAGTCAATTTCAAAATGCCAAATTTTTGCTGTAATTGTGACCGCACGGTTTAGGGATTTTTCAAAAAAAAGTTGTTCAGACGTCGAGGGCTAATTCTGTTTCCGATGATAAAAACCCATCTGTTTCCACCGATAAACCTTTCAGGGGATCGTTTGCAACAGTTTGGCAGCATTTTCCAGTGAATTTCAAAATGCCAAATTTTTGCTGTAATTGTGACCGCCCGGCTTAGGGATTTTTCTGGAAAATGTTGTTCAGACTTCGAGGGCTAATTCTGTTTCCGATGATAAAAACCCACCTGTTTCCACAGAAAAAGCTTTCAGGGGATCGTTTGCAACAGTTTGGCAAGATTTTTGAGTGAATTGCAGAAGGTCAGATTTTTGCTGTAATTGTGACCGCGCAGCTTAGGGTTTTTTCAAAAAAAAAGTTGTTCAGAGGTCGAGGGCTAATTCTGTTTCCGATTATAAAAACCCATCTGTTTCCACCGAAAAAGCTTTCAGGGGATCGTTTGCAACAGTTTGGCAGAATTTTTGAGTGAATTGCAGAAGGTCAGATTTTTGCTGAAATTGTGACCGCGCGGCTTAGGGATTTTTCTGAAAAAAGTTGTTCAGACGTCGAGGGCTAATTCTGTATCCGATGATAAAAACCCATCTGTTTCCACCGATAAACCTTTCAGGGGATCGTTTGCAACAGTTTGGCAGCATTTTTGAGTGAATTGCAGAAGGTCAGATTTTTGCTGAAATTGTGACCGCGCGGCTTAGGGATTTTTCAAAAAAAAGTTGTTCAGTTGTCGAGGGCTAATTCTGTTTCCGATGATAAAAACCCATGTGTTTCCACCGAAAAAGCTTTCAGGTGATCGTTTGCAACAGTTTGGCAGCATTTTCCAGTGAATTTCAAAATGCCAAATTTTTGCTGTAATTGTGACCGCGCGGCTTAGGGATTTTTCTGAAAAAAGTTGTTCAGACCTCGAGGGCTAATTCTGTTTCCGATGATAAAAACCCATCTGTTTCCACCGAAAAACCTTTCAGGTGATCGTTTGCAACAGTTTGGAAGCATTTTCCAGTGAATTTCGAAATGCCAAATTTTTGCTGTAATTGTGACTGCGCGGCTTAGGGATTTTTCTGAAAAAAGTTGTTCAGAGGTTGAGGGCTAATTCTGTTTCCGATGATAAAAACCCATATTTTTCCACAGAAAAAGCTTTCAGGGGATCGTTTGCAACAGTTTGGCAACATTTTTGAGTGAATTGCAGAAGGTCAGATTTTTGCTGAAATTGTGACCGCGCGGCTTAGGGTTTCTTCAAAAAAAAGGTGTTCAGAGGTCGAGGGCTAATTCTGTTTCCGATGATAAAAACCCATCTGTTTCCACCGAAAAAGCTTTCAGGGGATCGTTTGCAACAGTTTGGCAAGATTTTTGAGTGAATTGCAGAAGGTCAGATTTTTGCTGAAATTGTGACCGCGCGGCTTAGGGTTTTTTCAAAAAAAAGTTGTTCAGAGGTCGAGGGCTAATTCTGTTTCCGATGATAAAAACCCATCTGTTTCCACCGAAAAAGCTTTCAGGGGATCGTTTGCAACAGTTTGGCAGAATTTTTGAGTGAATAGCAGAAGGTCAGATTTTTGCTGAAATTGTGACCGCGCGGCTTAGGGATTTTTCTGAAAAAAGTTGTTCAGACGTCGAGGGCTAATTCTGTTTCCGATGATAAAAACCCATCTGTTTCCACCGATAAACCTTTCAGGGGATCGTTTGCAACAGTTTGGCAGCATTTTTGAGTGAATTGCAGAAGGTCAGATTTTTGCTGAAATTGTGACCGCGCGGCTTAGGGATTTTTCAAAAAAAAGTTGTTCAGTTGTCGAGGGCTAATTCTGTTTCCGATGATAAAAACCCATGTGTTTCCACCGAAAAAGCTTTCAGGTGATCGTTTGCAACAGTTTGGCAGCATTTTCCAGTGAATTTCAAAATGCCAAATTTTTGCTGTAATTGTGACCGCGCGGCTTAGGGATTTTTCTGAAAAAAGTTGTTCAGACCTCGAGGGCTAATTCTGTTTCCGATGAAAAAAACCCATCTGTTTCCACCGAAAAACCTTTCAGGTGATCGTTTGCAACAGTTTGGCAGCATTTCCCAGTGAATTTCAAAATGCCAAATTTTTGCTGTAATTGTGACCGCGCGGCTTAGGGATTTTTCTGAAAAAAGTTGTTCAGTTGTCGAGGGCTAATTCTGTTTCCGATGATAAAAACCCATCTGTTTCCACAGAAAAAGGTTTAAGGGGATCGTTTGCAACAGTTTGGCATAATTTTTGAGTGAATTGCAGAAGGTCAGATTTTTGCTGAAATTGTGACCGCGCGGCTTAGGGTTTTTTCAAAAAAAAGTTGTTCAGAGGTCGAGGGCTAATTCTGTTTCCGATGATAAAAACCCATCTGTTTCCACCGAAAAAGCTTTCAGGGGATCGTTTGCAACAGTTTGGCAGCATTTTAGAGTGAACTGCAGAAGGTCAGATTTTTGCTGAAATTGGGACCCCGCGGCTTAGGGTTTTTTCAAAAAAAGTTGTTCAGAGGTCGAGGGCTAATTCTGTTTCCGATGATAAAAACCCATCTGTTCCCACCGAAAAAGCTTTCAGTGGATCGTTTCCAAGAGTTTGGCAGCATTTTTCAGTGAATTGCAGAATGTCAGATTTTTGCTGAAATTGTGACCGCACGGTTTAGGGATTTTTCAAAAAAAAGTTGTTCAGACGTTGAGGGCTAATTCTGTTTCTGATGATAAAAACCCATCTGTTTCCACCGAAAAACCTTTCAGGGGATCGTTTGCAACAGTTTGGCAGCATTTTCGAATGAATTTCAAAATGTCAGATTTTTGCTGAAATTGTGACCGCGCGGCTTAGGGTTTTTTCGAAAAAAGTTGTTCAGACTTCGAGGGCTAATTCTGTTTCCGATGATAAAAACCCATCTGTCTGCACCGAAAAACCTTTCAGGGGATCGTTTGCAACAGTTTGGCCGCATTTTAGAGTGAACTGCAGAAGGTCAGATTTTTGCTGAAATTGTGACCACGCGGCTTAGGGATTTTTCAAAAAAAAGTTGTTCAGTTGTCGAGGGCTAATTCTGTTTCCGATGATAAAAACCCATATTTTTCCACAGAAAAAGCTTTCAGGGGATCGTTTGCAACAGTTTGGCAACATTTTTGAGTGAATTGCAGAAGGTCAGATTTTTGCTGAAATTGTGACCGCGCGGCTTAGGGTTTTTTCAAAAAAAAAGGTGTTCAGAGGTCGAGGGCTAATTCTGTTTCCGATGATAAAAACCCATCTGTTTCCACCGAAAAAGCTTTCAGGGGATCGTTTGCAACAGTTTGGCAGAATTTTTGAGTGAATTGCAGAAGGTCAGATTTTTGCTGAAA
The DNA here is from genome assembly GCF_965113315.1 of Podarcis vaucheri. Classification (NCBI taxonomy): domain Eukaryota; kingdom Metazoa; phylum Chordata; class Lepidosauria; order Squamata; family Lacertidae; genus Podarcis; species Podarcis vaucheri. The sequence goes on along the minus strand of NC_138762.1, from coordinate 92,798,395 downwards.
TTGTGACCGCGCGGCTTAGGGATTTTTCTGAAAAAAGTTGTTCAGACCTCGAGGGCTAATTCTGTTTCCGATGATTAAAACCCATCTGTTTCCACCGAAAAACCTTTCAGGTGATCGTTTGCAACAGTTTGGCAGCATTTCCCAGTGAATTTCAAAATGCCAAATTTTTGCTGTAATTGTGACCGCGCGGCTTAGGGATTTTTCAAAAAAAAGTTGTTCAGTTGTCGAGGGCTAATTCTGTTTCCGATGATAAAAACCCATCTGTTTCCACAGAAAAAGCTTTCAGGGGATCGTTTGCAACAGTTTGGCAAGATTTTTGAGTGAATTGCAGAAGGTCAGATTTTTGCTGAAATTGTGACCGCGCGGCTTAGGGTTTTTTCAAAAAAAAGTTGTTCAGAGGTCGAGGGCTAATTCTGTTTCCGATGATAAAAACCCATCTGTTTCCACCGAAAAAGCTTTCAGGGGATCGTTTGCAACAGTTTGGCAGAATTTTTGAGTGAATAGCAGAAGGTCAGATTTTTGCTGAAATTGTGACCGCGCGGCTTAGGGATTTTTCTGAAAAAAGTTGTTCAGACGTCGAGGGCTAATTCTGTTTCCGATGATAAAAACCCATCTGTTTCCACCGATAAACCTTTCAGGGGATCGTTTGCAACAGTTTGGCAGCATTTTTGAGTGAATTGCAGAAGGTCAGATTTTTGCTGAAATTGTGACCGCGCGGCTTAGGGATTTTTCAAAAAAAAGTTGTTCAGTTGTCGAGGGCTAATTCTGTTTCCGATGAAAAAAACCCATCTGTTTCCACCGAAAAAGCTTTCAGGTGATCGTTTGCAACAGTTTGGCAGCATTTTCCAGTGAATTTCAAAATGCCAAATTTTTGCTGTAATTGTGACCGCGCGGCTTAGGGATTTTTCTGGAAAAAGTTGTTCAGACCTCGAGGGCTAATTCTGTTTCCGATGAAAAAAACCCATCTGTTTCCACCGAAAAACCTTTCAGGTGATCGTTTGCAACAGTTTGGCAGCATTTTCCAGTGAATTTCAAAATGCCAAATTTTTGCTGTAATTGTGACCGCGCGGCTTAGGGATTTTTCTGAAAAAAGTTGTTCAGAGGTCGAGGGCTAATTCTGTTTCCGATGATAAAAACCCATCTGTCTGCACCGAAAAAGGTTTAAGGGGATCGTTTGCAACAGTTTGGCAGCATTTTAGAGTGAACTGCAGAAGGTGAGATTTTTGCTGAAATTGTGACCACGCGGCTTAGGGATTTTTCAAAAAAAAGTTGTTCAGTTGTCGAGGGCTAATTCTGTTTCCGATGATAAAAACCCATATTTTTCCACAGAAAAAGCTTTCAGGGGATCGTTTGCAACAGTTTGGCAACATTTTTGAGTGAATTTCAGAAGGTCAGATTTTTGCTGAAATTGTGACCGCGCGGCTTAGGGTTTTTTCAAAAAAAAGTTGTTCAGAGGTCGAGGGCTAATTCTGTTTCCGATGATAAAAACCCATCTGTTTCCACCGAAAAAGCTTTCAGGGGATCGTTTGCAACAGTTTGGCAGAATTTTTGAGTGAATTGCAGAAGGTCAGATTTTTGCTGAAATTGTGACCGCGCGGCTTAGGGATTTTTCTGAAAAAAGTTGTTCAGACGTCGAGGGCTAATTCTGTTTCCGATGATAAAAACCCATCTGTTTCCACCGAAAAAGCTTTCAGGGGATCGTTTGCAACAGTTTGGCATAATTTTTGAGTGAATTGCAGAAGGTCAGATTTTTGCTGAAATTGTGACCGCGCGGCTTAGGGATTTTTCTGAAAAAAGTTGTTCAGACCTCGAGGGCTAATTCTGTTTCCGATGATTAAAACCCATCTGTTTCCACCGAAAAACCTTTCAGGTGATCGTTTGCAACAGTTTGGCAGCATTTCCCAGTGAATTTCAAAATGCCAAATTTTTGCTGTAATTGTGACCGCACGGTTTAGGGATTTTTCAAAAAAAAGTTGTTCAGACGTCGAGGGCTAATTCTGTTTCCGATGATAAAAACCCATCTGTTTACACCGAAAAACCTTTCAGGTGATCGTTTGCAACAGTTTGGCAGCATTTTCGAAAGAATTTCAAAATGTCAGATTTTTGCTATAATTGTGACCGCGCGGCTTAGGGTTTTTTCGAAAAAAGTTGTTCAGACTTCGAGGGCTAATTCTCTTTCCGATGATAAAAACCCATCTGTTTCCACCGAAAAACCTTTCAGGGGATCGTTTGCAACAGTTTGGCAGCATTTTAGAGTGAACTGCAGAAGGTCAGATTTTTGCTGAAATTGGGACCCCGCGGCTTAGGGTTTTTTCAAAAAAAGTTGTTCATGGGTCGAGGGCTAATTCTGTTTCCGATGATAAAAACCCATCTGTTCCCACCGAAAAAGCTTTCAGTGGATCGTTTGCAAGAGTTTGGCAGCATTTTTCAGTGAATTGCAGAATGTCAGATTTTTGCTGAAATTGTGACCGCGTGGCTTAGGGATATTTCTGAAAAAATTGTTCAGACGTTGAGGGCTAATTCTGTTTCCGATGATAAAAACCCATCTGTTTCCACCGAAAAAGCTTTCAGGGGATCGTTTGCAACAGTTTGGCAGAATTTTTGAGTGAATTGCAGAAGGTCAGATTTTTGCTGAAATTGTGACCGCGCGGCTTAGGGATTTTTCTGAAAAAAGTTGTTCAGACGTCGAGGGCTAATTCTGTTTCCGATGATAAAAACCCATCTGTTTCCACCGAAAAAGCTTTCAGGGGATCGTTTGCAACAGTTTGGCATAATTTTTGAGTGAATTGCAGAAGGTCAGATTTTTGCTGAAATTGTGACCGCGCGGCTTAGGGATTTTTCTGAAAAAAGTTGTTCAGACCTCGAGGGCTAATTCTGTTTCCGATGATTAAAACCCATCTGTTTCCACCGAAAAACCTTTCAGGTGATCGTTTGCAACAGTTTGGCAGCATTTCCCAGTGAATTTCAAAATGCCAAATTTTTGCTGTAATTGTGACCGCACGGTTTAGGGATTTTTCAAAAAAAAGTTGTTCAGACGTCGAGGGCTAATTCTGTTTCCGATGATAAAAACCCATCTGTTTACACCGAAAAACTTTTCAGGTGATCGTTTGCAACAGTTTGGCAGCATTTTCGAAAGAATTTCAAAATGTCAGATTTTTGCTATAATTGTGACCGCGCGGCTTAGGGTTTTTTCGAAAAAAGTTGTTCAGACTTCGAGGGCTAATTCTGTTTCCGATGATAAAAACCCATCTGTTTCCACCGAAAAACCTTTCAGGGGATCGTTTGCAACAGTTTGGCAGCATTTTTCAGTGAATTGCAGAATGTCAGATTTTTGCTGAAATTGTGACCGCGTGGCTTAGGGATATTTCTGAAAAAAGTTGTTCAGACATTGAGGGCTAATTCAGTTTCCGATGATAAAAACCCATGTGTTTCCACCGAAAAAGCTTTCAGGTGATCGTTTGCAACAGTTTGGCAGCATTTTCCAGTGAATTTCAAAATGCCAAATTTTTGCTGTAATTGTGACCGCGCGGCTTAGGGATTTTTCTGGAAAAAGTTGTTCAGAGGTCTAGGGCTAATTCTGTTTCCGATGATAAAAACCCATCTGTCTGCACCGAAAAAGGTTTAAGGGGAACGTTTGCAACAGTTTGGCAGCATTTTAGAGTGAACTGCAGAAGGTCAGATTTTTGCTGAAATTGGGACCCCGCGGCTTAGAGTTTTTTCAAAAAAAGTTGTTCAGAGGTCGAGGGCTAATTCTGTTTCCGATGATAAAAACCCATCTGTTCCCACCGAAAAAGCTTTCAGTGGATCGTTTGCAAGAGTTTGGCAGCATTTTTCAGTGAATTGCAGAATGTCAGATTTTTGCTGAAATTGTGACCACGCGGCTTAGGGATTTTTCAAAAAAAAGTTGTTCAGTTGTCGAGCGCTAATTCTGTTTCCGATGATAAAAACCCATGTGTTTCCACCGAAAAAGCTTTCAGGTGATCGTTTGCAACAGTTTGGCAGCATTTTCCAGTGAATTTCAAAATGCCAAATTTTTGCTGTAATTGTGACCGCGCGGCTTAGGGATTTTTCTGAAAAAAGTTGTTCAGACCTCGAGGGCTAATTCTGTTTCCGATGATAAAAACCCATCTGTTTCCACCGAAAAACCTTTCAGGTGATCGTTTGCAACAGTTTGGAAGCATTTTCCAGTGAATTTAAAAATGCCAAATTTTTGCTGTAATTGTGACTGCGCGGCTTAGGGATTTTTCTGAAAAAAGTTGTTCAGAGGTCGAGGGCTAATTATGTTTCCGATGATAAAAACCCATCTGTCCGCACCGAAAAAGGTTTAAGGGGATCGTTTGCAACAGTTTGGCAGCATTTTAGAGTGAACTGCAGAAGGTCAGATTTTTGCTGAAATTGTGACCGCGTGGCTTAGGGATTTTTCTGAAAAAAGTTGTTCAGTTGTCGAGGGCTAATTCTGTTTTCGATGATAAAAACCCATGTGTTTCCACCGAAAAAGCTTTCAGGTGATCGTTTGCAAGAGTTTGGCAGCTTTTGCGAGTGAATTGCAGAATGTCAGATTTCTGCTGAAATTGTGACCGCACGGTTTAGGGATTTTTCAAAAAAAAGTTGTTCAGACGTTGAGGGCTAATTCTGTTTCTGATGATAAAAACCCATCTGTTTACACCGAAAAACCTTTCAGGTGATCGTTTGCAACAGTTTGGCAGCATTTTCGAATGAATTTCAAAATGTCAGATTTTTGCTATAATTGTGACCGCGCGGCTTAGGGTTTTTTCAAAAAAAGTTGTTCAGACTTCGAGGGCTAATTCTGTTTCCGATGATAAAAACCCATCTGTTTCCACCGAAAAACCTTTCAGGGGATCGTTTGCAACAGTTTGGCAGCATTTTTGAGTGAATTGCAGAAGGTCAGATTTTTGCTGAAATTGTGACCGCGCGGCTTAGGGATTTTTCAAAAAAAAGTTGTTCAGTTGTCGAGGGCTAATTCTGTTTCAGATGATAAAAACCCATATTTTTCCACAGAAAAAGCTTTCAGGGGATCGTTTGCAACAGTTTGGCAACATTTTTGAGTGAATTGCAGAAGGTCAGATTTTTGCTGAAATTGTGACCGCGCGGCTTAGGGATTTTTCAAAAAAAAGTTGTTCAGTTGTCGAGGGCTAATTCTGTTTCCGATGATAAAAACCCATATTTTTCCACAGAAAAAGCTTTCAGGGGATCGTTTGCAACAGTTTGGCAGCATTTTTGAGTGAATTGCAGAAGGTCAGATTTTTGCTGAAATTGTGACCGCGCGGTTTAGGGATTTTTCTGAAAAAAGTTGTTCAGACGTCGAGGGCTAATTCTGTTTCCGATGATAAAAACCCATCTGTTTCCACCGAAAAAGCTTTCAGGGGATCGTTTGCAACAGTTTGGCATAATTTTTGAGTGAATTGCAGAAGGGCAGATTTTTGCTGAAATTGTGACCGCGCGGCTTAGGGATTTTTCTGAAAAAAGTTTTTCAGACCTCGAGGGCTAATTCTGTTTCCGATGATAAAAACCCATCTGTTTACACCGAAAAACCTTTCAGGTGATCGTTTGCAACAGTTTGGCAGCATTTTCGAATGAATTTCAAAATGTCAGATTTTTGCTATAATTGTGACCGCGCGGCTTAGGGTTTTTTCGAAAAAAGTTGTTCAGACTTCGAGGGCTAATTCTGTTTCCGATGATAAAAACCCATCTGTTTCCACCGAAAAACCTTTCAGGGGATCGTTTGCAACAGTTTGGCAGCATTTTTGAGTGAATTGCAGAAGGTCAGATTTTTGCTGAAATTGTGACCGCGCGGCTTAGGGATTTTTCTGAAAAAAGTTGTTCAGACGTCGAGGGCTAATTCTGTTTCCGATGATAAAAACCCATCTGTTTCCACCGATAAACCTTTCAGGGGATCGTTTGCAACAGTTTGGCAGCATTTTTGAGTGAATTGCAGAAGGTCAGATTTTTGCTGAAATTGTGAAGCGCGGCTTAGGCATTTTTCAAAAAAAAGTTGTTCAGTTGTCGAGGGCTAATTCTGTTTCCGATGATAAAAACCCATCTGTTTCCACAGAAAAAGCTTTCAGGGGATCGTTTGCAACAGTTTGGCAGAACGTTTGAGTGAATTGCAGAAGGTCAGATTTTTGCTGAAATTGTGACCGCGCGGCTTAGGGATTTTTCAAAAAAAAGTTGTTCAGAGGTCGAGGGATAATTCTGTTTCCGATGATAAAAACCTATCTGTTTCCACCGAAAAACCTTTCAGGGGATCGTTTGCAACAGTTTGGCAGCCTTTGCGAGTGAATTGCAGAAGGTCAGATTTTTGCTGAAATTGTGACCGCGCGGCTTAGGGTTGTTTCAAAAAAAAGTTGTTCAGAGGTCGAGGGCTAATTCTGTTTCCGATGATAAAAACCCATCTGTTTCCACCGAAAAAGCTTTCAGGGGATCGTTTGCAACAGTTTGGCAGAATTTTTGAGTGAATTGCAGAAGGTCAGATTTTTGCTGAAATTGTGACCGCGCGGCTTAGGGATTTTTCTGAAAAAAGTTGTTCAGACGTCGAGGGCTAATTCTGTTTCCGATGATAAAAACCCATCTGTTTCCACCGATAAACCTTTCAGGGGATCGTTTGCAACAGTTTGGCATAATTTTTGAGTGAATTGCAGAAGGTCAGATTTTTGCTGAAATTGTGACCGCGCGGATTAGGGTTTTTCCCCAAAAAGTTGTTCAGTTGTCGAGGGCTAATTCTGTTTCCGATGATAAAAACCCATCTGTTTCCACCGAAAAAGCTTTCAGGGGATCGTTTGCAACAGTTTGGCAGAACTTTTGAGTGAATTGCAGAAGGTCAGATTTTTGCTGAAATTGTGACCGCGCGGCTTAGGGATTTTTCAAAAAAAAGTTGTTCAGAGGTCGAGGGATAATTCTGTTTCCGATGATAAAAACCTATCTGTTTCCACCGAAAAACCTTTCAGGGGATCGTTTGCAACAGTTTGGCAGCCTTTGCGAGTAAATTGCAGAAGGTCAGATTTTTGCTGAAATTGTGACCGCGCGGCTTAGGGTTTTTTCAAAAAAAAGTTGTTCAGAGGTCGAGGGATAATTCTGTTTCCGATGATAAAAACCCATCTGTTTCCACCGAAAAAGCTTTCAGGGGATCGTTTGCAACAGTTTGGCATAATTTTTGAGTGAATTGCAGAAGGTCAGATTTTTGCTGAAATTGTGACCGCGCGGATTAGGGTTTTTCCCAAAAAAGTTGTTCAGTTGTCGAGGGCTAATTCTGTTTCCGATGATAAAAACCCATCTGTTTCCACCGAAAAAGCTTTCAGGGGATCGTTTGCAACAGTTTGGCAGAACTTTTGAGTGAATTGCAGAAGGTCAGATTTTTGCTGAAATTGTGACCGCGCGGCTTAGGGATTTTTCAAAAAAAAGTTGTTCAGAGGTCGAGGGATAATTCTGTTTCCGATGATAAAAACCCATCTGTTTCCACCGAAAAACCTTTCAGGGGATCGTTTGCAACAGTTTGGCAGAATTTTTGAGTGAATTGCAGAAGGTCAGATTTTTGCTGAAATTGTGACCGCGCAGCTTAGAGATTTTTCAAAAAAAAAGTTTTTCTGAGGTCGAAGTCTAATTCTGTTTCCGATGATAAAAACCCTTCTGTTTCCACCCAAAAAATCAATCAGGGGATCGTTTGCAACAGTTTGGCAGCATTTTTGAGTGAATTGCAGAAGGTCAGATTTTTGCTGAAATTGTGACCGCGCGGCTTAGGGTTTTTTCAAAAAAAAGTTGTTCAGAGGTCGAGGGATAATTCTGTTTCCGATGATAAAAACCCATCTGTTTCCACCGAAAAAGCTTTCAGGGGATCGTTTGCAACAGTTTGGCATAATTTTTGAGTGAATTGCAGAAGGTCAGATTTTTGCTGAAATTGTGACCGCGCGGATTAGGGTTTTTCCCAAAAAAGTTGTTCAGTTGTCGAGGGCTAATTCTGTTTCCGATGATAAAAACCCATCTGTTTCCACCGAAAAAGCTTTCAGGGGATCGTTTGCAACAGTTTGGCAGAACTTTTGAGTGAATTGCAGAAGGTCAGATTTTTGCTGAAATTGTGACCGCGCGGCTTAGGGATTTTTCAAAAAAAAGTTGTTCAGAGGTCGAGGGATAATTCTGTTTCCGATGATAAAAACCCATCTGTTTCCACCGAAAAACCTTTCAGGGGATCGTTTGCAACAGTTTGGCAGAATTTTTGAGTGAATTGCAGAAGGTCAGATTTTTGCTGAAATTGTGACCGCGCAGCTTAGAGATTTTTCAAAAAAAAAGTTTTTCTGAGGTCGAAGTCTAATTCTGTTTCCGATGATAAAAACCCTTCTGTTTCCACCCAAAAAATCAATCAGGGGATCGTTTGCAACAGTTTGGCAGCATTTTTGAGTGAATTGCAGAAGGTCAGATTTTTGCTGAATTTGGGACCGTGTGGCTTAGCAATTTTTCAAAGAAAAGTTGTTCAGAGGTCGAGGGCTAATTCTGTTTCCGATGATAAAAACCCATCTGTTTCCACAGAAAAAGCTTTCAGGGGATCGTTTGCAACAGTTTGGCATAATTTTTGAGTGAATTGCAGAAGGTCAGATTTTTGCTGAAATTGTGACCGCGCGGCTTAGGGTTTTTTCAAAAAAAAAAGTTGTTCAGAGGTCGAGGGCTAATTCTGTTTCCGATGATAAAAACCCATCTGTTTCCACCGAAAAAGCTTTCGGGGGATCGTTTGCAACAGTTTGGCATAATTTTTGAGTGAATTGCAGAAGGTCAGATTTTTGCTGAAATCGTGACCGCGCGGCTTAGGGTTTTTTCAAAAAAAAGTTGTTCAGAGGTCGAGGGCTAATTCTGTTTCCGATGATAAAAACCCATCTGTTTCCACCGAAAAAGCTTTCAGGGGATCGTTTGCAACAGTTTGGCAGAATTTTTGAGTGAATTGCAGAAGGTCAGATTTTTGCTGAAATTGTGACCGCGTGGCTTAGGGTTTTTTCAAAAAAAAGTTGTTCAGAGGTCGAGGGCTAATTCTGTTTCCGATGATAAAAACCCATCTGTTTCCACCGAAAAAGCTTTCAGGGGATCGTTTGCAACAGTTTGGCAGAATTTTTGAGTGAATTGCAGAAGGTCAGATTTTTGCTGAAATTGTGACCGCGCGGCTTAGGGATTTTTCTGAAAAAAGTTGTTCAGAGGTCGAGGGCTAATTCTGTTTCCGATGATAAAAACCCATCTGTTTCCACCGAAAAAGCTTTCAGGGGATCGTTTGCAACAGTTTGGCATAATTTTTGAGTGAATTGCAGAAGGTCAGATTTTTGCTGAAATTGTGACCGCGCGGATTAGGGTTTTTCCCAAAAAAGTTGTTCAGTTGTCGAGGGCTAATTCTGTTTCCGATGATAAAAACCCATCTGTTTGCACCGAAAAAGCTTTCAGGGGATCGTTTGCAACAGTTTGGCAGAACTTTTGAGTGAATTGCAGAAGGTCAGATTTTTGCTGAAATTGTGACCCCGCGGCTTAGGGATTTTTCAAAAAAAAGTTGTTCAGAGGTCGAGGGATAATTCTGTTTCCGATGATAAAAACCTATCTGTTTCCACCGAAAAACCTTTCAGGGGATCGTTTGCAACAGTTTGGCAGCCTTTGCGAGTGAATTGCAGAAGGTCAGATTTTTGCTGAAATTGTGACCGTGCGGCTTAGGGTTTTTTCAAAAAAAAGTTGTTCAGAGGTCGAGGGCTAATTCTGTTTCCGATGATAAAAACCCATCTGTTTCCACCGAAAAAGCTTTCAGGGGATCGTTTGCAACAGTTTGGCAGAATTTTTGAGTGAATTGCAGAAGGTCAGATTTTTGCTGAAATTGTGACCGCGCGGCTTAGGGATTTTTCTGAAAAAAGTTGTTTAGACGTCGAGGGCTAATTCTGTTTCCGATGATAAAAACCCATCTGTTTCCACCGAAAAAGCTTTCAGGGGATCGTTTGCAACAGTTTGGCATAATTTTTGAGTGAATTGCAGAAGGTCAGATTTTTGCTGAAATTGTGACCGCGCGGCTTAGGGATTTTTCAAAAAAAAGTTGTTCAGAGGTCGAGGGATAATTCTGTTTCCGATGATAAAAACCTATCTGTTTCCACCGAAAAACCTTTCAGGGGATCGTTTGGAACAGTTTGGCAGCCTTTGCGAGTGAATTTCAAAATGTCAGATTTTTGCTGAAATTGTGACCGCGCGGCTTAGGGTTTTTTCAAAAAAAGTTGTTCAGAGGTCTAGGGCTAATTCTGTTTCCGATGATAAAAACCCATCTGTTTCCACAGAAAAAGCTTTCAGGGGATCGTTTGCAACAGTTTGGCAGCATTTTTGAGTGAATTTCAAAATGTCAGATTTTTGCTGAAATTGTGACCACGCGGCTTAGGGTTTTTTCAAAAAAAGTTGTTCAGAGGTCGAGGGCTAATTGTGATTCCGATGATAAAGACCTATCTGTTTCCACCGAACAGAGCTTTCAGGGGATCGTTTGCAACAGTTTGGCAGCATTTTTGAGTGAATTGCAGAAGGTCAGATTTTTGCTGAAATTGTGACCGCGCGGCTTAGGGATTTTTCAAAAAAATGTTGTTCAGAGGTCGAGGGATAATTCTGTTTCCGATGATAAAAACCTATCTGTTTCCACCGAAAAACCTTTCAGGGGATCGTTTGCAACAGTTTGGCAGCCTTTGCGAGTGAATTTCAAAATGTCAGATTTTTGCTGAAATTGTGACCGCGCGGCTTAGGGTTTTTTCAAAAAAAGTTGTTCAGAGGTCTAGGGCTAATTCTGATTCCGATGATAAAAACCTATCTGTTTCCACCGAAAAAACTTTCAGGGGATCGTTTGCAACAGTTTGGAAGCATTTTTGAGTGAATTGCAGAAGGTCAGATTTTTGCTGAAATTGTGACCCCGCGGTTTGGGATTTTTCTGAAAAAAGTTGTTCAGAATTCGAGGGCTAATTCTGTTTCCGATGATAAAAACCCATCTGTTTCCACAGAAAAAGCTTTCAGGGGATCGTTTGCAACAGTTTGGCAGCATTTTTGAGTGAATTTCAAAATGTCAGATTTTTGCTGAAATTGTGACCGCGCGGCTTAGGGATTTTTCAAAAAAAGGTTGTTCAGAGGTCGAGGGCTAATTCTGTTTCCGATGATAAAAACCCATCTGTTTCCACCGAAAAAGCTTTCAGGGGATCGTTTGCAACAGTTTGGCAGAATTTTTGAGTGAATTGCAGAAGGTCAGATTTTTGCTGAAATTGTGACCGCGCGGCTTAGGGATTTTTCTGAAAAAAGTTGTTTAGACGTCGAGGGCTAATTCTGTTTCCGATGATAAAAACCCATCTGTTTCCACCGAAAAAGCTTTCAGGGGATCGTTTGCAACAGTTTGGCATAATTTTTGAGTGAATTGCAGAAGGTCAGATTTTTGCTGAAATTGTGACCGCGCGGCTTAGGGATTTTTCAAAAAAAAGTTGTTCAGAGGTCGAGGGATAATTCTGTTTCCGATGATAAAAACCTATCTGTTTCCACCGAAAAACCTTTCAGGGGATCGTTTGCAACAGTTTGGCAGCCTTTGCGAGTGAATTTCAAAATGTCAGATTTTTGCTGAAATTGTGACCGCGCGGCTTAGGGTTTTTTCAAAAAAAGTTGTTCAGAGGTCTAGGGCTAATTCTGATTCCGATGATAAAAACCTATCTGTTTCCACCGAAAAAACTTTCAGGGGATCGTTTGCAACAGTGTGGAAGCATTTTTTAGTGAATTGCAGAAGGTCAGATTTTTGCTGAAATTGTGACCCCGCGGTTTGGGATTTTTCTGAAAAAAGTTGTTCAGAATTCGAGGGCTAATTCTGTTTCCGATGATAAATACCCATCTGTTTCCACAGAAAAAGCTTTCAGGGGATCGTTTGCAACAGTTTGGCATAATTTTTGAGTGGATTGCAGAAGGTCAGATTTTTGCTGAAATTGTGACCGCGCGGATTAGGGTTTTTCCCAAAAAAGTTGTTCAGTTGTCGAGGGCTAATTCTGTTTCCGATGATAAAAACCCATCTGTTTCCACCGAAAAAGCTTTCAGGGGATCGTTTGCAACAGTTTGGCAGAACTTTTGAGTGAATTGCAGAAGGTCAGATTTTTGCTGAAATTGTGACCGCGCGGCTTAGGGATTTTTCAAAAAAAAGTTGTTCAGAGGTCGAGGGATAATTCTGTTTCCGATGATAAAAACCTATCTGTTTCCACCGAAAAACCTTTCAGGGGATCGTTTGCAACAGTTTGGCAGCATTTTTGAGTGAATTTCAAAATGTCAGAATTTTGCTGAAATTGTGACCGCGCGGCTTAGGGTTTTTTAAAAAAAGTTGTTCAGAGGTCGAGGGCTAATTGTGATTCCGATGATAAAAACCTATCTGTTTCCACCGAACAGAGCTTTCAGGGGATCGTTTGCAACAGTATGGCAGCATTTTTGAGTGAATTGCAGAAGGTCAGATTTTTGCTGAAATTGTGACAGCGCGGCTTAGGGTTTTTTCAAAAAAAGTTGTTCAGAGGCCGAGGGCTAATTCTGTTTCCGATGATAAAAATCCATTTGTTTCCACCGAAAAAGCTTTCAGGGGATCCTTTGCAACAGTTTGGCAGCGTTTCTGAGTGAATTGCAGAAGGTCAGATTTTTGCTGAAATTGTGACCGCGCGGCTTAGGGATTTTTCAAAAAAATGTTGTTCAGAGGTCGAGGGGTAATTCTGTTTCCGATGATAAAAACCTATCTGTTTCCACCGAAAAACCTTTCAGGGGATCGTTTGCAACAGTTTGGCAGCCTTTGCGAGTGAATTTCAAAATGTCAGATTTTTGCTGAAATTGTGACCGCGCGGCTTATGGTTTTTTCAAAAAAAGTTGTTCAGAGGTCTAGGGCTAATTCTGATTCCGATGATAAAAATCCATTTGTTTCCACCGAAAAAACTTTCAGGGGATCGTTTGCAACAGTTTGGCAGAATTTTTGAGTGAATTGCAGAAGGTCAGATTTTTGCTGAAATTGTGACCGCGCGGCTTAGGTTTTTTCGAAAAAAAGTTGTTCAGTTGTCGAGGGCTAATTCTGTTTCCGATGATAAAAACCCATCTGTTTCCACCGAAAAACCTTTCAGGGGATCGTTTGCAACAGTTTGGCAGAATTTTTGAGTGAATTGCAGAAGGTCAGATTTTTTCTGAAATTGTGACCGCGCGGCTTAGGGATTTTTCAAAAAAAGTTCTTCAGAGGTCGAGGGCTAATTCTGTTTCCGATGATAAAAACCCATCTGTTTCCACAGAAAAAGCTTTCAGGGGATCGTTTGCAACAGTTTGGCAGCATTTTTGAGTGAATTTCAAAATGTCAGATTTTTGCTGAAATTGTGACCGCGCGGCTTAGGGATTTTTCAAAAAAAAGTTGTTCAGAGGTCGAGGGCAATTCTGTTTCCGATGATAAAAACCCATCTGTTTTCACAGAAAAAGCTTTCAGGGGATCGTTTGCAACAGTTTGGCAGCATTTTTGAGTGAATTGCAGAAGGTCAGATTTTTGCTGAAATTGTGGTTTTTTCAAAAAAAGTTGTTCAGACTTCGAGGGCTAATTCTGTTTCCGATGATAAAAACCCATCTGTTTCCACTGAAAAACCTTTCAGGGGATGGTTTGCAACAGTTTGGCAGCCTTTGCGAGTGAATTTCAAAATGTAAGATTTTTGCTGAAATTGTGACCGCGCGGCTTAGGGTTTTTTCAAAAAAAGTTGTTCTGAGGAATAGGGCTAATTTTGATTCCGATGATAAAAACCTATCTGTTTCCACCGAACAGAGCTTTCAGGGAATCGTTTGCAACAGTTTGGCAGCATTTTTGAGTGAATTGCAGAAGGTCAGATTTTTGCTGAAATTGTGACAGCGCGGCTTAGGGTTTTTTCAAAAAAAGTTGTTCAGAGGCCGAGGGCTAATTCTGTTTCCGATGATAAAAATCCATTTGTTTCCACCGAAAAACCTTTCAGGGGATCGTTTTCAACAGTTTGGCAACATTTTTGAGTGAATTGCAGAAGGTCAGATTTTTGCTGAAATTGTGACTGCGAGGCTTAGGGTTTTTTCAAAAATGTTGTTCAGAGGTCGAGGGCTAATTCTGTTTCCGATGATAAAAATATATTTGTTTCCACAGAAAAAGCTTTCAGGGGTACGTTTGCAACAGTTTGGCAGCATTTTTGAGTGAATTTCAAAATGTCAGATTTTTACTGAAATTGTGACCGCGCGGCTAAGGGATTTTTCTGAAAAAGGTTGTTCAGACGTCGAGGGCTAATTGTGTTTCGGATGATAAAAACCCATCTGTTTCCACAGAAAAAGTTTTCAGGGGATCATTTTTAACACTTTGGCAGCATTTTTGAGTGAATTGCAGAAGGTCAGATTTTTTCTGAAATTGTGACCGCGCGGCTTAGGGATTTTTCAAAAAAAAGTTGTTCAGATGTCGAGGGCTAATTCTGTTTCCGATGATAAAAACCCATCTGTTTCCACCGAAAAAAACTTTCAGGGGATCGTTTGCAACAGTTTGGCAGAATTTTTGAGTGAATTGCAGAAGGTCAGATTTTTGCTGAAATTGTGACCGCGCGGCTTAGGTTTTTTCGAAAAAAAGTTGTTCAGTTGTCGAGGGCTAATTCTGTTTCCGATGATAAAAACCCATCTGTTTCCACCGAAAAACCTTTCAGGGGATCGTTTGCAACAGTTTGGCAGAATTTTTGAGTGAATTGCAGAAGGTCAGATTTTTTCTGAAATTGTGACCGCGCGGCTTAGGGATTTTTCAAAAAAAAGTTCTTCAGAGGTCGAGGGCTAATTCTGTTTCCGATGATAAAAACCCATCTGTTTCCACAGAAAAAGCTTTCAGGGGATCGTTTGCAACAGTTTGGCAGCATTTTTGAGTGAATTGCAGAAGGTCAGATTTTTGCTGAAATTGTGACCGCGCGGCTTAGGTATTTTTCAAAAAAAGTTTTTCAGACTTCGAGGGCTAATTCTGTTTCCGATGATAAAAACCCATCTGTTTATACTGAAAAACCTTTCAGGGGATCGTTTGCAACAGTTTGGCAGCCTTTGCGAGTGATTTTCAAAATGTCAGATTTTTGCTGAAATTGTGACCCCGCGGCTTAGGGTTTTTTCAAAAAAAGTTGTTCAGAGGTCGAGGGCTAATTGTGATTCCGATGATAAAAACCTATCTGTTTCCACCGAACAGAGCTTTCAGGGGATCGTTTGCAACAGTTTGGCAGCATTTTCGAGTGAATTGCAGAAGGTCAGATTTTTGCTGAAATTGTGACCGCGCGGCTTAGGGTTTTTTCAAAAAAAGTTGTTCAGTGGTCGAGGGCTAATTCTGTTTCCGATGATAAAAACCCATCTGTTTCCACCATAATAGCTTTCAGGGGATTGTTTGCAACAGTTTGGCAGCATATTTGAGTGAATTGCAGAAGGTCAGATTTTTGCTGAAATTGTGACCGCGCGGCTTAGGTATTTTTCTGAAAAAAGTTGTTCAGACATCGAGGGCTAATTGTGTTTCCGATGATAAATAGCCATCTGTTTCCACAGAAAAAAATTTCAGGGGATCGTTTGCAACAGTTTGGCAGCATTTTTGAGTGAATTTCAAAATGTCAGATTTTTGCTGACATTGTGACCGCGCGGCTTAGGGATTTTTCTGAAAAAAGTTGTTCAGACGTCGAGGGCTAATTGAGTTTCCGATGATAAATACCCATCTGTTTCCACAGAAAAAAACTTTCAGGGGATCATTTGCAACAGTTTGGCAGCATTTTTGAGTGAATTTCAAAATGTCAGATTTTTGCTGAAATTGTGACCGCGCGGCTTAGGGATTTTTCAAAAAAAAGTTGTTCAGACTTCGAGGGCTAATTCTGTTTCCGATGATAAAAACCAATCTGTTTCTACCGAAAAAGCTTTCAGTGGATCATTTGCAACAGTTTGGCAGCATTTTTGAGTGAATTGCAGAATGTCAGATTTTTGCTGAAATTGTGACCGCGCGGCTTAGGGTTTTTTCAAAAAAAGTTGTTCAGAGGTCGAGGGCTAATTCTGTTTCCAATGATAAAAACCCATCTGTTTCCACCGAAAAAGCTTTCAGGGGATCGTTTGCAACAGTTTGGCAGCATTTTTGAGTGAATTGCAGAAGGTCAGATTTTTGCTGAAATTGTGACCGTGCGGCTTAGGGTTTTTTCAAAAAAAAAGTTGTTCAGAGGTCGAGGGCTAATTCTGTTTCCGATGATAAAAACCCATCTGTTTCCACAGAAAAAACTTTCAGGGGATCGTTTGCAACAGTTTGGCAGCATTTTTGAGTGAAATTCAAAATGTCAGATTTTTGCTGAAATTGTGACCGCGCGGATTAGGGATTTTTCTGAAAAAAGTTGTTCAGAGGTCGAGGGCTGATTCTGTTTCCGATGATAAAAACCTATCTGTTTCCACCGAAAAACCTTTCAGGGGATCGTTTGCAACAGTTTGGCAGCATTTTTGAGTGAATTTCAAAATGTCAGATTTTTGCTGAAATTGTGACCGCGTGGCTTAGGGATTTTTCTGAAAAAAGTTGTTCAGACGTCGAGGGCTAATTGTGTTTCCGATGATAAATACCCATCTGTTTCCACAGAAAAAAACTTTCAGGGGATCATTTGCAACAGTTTGGCAGCATTTTTGAGTGAATTTCAAAATGTCAGATTTTTGCTGAAATTGTGACCGCGCGGCTTAGGGATTTTTCAAAAAAAAGTTGTTCAGACTTCGAGGGCTAATTCTGTTTCCGATGATAAAAACCAATCTGTTTCTACCGAAAAAGCTTTCAGTGGATCATTTGCAACAGTTTGGCAGCATTTTTGAGTGAATTGCAGAATGTCAGATTTTTGCTGAAATTGTGACCGCGCGGCTTAGGGTTTTTTCAAAAAAAGTTATTCAGAGGTCGAGGGCTAATTCTGTTTCCGATGATAAAAACCCATCTGTTTCCACCGAAAAAGCTTTCAGGGGATCGTTTGCAACAGTTTGGCAGCATATTTGAGTGAACTGCAGAAGGTCAGATTTTTGCTGAAATTGTGACCGTGCGGCTTAGGGATTTTTCAAAAAAAAAGTTCTTCTGAGCTCGAAGTCTAATTCTGTTTACGATGATAAAAACCCATCTGTTTCCACCAAAAAATGAATCCGGGGAACGTTTCCAACAGTTTGGCACCATTTTTAGGTGAATTGCAGAACGTAGATTTTTGCTGAAATTGTGACTACGCGTCTTAGGGATTTTTCAAAAAAAAGTTTTTCAGAGGTCGAGGGCTGATTCTGTTTCCGATGATAAAAACCTATCTGTTTCCACCGAAAAACCTTTCAGGCGATCCTTTGCAACAGTTTGGCAGCATATTTGAGTGAATTGGAGAAGGTCAGATTTTTGCTGAAATTGTGACCGCGCGGCTTAGGTATTTTTCAAAAAAAAGTTCTTCAGAGGTCGAGGGCTAATTCTGTTTCCGATGATAAAAACCCATCTGTTTCCACAGAAAAAGCTTTCAGGGGATCGTTTGCAACAGTTTGGCAGCATTTTTGAGTGAATTGCAGAAGGTCAGATTTTTGCTGAAATTGTGACCGCGCGGCTTAGGTATTTTTCAAAAAAAGTTTTTCAGACTTCGAGGGCTAATTCTGTTTCCGATGATAAAAACCCATCTGTTTATACTGAAAAACCTTTCAGGGGATCGTTTGCAACAGTTTGGCAGCCTTTGCGAGTGATTTTCAAAATGTCAGATTTTTGCTGAAATTGTGACCCCGCGGCTTAGGGTTTTTTCAAAAAAAGTTGTTCAGAGGTCGAGGGCTAATTGTGATTCCGATGATAAAAACCTATCTGTTTCCACCGAACAGAGCTTTCAGGGGATCGTTTGCAACAGTTTGGCAGCATTTTCGAGTGAATTGCAGAAGGTCAGATTTTTGCTGAAATTGTGACCGCGCGGCTTAGGGTTTTTTCAAAAAAAGTTGTTCAGTGGTCGAGGGCTAATTCTGTTTCCGATGATAAAAACCCATCTGTTTCCACCATAATAGCTTTCAGGGGATTGTTTGCAACAGTTTGGCAGCATATTTGAGTGAATTGCAGAAGGTCAGATTTTTGCTGAAATTGTGACCGCGCGGCTTAGGTATTTTTCTGAAAAAAGTTGTTCAGACATCGAGGGCTAATTGTGTTTCCGATGATAAATAGCCATCTGTTTCCACAGAAAAAAATTTCAGGGGATCGTTTGCAACAGTTTGGCAGCATTTTTGAGTGAATTTCAAAATGTCAGATTTTTGCTGACATTGTGACCGCGCGGCTTAGGGATTTTTCTGAAAAAAGTTGTTCAGACGTCGAGGGCTAATTGAGTTTCCGATGATAAATACCCATCTGTTTCCACAGAAAAAAACTTTCAGGGGATCATTTGCAACAGTTTGGCAGCATTTTTGAGTGAATTTCAAAATGTCAGATTTTTGCTGAAATTGTGACCGCGCGGCTTAGGGATTTTTCAAAAAAAAGTTGTTCAGACTTCGAGGGCTAATTCTGTTTCCGATGATAAAAACCAATCTGTTTCTACCGAAAAAGCTTTCAGTGGATCATTTGCAACAGTTTGGCAGCATTTTTGAGTGAATTGCAGAATGTCAGATTTTTGCTGAAATTGTGACCGCGCGGCTTAGGGTTTTTTCAAAAAAAGTTGTTCAGAGGTCGAGGGCTAATTCTGTTTCCAATGATAAAAACCCATCTGTTTCCACCGAAAAAGCTTTCAGGGGATCGTTTGCAACAGTTTGGCAGCATTTTTGAGTGAATTGCAGAAGGTCAGATTTTTGCTGAAATTGTGACCGTGCGGCTTAGGGTTTTTTCAAAAAAAAAGTTGTTCAGAGGTCGAGGGCTAATTCTGTTTCCGATGATAAAAACCCATCTGTTTCCACAGAAAAAACTTTCAGGGGATCGTTTGCAACAGTTTGGCAGCATTTTTGAGTGAAATTCAAAATGTCAGATTTTTGCTGAAATTGTGACCGCGCGGATTAGGGATTTTTCTGAAAAAAGTTGTTCAGAGGTCGAGGGCTGATTCTGTTTCCGATGATAAAAACCTATCTGTTTCCACCGAAAAACCTTTCAGGGGATCGTTTGCAACAGTTTGGCAGCATTTTTGAGTGAATTTCAAAATGTCAGATTTTTGCTGAAATTGTGACCGCGTGGCTTAGGGATTTTTCTGAAAAAAGTTGTTCAGACGTCGAGGGCTAATTGTGTTTCCGATGATAAATACCCATCTGTTTCCACAGAAAAAAACTTTCAGGGGATCATTTGCAACAGTTTGGCAGCATTTTTGAGTGAATTTCAAAATGTCAGATTTTTGCTGAAATTGTGACCGCGCGGCTTAGGGATTTTTCAAAAAAAAGTTGTTCAGACTTCGAGGGCTAATTCTGTTTCCGATGATAAAAACCAATCTGTTTCTACCGAAAAAGCTTTCAGTGGATCATTTGCAACAGTTTGGCAGCATTTTTGAGTGAATTGCAGAATGTCAGATTTTTGCTGAAATTGTGACCGCGCGGCTTAGGGTTTTTTCAAAAAAAGTTATTCAGAGGTCGAGGGCTAATTCTGTTTCCGATGATAAAAACCCATCTGTTTCCACCGAAAAAGCTTTCAGGGGATCGTTTGCAACAGTTTGGCAGCATATTTGAGTGAACTGCAGAAGGTCAGATTTTTGCTGAAATTGTGACCGTGCGGCTTAGGGATTTTTCAAAAAAAAAGTTCTTCTGAGCTCGAAGTCTAATTCTGTTTACGATGATAAAAACCCATCTGTTTCCACCAAAAAATGAATCCGGGGAACGTTTCCAACAGTTTGGCACCATTTTTAGGTGAATTGCAGAACGTAGATTTTTGCTGAAATTGTGACTACGCGTCTTAGGGATTTTTCAAAAAAAAGTTTTTCAGAGGTCGAGGGCTGATTCTGTTTCCGATGATAAAAACCTATCTGTTTCCACCGAAAAACCTTTCAGGCGATCCTTTGCAACAGTTTGGCAGCATATTTGAGTGAATTGGAGAAGGTCAGATTTTTGCTGAAATTGTGACCGCGCGGCTTAGGTATTTTTCTGAAAAAAGTTGTTCAGACATCGAGGGCTAATTGTGTTTCCGATGATAAATACCCATCTGTTTCCACAGAAAAAGCTTTCAGGGGATCGTTTGCAACAGTTTGGCAACATTTTTGAGTGAATTGCAGAAGGTCAGATTTTTGCTGAAATTGTGACCGCGCGGCTTAGGGATTTTTCTGAAAAAAGTTGTTCAGACATCGAGGGCTAATTGTGTTTCCGATGATAAATACCCATCTGTTTCCACAGAAAAAACTTTCAGGGGATCATTTGCAACAGTTTGGCAGCATTTTTGAGTGAATTTCAAAATGTCAGATTTTTGCTGAAATTGTGACCGCGCGGCTTAGGGATTTTTCAAAAAAAGTTGTTCAGAGGTCGAGGGCTAATTCTGTTTCCGATGATAAAAACCCATCTGTTTCCACAGAAAAAACTTTCAGGGGATCGTTTGCAACAGTTTCGCAGCATTTTTGAGTGAATTTCATAATGTCAGATTTTTGCTGAAATTGTGACCGCGCGTATTAGGGATTTTTCTGAAAAAAGTTGTTCAGACTTCGATGGCTAATTCTGTTTCCGATGATAAAAACCCATCTGTTTCCACCGAAAAAGCTTTCAGGGGATCGTTTGCAACAGTTTGGCAGCATATTTGAGTGAATTGCAGAAGGTCAGATTTTTGCTGAAATTGTGACCGCGCGGCTTAGGTATTTTTCTGAAAAAAGTTGTTCAGACATCGAGGGCTAATTGTATTTCCGATGATAAATACCCATCTGTTTCCACAGAAAAAAATTTCAGGGGATCGTTTGCAACAGTTTGGCAGCATTTTTGAGTGAATTTCAAAATGTCAGATTTTTGCTGAAATTGTGACCGCGCGGCTTAGGGATTTTTCTGAAAAAAGTTGTTCAGACGTCGAGGGCTAATTCTGTTCCCGATGAGAAAAACCCATCTGTTTCTACCGAAAAACCTTTCAGGTGATCGTTTGCAACAGTTTGGCAGCATTTTTGAGTGAATTGCAGAAGGTTAGATTTTTGCTGAAATTGTGACCGCGCGGCTTAGGGTTTTTTCAAAAAAAGTTGTTCAGTGGTCGAGGGCTAATTCTGTTTCCGATGATAAAAACCCATCTGTTTCTACCGAAAAAGCTTTCAGTGGATCGTTTGCAACAGTTTGGCAGCATATTTGAGTGAATTGCAGAAGGTCAGATTTTTGCTGAAATTGTGACCGTGCGGCTTAGCAATTTTTCAAAGAAATGTTGTTCAGAGGTCAAGGGCTAATTCTGTTTCCGATGATAAAAACCCATCTGTTTCCACCGAAAAAAACTTTCAGGGGATCGTTTGCAACAGTTTGGCAAAATTTTTGAGTGAATTGCAGAAGGTCAGATTTTTGCTGAAATTGTGACCGCGCAGCTTAGGGTTTTTTTAAAAAAAAGTTGTTCAGAGGTCGAGGGCTAATTCTGTTTCCGATGATAAAAACCCATCTGTTTCCACAGAAAAAGCTTTCAGGGGATCGTTTGCAACAGTTTGGCAGCATTTTTGAGTGAATTTCAAAATGTCAGATTTTTGCTGAAATTGTGACCGCGCGGCTTAGGGATTTTTCAAAAAAAAGTTGTTCAGGGGTCGAGGGCTAATTCTGTTTCCGATGATAAAAACCCATCTGTTTCCACAGAAAAAGCTTTCAGGGGATCGTTTGCAACAGTTTGGCAGCATTTTTGAGTGAATTGCAGAAGGTTAGATTTTTGCTGAAATTGTGACCGCGCGGCTTAGGGTTTTTTCAAAAAAAGTTGTTCAGTGGTCGAGGGCTAATTCTGTTTCCGATGATAAAAACCCATCTGTTTCCACCGTAATAGCTTTCAGGGGATTGTTTGCAACAGTTTGGCAACATTTTTGAGTGAATTGCAGAAGGTCAGTTTTTTCCTGAAATTGTGACCGCGCGGCTTAGGGTTTTTTCAAAAAAAAAGTTGTTCAGAGGTCGAGGGCTAATTCTGTTTCCGATGATAAATACCCATCTGTTTACACAGAAAAAACTTTCAGGGGATCGTTTGCAACAGTTTGGCAGCATTTTTGAGTGAATTTCAAAATGTCAGATTTTTGCTGAAATTGTGACCGCGCGGCTTAGGGATTTTTCTGAAAAAAGTTGTTCAGACTTCGAGGGCTAATTCTGTTTCTGATGATAAAAACCCATCTGTTTCTACCGAAAAAGCTTTCAGTGGATCATTTGCAACAGTTTGGCAGCATTTTTGAGTGAATTGCAGAAGGTTAGATTTTTGCTGAAATTTTGACCGCGCGGCTTAGGGTTTTTTTAAAAAAAAGTTGTTCAGAGGTCGAGGGCTAATTGTGTTTCCAATGATAAATACCCATCTGTTTCCACAGAAAAAACTTTCAGGGGATCATTTGCAACAGTTTGGCAGCATTTTTGAGTGAATTTCAAAATGTCAGATTTTTGCTGAAATTTTGACCGCGCGGCTTAGGGATTTTTCAAAAAAAAAGTTTTTCAGACTTCGAGAGCTAATTCTGTTTCCGATGATAAAAACCCATCTGTTTCTACCGAAAAAGCTTTCAGTGGATCGTTTGCAACAGTTTGGCAGCATTTTTGAGTGAATTGCAGAATGTCAGATTTTTGCTGAAATTGTGACCGCGCGGCTTAGGGTTTTTTCAAAAAAAGTAGTTCAGAGGTCAAGGGCTAATTCTGTTTCCGATGATAAAAACCCATCTGTTTCCACAGAAAAAGCTTTCAGGGGATCGTTTGCAACAGTTTGGCAGCATTTTTGAGTGAATTTCAAAATGTCAGATTTTTGCTGAAATTGTGACCGCGCGGCTTAGGGATTTTTCTGAAAAAAGTTGTTCAGACATCGAGGGCTAATTCTGTTTCCGATGATAAAAACCCATCTGTTTCTACCGAAAAAGCTTTCAGTGGATCGTTTGCAACAGTTTGGCAGCATATTTGAGTGAATTGCAGAAGGTCAGATTTTTGCTGAAATTGTGACCGTGCGGCTTAGCAATTTTTCAAAGAAATGTTGTTCAGAGGTCAAGGGCTAATTCTGTTTCCGATGATAAAAACCCATCTGTTTCCACCGAAAAAAACTTTCAGGGGATCGTTTGCAACAGTTTGGCAAAATTTTTGAGTGAATTGCAGAAGGTCAGATTTTTGCTGAAATTGTGACCGCGCAGCTTAGGGTTTTTTTTAAAAAAAGTTGTTCAGAGGTCGAGGGCTAATTCTGTTTCCGATGATAAAAACCCATCTGTTCCCACAGAAAAAGCTTTCAGGGGATCGTTTGCAACAGTTTGGCAGCATTTTTGAGTGAATTGCAGAAGGTTAGATTTTTGCTGAAATTGTGACCGCGCGGCTTAGGGTTTTTTCAAAAAAAGTTGTTCAGTGGTCGAGGGCTAATTCTGTTTCCGATGATAAAAACCCATCTGTTTCCACCGTAATAGCTTTCAGGGGATTGTTTGCAACAGTTTGGCAACATTTTTGAGTGAATTGCAGAAGGTCAGTTTTTTCCTGAAATTGTGACCGCGCGGCTTAGGGTTTTTTCAAAAAAAAAGTTGTTCAGAGGTCGAGGGCTAATTCTGTTTCCGATGATAAAAACCCATCTGTTTCCACAGAAAAAACTTTCAGGGGATCGTTTGCAACAGTTTCGCAGCATTTTTGAGTGAATTTCAAAATGTCAGATTTTTGCTGAAATTGTGACCGCGCGGATTAGGGATTTTTCTGAAAAAAGTTGTTCAGACTTCGATGGCTAATTCTGTTTCCGATGATAAAAACCCATCTGTTTCCACCGAAAAACCTTTCAGGGGATCGTTTGCAACAGTTTGGCAGCATTTTCGAGTGAATTGCAGAAGGTCAGATTTTTGCTGAAATTGTGACCGCGCGGCTTAGGGTTTTTTCAAAAAAAAAGTTGTTCAGAGGTCGAGGGCTAATTCTGTTTCCGATGATAAATACCCATCTGTTTACACAGAAAAAACTTTCAGGGGATCGTTTGCAACAGTTTGGCAGCATTTTTGAGTGAATTTCAAAATGTCAGATTTTTGCTGAAATTGTGACCGCGCGGCTTAGGGATTTTTCTGAAAAAAGTTGTTCAGACTTCGAGGGCTAATTCTGTTTACGCTGATAAAAACCCATCTGTTTCCACCAAAAAATCAATCCGGGGAACGTTTCCAACAGTTTGGCACCATTTTTAGGTGAATTGCAGAACGTAGATTTTTGCTGAAATTGTGACTACGCGGCTTAGGGATTTTTCAAAAAAAAGTTGTTCAGAGGTCGAGGGCTGATTCTGTTTCCGATGATAAAAACCTATCTGTTTCCACCGAAAAACCTTACAGGCGATACTTTGCAACAGTTTGGCAGCATATTTGAGTGAATTGGAGAAGGTCAGATTTTTGCTGAAATTGTGACCGCGCGGCTTAGGTATTTTTCTGAAAAAAGTTGTTCAGACATCGAAGGCTAATTGTGTTTCCGATGATAAATACCCATCTGTTTCCACAGAAAAAGCTTTCAGGGGATCGTTTGCAACAGTTTGGCAGCATTTTTGAGTGAATTGCAGAAGGTTAGATTTTTGCTGAAATTTTGACCGCGCGGCTTAGGGTTTTTTTAAAAAAAAGTTGTTCAGAGGTCGAGGGCTAATTGTGTTTCCGATGATAAATACCCATCTGTTTCCACAGAAAAAACTTTCAGGGGATCATTTGCAACAGTTTGGCAGCATTTTTGAGTGAATTTCAAAATGTTAGATTTTTGCTGAAATTGTGACCGCGCGGCTTAGGGATTTTTCTGAAAAAGGTTGTTCAGACATCGAGGGCTAATTCTGTTTCCGATGATAAATACCCATCTGTTTCCACAGAAAAAGCTTTCAGGGGATCGTTTGCTACAGTTTGGCAGCATTTTTGAGTGAATTGCAGAAGGTTAGATTTTTGCTGAAATTGTGACCGCGCGGCTTAGGGATTTTTCAAAAAAAGTTGTTCAGTGGTCGAGGGCTAATTCTGTTTCCGATGATAAAAACCCATCTGTTTCCACCGAAAAAGCTTTCAGGGGATTGTTTGCAACAGTTTGGCAACATTTTTGAGTGAATTGCAGAAGGTCAGATTTTTGCTGAAATTGTGACGGCGCGGCTTAGGGATTTTTCTGAAAAAGTTGTTCAGACGTCGAGGGCTAATTCTGTTTCCGATGATAAAAACCCATCTGTTTCCACCGAAAAACCTTTCAGGGGATCGTTTACAACAGTTTGGCCGCATTTTTGAGTGAATTTCAAAATGTCAGATTTTTGCTGAAATTGTGACCGCACGGCTTAGGGATTTTTCAAAAAAAAGTTGTTCAGAGGTCGAGGGCTAATTCTGTTTCCGATGATAAAAACCCATCTGTTTCCACAGAAAAAGCTTTCAGGGGATCGTTTGCAACAGTTTGGCAGCATTTTTGAGTGAATTTCAAAATGTCAGATTTTTGCTGAAATTGTGACCGCGCGGCTTAGGGTTTTTTCAAAAAAAAGTTGTTCAGAGGTTGAGGGCTAATTCTGTTTCCGATGATAAAAACCCATCTGTTTCCATCGAAAAACCTTTCAGGGGATGGTTTGCAACAGTTTGGCAGAATTTCGAGTGAATTGCAGAAGGTCAGATTTTTGCTGAAATTGTGACCGCGCGGCTTAGGGTTTTTTCAAAAAAAGTTGTTCTGAGCTCGAAGTCTAATTCTGTTTCCGATGATAAAAACCCATCCGTTTCCACCAAAAAATCAATCCGGGGAACGTTTGCAACAGTTTGGCACCATTTTTAGGTGAATTGCAGAACGTAGATTTTTGCTGAAATTGTGACCACGCAGCTTAGGGATTTTTCAAAAAAAAGTTGTTCAGAGGTCGAGGGCTAATTCTGTTTCCGATGATAAAAACCTATCTGTTTCCACCGAAAAACCTTTCAGGCGATACTTTGCAACAGTTTGGCAGCATATTTGAGTGAATTGCAGAAGGTCAGATTTTTGCTGAAATTGTGACCGTGCGGCTTAGCAATTTTTCAAAGAAAAGCTGTTCAGAGGTCGAGGGCTAATTCTGTTTCCGATGATAAAAACCCATCTGTTTCCACAGAAAAAAATTTCAGGGGATCGTTTGCAACAGTTTGGCAGCATTTTTGAGTGAATTGCAGAATGTCAGATTTTTGCTGAAATTGTGACCGCGCTCCTTAGGGTTTTTTCAAAAAAAGGTGTTCAGAGGTCGAGGGCTAATTCTGTTTCCGATGATAAAAACCCATCTGTTTCCACAGAAAAAGATTTCAGGGGATCGTTTGCAACAGTTTGGCAGCATTTTTGAGTGAATTTCAAAATGTCAGATTTTTGCTGAAATTGTGACCGCGCGGCTTAGGGATTTTTCTGAAAAAAGTTGTTCAGACATCGAGGGCTAATTGTATTTCCGATGATAAATACCCATCTGTTTCCACAGAAAAAGCTTTCAGGGGATCGTTTGCAACAGTATGGCAGAATTTTTCAGTGAATTGCAGAAGGTTAGATTTTTGCTGAAATTGTGACCGCGCGGCTTAGGGTTTTTTCAAAAAATGTTGTTCAGTGGTCGAGGGCTAATTCTGTTTCCGATGATAAAAACCCATCTGTTTCCACCGAAAAAGCTTTCAGGGGATTGTTTGCAACAGTTTGGCAACATTTTTGAGTGAATTGCACAAGGTCAGATTTTTGCTGAAATTGTGACCGCGCGGCTTAGGGATTTTTCAAAAAAAAGTTGTTCAGGGGTCGAGGGCTAATTCTGTTTCCGATGATAAAAACCCATCTGTTTCCACAGAAAAAAATTTCAGGGGATCGTTTGCAACAGTTTGGCAGCATTTTTGAGTGAATTTCAAAATGTCAGATTTTTGCTGAAATTGTGACCGCGCGGCTTAGGGATTTTTCTGAAAAAAGTTGTTCAGACGTCGAGGGCTAATTGTGTTTCCGATGATAAATACCCATCTGTTTCCACAGAAAAAGCTTTCAGGGGATCGTTTGCAACAGTTTGGCATCATTTTTGAGTGAATTGCAGAAGGTCAGATTTTTCCTGAAATTGTGACCGCGCGGCTTAGGGTTTTTTTTAAAAAAAAGTTGTGCAGAGTTCGAGGGCTAATTCTGTTTCCGATGATAAGAACCCATCTGTTTCCAGCGAAAAAGCTTTCAGTGGATCGTTTGCAACAGTTTGGCAGCTTTTTCGAGTGAATTTCAAAATGTCAGATTATTGCTGAAATTGTGACCGCGCGGCTTAGGGATTTTTCTGAAAAAAGTTGTTCAGAGGTCGAGGGCTAATTCTGTTTCCGATGATAAAAACCCATCTGTTTCCACCGAAAAAGCTTTCAGGGGATCGTTTGCAACAGTTTGGCAGCATTTTTGAGTGAATTGCAGAAGGTCAGATTTTTGCTGAAATTGTGACCGCGCGGCTTATGGATTTTTCTTGAAAAAGTTGTTCAGAGGTCGAGGGCTAATTCTGTTTCCGATGATAAGAACCCATCTGTTTCCACAGAAAAAAATTTCAGGGGATCGTTTGCAACAGTTTGGCAGCATTTTTGAGTGAATTGCAGAATGTCAGATTTTTGCTGAAATTGTGACCGCGCTCCTTAGGGTTTTTTCAAAAAAAGTTGTTCAGAGGTCGAGGGCTAATTCTGTTTCCGATGATAAAAACCCATCTGTTTCCACAGAAAAAGCTTTCAGGGGATCGTTTGCAACAGTTTGGCAGCATTTTTGAGTGAATTTCAAAATGTCAGATTTTTGCTGAAATTGTGACCGCGCGGCTTAGGGATTTTTCTGAAAAAAGTTGTTCAGACATCGAGGGCTAATTGTATTTGCGATGATAAATACCCATCTGTTTCCACAGAAAAAGCTTTCAGGGGATCGTTTGCAACAGTATGGCAGCATTTTTGAGTGAATTGCAGAAGGTTAGATTTTTGCTGAAATTGTGACCGCGCGGCTTAGGGTTTTTTCAAAAAAAGTTGTTCAGTGGTCGAGGGCTAATTCTGTTTCCGATGATAAAAACCCATCTGTTTCCAAAGAAAAAGCTTTCAGGGGATTGTTTGCAACAGTTTGGCAACATTTTTGAGTGAATTGCACAAGGTCAGATTTTTGCTGAAATTGTGACCGCGCGGCTTAGGGATTTTTCAAAAAAAAGTTGTTCAGGGGTCGAGGGCTAATTCTGTTTCCGATGATAAAAACCCATCTGTTTCCACAGAAAAAAATTTCAGGGGATCGTTTGCAACAGTTTGGCAGCATTTTTGAGTGAATTTCAAAATGTCAGATTTTTGCTGAAATTGTGACCGCGCGGCTTAGGGATTTTTCTGAAAAAAAGTTGTTCAGACGTCGAGGGCTAATTGTGTTTCCGATGATAAATACCCATCTGTTTCCACAGAAAAAGCTTTCAGGGGATTGTTTGCAACAGTTTGGCAGCATTTTTGAGTGAATTGCAGAAGGTCAGATTTTTCCTGAAATTGTGACCGCGCGGCTTACGGTTTTTTCAAAAAAAAAGTTGTTCAGAGGTCGAGGGCTAATTCTGTTTCCGATGAGAAAAACCCATCTGTTTCCACCGAAAAAGCTTTCAGTGGATCGTTTGCAACAGTTTCGCAGCTTTTTCGAGTGAATTTCAAAATGTCAGATTATTGCTGAAATTGTGACCGCGCGGCTTAGGGATTTTTCTGAAAAAAGTTGTTCAGAGGTCGAGGGCTAATTCTGTTTCCGATGATAAAAACCCATCTGTTTCCACCGAAAAACCTTTCGGGGGATCGTTTGCAACAGTTTGGCAGCATTTTTGAGTGAATTGGAGAAGGTCAGATTTTTGCTGAAATTGTGATCGCGCGGCTTAGGGATTTTTCAAAAAAAAGTTGTTCTGAGGTCGAGGGCTAATTCTGTTTCCGATGATAAAAAGCTATCTGTTTCCACCGAAAAACCTTTCAGGCGATCCTTTGCAACAGTTTGGCAGCATATTTGAGTGAATTGCAGAAGGTCAGATTTTTGCTGAAATTGTGACCGTGCGGCTTAGCAATTTTTCAAAGAAAAGTTGTTCAGAGGTCGAGGGCTAATTCTGTTTCCGATGATAAAAACCCATCTGTTTCTACCGAAAAAGCTTTCAGTGGATCGTTTGCAACAGTTTGGCAGCATTTTTGAGTGAATTGCAGAAGGTCTGATTTTTGCAGAAATTGTGACCGCGCGGCTTAGGGATTTTTCAAAAAAAAGTTTTTCTGAGGTCGAAGTCTAATTCTTTTTCCAATGATAAAAACCCTTCTGTTTCCACCCAAAATATCAATCAGGGGACCGTTTGCAACAGTTTGGCAGCATTTTTGAGTGAATTGCAGAAGGTCTGATTTTTGCAGAAATTGTGACCGCGCGGCTTAGGGATTTTTCAAAAAAAAGTTGTTCTGAGTTCGAAGTCTAATTCTGTTTCCGATGATAAAAACCCATCTGTTTCCACCAAGAAATCAATCCGGGGAACGTTTGCAACAGTTTGGCACCATTTTTAGGTGTTTTTGCAGAACGTAGATTTTTGCTGAAATTGTGACCACACGGCTTAGGGATTTTTCAAAAAAACGTTGTTCAGAGGTCGAGGGCTAATTCTGTTTCCGATGATAAAAAGCTACCTGTTTCCACCGAAAAACCTTTCAGGCGATCCTTTGCAACAGTTTGGCAGCATATTTGAGTGAATTGCAGAAGGTCAGATTTTTGCTGAAATTGTGACCGTGCGGCTTAGCAATTTTTCAAAGAAAAGTTGTTCAGAGGTCGAGGGCTAATTCTGTTTCCGATGATAAAAACCCATCTGTTTCTACCGGAAAAGCTTTCAGTGGATCGTTTGCAACAGTTTGGCAGCATTTTTGAGTGAATTGCAGAATGTCAGATTTTTGCTGAAATTGTGACCGCGCGGCTTAGGGTTTTTTCAAAAAAAGTTGTTCAGAGGTCGAGGGCTAATTCTGATTCCGATGATAAAAACCCATGTGTTTCCACCGAAAAAGCTTTCAGGGGATCGTTTGCAACAGTTTGGCAGCATTTTTGAGTGAATTGCAGAAGGTCTGATTTTTGCAGAAATTGTGACCGCGCGGCTTAGGGATTTTTCAAAAAAAAGTTTTTCTGAGGTCGAAGTCTAATTCTGTTTCCGATGATAAAAACCCTTCTGTTTCCACCCAAAAAATCAATCAGGGGACCGTTTGCAACAGTTTGGCAGCATTTTTGAGTTAATTGCAAAAGGTCAGATTTTTGCTGAAATTGGGACCGCGTGGTTTAGGGATTTTTCAAAAAAAAGTTCAAAGGTTGAGGGCTAATTCTGTTTCCGATGATAAAAAACCCATCTGCTTCCACCGAAAAACCTTTCAGGGGATCGTTTGCAACAATTTGGCACCATTTCTGAGTGAATTGCAGAATGTCAGATTTTTGCGGATCTTTTCAAAGAAATGCTTTTCCGCAAGTTAAGATGTCGAGGGCTAATTGTTTATCCGATGATAAAACCCCTTCTGTTTCCCACAAAAAACATTTCACGGGAGCATTTGCAACCGTTTGGTACCATTTTTGAATGAATTGCAGAAAGTCAGATTTTTGCTGAAATTGTGACCGCGCGGCTTAGGGATTTTTCATAAAAAAGTTGTTCTGAAGTTGAGGGCTAATTCTGTTTCCGATGATAAAAACACATCTGTTTCCACCAAAAAATCAATCAGGGGAACGTTTGCAACAGTTTGGCACCCTTTTTAAGGTGAATTGCAGAAGGTCAGATTTTTGCTGAAATTGTGACCGCGCAGCTTAGAGATTTTTCAAAAAAAAAGTTTTTCTGAGGTCGAAGTCTAATTCTGTTTCCGATGATAAAAAACCTTCTGTTTCCACCCAAAAAATCAATCAGGGGATCGTTTGCAACAGTTTGGCAGCATTTTTGAGTGAATTGCAGAAGGTCAGATTTTTGCTGAATTTGGGACCGTGTGGCTTAGCAATTTTTCAAAGAAAAGTTGTTCAGAGGTCGAGGGCTAATTCTGTTTCCGATGATAAAAACCCATCTGTTTCCACAGAAAAAGCTTTCAGCGGATCGTTTGCAACAGTTTGGCAGCATTTTTGAGTGAATTGCAGAAGGTCAGATTTTTCCTGAAATTGTGACCGCGCGGCTTAGGGTTTTTTCAAAAAAAAAGTTGTTCAGAGGTCGAGGGCTAATTCTGTTTCCGATGATAAAAACCCATCTGTTTCCACCGAAAAAGCTTTCAGGGGATCGTTTGCAACAGTTTGGCAGCTTTTTCGAGTGAATTTCAAAATGTCAGATTATTGCTGAAATTGTGACCGCGCGGCTTAGGGATTTTTCTGAAAAAAGTTGTTCAGACTTCGAGGGCTAATTCTGTTTCCGATGATAAAAACCCATCTGTTTCCACCAAAAAACCTTTCAGGGGATCGTTTGCAACAGTTTGGCAGCATTTTTGAGTGAATTGCAGAAGGTCACATTTTTGCTGAAATTGTGACCGCGCGGCTTAGGGATTTTTCTGAAAAAAGGTGGTCAGACGTCGAGGGCTAATTCTGTTTCCGATGATAAAAACCCATCTGTTTCCACCGAAAAAGCTTTCAGGGGATCGTTTGCAACAGTTTGGCAGCATTTTTGAGTGAATTGCAGAAGGTCAGATTTTTGCTGAAACTGTGACCGCGCGGCTTAGGGATTTTTCTGAAAAAAGTTGTTCAGAGGTCGAGGGCTAATTCTGTTTCCGATGATAAAAACCCATCTGTTTCCACCGAAAAACCTTTCAGGGGATCGTTTGCAACAGTTTGGCAGCATTTTTGAGTGAATTGCAGAATGTCAGATTTTTGCTGAAATTGTGACCGCGCTGCTTAGGGTTTTTTCAAAAAAAGTTGTTCAGAGGTCGAGGGCTAATTCTGTTTCCGATGATAAAAACCCATCTGTTTCCACAGAAAAAGCTTTCAGGGGATCGTTTGCAACAGTTTGGCAGCATTTTTGAGTGAATTTCAAAATGTCAGATTTTTGCTGAAATTGTGACCGCGCGGCTTAGGGTTTTTTCTGAAAAAAGTTGTTCAGACGTCGAGGGCTAATTGTCTTTCTGATGATAAATACCCATCTGTTTCCACAGAAAAAGCTTTCAGGGGATCGTTTGCAACAGTTTGGCAGCATTTTTGAGTGAATTGCAGAAGGTCAGATTTTTCCTGAAATTGTGACCGCGCGGCTTAGGGTTTTTTCAAAAAAAAGTTGTTCAGAGGTCGAGGGCTAATTCTGTTTCCGATGATAAAAACCCATCTGTTTCCACCAAAAAAGCTTTCAGTGGATCGTTTGCAACAGTTTGGCAGCTTTTTCGAGTGAATTTCAAAATGTCAGATTATTGCTGAAATTGTGACCGCGCGGCTTAGGGATTTTTCTGAAAAAAGTTGTTCAGACTTCGAGGGCTGATTCTGTTTCCGATGATAAAAACCCATCTGTTTCCACCGAAAAACCTTTCAGGGGATCGTTTGCAACAGTTTGGCAGTATTTTTGAGTGAATTGCAGAAGGTCACATTTTTGCTGAAATTGTGACCGCGCGGCTTAGGGATTTTTCTGAAAAAAGGTGGTCAGACGTCGAGGGCTAATTCTGTTTCCGATGATAAAAACCCATCTGTTTCCACCGAAAAAGCTTTCAGGGGATCGTTTGCAACAGTTTGGCAGCATTTTTGAGTGAATTGCAGAAGGTCAGATTTTTCCTGAAATTGTGACCGCGCGGTTTAGGGATTTTTCAAAAAAAAGTTCAGAGGTCGAGGGCTAATTCTGTTTCCGATGATAAAAACCCATCTGCTTCCACCGAAAAACCTTTCAGGGGATCGTTTGCAACAGTTTGGCACCATTTCTGAGTGAATTGCAGAATGTCAGATTTTTGCTGATATTCTGACCCCGCGGCTTAGGGATCTTTTCAAAGAAATGCTTTTCCGCAAGTTAAGATGTCGAGGGCTAATTGTTTGTCCGATGATAAAACCCCATCTGTTTCCCACAAAAAACATTTCACGGGAGCATTTGCAACCGTTTGGTACCATTTTTGAATGAATTGCAGAAAGTCAGATTTTTGCTGAAATTCTGACTGCGCGGCTTAGGGTTTTTTTTTCAAAAAAAGGTTTTCCCGCAAGTTAAGATGTTGAATGCTGATTTCTTGTCCTTTCAGAAAAACCCCTCTGTTTCCCACGAGAAAACTTTCAGGGGAGCATTTGCAACAGTTTGGCACCATTTCTGAGTGAATTGCAGAATGTCAGATTTTTGCTGAAATTGTGACCGCGCGGCTTAGGGATTTTTCAAAAAAAAAAGTTGTTCTGAGGTTGAGGGCTAATTCTGTTTCCGATGATAAAAACCCATCTGTTTCCACCAAAAAATCTTTCAGGGGATCGTTTGCAACAGTTTGGCACTATTTTTAGGTGAATTGCAGAATGTCAGATTTTTCCTGAAATTGTGACCGCTCGGCTTAGGGATTTTTCTGGAAAAACTTGTTCAGACGTCGAGGGCTAATTCTGTTTCCGATGATAAAAACCCATCTGTTTCCACCGAAAAACCTTTCAGGGGATCGTTTGCAACAGTTTGGCAGCATTTTTGAGTGAATTGCAGAAGGTCAGATTTTTGCTGAAACTGTGACCGCGCGGCTTAGGGATTTTTCTGAAAAAAGTTGTTCAGAGGTCGAGGGCTAATTCTCTTTCCGATGATAAAAACCCATCTGTTTCCACCGAAAAACCTTTCAGGGGATCGTTTGCAACAGTTTGGCAGCATTTTTGAGTGAATTGCAGAATGTCAGATTTTTGCTGAAATTGTGACCGCGCTGCTTAGGGTTTTTTCAAAAAAAGTTGTTCAGAGGTCGAGGGCTAATTCTGTTTCCGATGATAAAAACCCATCTGTTTCCACAGAAAAAGCTTTCAGGGGATCGTTTGCAACAGTTTGGCAGCATTTTTGAGTGAATTTCAAAATGTCAGATTTTTGCTGAAATTGTGACCGCGCGGCTTAGGGATTTTTCAAAAAAAAGTTGCTCAGACGTTGACGGCTAATTGTCTTTCTGATGATAAATACCCATCTGTTTCCACAGAAAAAGCTTTCAGGGGATCGTTTGCAACAGTTTGGCAGCATTTTTGAGTGAATTGCAGAAGGTCAGATTTTTCCTGAAATTGTGACCGCGCGGCTTAGGGTTTTTTCAAAAAAAAGTTGTTCAGAGGTCGAGGGCTAATTCTGTTTCCGATGATAAAAACCCATCTGTTTCCACCAAAAAAGCTTTCAGTGGATCGTTTGCAACAGTTTGGCAGCTTTTTCGAGTGAATTTCAAAATGTCAGATTATTGCTGAAATTGTGACCGCGCGGCTTAGGGATTTTTCTGAAAAAAGTTGTTCAGAGGTCGAGGGCTAATTCTGTTTCCGATGATAAATACCCATCTGTTTCCACCAAAAAACCTTTCAGGGGATCGTTTGCAACAGTTTGGCAGCATTTTCGATTGAATTTCAAAATGTCAGATTTTTGCTGAAATTGTGACCGTAGCAATTTTCCAAAGAAATGTTGTTTAGAGGTCGAGGGCTAATTCTGTTTCCGATGATAAAAACCCATCTGTTTCCACCGAAAAAGCTTTCAGGGGATCGTTTGCAACAGTTTGGCAGCATTTTTGAGTGAATTGCAGAAGGTCAGATTTTTCCTGAAATTGTGACCGCGCGGCTTAGGGATTTTTCTGAAAAAAGTTGTTCAGACTTCGAGGGCTGATTCTGTTTCCGATGATAAAAACCCATCTGCTTCCACTGAAAAAGCTTTCAGGGGATCGTTTGCAACAGTTTGGCACCATTTTTGAGTGAATTGCAGAAGGTCACATTTTTGCTGAAATTGTGA
The DNA here is from genome assembly GCF_965113315.1 of Podarcis vaucheri. Lineage (NCBI taxonomy): Eukaryota > Metazoa > Chordata > Lepidosauria > Squamata > Lacertidae > Podarcis > Podarcis vaucheri. The sequence goes on along the minus strand of NC_138762.1, from coordinate 92,763,585 downwards.
CCGCGCGGCTTAGGGATTTTTCTGAAAAAAGTTGTTCAGAGGTCGAGGGCTAATTCTGTTTCCGATGATAAATACCCATCTGTTTCCACCAAAAAACCTTTCAGGGGATCGTTTGCAACAGTTTGGCAGCATTTTCGATTGAATTTCAAAATGTCAGATTTTTGCTGAAATTGTGACCGTAGCAATTTTCCAAAGAAATGTTGTTTAGAGGTCGAGGGCTAATTCTGACCCCGCGGCTTAGGGATCTTTTCAAAGAAATGCTTTTCCGCAAGTTAAGATGTCGAGGGCTAATTGTTTGTCCGATGATAAAACCCCATCTGTTTCCCACAAAAAACATTTCACGGGAGCATTTGCAACCGTTTGGTACCATTTTTGAATGAATTGCAGAAAGTCAGATTTTTGCTGAAATTCTCACCGCGCGGCTTAGGGTTTTTTTTTCAAAAAAAGGTTTTCCCGCAAGTTAAGATGTTGAATGCTGATTTCTTGTCCTTTCAGAAAAACCCCTCTGTTTCCCACGAGAAAACTTTCAGGGGAGCATTTGCAACAGTTTGGCACCATTTCTGAGTGAATTGCAGAATGTCAGATTTTTGCTGAAATTGTGACCGCGCGGCTTAGGGATTTTTCAAAAAAAAAAGTTGTTCTGAGGTTGAGGGCTAATTCTGTTTCCGATGATAAAAACCCATCTGTTTCCACCAAAAAATCTTTCAGGGGATCGTTTGCAACAGTTTGGCACTATTTTTAGGTGAATTGCAGAATGTCAGATTTTTGCTGAAATTGTGACAGCACGGCTTAGGGATTTTTTTTAAAAAAAGTTGTTCAGACGTCGAGGGCTAATTCTGTTTCCAATGTTAAAAACCCATCTGTTTCCACCGAAAAACCTTTCAGGCGATCGTTTGCAACAGTTTGGCACCATTTCTGAGTGAATTGCAGAATGTCAGATTTTTGCTGATATTCTGACCCCGTGGCTTAGGGATCTTTTCAAAAAAATGCTTTTCCGCAAGTTAAGATGTCGAGGGCTAATTGTTTGTCCGATGATAAAACCCCTTCTTTTCCCCACAAAAAACATTTCAGGGGAGCATTTGCAACCGTTTGGCACCATTTCGAGTGAATTGCAGAACGTCAGATTTTTGCTGAAATTCTGACCCCGCGGCTTAGAGATTTTTTCAAACAAATGAAAATAAAAATTAATATTAACGTGATAGATGTGCTGTGTCCTGTCTTTGACCACAAAAGTGATACAATATGGACCACCAGAATAATCCTTGCAGGTGGTTTCTGGACCACATTTTGGGAATGCGTGGTCCAGAGTCTACAACAGGGGTCAGCAAACTTTTTTGGAGGGGGCTGGTTCACCGTCCCCCAGATCTTGTGACAGGCCAGACCACGCAAATGGTGTAGGGTGCTTCTCTTTCTCCCCATCTCTCCACCAGCCCCACCCCTCTCCTGCCTACCTATGCAGCTGCTTTCAGCGCTGTGTTCTCCCAACCTCGGCTCCTGTGCCTGCCCTTACAAGGGGCAGAGGCTGGTGGGAGTGTCGGGATGAATGGCCCGAAAGGGCTGGCTGGCTCCAGAGAGGCACTGCCCAAAATGGTGCTCAGCCAGCTCAGCCCAGCCCCCTTCCTCCACTATGCAGGGAGGGGAGAAGGGCAGGGAGAAGCCAGGAGGAGGGAGGGAGGAGGCACTGCAGTGTGTGTGTGGGGGGGGGGGAATGGCACCGAAAAAAATTGTGGCACAGAAAAAAAATAACGAAAAACAAACAAACAGAATCTCCAATCCACAGAACGTCCGCAGGCCAAATCCTGAGGGCAATTGGGCCAGATTCGGCCCACAGTCCATAGTTTGCTGACCCCTGGTCTACAACAAATGCAGTTAGCATCTCCATATGCAATAAAATTTAGTGGAGGAGCATGTCATTAACAGGCAAGATCCACTTAATTCCTGCAGGTAGATATTTCATGGAAAGCTATATTGCAGACATAATATTCTGCTTTCAGATTGGGAAAGGTTATGGAAAACCGACTTGAAATTCTTGACATGTTGTACGCTGAAAGAAATTATATGAAAATGCTGTGGCAGTGGTATTTGACTCCTAGAAAGTTAGCTAAAACGTATAGAACAAGTACAAATCCCTTCTGGAAATGTAAAGGGAAAGAAGGTACCTTTTATCATATATGGTGGTTGGGTAAGGTAATAAAAGCTTTCTGGGAGATGATGCATAATGAAATGGGGGGGGGGAATGTTTAAAATAACTTTTGTTAAAAAAAACCCCCAGAAGCTTTTCTATTAGGAATAAAGGGTATCAACATTCCAAAGGAGCAGAGAAGACTTTTTATGTATGCGACAACAGTTGCACAGATGCTACTAACTCAGAGATGGAAAGAATAAAGAATCCCTACCAGAGAGTAATGGCAAACCAAGCTGTTGGACTACACCGAAATGGCAGAACTGACCGGAAAGCTCAGGAACCAAGAAGACAACAACTTCAAGAAAGAATGGGGGGAGATTATGATTTATTTAGGAGACCACTGTAAGGAGATGAAAACACTAGCAGGATTCTAATAACACTTGTAATGTAATAAACACTGTGGACAATATGGACAGATACAAAATATGGATTATTGAAAATGTTGACCCATGGAGGGGAGGGTGGGAAGTCTAGAGATTCAGAGAAAACTCCATATACGGATATGTATTTGGCATTGTTATAACTTTACACTTGTAAAATAAAATAAAAATGTATTTTTTTAAAGGAAATTGCATTACACCAGGTTCACTGTTCCACCTGGCTCAGTATTGTATTATCCACACCATCTCCCCCAACCTGATGTTTGGACTACAGCTCCCATCACATGTGACCACTGACTTTGCTTGCTGTGCCTTCTGGGAAATGTAGTTCAAAATGACTGGAGCACAGGTTAGGGAAGCTTGGTCTATGTACACTTGATTGGCAGTGCAGATTTCCAGGGTATCAGATAGAAATCCTTCCCATGAACTTGAGACCGTTTATGTAAGACATGTGCTCTATCACTGGACTGCAATTACCACTCAAGAGGAGACTGTGTAAGGAAAGAAATGAAACCCTTGTTGCTTCCAAGGCCTTTCGGTACTTCTTTGTGCAAATTCAAGTAACACTTTATTTTGTTCACTCAACATTACTTAATTGCCCTTTGGTGTTGAAAACCACTTAAGCTGCTGTCTCTCAAGCTGGATTTGTAAATTGAACAGCTCACCACTGACGAGCAATTACATAATTGAGATTTATTTACACAAATACTGCCTACGGTTTTGGTTCTAAAGATAAGCTGGCCTTCGGCTGGTCAGCAGTAAGTGGTGTTAAGTGAGAGAAACATTTATTATGTAGAGCAGGATTCAAGGATGGAGATAATTCAAGAGCAGTGACAACTAGCCTACAGAGACAGTTGTTTGCATACTCAATTTCAACATTGTATATGCAGAGATAAAAGGAAATATAGTTTTCTTTATTGAGGCAAGCAGAAAATAAACCGAGGAATAATCTAGAAATGATTACAACACATTTTGGGGATAGAAAAGTGTGGTAGCTGGAAGGCAAGCTCACTTGATTTCCCATTACTCTCAGACATTTTCCATAAGAAGCACAGATAAAGATAGATATGAATGTGGGACTGAAGACAGGCAATCGATTTAATGAAAATTAAACATGATGCTCTATTGGCATCACTTTCTGTGGAGTACGTGTTACCTGTTCAACCTTGCTGACTCATTCAGCATTCAAGATACACTGATAATACGGTGGTACCTTGGTTCTCAAACGTCTTGGTACTCAAATGCCTTGGTTCTCAAATGGTGGAAACCCGGAAGTACCGGTAAGTGTTCGGTTTTCAAAAGCTTTTCGGAAGCTGAACGTCTGTTGCAGTTGTTGGCTATTGTTTCTGAGGCACCTGCACCAATCAGAAGCTGCGCCTTGGTTTTTGAACATTTTGGAAGTCAAATGGACTTCCAGAATGGATTAAGTTTGGCGCCTTTGTTTTTGATATATATATTGTGTTTTTGTTTTTGAGGCTTTTTCGGTTAATTTGTTTTTGTGACTGTGTGGATTGATTGATTGATTGTGTGACTGTGGAAATGGATAAAAGCCCCCCCCCCATCCAAATAATGACTATCATCAGTGCAGGTAAGAAAAAAAAATTAATTTAAATATTTATCATCTACAATACTGTCTTATTTCTTTTATAGTACAGTACATTGATTATTGCTTTCATTTTGCAGACCAATGGTCTCGTTAGATAGTAAAATTCATGTTAAATTGCTGTTTTAGGGATTTTTTTAAAAGTCTGGAACGGATTAATCCGTTTTGCATTACTTTCTATGGTAAAGCATGCCTTGGTTTTGGAACACTTTGGTTTTGGAACGGACTTCCGGAATGGATTAAGTTTGAGAACCAAGGTACCACTGTATAGCAGGTTTGCTGGACAGGCTTATGTAAAGTTTCCAGGCAGACCTCTAGACACAGACCTGGAAGAAATATTTTTGTGTCCAAAGGAGTGGAGGTTAGTCTGTAGCTAAAGAGATTGTGCACAGTTAATTCGCTGTGCACGAATGCAGCAGAAGGCATACAATTTCATTAGTTCAATCCCTGATCAAACAGGTTGTGCAGATTTTTGAAGCATTAGAAAAATCTGTAAGGCCTGTGAAGTGAGGCGATATTGTGGCAGGGGCAGGTGGTGCTGCAGGGAGCACCTCAACAATGATGTAGAATGGAGTGTGAGAGATGGGGGCACCCAATTTTAGCACCGCACAGGGCACCGCTGTAACTTTAGAGCCTAAAACCACTGATTGTGATTCTGAGTGAAATACGCAGCTGAGACTGAAAACAGTAGCTCTGTATTCCATCCTCCCAACCAATATACAGTGGTGCCTCACAAGACGAAAAGAATCCATTCTGTAATTCTCTTCGTCTAACAGTTTCTTCGTCTTGCGAAGGAAGCCCATTGACGGATTAGCGGATTAGCGCTATTAGCGGCTTTTAGCGGCTTATCTGCTGATCGGATCAGCTGATAAGTGGCTTAGCGGCTTAGAAAAGGGGGGGAGGGGAAAAAACCAGCAGGAACTCGCAAGACATTGTCGTCTTGCGAAGCAAGCCCATAGGAAATTCATTTTGTGAAGCACCTCCAAAACGGAAAACTTTCGTCTAGCGAGTTTTCCGTCTTGCGAGGCATTCGTCTTGCGGGGCACCACTGTACCAGGGATGGCTAACCTGTGGCCTTCCAAATGTTGACTCTAACCCCCATCATCCCTGACCATTTGTCATGCTGGTTGGAGCTGATGGGATTTGGAGTCCCAACAACATCTAGAAGCCACAGGTTATGTAGCCCTGCTCTAAAATGTGTAGTTCACGAGTAGTCAATATTATCGTGGACTATAAAGCGTGTTCTCACTAAAAGAGAGCACGTGTTGCGGATGGGGCCGAACAACACTCCACTTGGTTGCCAGGCAGTATTAGATTCAAGGGGCCTGGAGCAGATTGGAGGATGGTGTTACTGGGGTAAATTTGATGTTGCCAATTTAGGGGTGGGATCAGTGGTTATTTAAGCAAGGTCCACAGCTTTCTCTTTCTCTTTCGCTGTGGACATCGGATCTCCCGCCCGCCCTCCCTTGCTTGGGCTTGCGCCTTGACCTTGCTCTGCCTGTCATGGGGTCGTTCGCCTTGGTGCGGGGGCCCAGTAGGAATTTTTCCAATTGGCTGATTAGTGTGTGCCTTTTGGGTTTTGCCTACTGCTTAGCAAATCGTCACAACTTGTAAGGTTGGCGGTTAGGCATTGGTTAAATTGGTTGGTGGAGGGGTATGGATTGGCTGTGCCTGCCCCTCCAATGCTGCTGCTGACGGGTATTCCTTTAAAGGAATTCTGGGGCTTACCATCCCTTCGTCCAAACCCTTGGAGCAGGGTGCGGGCCGTGTAAGTTCCCAAGGAACAAGCAGGGAATAGCTGAGGGTCTGTGTCGCAGTCCCAGCTGTCCCTGGTCTTGTTCCTCCACACGCTGACTCACGGGAGTCAGCGCTGTCCCCAAGGCGGGGGGGACAGATAGTCATAACCAATGCCTAAGCAACCACTCTCAATTTGTATGAAAATAAAGTTGTGGCCAAAATTATGCCAAAAACCTTAAACAAAAATTATGTGTGATGTGTGAGTTATTGGGGTAGGGGTTTTGGGGGACCTCAGCACGCAACACCCATCAGCCTTAGCCAGCACAGCCAATGGGCAGGGATGATGGGAGCTGTGATCCTTAAAAGAATCCTGTAGCTTGTTATGTGTGCTGATAATGGTTAGGAGACCCCTGTTCCCCTCACAGAGCTAAAGTTTTCGGAGTGGTTTAACAGTCAATCCAATCAGTTGTAGTTCTGTGAGGGGAACAGGCATCTCCTACAACTCTCAGCACCCTAAACAAACTACAGTTCCCAGGATATTCCCAGGTAACCCACAACTGTTTAAAGTGGTATGACACTGCTTTCAGTGCATAGTGCAGTTGAGGTTTCTCCCATGACAAAAACAGTCCCATGTCCTGAAATATGTCATTGATGGGATTGACATTTGACCAGGAAGAAGTGTTTTACTTAATCTCATGTGCTTTTTTAACAACAGCTTGGACTGCAGAAATCAGCAAGTGAAGGTTTTAATAGTATGGATATAAACATTATCACCTGCTGTTGCCCACCCATCAAATTGCTATTATGTCTTGAAGGCTCTGCTGGCTTTAAAATGCTGTACTATGGCATAGCACAGCAAAATAAGATAATAAAGTAAATATTTGGGTCACTTTAAATCAATTTTTATTACTGCTGGTGCTATATACATCAACTTTCCTCTTGCCCTTCTGACTGACTTTTTGCCTGTGTATGTTAGAATTAATGTTCACATTCTTTTTTTGAATGTGGGGAGGGAAGAAAATTCAGAGTTGATATGTTCATAATATGGTTGTCATGGGAACAGGTTTCCAACTGGTTGGTTGGGTTGTTGCTATAAGATGCTGATCTTGCATATTGAGTCTTTGGGCAGTTCAACGGCAAGGAGGAACTATGGGATATTCCTCCTTCAAGTGGTTGAGACAACGTTTGCCACAGAAACAGCTACTTGGGTTTTTGTGTCTACTGACACTGCTTTCTGCCATGTTGCTTGGATAGCAGCTGTGTTGGGAGTTGTGTTGGAAAATGGAGGCACTCTGGTCAAGAGAGATGAGCTGAAGTGGAAATATAAGTTAAGCTAGAAGCCAAAGCAAAATCTAGGGCTGAATCTAGTGCCTGATTCTGGGAAATGTAGTAATACTTGCCTTTAAGCTGCTAACGGTTGCGTTTCTGAACACCTTTTTCCAGGCAGCAACAGGAAACTATCTTAGTGGATGACACTTGTTGTTCAGCAGGAAGAACAATAGAGGATAGGGAGGGCTTAGTGGGGGCAGAGAGGTGCAGTGGAATGTCCCCAAAATGTATGGTTGAGGTTGCTCATGCCTATTGCATAAAGGTAAAGGACCCCTGGATGGTTAAGTTAAGCCAAAGGTTAAGCCATGGGGTTGCGACTATGGGGTTGGTTCTCTACTAATATATTTAGGATGGCGTTTAATGCTTTGCAACATCTCTGCATTATTATTAGGATCTTGAAAACCCCTCTACTGAATCAACCCATTACATTGTGATGAAAGTTTGTTATAAGTCAGATTTCTCAGCCAAACAACCATCAAAGCAACATGCAAACCATAAAGCAATAAAATCCAGGAAACATAATAAAACATAATCTGCAAAATAGGTAAAGGGCCCCTAGACAGTTAAGTCCAGTCAAAGGCAACTATGGGGTTGCGGCGCTCATCTCGCTTTCAGACCGAGGGAGCTGGCATTTCTCCACAGACAGCTTTCCAGGTCATGTGGCCAGCATGACTAAACTGCTTCTGGCTCAACAGAAGACTGTGATGGAAGCCAGAGCGCATGGAAATGCCATTTAGCTTCCTGCCACAGTGGTACATATTTATCTACTTGTACTGGTGTGCTTTCGAAATGCTAAGTTGGCAGGAACTGGGACAGAGCAACGGGAGCTCACTCCATCACAGGGATTGAACCACCAACCTTCCAATCGGCAAGCCCAAGAGGCTCAGTGGCTTAGACTACAGCGTCACTCACTGTGGAACAAGCTAGGGTGGTGGATGCTTGCAACTGGATGATACAGGAACTTTCGAAACCATGATGCATGGTATCAGGCTGTTAGTGGAGGACTATAAAGTCAGGTGGCATATAGTTTCTTCTTCATTCCTTCCATACCTCAGGACTCCAAGCAGAGGCTAGGATATGTTGTTGCTGCTTGACTGGTATGCTTCCTGCTGTGAAAGATCATTTACCCTCCCAGCTTGAGCTCTCTGATGGCATGGAGTCTGCTCGGCATGACTTCTGTTTTCCTCTTTTAGCAACCTGGAGCCAAAAGGCTGGGGCAAGAAACACCAGGGAACCTTGGGAGAAGAGATTTTCTCTTTAGAGAGGTAAGAAATCAAGCTTGCACGCAATCACAACCCCCTTACCATCATATGCATCACATGTTGGAAACTGCCTGTAAAAAGGGAAAAGTTTGCATCCTCGTGTCTCTTGATTGAGGGCATGATCCAACACCATACATATATAAGAGTCTATGAGAAATCTTTTTTTTGATGGAAGAAATCATGGCAGAGTGACCCCTCTCATTGGTGCAATCACTAGTGATCTGAACAGGATTACAACCTGTGCCATCCCAGCACTAGATCAGGCACAGAATTGTTTACTTCACAGTTATTTAATACCCTCCAAGTGTCCCTATTTTCCAGGGACAGTTTTGGATTCATAGAAGCCACCCCAGCTTCTGATTTGATTCCAGAATGTCCCGCTTTTCTTTGGGACGTCCCTATTTTCATTGGCGAAATGTTGGAGGGTATGGAGTTATGTCAAGTCAAGGAGATAAATAACTATACAACCTTTAGAAGACATCTGAAGGCAGCCCTGTATGGGGATTATTTTAAATGTTTAATGTTCTATTTTTTTATATGTGTGACTGGGAAAACCCAGTGAGATGGGCAGGGTATTATTATTATTATTATTATTATTTATTAACGTCCCTATTTTCATTGGAGAAATATTGGAGAGTATGCTATTTTCATGCTTGGTTGCTAAATCACCTAGGCATAGGTGCCCCTAGATGTCATTGGGGCTTTCTGCCATAAACAGGTGGATAATTAGGGTGCTTAAATCTCACTTTTATACCCTAAACAGTACAATATTACCAAGCACATACCTATGCAGGCAAGCCAAATCAGATCACACAATATTATCAGATCATATTTCCCCTCCACCAAGGCTCAAGGATATCATGACATGGCACATTCTGCAAGGATCTTGTTGGTATCTGTAATGAGAGGCTGTCTCTGAAATGATTGCCCTTCGTTGCTTCAGGAACATTCCTTTGCATGGGGGTGGACTACAACTGCATATATTTTTTGGTCTTTAGGGGGAAGGGGGGCAAAGTGCAATGACCTGCAGTCTAACATAGCTCTTTGAGTAGCAGTCTAAGCAAGACATAAGTTGGATAGGTAACCAGTTTGTTTGCTGTCTAATAACTTATGCTTGACAGCAGCATGTGAATTTGACAGCTTTTGACTGAGTGAAAGGTACCATAATAAACAAATTGGTGCATCTCATTACTGCAACAACCTGGAACAACTGGGAAGCTGTCAGGTCAAAGAAATCCCTCTAGTTATGTCTTTTTGTACTGTCAGGAACCCGATTCACCCCCTTTTTTGTCATTCTAGTCAAGCAGCAAAAGCTGGAGTTTGACTGAATCCCTGGTAGGCCTCCTGGTGAGCTGCATTTGGTTTGATGGGTCAGAAGTTGGGAAGGCCTGACCTACATACACTGATCAAAAGTCTTGCTTCTGTCTCGGGGTCTGAGTCTCCGCTCTTTTAACAAAGCTTCTTTCATCACCATTTCTTCTTTTTTTGTCAGACGAAGAGTTCTGAGCTTCCCAGTGCTCTTTCCTAGCTGCTTGTCATTTCCATTCCCCAGGCATATTTTCTCTTTCTCTTTCTTTTTTCTTCCTTCCTTAGGATTTCCAAATGCATAAAGTCTAATGGAAAGTCCATTGAATATACTGGAGCGCTCTGCTCTGTCAAAGAATGCTGAATGAAGCAGCCTCAGAGCAACAAAGGAGGAACCTGCTGTGTTCAGCGCCATCAAATGTCCCAGTGAAATGTTGTCTCCCTTTCAACATTACTCATCTTAGCCAATTCAGTTGGTCTGATGCATTGTCCTGGTTTCTGAGAATTCCTCTGTTTTTTCCAGGTCCAGGCAAACATCAAACGCTGAAGATTCACTGGGTCCCTGGGGAGCCACCATCTGAGGTCTGATGGGCTTTGTTTTGTGGGCTACAAGTTGTGCAGGTCTGATTTAAATTGCAAGGAGGTTCACTGCTTTAATTCATATTTTTCTTTTCTGGTTAAAGAACACAAGGCATTTCTACTGCGGACAAAAGCACTGTGACACATTTAAACCACATAAGGATAGCCGTAAATAGTAAAAATACCACTGCCTTTCTTACTGGTTGAGTCAATATTTAACTCTCCTCACCTCACAGTCTCTTTTTTGTGTTAAAGACTTGTCACAATAATGTGTTTATATTATTTATCTTCAGTAGCCAAAGTCTGCATACATATAAGTTCAGGAACTGACCTTTCAGAATACCCCAGTTTTCTGTGTGTTAATTTTGGTGATCTAATCAGGGTTCAGTTTTGCTCCTTAGCAACCCAGTTTTTGAGGGAGTAAAGCATAACCAGTGCTAAAGACTCAAGACTATAACTGAAACAAATCAATTGGTTAATTTTTAATGCTTCATTCAAAGCGTACTATTATATTCATAAAGAAGATAATGATATCCTGAACTTTGAAGCAAAATAGATAGCAATATTCAGCAATGTAAGATAGCAATATAGTACTTAGAAAATAATATGCATTAAGAATGGCATATAAAGAACTTTATAATTGCATTGACAAAGCAATCAGTCATTTGAATGATAATCTTAGGCTTGCTACCGACTGAAGATTTGGTTCCCCGTCTTCTTCCAGTTGTCAAACAAAATGTCTCAGTTCCATAGCATATCCTAATTTGTAACTTTCCTAGCATATATCTCACATTTTGGAATAGTGTTATCCAAGGCAGAACTCAGATGGAACATGAGAAGAAGAGTTTGATGGGTAGCAGCCAGGGAAGAAGATGCCCATACAAGGAAACAGAGCTTAGTGGTTATACAGGGGGGGGGGGGAAGAAAAATAGCAGCTGATGGTTGTAGTTTTAGATGTTCCAAGAAAGGCAATCAAATGGAAGTATCTCTTCATAAGCTTCCATGAATCAATAGAGGGTGAAAACCTTGTTTGATTGTCTTAACAAAGACAATAAAAGGATACCATGTTGTATAAAAGGTGTGGGTCTTCCCCCCTCCACAACGATATTCTTTTTGTGTAATGATTAACTTGTTCATAAGCAAAATTTCCCATTCTTGAGAAATCCAGGCTTCAAAAATATTTGTATTCAAAGTTTTCCCATTTTTTTGCACTCAGTAGTCTAGCTGCAGTTTATGAATGGAGGTTGATGTCTTTATTGGTTATGTTCTTAATCTGAGGAGTTAAATAAGATAGGAGCGGTAATTTTGGGTCTGGTTGTAGCGACTGTCACATTTGATTAATTGTTTGAAGAAGCTTTTCCCAAAAGGGGATAATTTGGGGGCAAAACCACCATGAGTGTACTAGAAAGCCAGGTAAATTGTATTCCTGCCAGCAAAGTTTGGATGTGCTATTATTAATTCTATATAGACTGGCTGGGCACATGCACCAGCAATGTGCTATCTTTAAAGCATTTTCTCAAGTTCCAGTTGAGATGGAACCAAATGGTTGTTGGTTCCAAATTCGTTCCCAGAATTGTTCCTCTAATTCTTCCCTGAAATCTTTTCCCCATTTGAGTCTTAATGAAGTGAGAGGAAGGGTAGCCAATTGTGCAACAGTTTCATATAACTGGGAGATTATTCCTTTCCCTAGTGGGTTGGCTGAGTTGAGTAGTTGCACAGTTTGGAGATCCAGCCATTACACTAACATGCACTTTGAACCCAAGCAGCTGTGGGTCCCTAGGGGGCAATTCTGGTATTACTTTCCTGGTTTGCCTAATAAGGCTGTTCAGCATCATCCATTAAGCAAGCTGAGTCAAAGGACAGAAGCATGTGATAGGCCCCCACACTGTTCAGAACGGTAAGCCATTTTAATGGCACCACTGGGTGCCATAGGAAGTGAAATGTGTCTCTAAATGCACATAAATAGAACAGAGGCTTCATTAATTTGCTGGGCATCCTTTGTGCAGTTCAGTTTAAAAGACAGACAAAAATGACTTTCTTTTTTAAAAATCAAAGCAATGGATTCTTACAGATCAGATAGCTCTGCAGTACCCCCCTTTCCAGCCTTCTCGGCAAGATAGGCTCTGATCCTATGTGCATATAAATGAGGCACCAAGTATATTAGTGAGGCTCCATGCCCTGTTAAGATAAAACCTTGTTATTCGGGGAGAAATAAAAGATTACCATTTGAGTAAATTTAATTGCAAGATCCAGATTCGCTGATATAGGGCATGTCGTTCTGCTCTTCCTGAAGAGGAAAGAGGCATATCTCATTCTGCTTAAATGTAAATACTTTGTGTTAGTATTCATTCTCCCATGAATGAGTAACTTAAAATGAGGAGTTTAACTTTAATTCTAACAGATCTATTACATGGGCCTGGTGAAATGAGTCTTGGATTTATATAATTTGGGGATGAAATCCAAAGAACTTATTCCAAGATCACATTTGTCAGCTTTTCATATTATTATTATTATTTCTCATGTCATTTGTATATCACAAAAATAGCAGAATAGATGTGGGAAAGTATCTACAACATATGTTTAATTATGGTCAATGTGTTGTTGTTTAGTCGTTTAGTCATGTCCGACTCTTCGTGACTCCATGGACCAGAGCACGCCAGGCACTCCTGTCTTCCACTGCCTCCCGCAGTTTCGTCAAACTCATGTTTGTAGCTTCGAGAACACTGTCCAGCCATCTCGTCCTCTGTCATCCCCTTCTCCTTGTGCCCTCCATCTTTCCCAACAGCAGGGTCTTTTCCAGGGTGTCTTCTCTTCTCATGAGGTGGCCAAAGTATTGGAGCCTCAGCCTCAGCTTCATGGTCAATGTAAGTGAGTTCTTCTAAAAAATAGAAAGTGTATGCATGTAGACCAGTGTGTGATTGCAGGGACTAAGTGCAATCTTGGTGTTGGGTATTCTTCATTTAATATACAGTGGTACCTCGGGTTAAGAACTTAATTTGTTCTGGAGGTCCGTTCTTAACCTGAAACTGTTCTTAACCTGAGGTACCACTTTAGCTAATGGGGACTCCTGCTGCCACCGCACGATTTCTGTTCTCATCCTGAAGCAAAGTTCTTAACCCGAGGTACTATTTCTGGGTTAGTGGAGTCTGTAACCTGAAGTGTCTGTAACCCGAGGTACCAGGGTAACAACAACAACAACAATTTTATTAATTATATGCTGCCCATCTGACTAGGTGGCTCCCAACAAAAAATACTAAAAACACAATAAAACATAAACCATTAAAAACTTCCCTTCAGATGTCTTCTAAAAGTCAGATAGTTGTTTATCTGCTTGACATCTGATGGGAAGGCATTCCACAGGACAGATGCCACTACCAAGAAGGCCCTCTGCCTGGTTCCCTGTAGCTTCATGTCTCGCTGTGAGGGAACCACCAGAAGGCCCTCGGTGTTGGACCTCAGTGTCCAGGCTGGATGATGGCGTTTAGACACTCCTTCAGGTATACAGGGCCAATTTCTTACACTGAAATCCATTTGTATGAAGCTCCGTGGGAGGGGAAGTTTATTGCATGCCCAGGTGCAGTGCGCCTTCCGCCCAGCCAAGCATAACTGACCAAAGACCACTTGTGGCAACATTGCATGGTTCAAAGTAGCTCAAAACCTCATTGATTACAGATGTAAGAGGTTAGGCTAAGGCAATCAACCTTAATCAACCAAGCTGGATAATTGGCCATGGGGAGGCCCTATGACATGCATCAAATAGTCACCATCTCTCTTGGATCACCAACTTGAGGAGTGCTATGGTCCTATCCCCTACTTAGCATCCAGAAAGAAGCAACTCTTCCAGGATCCCTTTAATGGGATACCCCGTTCCCTTAGAAGGTCAGGCAGAGGCTTACAACCTGCCCTCCCCTCCAACCATGACCTGGTGTTACCCAATGCCGTATCTGCCAAAGTTGTGATGGTTGTGATGAGGAAGGTGAAACCCCATAAAGACCTGGTAGGAGAAATTCTTTCCCAGACCCAAATATGGCAACCAGTTAAGTCCATAGCAAGGTTATCAACCTAACCCCAGCTCAACAACCAGTCAAGATCTGTGGTGCCCTGTGAGAGTCGGGCCCACTTTTATTCTCTGAGAATGGACCTGAGTGAAGACATCCCAGGAACCGTCATTTCCATCCCCACAGAGCGATCCTGCTCCTGTGCCTGCCTGCCATTGTTTGATCCCACAGACAGGCTTGAATCAAATTGTTTTCCAGGTAGAGGAGGAGAACTGAGGCATCTCCCTCTGCTTGGAAGAACTGGCGTTGAGGCTGCTGTGACTGCGGGCCAGCTCCATGCTTCTGCATTGAGCTACTGATCAGGGTAGGCAATACTGTTATATCACTTTAGCAAGAATCAGTGCTATTTTTCTTGAAAAGGGGGTGCCGGAACTCACCATAGAATGGCAATGGTGCCCACCTGAGAGGTGTCAGAACTGAGTTCCAGATGAAAAAAGGCCTTGGCAATTATATCTCCATGAGGAGAATAGGGGTCTCCTAACATCTCTCGGCACCCTGGACAAATTACAGTTCCCAGGATTCTTGCAAGGGGACCGTGAAAGTGCTATAATAGTGCTTTAAGTGTATGGCGCAGATGTGGCCTATGGGAAACAGGTAGAGGGGAAGAAGAATATATATGCAAAAGTTCCACTGGAAGCACAAAAGTGCAATTTCATGGTGCACAGTTTAAGCCAGCAGATCTGTATCTGCTTTTAAAAATGGAATAATTGATCCAAAATTCTAAATGGCGAGTGCCACAATATTGCATGACCAATGCACATCGCTTCTTTTGATGTGTCAGGAAACAGTGTAGACGTATAAGATGGCATCTGTTTTGCTCTAATGAAAAGCAATTTGCACATAATCAAATGCACTGCGACATAGTAGATGCTAAAGGAATGAAATTACATAAATACAAAGACATTGTGGAACACCTTGATATATATTTTTTTTAAAAAATTAAGGCTTACAGCCTATCCATTTAGTACAATGAAGAAAATAACACTTTTGCCAATAATGATAAGACGTTGCTTGCCAAATGTCTAACCTTCAGCGATTGGACAGATACCAAGTTTTATTGGCTTCCTCTTTGAAGCCAGTTTTGTAGAAGGCAAGACAATCTCCGTGATTTGTTGAAAATGGTGAGAGAGCGACAAGAAACCAGTGGGGTGTTAATCTCTTGATTAACAAACTGGTCAAGTGTTTTGCCAACACAGAGACTGAATACATCTTCCAGATGGAAACACCTGCCTCAGCCATATTAAAAGATCCATTAAGGACCTCACTGAAGAAAGCAGGAAGCAATTATCTTGTAACTCTCATACTTTTAGTTCAGCATTAATCTTATGGGAGAGGAGTTTTTAACCAACTCATAAAGTGCATAAGCCCCAAGCTCATGAATAATCTGCAGAGTTCTGGATTTCCTTACATGCTGTTTATTGCCCAAGAAGTGATATTGTAATACGATGGGTGACAAAGTAATTACTTTGAATAAAGCTTTGGATGCTGGAAATATATGAAAATGGCCAACTTGGTAGGAGGTGGTGTTCAATGATTCATGTATTCTGGATGGGAAAAGACTACATAGTTGATGAGATCTTTTGAATGGGTGTTTGTGAATGACTTAGGATTTCAGGCCATCAAAGTGTCCCTATTTTCCAGGGACAGTCCTGGATTTACAGTCCCGGTTTCTTATTCGATCCCGGAATATCCCAATTTTCCTTAGTATGTCCATATTTTCACCTAATAAATGTTGGCGGGTATGGTAGTATGTCCATATTTCTATCAGAGAAATGTTGGAGGGTGTGGAGTTATGTGACCCCTGAGCCAAGGAGATAAGTAACTATACAACCTTTAGAATACATCTTAAGGCAGCCTTGTTGTCAGGATCCTATCAGCGGCTCCCGGCTAGCTGCCCAGGAAAGTATAAAGACAAGGAAAAGTTTCTTACCATATATTTTTATTTCAGCCTTTACAGAGAGAGGCTATAGAACTCAGCCTCTTGGATAATGACATTGTCCCTAGTGAATCTCCACACACACACACACACACACACACACCCTGTCTCTCCCACTTCCTCATTCGTCAATCTCATCGTCTCTTCTATGGGTGCTGCTATGTGCCATCTGTCTTTGAGCTCTTTACTCTCCTACTTTCAAGGCTCACCGGGTTCTGGGAGATAGAGGGTCTGGAATGCTTTCTAATGACACTGTGTCAGCTGGGTGTTGTTCCGGCTCTGCCTGCTCCTCCTCTCCCATTATTTCCCAACTTTCCCCCTCATCTGCCTCTGAGCTGTGACCTCCCTCAAACCACTGTTGCAAATCTACATTGTCTTCCTCTTCCTCCTCTTTTTGAAATCTTGATATCTCATGACTGAAACCTTTCTTTTTGTCTGTCTTGAAAATGTCATTTAATTGGTGAAACTATAACCACTCCGTTAATCCTTATCTCCTCAAAGTCTTTCAGTTTCACCTGTTTTTCTACATCAAATCTAATGTGCACCTTTATTTTCGCAACATAATTTGACCAAAAAAAGTGAGCATTAGATTCGAGTAAATACGGTAATTCTGCCTGCAGGACCAGCCCTACAATGCAGTAGAATAACCCCATATCACATACAGCTACCTCTGTGCTAGCACAGCGGTGCTGCAACTCTGGTCTTGGTGTAATGTAAGTGTAGGATTGCTCTCTAAGTTAAATATAATTTTGTAGGTGATGAGAAACAAGTCTGTGTGGAAACCCGTTCAAATGAAAGTGAGAGTTCTGTCTGGAAGCTCAAGAAGAAGGATGGGAGGAAAAAGAACTGCCTACATCATCCAATTACTTTGTCATCCTCGTCAATTTGCATTTCATTTGCACTCCCCTGTGCAATAGAGATAATTTGAAAGTTACTTTAAATTTTTAAAAGCTTGAAGTTGCCAAATGAATTGGTAGGAGTTATAATAAGTAATCTGTTCATCTTCCTGACATGGTTGCTGCGGAAGAGCTGACTTTTCCATATGGGTTCCCTGGGGCTTGGGTGGGCAGGGGGTTGGGGGAACAGAAAGGTGTGTTTGTGTGTGTGTGTGTGTGTGTGTGTGTGTGTGTGTGTGTGTGTGTGAGAGAGAGAGAGAGAGAGAGAGAGAGAGAGAGAGAGAGACTATAACTATGGCAGTGGTCATCCTGTGCTTCTAACGGAAAAGTGACATTGTGTCAAAGCTGCAGTTCTCAAGTTGTGCTTTAGACCTTCAAGTCTTGCCCAATTCAGGAACATAAGAAGCAGGCTTAGTATCACAAACCTGCAGAGTTTGAAGCCACCCGGAACGTCATCTAGTCCTGCAATGCAGCAATCTCACCCATGGCAGATAGCCGTCCAACCTCTGCTTAAAAACCTCCAATGAAGGAGAGTCCACAATCTCCTAAGGAAATCCATTCCACTGTCAAACTGCTCTTGCTTTCAGAAAGTTCTGGATGTTTATCCAGATTCTCCTTTCTTGTATCTTACAGGGAACCTGATCAGTGGTCCCGCTGGCTTAGTACTGTCTACGCCAGTGTTTCCAAAATTTGTGTCTCTAGCTGTTTTTGGACTACAACTCCCATCATCCCTAGCTAGCCACAGTGGTCAGGGTTGAAGGGAATCATAGCCTGAAAGCAGCTGGAGACCGAAGTTTGGGAAACACTGGTCTATGTGACTCTGAAAGGCTCTCCATGGTTTCAGGCAGGTTTACTCTCCCAGGCTTTTAAAAATACTGTGGTACCTCTAGTTACGAATGTAATTCGTTCCGGAGATCCATACTTAACCTGAAACTGTTCTTAACTAGAGGCATGCTTTTGCTAATCAGGACTCTTGCTGCTGCTGCGCCGCCAGCACACAATTTCCGTTCTCATCCTGGGGCAAAGTTATCAAACTCCTCCAGTTACAAACGCTTCAGTTTACAAACTCTGCTAACCTGGAAGAGTTACCTCAAGTTGAGAACTTCTGCACTCAGATACAGTGGTACTTCAACTCGAGGTAACTCTACCAGGTTAGCGGAGTTTGTAAACTGAAGCGTTTGTAACTGGAGGAGTTTGTAACTGGAGGTACCACTGTATCTTAGTGGACAGCAGCAACAATGTTTAAATTGAGATGCGTGGTTTTAGAACATATGTATCCAGTAGAGATTGGATTCTGGTGGTATTGATTCAGTAGGCTTACTTACTTAATTCATACTGTCCAAAACAATATATGGATGAAAAGGCAGTCAAATTCACACTTCTCCAAATTTTGAAGTACAGTTCTTCAGCCATGTAATGTGTACAGAAATGCATATCCTCAGATAAATTGTTCATGAAAAAGGATATATTGGGGGGGGGGGATAACATGCATTTTTATAAAGCAAAAAACACACCTGTTTTAAAGTTGCATTTTACTAACAATTTTAAAGTTTGTTTAGGTTTTGTGTACAGGTTCATTTTACAAACATGCAGCATATAAATTTAGTTAACTATAAAGTAGTTAAAATGTGTTACGTTGTGGAAATTGCTTTGCAAAAAATGTGAATGCAGCAGGCAAAACGGCATACAAACATAGGCATATCAGAAGCAATTTGCCCTAAAGTGCTGAGGAATTTTCAGGAGGACTTCTTCTTTTTAAGAGAAAAAAGTGATGTGGAACTGTGGAGAAGAACTAAGCTTAAGATTGGAAAAATGAGAAATGCAAGAAATTGACATGGACAGCTATCCCCACCCCTACCACCAGATTATTCAAGGCACTGCCACCAAGGTGGAAGACATTATGATTCTACAAGCATTCCTCCCTATGCATACTTTTCCGGGAATGGGTTGCTGCTAAATCCATTCCAAAAATCGAGCAACAAATTCCCTGTGTCTTGTAGCACTAAATGCTTGCCCCCATCATGTCTGAAGGTTTACAAAATATCATGAAGGAAACTGATGCATTTTGGACCATGCCACACCCAGAGATTAAACTCATCCATTATTAACAAGATTTGGGGATATTTATTCTTCAAGGATCTACTTTAATTCTGCTGCATTGTCTTCCTTTTTTTCTGATGGTGGTGGAAGTCTCCCACTTCATTTGTATTCAGGCTTTCTGAGAAATTCAGTACTGAAAAGACCAAATGAAGGCTTCATGAGTGCCATGGGAGAAGGGGTATATGTGGTAATTAATCAGCGTTGCATTAATCAGCGTTGCAGTAGCTGAAACAAACTGGGAATGCCTGGGACTTTAAATATGTATGCTTTTTCTGAGAAAGACAACAGTATCTAGAGAGCTGCTGGAAACAATTGCATAAAGACAAGCTACATAGCGCAAATTGAATGGGCAGGAAAGATGTGGGTGTGTATTTCTCTTATTCCCTTCCTACACACAACCGATACCAAGAGCTCGTTTTTTGAAATGGAGCATTGATGTAAGCCATAGAGAAATGATTAGCAAAACAGAGACTACAGCAGTGTTTTCCCAAACTTCTGAGAACTGAGCTCCAGAATAGACAAGATACCAATTGTGCAATCAGCAACTGTGCCCTTAGCTTTTAAAAACTAATTTGCAAGCGCTTGGGACCCTAGCATGTGTGGGTGGGAGGGAAGAGGAGCTCTAACCTTTTGTTCCTCCCCCACTGTGGTTGCAATCTGATCATTCCATTCTCCCCAATTGGAATTTACAGCAAAGGGGGGAAAGAGCCAGGCATATATATGTCTAACTCCAGGCATATCTGTGAGAAAGATAGAGAAGGAAAACAGAAGGCTTACATTCAGAGTAAGGATGGTTCAGTTTTCAAGGGTCCCAGTCCTCTGTGGTTCTGGGTGTCACTGGTAGGCACATACTTACTTCCTGATGGAAAGGTGAGAAATCCAGGGCTGCGACTCCTGCAGAGATGATTCCTTTGAGGATAGGGGTGTTTTGTGATTAATGGGATGCGGGTGGCGCTGTGGTCTAAACCACTGAGCCTCTTGGCCTTGCCAATCAGAAGGTTGGCGGTTCAAATCCCCACGACGGGGTGAGCTCCCTTTGCTCTGTCCCAGCTCCTGCCAACCTAGCAGCTCGAAAGCATGCCAGTGCAAGCAGATATACAGGTACCGCTGTGACAGGAAGGTAAACAGCATTTCCATGCGCTCTGGTTTCTGTCACAGTGTTCCGTTGTGCCAAAAGCAGTTTAGAAGAAGCAGAAGAAGAGTTTGGATTTGATATCCCGCTTTATCACTACCCAAAGGAGTCTCAAAGTGGCTAACATTCTCCTTTCCCTTCCTCCCCCACAACAAACACTCTGTGAGGTGAGTGGGGCTGAGAGACTTCAGAGAAGTGTGACTAGCCCAAGGTCACCCAGCAGCTGCATGTGGAGGAGTGGGGACGTAAACCTGGTTCACCAGATTACGAGTCCACTGCTCTTAACCACTACACCACACTGGCCACAAGGCCCAGAAAGCTGTCTGTGGACAAACACTGGTTCCCTCGGCCTGAAGCGAGATGAGCACCGCAACCCCATTGTCGCCTTTGACTGGACTTAACCATCCAGGGGTCCTTTACCTTGTACCTTTTAAACATCTGCAGATAGGAAAAGGTTCATGCTTGAAATCTGGGGAGATTCGCTGCCTGTCAATGTAGACAATGAGTTAGAGAAACACATGGCCTGACTCAATATATAGCAGCTTCTAATGTTCCTATGCATTTTAAAATGTGATGACCTGGTAAGGAGACAAGGACTTCACTTTAGGCAATGAAAAGTCTTGAGTCTGCACTGATTAAACCCCATTAAACACAGTGGGACTGACTTTCCCGGTAACTCTGCATAAGACTGTGCTGTAAGTTTCATTTCAGTGACAGAGGACTAGGTGCATAATTCACCTGTTGAAATCAGGGGGATCATGCTCATTGCATTTTAATCAAAGTAGAGGAGAAAGAAGTTGAAATCTCCAGTAAAGGGTTTCTCTCCCCCCCTCCCGCCAGCTTTAAAAAATAATAATAATAAAAAAAACATTGCTAGGAGGCAAAAACAAACTCCTTTGTATATTTTGTAGCTCTCAGACAACTGGTTACCTGCTGAGATAATAGAACCTGCCAAAAAAATGACAATTTAATGCTAGTGCTCAGCCTTAATCATTTCCACAGTCTGACAGTGTGAGGCCTCTTCAACCCCAGCGAATAATCCTCTTCTTTTCCTTGCCGCTTCCATTGAGAAAATAAGCTTGCCGGTAACCTTTCAGTGGGAGAGGTAATAGCGCTTCTTTAGGATTAAGTTGCCGACCTGAGGTTAGGATGATAAACTGAATGTGGGCCTTCCTGGAATAGTTGCAGAACTCTGAATCCCATTTGAACTGATCCAGTCACTTTGGAACCAGCAGCTCCATTGAAGGATCCACATTCTACCTACTTTTCACAGGAAAGCTGAAGCTCTCTTAAACCCTCTGAAGATGACTGAAGCACACACAATGAGAGTGAATAGAGGCAGTGGGCGGGGGAGTTGTAATATATGGCATCAGGATCATCCTAATCTTTACTAGATTATGTGTACAATGTATATCTCTTCTTTGCCTGTCTTAACATACCTGACTCCTTCAACCGTTCCTCATAAGGCTTGGTTTCCAGACCCTTGATCATCTTGGTTCCCCTCCTCTGTACAAATTTCAGCTTGTCAACATCCTTCTTAAATTGTGGTGCCCAGAACCGGACACAGTATTCCAGATGTGGTCTGACCAAGGCAGAATAGAGTGCATTATTACTTCCCTCGATCGGGACGCTATACTTCAGTTGATGCAGCCTAGAATAGCATTAGCTTTTATTTCTGCTGCCTCACTCTGTTGATTCATGTTACACTAAGACACCTAGATCATTTCCCCACCACCACCACATGTATTACTGGCAAGTTAGGTGTCCTCCATCTTCTCTTGGGGTTGCTTCTCCTTCCTGTCTAAGCATAGAACCATACTTTTGTCCCTATTGGCATTCATTGACATTCATTTTGTTACTGCTGGTAAGGTTGAGGTGCAGTTTGGTGGGTTTAGATCAGTTTGGGGGGAGGCCTAGCAGATCAGGGGGTAGGTCCCAGTGAAATTAGGTGCATGGTTTTAAAATATCGATTGTTACTACATTTATATGAACAACCTAGCTTCAGGGTATTTCAGGAATCACTTGAACCCTTATATCCTAGCTCAATCACTGAGATTATCTGTAGGAGCATCACTGATCGTTCCTGAATTGGCCAGGCTCACTTGATAACAAGAAACAGAGACCTTAGTGCCATCAGCCGAGTATTGTGGAATACCAATAGAGATTCAGCAGGCATCTTCTGTTTTAAGTTTTAAACTCTTCTGTTTCACCAGGCTTATGCACTGAGGTCCAGCTCCAAGGGACTTCTGGTGGTTCCCTCACTGTGAGAAGTGAGATTACAGGGAACCAGGCAGAGGGCCTTCTCAGTAGCGGCACCTGCCCTGTGGGACACCCTCCCATCAGATGTCAAGGAGATAAACAACTATCTGACTTTTAGAAGACATCTGAAGGCAGCCCTGTTCAGGGAAGTTTTTAATGTTTGATGTTTTCTCGTGTTTTAAATATTCTGTTGAGAGCCATCCAGAGTAGCTGGGGAAGCCCCGCCAGATGGGTGGGGAATATTATTATTATTATTATTATTAGGTAAAGGTACCCCTGCCCGTACGGGCCAGTCTTGTCAGACTCTAGGGTTGTGCGCTCATCTCACTCTAGAAGCCGGGAGCCGGCGCCGTCCGCAGACACTTCCGGGTCACATGGCCAGTGTGACATCACTGCTCTGGCGAGCCTGCACCAGCGCAGCACACGGAACGCCATTTACCTTCCCGCTATAAAGCAGTACCTATTTATCTACTTGCACTTTAAGGGTGCTTTCGAACTGCTAAGTGGGCAGGAGCTGGGACCGAAAGACGGGAGCTCACCCCGCCGTGGGGATTCGAACCGCCGACCATACGATCGGCAAGTCCTAGGCACTGTGGTTTTACCCACAGCACCATCCGCGTCCCTATTATTATTATGCTGGCAATTAAGACTACATCTTTCCACAATGGTTAACTAAGGTCTCTTTTTAACTTTTTAACTATGTTTTTACTGTATTTTTTAATGTATTTTTGTTGTGAACCACTTTGAATTTTTTAAAAATGAAATAGCAGTCTATAAATATTTGTATAAATCAATTAATAAATCCTGCCTTTCTCCCAAGGGGCTCAAAATGGTGTACATGGTTCTCACCATCCTGATTTTATTTTCACAACAACCTTGCAGGCTAGACTAGGCTGAGAGATAGTGAGTGGCCCAATGTGAGCTTCATGGCTGAGTGGGGATTTGAACTCCCAAGTCCTAGTTCGTCCCTGTAACTGCTGCACCATGCTTGTTAGTGGACAGTTTACACGGGACAGAAATTGAGGATAGGGAAAATCTGGCTTAAGAAACATGGCATATTTTGCTGGAATAGGCAACAGTCTGCACTGCACTGAGAGGGCAAAAAAGCACTACAGTGTTAATGTATCTAGACCCAGAAATCTAAGTGGCCTTCCTGAGTTAAGTCAAAGGTCCCATTTAAACCTTACAAATGTGTCTGTCTTCCTTGGTCTGAGACAAAGAACCTACTCTGCAACACATTTGACTATGTAACTGAAAGCTAAATTGGTGTAAAATGGGCATTAATAGCATACCTAATCTTAATCTTGCATACAGGAAGTCCTGCTGAATTCAGCCAGACCGAATTTTCAGATAAAGACGGCTAGCTTAAATTCTGTTTTAAGATAGTGATGTCACATCCTTAACATTAAATGTCAACATAAATAGAGATATATACCAAGCTTCCAAATGCAGTTACTTTCTCGGTGCCAGGAAATATCTCAGCCTACGGGCAATGAATCATCTAGGCAATTGGTTTAAATACCTTCAACTCTTAAGAGACAACATCACCTAAAGGAAATACTGGAGAGTTGAAATTAAAGGGGCAAATTGCATGGAAACTGGGGCAGCTCATGAGCTGCTTATGTTAACTTGATCCCATTTGCCTTTGACTGGCTTATATGTGAGTACGCAACTCAGATTGTTGAGTTATGATTCCCATATTATTTATTGGCATTGCTTTAGGAAAAGTGGTCTGAGGGTTTGTACAGCAAACAAAATATGCACAGCATATAATAGAACTCAGCTCTACAAAGAATGAAAATGCTGAAACACCGAGTTTACAAATTCAGGAAGGAAAATTATTTTCAATTATGAAGGTAACTCTTGCTTTTTCAATTGTATCTCCCTCCCTCCCTCCCTCCCACCTACTAAACTATATTGTAGTTTGAGTCCACAAAGAATATGAAAATATAACCTTCTTCCATATCCATTTCTATCTGATGATATTTCAATTGATGATTCCCATTTTATTTTATATCGGTGCCAAGATAATTCTAGATTTATAAAATAATTACCAATGTGGCTTAATGCTCCCTGTGATTGGTTACCAGTTGAAATTAATAACTCAGAACTTCTACAGTCCCTTAATGAACCATATAAAACTTAATAGTCTGTTTATGATGTGTTTGATTTGGAGATATTGAAAAAGAGGTAACTGAGCTTGACCTATTTCCTGTTTAATCTGATGAACAATTTGACTAAACCTTCCTCCACTATAGTCCTAAATTTGATTTTTCTATATCTCTTTCACAGCTTCCTGTCACCCAATAGATTTCCTTTTACACCCAGCCCAGTTACAAAATAATAATAATAATAATAATAATAATAATAATAATAATAATAATAATTTATTTATACCCCACCCATCTGGCTGAGTTTCCCCAGCCACTCTGGGCAGCTTCCAATCAAGTGTTAAAAACAATACAGCATTAAATATTAAAAACTTCCCTAAACAGGGCTGCCTTCAGATGTCTTTTAAAGAGAAGATAGCTGCTTATTTCTTTCACATCTGAAAGGAGGGCGTTCTACAGGGTGGGCGCCACTACCGAGAAGGCCCTCTGTCTGGTTCCCTGTAACCTCACTTCTTGCAATGAGGGAACCGCCAGAAGGCCCTCGGCGCTGGATCTCAGTGTCCGGGCTGAACAATGGGGGTGGAGACGCTCCTTCAGGACCAAGGCCGTTTAGACAAAACAATAAAATCGAGAAAAAAATCACAATCGTAAGAGGAGTCACCTCATGATATCTTCACCCAGGTTTTGACCCAAACATTGGCACCCAGAAAGGCTGCAAAGGGCAGACCACTGGCGAAGTGATTTGTAGAATGAATAAAAAATGATTCAAAAGCATCCCTTCCTTGTCCAAGTAAGGTAAACACAGCAAAAACTCTTCACCCAACCCAAGAGTGTTTGACCAAGATTTTCTTTGATACATTCTGCATGCAATTTCTTTCCTCATTAGCTGGTGAGGAAATGCATAATAATCTATTGGCCCAGTATTACTTCTCATCAGTTTCTTGGTAGACTGGCACAAGTGCCTCTGTAAATGAGTCAACTGTACCGTGCTCAAAACTTTTTTTTACTTGCAGAGAGCTTCCAGTTAGGAGCTCATTTGCAGCGTACTCACAAGTGAGCACACATTTCCTCCCTCAGTTCGTACATCTTGACATGCTTTGGATGCTAGAGCCTGTCACAGAGTTGTGACATGGTGCTGTGAAGTAAGAAATTGACAAGAAGCAATAAAAGGGCAATCACTAACAGAGTGATGTCACGTAGAATTGCCTCGGTTCCATCAGCGGCTATGCATGCAACAAATGTTTAAAAGGTCTGGAATCTTTCCATTACGGTTCCATCAGCAAGAACGAGGGTGGTCAACCCTCTCTGAGGAAATAAGGCATATTTCCTTCTACTGTGGTACCTCAGGTTAAGTACTTAATTCGTCCGTTCTTAACCTGAAACTGTTCTTAACCTGAAGACCACTTTAGCTAATGGGGCCTCCTGCTGCCGCCGCACCGCCAGAGCATGATTTCTGTTCTCATCCTGAAGCAAAGTTCTTAACCTGAAGCACTATTTCTGGGTTAGCGGAGTCTGTAACCTGAAGCGTATGTAACGTGAAGCGTATGTAACCCGAGGTACCACTGTATATGGTAGTAACAAAAATAGACTTACACAGAACAGGTGGATATTTTTAGTGTTCATGTCTCTTCATATTGAACCCCAGTTGATCTAAGGAGGGTCCGAAGTATCTGCATGGGCAGAGGGACATTTAAAGGAGCAAAGGGATTACCTGTTAAAATACAACAAACAACAGGCTTTCTATGATAACTTTCTGCCTGTATCTCTTTGTGTGCCTCTTTTTGAGCCTCATTGGACATGCATGGTGGTGACTACAGCATCAGTGTGAGAACGAGTCTCTTTTTTAAAAAAAATAATAATATTGGTTTTACATAAATTTATACATTTTAACTTGAACCATTTCAAAACATTAGAATAAAAAGGTTCTTTCAAACCTTCAGACCTCCTCCCCTCCCTTCATGGGTTCCATTTCCAAAGAAAATATATTCTCCCCCCCCCTTTTTCTACATCTTTTTCTGTTATCTATTATATATTCATAGTTTCCAAAGTTCATTTCACATTACAAGTGTCATTGCATCCCTGCCAATGATTTTAACTGTTTACAGTGGTCTTTTAAGTTTATTAAAAAAAATTACTCCCATCTTTTAGAAATACTTGATCTTCCTGGTTTCTTATCTTTCCTGTCAGTCTCGCTATCTCTGCATATTCTGTTAACTCGTTCTGCCATTCTTCTGTGCTCAACACTTCTCCCTCCTTCCATCTCTGGGCTAGAAGCATTGATTGAGACAATGAGTCTCAATTGAATGTCACAATTGTGTCTCCAGTTCACCTTTCAGTATGTGTGCACCTGTGAACAACAGAAAGCTATTTCCTTTCTGTTATACAAGATCCATTGCTGGGTTTGGTGTGTGTTTGTGTGTTTTAGAGTAAAAGCTGCATTGAGCAGTTTGTAATAGACGTTGTCCATCAGGGATGATTTAACTCTGGCAAAGTTTGACTAGGCAACCCCTGAGATCTGTTCCAGCTCTTTGAGTTTATGAGCAACTATTTCACTCTGAGCAGCTGAGACACAAAACTTCCCTCAATATTCCTTTGACACTGAACACAAAATGTGTAAACCTCGAAGCTATAAGCTTTGTGTTCTATTATTTATGTTGGTCTCTTGGGAACATTTTTTTGTTTCATGTGTTTACAGTTTTAGTACTTATACATATTTGTGTGTGTGTGTTCCTTTACTGAGCACTTTTTACTTCAAACAATCATTGGCTTAAGGTAGAAATATACAGTAGGTGCAGCTCTATAGTGATGCTTCCTTGAGGAATATAAAGCTGATCAGGATGCCCTAAGACTGAGTAACCAACCAGGGGGTGAGATAGGGGTTAACCTATTCTTTCCCAGGCAGTTGTCTGTGCAAAATCTCCCTGTTGTCCTCTGCTCCCCTCCACCACCACCACCACCACCACCAGAACTTAAAAATATAGGTCCTTATGGATGGTTTTGTGTGGGCAAATTTTTGAGAATGGAATTGTTGTTGTTGTTTAGTCGTTTAGTCATGTCCGACTCTTCATGACCCCATGGACCAGAGCATGCCAGGCACTCCTGCCTTCCACTGCCTCCCGCAGTTTGGTCAAACTCATGCTGGTAGCTTCGAGAACACTATCCAACTATCTTGTCCTCTGTCGTCCCCTTCTCCTTGTGCCCTCCATCTTTCCCAACATCAGGTTCTTTTCTAGGGAGTCTTCTCTTCTCATGAGGTGGCCAAAGTATTGGAGCCTCAGCTTCACAATCTGTCCTTCCAGTGAGCACTCAGGGCTGATTTCCTCAAGAATGGATAGGTTTGATCTTCTTGCAGTCCATGGGACTCTCAAGAGTCTCCTCCAGCACCATAATTCAAAAGCATCAATTCTTCAACGATGAGAATGGAATACAGAGGACCAAAATGGCACCAACTGGGCAGGAAAGGTTTCCAAGTAGAGTGTTAAATGTTGTGGCCATTGCCAAATGACATGTAGGTCAGAAGACTGTATCTGTTTGTGGGCTCTCCATGTGGAGAAAGACAAACCTGACTTACACATGCGCAACAGAATGAGATGACAGAATAGACTGTAGCACCAGATTATCGGTGGGAAATTCTACCTTGAAAAACTTCCCCATGTTTTGTTTTGTTTTTAATCCATAAAAATAGAAAACAAAACAACCACATCATAGGGGCTGCTCTGCTTTTCTATTTGCAGAGCGCCTCAGTCTGAAGTGATAGATTCCAAGTAAGAAACCTATTGACCCTCAGATGTTGTTGGACTTCAACTCCCTATCCAGCAAACTGGGGGACTGGGGGTTCAACAACCTCCAGAGAGTCAAATATTCCATTTGCCTGTTGTAAGGGATTGACCCTGACACCTAGGGAGGTGGTAAGACCTTTGGATGACAAAGGAGTCAAAGGTATGCTAAAGGAGGATAAGGAGACTGCAGATTAAGCTGAATGAAGTCATTGCACCTGTCTTCACAACAGAAGACACAGAGCAGATCATAGTGCTCGAACTGTCATAATGAGGGAGTATGTGTTTCTTCTGACATTGGGGTGAAACAACGGTGGCAGCCAACTGTTGGATATTATAGAGAGGGTGGGGGGAGTATTTGATCCCCTGCTAATTTTGCTTGTTTGCCTTCTGACAAACAAAATGACCAGTCCATAATATTAATGGTAGGTTTATTGTAGCTGTGAGAGACAGAATAACACAACTACAATAAACTTACCATTACAATTATGGACTGGTCATTTCTTTGTCAGGGGGCAAACGGGCAAAATTAGCAGGGGATCACATCAAAGAGCCAGTGTGGTGTAGTGGGTAAGAGCGGTAGTCTTGCAATCTGGGGAACCGGGTTTGCGTCTCCGCTCCTCCACATGCACCTTGGGCCAGTCACACTTCTTTGAAGTCTCTCAGCTCCACTCACCTCACAGGGTGTTTGTTGTGGGGGAGGAAGGGAAAGGAGAATGTTAGCCGCTTTGAGACTCCTTAGGGTAGTGATAAAGCGGGATATCAAATCCAAACTCTTCTTCTACTTTCCCCCCTCACTGTATATATATTTCAAAACTTGACTTCCTTCTTCCTCTTTCTGCGGTTCCTTAAAATTATTTTTAATATTTTTTTATATCCAAATTAACTTTATTTTCTCATTTATTATATCTCCTTTAAATATATACTCTTAGAAAACTGCAGGTTATTACAATAATTCTGCCAATGTTCTTACCTATTTACAGCTTATTTGTAATTATTCCATAAATCATTTCCGTTCTTTTATAAAAAGTTCATTTCTAATTTTTCCAGTAAGTTTCACCATTTTTGCATATTCCATAAGTTTTTGTATCCATTGTTCTTTTGCTAGGACTTTTGGGCAAGTAACGTTCTTGCTGCTGTAGTAGCATACATGAAGAAATTTCTATACCGTTTGGGTAGTTCTGTCCCTATAATTCCCAAAAGGAATTTAAGGCAACTGCTGGTATTTAAGGGAACACTGCAGCTGCCATCACCACCAGGAAGTTGTGCTGGTGGTTTTCCTTTTTCCAACCCCTTCCAAAAATTGTCAAAGTCACACCCTGAACTTCGCTGCTTACACATGGGATAACATGGATCAGGGTATGTTGCAGAGAGATTTTGATTCTGCCCTGCATGCCACACTGATGTTGCTGTTGGCATGCCTTCTCACAATTACACATAATTACATGTTACAAATACCCTGGGCGATATGATTAATGTCAGCTTAAATAAAGGAATATTAGAGCACCAGAATGGAGTGAGGTGGGGATCAAAAGGAAACATTCCAGTTTCTTCATTCATCTGCTCTGTTGGGTTCAATATCTCTCTGATATTTTTGGATGTTTGCTCTGATACAGGCTCAAGATTATGTGGCAAAATCCTTGAAACACCATTATCTTTAATTTACAAATTCTCCATTTTCACTTTGGCATTGCCTTATACCTTGATTCGGAGAAAGAATATTGCGGGGGGGGGGGGAGAAAGAAGCATAGAAAATCATTAAATCTTCCTCAGATTCTGACCACAGAACTGCTCTGTGCTGCTCCCATATCTTCAGTTCCATCAGTTACTGGTCAATCATGTTGGAAGCAGATCTTTAGGAACTGTAAATCCGCCCAATGTATTTACTTTCATCTTAAAATTGGTTTCTCTGACCAACCTATCCCACATCTATGAGTGTATATGGCATCCTATAGCGGACCTAATATTGATTACTTAAGGCTTAAGTGGGATGAAGATTTGGGAATTAAGGTGACAGAATCCCAATAAAGATCACTTCAAATTTCTGAAATATACTGTATGTGCTCTCACAGAAGACTATTTTCCCCTAGCTAAACTGCCATAGAGAAGATAAAAAATTCATTCCGGTTCCGGACGCGAGCAGTGAGGAAGCACAGAAAGCCAGCTCTCGGCTTTCTGGGTGCTGTGGGAGCGTGGGGAAGACGCAAGGGCGCTGCGTACCCCGAAACCTCAGGGGGGAAACCCTTGGGGGAGAGGCCACCTGCAGCGCGGACGCGGTCGTCCTACCTCCTCTGAGAAGAACAGAGAGAGCACGAGAGAACGGCGACCGCTAGCGCAAATTGGGAAGTGCCGATCCCACAGCGAAACACCCAGAACTTCAACTGCGAACAGCGTCGGAACTCCTTTGGAGATAAGAACGGGGTCTCCAGCGTATGAAAAGGCTTTTTTTCCCTCTGTTTGAAGTGCTTACCAGTTAAGCGCGCAGCTGACGCGAAGCTAGGAGACGCCCAGGTTTTTTTCTTTTTGTTTGCTTACTTTTGGGATTTTCCTCGGCAGCGGAGGCAAGATGGCGCAGAAGGGAAGTCGCAGGAGTGAGGAGGTTAGTGAATAGTCTGACTGAGTGAGATAGAGCTGAACTGATAATAAATACGGACTACAATGATTTTCAATGATTTTTTTTAAAAACAAGTATAACGCCAATTCTGGGACATAAACTGTGATTAACGCATTTTTAAGCCCTCTGGAGAGGTTCCGCCTCGGCTACGTCGCTGAACCTCCTTGAGTATCCAACGCTACCCACTCCCCTTGAGGATATTTACTTAGATAAGTTGGTGAGAACACGACAAGGGAGAAGCGGCAGGGGTGCGGCAGGGGCCCGATATCTGGTTCGTGGCCTGAGGTACATTAAAGACGCCCCATGCAGTGACGCTAACAGCTGGCCAGGGCGCTATTTTAAGCAGCTGGCTTTTGGCAGAGGAAACTGGACACGGAGTTAACCAACTGTATAGAGCCCCTTTTTACGATTGGGCCTGAGCTGTGAGGGGGTGTAGAGGGGGAACGTAACCCTGAGTGGGAGCCTAAACTGCAACCGTGACCGCCACCGGAACTGCAACCTCTTGGTGAGAGGAGATTATAGTGTGTAAAGAGCTTAAAGTGCCTGATGTTCCTGAAGTGTTGGAATTTCTTGAAGTTCCTGAAGTGCCGAGTGTAAGCTAATTAGGACTAAATTTGAATGTACTGGACAAAAGGTGGTGTAGGACAACCACGTGGTTAAGAGCCATCCTATACTCCCTTTGCCCTCCACCCTTCCTCCCCCTCCACCCTCCTCCTGGGTGCTGGGTGCTGGGTGCGGACACAGGCGAGGGTAGGTAAAGGATTTGGAGAGGACTGAGAGAAGTAAAAGAAAAGGTCAAGGCCCGGAGTGGGCTAATTGATGCTGTTGAACTGGTACCTTCCCCAGGGTTTCTTCAAAGAGCATACTGTGGAACTGCTGCCCTCCCGGGGTTTATATGTGTTTGTAGGTGTATAGGACTATAAGAAGAAATTAACGGTGAAGAAAGGGGGAGGGTTACAAATAATGATGGGGAAGGAGGGGAAGGATTTAAAGAAAGTGGGCGGGACTCCAGGGGAAAGAAAGACATCGCGTCAAGAGGAGATTAAAGATCTAGATAGCTTATGGATTAAAATAAAGGAAGAATTCAAACAAAATGAAACATACATGGAAAATAAGCTAGGGGATATGCAAGACCTGATTGACAAAAAAATAGAGGAAGCAGTAGGAGAGCTCTCTTCCAAAATCCAAGACTTGTCAGTAAAATCTAAGATAATTGAAGAGTCTAATAAGAAACTACAGAAAGAAATGAGAGAACAGAAAAAGGAAACAGGGAGGATGAGGGAAGAGTTGGGTGAATTAAATAAAGCACAGGATAAGATCTGGGACAACCTCGCCATGGCCGACATGCGACAAAAGCAGCTTCACTTAAAATTTAGAGGTGTGGCAGAAGAAAGAAATGAGGATGTTAGAAAGAAAATGATTAAGGAGCTCTCTAAATGGCTGGGTTTGGAAGAAGAGGAGATAGCTTTAACGATAGATAACGCATTTAGAATGTCTAGACTACAGCACCTAAAAATTAACAAATTTTTGGGAGACTGTCTGGTGATATTCAACTCATTAGAAATGAGAAATCTAATTCTAAGGACGAGTTACCGTAACAAACTTAGAATCGAAGGCAGGCCCATTATCATCTATAAAGAGATTCCAATTAGATTATTAAGAAAAAGAGAGGGCTACAGACAAGTGGTTGCTGTCTTAAAGAGAAACGGAATACAATTTAGGTGGGAGTTCCCTGAGGGGATTACTTTCTTCTATAAAGATAAGAAATTTAAACTAACGGACATACAGGAAACAGAGAAGTTTTTGAGAAGATATGAAAAAGAACTGGGAAGGACAGAATATAGAGTACGAAACAAAGAAGAGCTGAAAGGGAATGGTCGGGAAAGGGAAGAGGAGAGGGAGGGGAGTGTGAAAGACCAAGGAGAGAGGGGGTTAAACTCAGGAGACGAAGATGAAGAAGCCGCAGTGGGAGAAGGGGCGGTTGAAGAGGAGGGGCTCCTAGGAAACAAAGGCGCCAGATTTTAACTCGAGGTTTGATTTGAGGTAAAGTAGTTGGAGAACTAAGACAACACTGGACACTTTAACATTTTTATCATGGAACGTGAATGGGTTGAATGAGAAAGTTAAAAGGAATAAAATTCAAAAAGCTTTGAGAAATAAGAAATGTGATGTAATTTGTTTTCAGGAAACCCATATCGCAAAGAGACATAGACATATTTTGGTGAATAAAAAACTGGGAGTAGAATTTGTAAACTCGGATGTAAACAAAAAAAAAAGGAGTGGTAATATACGCCAAAGAAAGGTGGGAACCAACACAAATTTGTAAAGACGAGGAAGGTAGAATACTAGGTATTCAATTAAATTTTCGAGGGGAAAGAATTAATGTAGTGTCGGTATATGCCCCAAATACAAAAAGAACAGAGTTCTTTGAAAAACTTGAAAACATGCTGCTGGAATTGGAACCTTATAAGCTAATCTTATTGGGAGACTGGAACGGGGTTCCAACACCGAGCCTGGATAGAAGTGAGAACCAGAGGAATGTAAACAGGGGGAAGCTCCCTAACTCATTCAATGAGTTAGTGGAAAATTTAGATCTAATTGACATCTGGAGGCACCGAAATCCCACCACTAAACAGTTCACTCACTATTCAGAGCCCCATCAGAGTTGGGGCAGGATCGACCAGATATGGGTGACTAGGGCTATGGTTTGGAGAGTCAAGAGATGTGAGATACTACCCAGGACCCTGTCAGATCACTGCCCCCTGACCCTGGAAATTAAAAATGAATTGAAAGGGCAGCCCAGGTGGAGGATGAATGAATATTTATTTGAGAATGAGGAAGTATTGGATATGGCCAAAAAAACCTTGAGAGAGTATCTGGAGATAAATTTGAATAGAGACACCCCAATAGAGTCGGTATGGGATGCCGGTAAGGCAGTCCTAAGGGGCTTTCTAATACAGCAAAATAGCTACAGAAAGAAGTTGAGGGAGAAAAAGAAGGAAGGCATTTTGGCCCAATTGAGAAACCATGAAAGGAAACTGGCTCTTAACCCGACAGATGAAACGACTAATCAAGCGGTGAGGGTGCTGCAGTCCCAATATTCAGCTATTTTGAATCAAGAGGTAGAACAGAAAATTAAATTTACAAGACAGAGATATTTCGAGTCGGCCAATAAAATGGGGAAGTTACTTGCATGGCAGCTTAGGAAAAGAAAGAAACAAAACATGATTAATAAACTTATTGTAGACGAGAGGGTGATAGAAGACCCAGAGGAAATTGAAAACAGGTTTGTTACTTTTTTTGAAAAGCTGTATGAAAAAGGAGAAGAGAGCAGTGCAGAAATAGAGAACTATTTAGACAAAGAAGAAAAAAATTTTTTTACAGAAGAGGACTGTATACAATTAAATAATGTGGTGTCTGTAAAAGAGGTCAGAGACGCTATTAATAAGATGAAGAACGGGAAGTCCCCAGGTCCGGACGGTCTGCCTGCAAAATACTATAAAAAATTGGCTGATTTGTTAGCGCCGGCTTTAACGGAAGTAATAAATAATACTCTTCAAGAAGGGAGGATACCCAGCTCCTGGAAGGAGACGTACATTACGTTAGTCCCCAAGACCGAAAATGAAAAGACAGATTTAAAAAATTATAGGCCAATTTCACTCTTAAATTGTGACTATAAGATTTTTGCAGATATTATGGCAAGCAGACTTAAAAAATTATT
This sequence comes from Podarcis vaucheri, assembly GCF_965113315.1. Lineage (NCBI taxonomy): Eukaryota > Metazoa > Chordata > Lepidosauria > Squamata > Lacertidae > Podarcis > Podarcis vaucheri. The sequence continues at coordinate 92,728,602 of NC_138762.1, read as the reverse complement.
AAATAGATATATACATAGAGACCAAGTGGGATTCCTTCCAGGTAGGCAATTGAGGGATAATGTCCGGCATGTATTAGATATTATGGAGTATTTGGAGGCAAGACCAGATGTGCCAGCGGCCCTTATTTTTGTTGATGCAGAAAAAGCTTTCGATCGTGTTTCCTGGGAATTTCTGCTACAAAATCTTGACAAGGTGGGAATAAGAGGCCCCTATTTGAAGGGTATCAGGGCGATCTATACAGAGCAGCAGGCTAGGCTGATTATTAATAATAATTTGACTAAATACTTTCCGATTATGAAAGGCACAAGGCAGGGTTGTCCCCTGTCACCTTTATTGTTTATTTTGGTGTTAGAAACAGCTGCTAATAAAATAAGAGCGAACCCGAACATCAGGGGACTAAGAATAGGAGAGAAAGAATACAAATTAAAAGCTTACGCTGACGATTTGGTTTTCTTTTTTGAGAACCCAATTGAAAGCATTAGCAGAGCGACAGAACTCCTGGAAGAGTTCGGTAAATTATCCGGATTCAAGCTAAATAGGGGGAAAACCAAAATATTAACAAAGAATTTGACAGCACAGGAGAGACTACAGCTGGAGCAACAGGTGGATATTAAAGTAGTAAACAAAGTGAAATACTTGGGAATTTGGTTATCTCCAAAGAATATTAACTTGGTAGAGGATAATTATAATAAATTGTGGAAGGAAATTAAGAAGGATATGGACACTTGGCGTAGACTGAATTTATCTTGGACCGGGAGGATGGCATCGATTAAGATGTGTATCCTACCGAGACTGCTATTCCTGTTCCAGAACCAACCAGTTATAAAAGGTACCACCTGTTTTAAAAATTGGCAAAGGACTTTGACTAAATATATTTGGCAGGAGAAGAAACCTAGGGTGAAACTCAAATATTTGATGGACGCCAGGGAAAGAGGGGGCTTTGGTGTACCAAATCTAAGACTTTACTATGAGGCGGCATGCCTGCTTTGGATAAAAGATTGGGCCACCCTGAAAGATACTGATTTATTAGACTTAGAAGGATTTGATCTAAGATTTGGGTGGCATGCCTACCTCTGGCAGGAAAAAGATAAAGTCCATAGAGGGTTTTGTAATCATATAGTTAGAGGATCACTCTTAGAAGTTTGGAATAGGAAGAAAAATGTGATTGAACAAAGTACCCCTTGGTGGCTCTCACCTGTGGATATCATTAAAATAAAGAAACTAAATATGATAGGTAAAAGGTGGACGTATGAGGATCTTTTAATTAAATCAGAAGAAGGGTGGAAACTAAGACCGCAGGATGAACTGAAAGAGAAAATTAAGGATTGGTTTCACCTGCACCAAGTTAATGCATTATGGAGGGAACATAAGAGAATAGGTATGGGAGAAAATAAATCTAGATTTCAAGTGGAGATTATGGAGAGTAATAACAAACTACTGTCTAAAATGTATAGGCAACTGCTGGAAAGTGAAAATAAGGAAGAGTTGATCAAAGAGGTAATGATTAAGTGGAATAAAGATCTAGGATATGAGTTAGGCTATGATAAATGGCAAACTTTATGGAAGAAAGGTATGAGATTTACTGCGTGTGCTGACTTACGTGAGAATCTGTATAAGATGATGTACCGTTGGTACCTGACCCCGGTCAGACTAGGGAGAATGTATAGTACAGCAGATAATACTTGCTGGAGGTGCAAAGAAAAGGTGGGGACTTTCCTCCATGTTTGGTGGACCTGTGAGAAGGTGAAGGGTTTCTGGGGACAAATTTACGAGGAGTTAAAGAAAATCTTGAAGTATAATTTCCCCAAGAAACCGGAAGCGTTCCTCTTAGGGATGATTGGGGAGGAAATAAAAAAGACGGATCAAACCTTCTTCCAGTATGCCACCACTGCTGCGAGGATTCTAATAGCAAAGAAATGGAAATCCCCCGAAATACCAACAATGAGAGAGTGGCACGTGAAATTGTACCAATACTTGGAATTGGCGAGACTTACACAATATATTAGGCGGGATAACCCCAGCAAAAAGATAGAGGACTGGTCCAAATTCTTAAGTTACCTTGAGTCCAACTTGGGAATCAATAATTTAACAGTAGACGATATTTAACTCCTACGACATGTAAAGATAAATGAAAATAACTGCAGAAGATTTATGTAGAATATTTAATCCGAAGCTGAGGCTAATGGAAGTCAAATGTGTGTAAGGGTTTGATTGGAATTTTCTTTTTTGTTGTGTTTTTCTTTTTTTCCTTTTTAAGTGTATGTGTTTTATCTTGTTGTTTGTTTTGTGTTTTTTTATCATATAACCTTTGTTTTGTATGTGTAAGTTTATGTGTTTGTAATAAAGTTTATAAAATTTAAAAAAAAAGAGAGAAGATAAAAAATTCAGTCCCCTCTTTTGACTTTGGATCTTTTAGAATCTGCAGCAACAAGTTGTATTTATTTATTTTAGGAACGCCAGAATGTATTTTTGTGTGTGTGTGTGTGTGAGAGAGAGAGAGAGAGAGAGAGAACTTAACTGCCAGTAATAGTGCTTCTATTGTTAGTAGCCAGCTTTACAGACAAGCCACACAATTGTAGGATATCTAAAATAAGGCAATCAAAACCAACCGCTTCTGATTGCTAGAAAGGCACACCCGGAGAGGAAGTTGGCTCTCACAGGGTCTACAGGAAATCCTCCCTGTGAGAGCCACACCCTCTGTGTCCAGCCAGGTAAAGGGGTGGAGCCTATACCTGGTCACATCCCTGATCTGCTCCCTCCCTGCTCCCTGCTATGTCATCTCTTCTCTTTGATGCTTCATCAATGACTAGGGATGTAGGACATGTGCTGAGTCTGAGTCACAGCTTCGACTCCAGTTCTAATCTGAGTGGTACCTCAGTTTTCAAACGTCTCAGAAGTCAAATGTTTTGGTTTTCGAATGCTGAAAACTTCGAAGTAAAGGCTTCCATTTTTGAACATGCCCCAGAAGTCGAACGGCTTCCACTGAGTGTTTCTCAATTTTCTCAATTGAATTTGCAGGGCCTCCCCTTGCACCTCGGTTTTTGAACATTTCGGAAGTCAAATGGAATAGACTATGTTCAAAAACTGAGGTACCACTGTATATAGTTTTGGACCTGGCTGCTATGGCCAACTATCGCCCAGTCTCAAATCTTCCATTCTTGGGCAAGGTGATGGAGCGGGTGGTCGCTGAACTACTCCAGGCATGCCTGGAGGATGCGCACCATTTGGATCTCTTCCAATCGGGATTCAGGCCCCATCATGAGACTGAAATTGCCTTGGTCGTGCTGGTTGATGATGATCTCCAGTGGGCTAGGGACCAAAGTGAAATTGGTTTCTTGGTTCTGCTGGATCTCTCAGCAGTTTCTGATACCACAGACCATGGTATCCTTCTGGACCGTCAAGAGGAGTTGGGAGCTGAAGGCACTGCTATGCAGTGTTCCCTCTTCTTCCTCCTGGGCTATGTCCATTTCCATCCCTAAAAGCTGTATTGTCCAGAGAATCTCTTGCCCCTCACTGGGTTCTTCTCTGAGCACCCCCCCCCCCAAGCAACATACAGACTGCCCAGAGCAGAGATGAACCACAAAGGAATGAGGGTCAACGAAGCTTTCTGCATGTTGTAATGGCTTTGGTACAGCAATAAGTGACTACATTATTGCATGAGCACTGTTCCACAGCATTTGATATTTTCATTTACATATATTCATTCAAAATAAGATGGGTTTATGAAGCAATTCTATATCCTCCCACCACGCTGACGAAGAATTCTACAAAACCATAGTCAATATCCGAAATCACTGTTCAGTGTTGGACATCATATTTGCTGAATACACAAAGCTTCACAGCTTGTCTTTCATCGTACAAAGTCTGGTACCTCGCTTCATTTAAAGATTTTCAGAGACTTTGAGACAAAAGACTTCAGTTTGTACTTGTTATGGTTTGAAGGAATTCTACAAAGATTGTCTGTTGCATATGTACATGGTCATCGTGTTGCCTAGACATTGCTGCTGTTGTAATGGCTTGTCAGGGACTGGCAGAGGAGGACTGGTGGAGCCCGCCTCCCCATCCTACCCCTTCCAGGAAGGAGGAAGAGAAAGACAGTACTGATATACAACAGGGAGTTGTGGGAGGTCACAGCTCAGAGGCAGATGAGGAGGCAAGCTGGAGAGGAGAAGGCAGAACCAGAGCAGCAGCTGGCTGACACGTCATTAGAAAGCATCCCAGACCCTCCATCTCCCAGAACCCAGCAAGCCTTAAACGTAGGAGAGCAAAGAGCTCAAAGATAGAGGACATGTAGCAGCACTCGTAGAAGTGACGAATGAGGAACTGGGAGAGATGGGGGTGGTGGACATTCACTTGGGATGCCATTATCCAAGAGGCTGGGTTCTATAGCCTCTCTCTGTAAAGACTGAAATAAAAAAAGGATGGTAAGAAACCTTTTCTTGTCTTTATCCTTTCGTGGGCAACCAGTCGGGAGCCGCTGACAGCATCCTGACATGGCTGAAGGTAGCTAGTGTAAAGTTCCTTTACAGCTAGGGTCTGCTGATATGGACTCTGGCTGCATAAAACTGCCACCTGATCACTCTCTGTCCCACCTCCCTCTTTCACATCACAGCCATATTCAAAACAGCTGCCTCACATCTCACTTGGAACAGATGGGGGGGGGACATTTTCGATTAACCAATTTTAGTACATGGGAAACTTACAAGGCTCAAGGCTCTTGGTTTCTTTCACTCTGATAGAACATAAGGGGGAATTTAAATACAAGAGTTACACCGAAGCTGTCAGAATCAGAAAAAAAAACCACTGTGAAAAACTTCCTGATACACCTCTCATATATAAATTCTTCCCCTGTCCCTAGTGCTTTGTTAAAGCAATAAGAACTAAGGTCTATAACCTTGCTGGTCTCAAACCTAGTAATGGAAATGTTTTTTGTTGTTGTTTTGTTTCCTCCCCTCATCTGTTCCAATTGAATGAAGATAAAATTATTTTAAATATGGCTACTGTGCATGAAAATCCAAACAGGCAGAGGATGCCGAGTATTGAAATTGCAGTCACTTTTAAGTATTCAGCATGAAAATGTGATGTATATTTATTACTCCTGATACAGTGTTCTAATTTATGCGGTAAAGTAATTAAATTAAAGAAATAGTATTCTCTTGATGGTGTGTTGAAATGATAAATAATGGTAATTGACAGATCCATCAACCTCTCCCCATCCTTTCTTCTCAGGGTGGGCAGGTAAATCGATCTATTTCATTAATGCAAGAGCTAATTCTGCATATGAATGTGCCACCACATTAAACTGAAATATGCTCTTAATTTCATAAACAGGTTCTGTTAATTGTGCTGCACAATCCTATACATTTCGAATTCAATGTAAGTCCCATTGAATTCAATGAGAAAGATGTTTAGAGTTGCAGCCCGAAGCAGGAAGTGATGCATAATTCTGAAATGTGAAAGCAGGTTTATTGCAAGTAGAAGGTTGTACTATGTGTGGACGGTGTGTGTTTATGCGTGTATGGTTTCTGTGGGGTTAAGTTCTGGGCATCACCTTTGCAGAGAGCCCAAATGGCTCTACAATGCATTGGCTGCTGCACTGGGCTCTCTGCTTACCTTTTCAGCTCACAGCTAAATTGCTGCCTCCTGATTTGCAATGCTAGTTGTTGTCTGGGGAGATGGTTGTGGGATAGAGCCATTACGAACAATTGGTTTCTTTTTGTTTTATTATGTACTTTGTGTTCTCATTTTTAATTTTTATGTCGTGAACTGCTCTGTGATCATCGGATGAAAAGAGGTTTAAAGGTTTTCTCAAGGCAAACCTTTAAAAATGTAGTATAAACACTGACAACTGGGAAACACTGGGCTACGAGCGCTCCAATTGGAGAACAGCCTTTACCAAAGGTGTCATGGGCTTTGAATTACAGATGGGTAGCCGTGTTGGTCTGCCATAGTCAAAATAAAAAAATTTCTTCCTGTAGCACCTTAAAGACCAACTAAGTTAGTTCTTGGTATAAGCTTTCGTGTGCATGCACACTTCTTCAGATACACTGAAACAGAAGTTGCCAGATCCTTCTATATAGTGAGAAGGTGGGGAGGGGTATTACTCAGAAGGGTGGTGGGAATCGGAGATTGGCAGATAGCTGAGATGAGCCTGATGAGCCTGTTGACGACTCTTAACGACTGTAGTAGGTCTTACAGGAAAAGGCAAGGGGTGAGAAGGTGAGAAAGCGTGTTCACATCAAAAGAGAGCACGTGTTGCGGTTGGGGCCGAACAAAACCCCATGTTAGTGACCAGGCCATAGATGGACAGAGGCCTGGGAACAGATTGGAGGATGTTGTTACTGGGGCAATTTGGATGTTGCCAATTTAGGGGGTGGGATCAATGGCTTTATAAGCAGGGTCCACAGCTTTCTCTTTCTCTTTTGCTGTGGACACCGGATCTATCTCTAGCACCGGAGCGAATCAGCAAAAGATTTTGGTCGTATAAACCAATTTTTTACCTCTTTTCTCTTTCCTTCCCCTCTTTTGACTTAACTTAAGCTACCCCAGGGTAATTAATTTTATTCTCACCTTTTCTAGATACTCTTTCTCCTTTTCCTTCTGGCCTTTGGGGACGCCGGTGGGGGGGGGCGCGGGACCTCCCGGTCCCGGCTGGCTTACGGCCCGCTCTCGGCCGAGCCGTTGGTGGACGGGGTGTGTGTGATTTGCCCCGAGTCTCCCTGCCGGGTCCAGCTTGGTAGTGCCGGGCCTCCCTTAATCGTGGGAGGCTCCCGGCCCTGATTTAGTCTCCCGCGGCCTGCTGCGGCCTGGTCGGGGCCTGTAGGCCTCGGCCGCCTCTCCGGCCTTGGGGCCTGCGGGCGCCGGCTGGTCGCGGCCCCGATCCGCGGGCTGCCGCTTCCCGGGCCCGCTCCGGCCTGCGGCTGCCTTTGGGCCCGGCTGGGCCTGCTGCTCCGCGCCGCTCCTTCTTGGCGGCGCGGGGTCTCCCGCGGCCCGTTGCGGCCTGGTCAGGGCCTGTAGGCCTTGGCCGCCTCCCCGGCCTTGGGGCCTGCGGGCACCGGCTGGTCGCGGCCCCGATCCGCGGGCTGCCGCTTCCCGGGCCCGCTCCGGCCTGCGGCTGCCTTTGGGCCCGGCTGGGCCTGCTGCTCCGCGCCGCACCTTCTCGGCGGCGCGGGGTCTCCCGCGGCCCGCTGCGGCCTGGTCGGGGCCTGTAGGCCTTGGCCGCCTCCCCGGCCTTGGGGCCTGCGGGCGCCGTTGGGTCGCGGCCCCGATCCGCGGGCTGCCGCTTCCCGGGCCCGCTCCGGCTGTTGCCGCCGCGCGGGCCGCGTCTGGCGCCGGCTCCCGGGAGCCTGCATTTTGCGGCCGTTTTCGGCCTGCCTGCGGCTGGATTGGCCGCTCCGTCGCCCCCCGCCTTACCTTCGGGCCCGGCTGGGCCTGCTGCTCCGCGCTGCTTCCTCTTGGCGGCGCGGGGATCGGCGGCTCGCTGCGGCCTGGTTTGGGCCGGTTGAGGCCTCGGCTGCTGCTTGGCCTCCAGCGGCCGCTTCGCCCCGGGGGGTCGCTGCGCCCCCCCCATCCAGCACAAGCGGTTTGGGGGTGCACAGGGGGGTAGTGGAGGCCTTGGGGGGGCTCAGAGCAGCCTGAGCCCTGGTTGCCTGCCTCCGGTGTCGCTGCTGGGCTAGAGGCCCTCCATTTCGAGGATAAAATCCTCTTGCCTTTTCCTTGTGCTTCCTTCCTGAGCAGTGGCCTCTGGTGGCCAGACTTGGTAATTACAGGGTCGGCCTGTAATTCAGGAATTTACTCGGCAGTGGCATCTAGTGGCTGTTTTGGTATTGCAGGGTGCCTTTTTACCTGCTGTTAGAGTTCCTTTTAATACCTGTGCTTATATTTGATTGCATAGGCTTCCTGTTACGTCGGCGGTGTTGGGTTATTCCCGTACCCGCTGATTCTCCTTAATTTTATTGATTATTCGTATTTTATCTTTTATTAATTTTATTATTTATTATCATTATTTTATTACTTTTACAATTGTCGAATATTGATTATTTAATTATTTTGGTCCGGAATTTAACCCCCTTTCTTTTATTTGATTTTCTGTTTAAGTTCATAGCAGGAATGGCGCCAAAGAAGGCAGCAAGGAAGTCTGGTCCTGCTATTACTCCAAAGCGGCCCATAAAAGGCCCATCGCAGGCTCTGCGTTCCCCGCAACCTGCCCAGTCTCTACAACGCATCCGGTCCATGGTCAACAGCCTGGCGGGTGACCCAGTGGCCTTGGCAAGGGTGGAGTCCGAGATGGATGGTCTGCTCCGCCGCTCCTCTACCCCGTCGTCATCCTCTGCAATATTGAGTCCTGCTTTAGGCGCCTCGTCCCCGGTGGCGTCATCTAGCGAAGATGAGGGAGGAACATCGTTATCCGGGGGGTTGCCGCCTGATAGTCAAACACCACGCACCCCGATTTTACCTGCGTCGCAGGTTACTGTGGCAAGGGGTCGTGGCCGTACCAGGCTTGGGGCCAGCAGGAGAGCACCAGCATGGGACTGCATGGGGGGTTCTCCTTCGCGGTCGTCGGTGGCAGGGATTCAGGCGCCGGGTCATTCACATTCAATTTCTTGTCAGTCGATCCCAGGTTCGGTGCAGCAGGCTGATGTATCGGAATCTTCAGTGGAGGATAGCCTTCCTCTACCTCCAAGGTCATCTTCTGGAGGGCTCCGTCGCCGCAAGAGAAGCTCCAAGAAGCGCGCCAAGAAGAGACGTAGAGACACCTCGTCTTCTTCTTCAGGTACTTCCTCACAGAGTTCGAGTAGTGACGAGGAAGCGTCGTTTAAGCTCTACTGGGGGTTTGGGGAGACCTCTGGGCTCCCAAAATGGGTGTGGGAGCGGAGGGCCAACTCCCATAGGGCCAAGTATGGGGCGGTTCAGGATTGTCTTGATGGGGCATTGGTGCCTGACGTAAAAGTCTCCACCAATTCGGCCAGGGACATTATCCCCGGAGCCCACCTGTCTGCCAAATTGCGGTCCAGGATCCTGGATGGCCGCTATGTTGATATTTTCTGCCTTGCCCCCCCGCTTGAAGGTCAGGAGCCCTTAGACAAGGGTCTGCCGGTTGCTAGGAAGCGGACGGTCGTGTCGAAAGCGGATAGGACTTTTGAAAGGTGGTTAGATAGCTTCCAGGTTTTTGCTGGAGTCGTGTCTGCAGCTTATCCTAGGAGATCCCTGCATCTGTGGGTATATCTGTCCATTGTCCGCTCGGCCTTTACGATGGCCGGGGAAACTGCTGCGCTGGCCTACGATCAGAACTTCAGACGGAGGGCAGCCAAGATCCCCACAGCCCGCTGGGATCGGAAAGATTTGGATGTCTGGACCACTTATGTGGCCCCCCGTATTGATAAGAAGCTGCCCGATCCGCAGAAGTTCAAGCCCGCCCTGGCTAGGTTGGGCCGCAAGCAGTGCTGCTGGGATTTTAATAAGGGTGCTTGCTCGAGGCAGCCTTGTAAATACACACATGTGTGCGACAAGTGCTTTGGGAACCATCCTGCATCCACGTGTGCAGGGGGTCGCCGGCCCTTTCGAAAAGGGGGGGGGGCTCTCAGCAGCCTCCAAAAGCAGCTGCCCAGGCCCCTGCTGCCGGAGCAGGAAAGTAGTGTATTATCCTCCTTAGCTTATACCCCTATAAAGTTGCAACCGTTGTTATCATTGTTAGAATCCTACCCTGACTCCAAATCGGCGTCCTATTTGCGCGAGGGTTTTTCCGCAGGTTTCAGAATCCCTATAGTTTCCACCCCAGTAGCCAGGAACCCAGCAAATCAGAAATCGATCAGGGACATGCCAGAGGTAGCACGCAAAAAAAATTGAAAAGGAATTGGCTTTATGTCGCATGGCCGGTCCTTTTGCCGCCCCTCCTTTTCCCAATTTCCACATTTCACCTTTGGGTATAGTTCCCAAAAAAGCTCCGGGGGAATTCCGCCTAATTCATAACCTCTCTCATCCTACAGGCACGTCAGTAAATGACGTGATTCCCCCGGAGCTTTGTTCTGTGAAATATGCTTCTCTTGATCACGCGATCAAGATGATTCGGAAGTTCGGGACGGGCGCTTTGCTGGCAAAATGCGATATTGAATCGGCTTTTCGGCTGCTTCCAATTCATCCTGACGATTTTTGGTTGCTGGGATTTCAGTTCGAAGGTGGATTCTATTTTGATAAGGCTATGCCCATGGGCTGCTCGGTTGCATGTGCGGCTTTTGAGTGTTTCAGTTCATTTTTAGAGTGGGCCTTGCGTGTAAAGACCGGACTGGGCGGAGTCACGCATTATCTCGATGATTTTTTGGTCACCTCGGCGGGAAATACGGGGGACTGTGTGGCGTTATTGCAGGCCTTTGCTTCCTTAACGGAAGATCTGGGCGTCCCTTTAGCGGCTGGTAAGACCGAGGGTCCTTCTACACAGTTGACTTATTTGGGTATCTTGTTAGATACTGTAGCACAAACTTCTAGTTTACCGCCTGAGAAGATAATTAATTTGAAAAAGGTTATTAAGGATCTTCTGCCCTTAAAAAAGGTTACCCTGCGGCAGCTCCAGTCGTTGCTGGGCCATTTAAATTTTGCATGTAGGGTGGTCTCTCCCGGACGACCATTTTGCTCCCGATTGGCCAAGCTTACCTCAGGGTTGCGAGCCCCGCATCACAGGGTACGCCTTCCTAGCCAGGTACGGGCCGACCTTGATATTTGGTTGGAGTTTCTGGAGGACTTCAACGGAGTGTCCTTGTGGCAGGACACTTTGAACCTCCACAACGACTTCCAGGTACATTCTGACGCTGCAGGGTCTTTGGGGTTTGGCTTGTATTGGGACGGTAGGTGGTGTGCTGAGCGCTGGCCGCCCGCTTGGCAGGGGCAGGCTATTACTAGGGACCTAACGTTTCTTGAGTTTTTTCCCATTGTAGTGGCAGTGCACTTGTGGGTTGAGCATTTCAGGGATCATCGTGTTTGTTTCTGGACTGATAACCAGGCGGTGGTGAATGTACTGGCCAAGCAGTCTTCACGCTCACCTAGGGTATCGGCCCTCCTGCGGGCCTTTGTGCTGCACTGCTTGCGTTTTAATATTGTGTTTTCTGCTCGTTTTGTCCCGGGAATTTCTAACGAAATTGCTGATGCTCTGTCCCGTTTTCAGATGCGGCGATTCAGGTCCCTGGTGCCAGTGGCTCGAGACCGTCCGGAAATTTTCCCGGATCATCTCTGGAACCTTGGCAGAACTTAGTTTTACAGGGAGTAGCTGCATCTGTGGCACCCTCTACTTTGAGGTCCTATGAGAAGGCCTGGGCTGATTTCTTATTATTTAATGGGCAACCTATTGGGGAAATTACCACCTCCCATTCCACCTCTCAGGTGCTCCGGTATCTGGCGCATTTGTTCCAGGTCCATCGGGCGGCTAGGACCCTTCGTCTGCACTCAGCAGCAATTTCCTTTTTTAATAAGGCGTATTTTAACAAAGACCCATGTCAGAAGTTTGTGGTCCGTAGGGCATTGGAGGGTTGGGGGCGTCTCACTCCTTCCAGGTCCATTCCCAGACGCCCCATTACGTTTGAATTGCTAGCGAATATACGCTCCAAGCTGCGGAGCATCTGTTGGTCCAAATTCGAGGCTCAGCTATTTTCCGCAGCTTTTTCATTAGCCTTCTTTGGGGCTTTGAGAGTCGGTGAGGTGGTTCTTGAACCTAAGCAGGACGGAGGCTCAAGGGGTTTGCTGATACAGGACGTTAGTGTGTCGGCGCGTGACTTGCAGGTTAATGTCAGGAATTCAAAGACAGACCAATTAGGCAGGGGCGCCATTATTACGCTCCCTGCAACTGGTGAAAGTGGCCCTTGCCCAGTAAAAGACCTGACCAAGTACCTAGCCTTGCGCCCCGGCGGTGAAGGGCCCCTTTTCGTTCACGAAAATGGCCGCCCGCTGGTGAGACACCAGTTTACCGGTGTGTTGCGAAAAGCCGTTGCGGCTTGCGGCCTGCCGGCTCAGGAGTTTGCCCCTCACTCCTTTAGGATTGGAGCTGCCACAACCGCTGCCCACTGGGGTTTGTCGGTAAAAAGGATTAAGGACCTGGGCCGATGGAGATCGGACGCATTCAAGGGCTATGTGCGGAAATGATTTGTTGTTGTACTTACATGTGTGTGTTTTAACCCTAGGTCAGGCTGCTATCCATATCTGGGTAGTAGGGCACAGTATTGTGCACTGGGCTGCGGACAGAGCTCGCCAGTCCGGACTGGGTGAAGGCCTGGGATTCCCGCAGCACGTACATGTGTCCTGGATCTCCAGAAGGGGGATGCTGTGGAGAGAATTTTTACCTCTCATGCGAAGGCGTGTCCTCCAGTTCGGCCCTCCTTTGGCGATCGTGGTGCAGCTCGGGGAGAACGATATGGTTTCTTCTTCCTGCTACGGGCTGCGTGCGGCCATTTTACAGGACCTGGGGGAGCTGGCGGCACTGGTGCCGACTTCCAAGTTAATTTGGTCACAGCTTCTTCAACGCCGCATTTGGCGTGGTAGCCCTTGCCCTGCTGCCACCGAACGCGCAAGGAAGCGGATTAATTCTGCAGCAAGTAAGCTGGTGGTGAATCTGGGCGGGTTTGTTATCCCTCACCCTCTTATCTCATTCAAGGCGATTGAATTTTATAGGGATGACGGGGTTCATCTCTCGCCAGTGGGGAATGATGCGTGGTTGGATGCTTTGGCGTCCAGGTTGAGGGTGTGGCTTGAGTTATGAGTGGTTGGCGGCGAGCGTAAGGGCTCGATGGCGGTTAGGCATTGGTTTAAAATTGGTTGGTGGAGGGGTATGGATTGGCTGGGCCTGCCCCTCCAATGCTGCTGCTGACGGGTATTCCGTTAAAGGAATTCTGAAGCTTACCATCCCCTTCGTCCAAACCCTGACGGCAGGGTGCGGGCCGCGTAAGCTTCAAGGAGCAAGCGCGGAGTAGCTGAGGGCCTGTGACGCAGCTCCGGCTGACTCTGTCCCTTGTTCCTCCGGGACTGACTAGGGAGTCAGTGCTGTCCCCCATGGCGGGGGGTGACAGATAGTCATAACCAATGCCTAAGCAACCACTCTCAATTTGTATTTAAATAAAGTTGTGGCCAAAATTATGCCAAAAACCTTAAACAAAATTATGTGTGATGTGTGAGTTATTGGGAAGGGGGGTTTTGGTGGACCTCAACACGCAAAGCGTGTTCACATCAAAAGAGAGCACGTGTTGCGGTTGGGGCCGAACAAAACCCCATGTTAGTGACCAGGCCATAGATGGACAGAGGCCTGGGAACAGATTGGAGGATGTTGTTACTGGGGCAATTTGGATGTTGCCAATTTAGGGGGTGGGATCAATGGCTTTATAAGCAGGGTCCACAGCTTTCTCTTTCTCTTTTGCTGTGGACACCGGATCTCCCGCCCGCCCTCCCTTGTTGGGCTTGCGCTTTGACCTTGCTTTGCCTGTCATGGGGTCGTCCGCCTTGGTGCGGGGGCCCAGTAGGAATTTACCATTTGGCTGATTAGTGCGTGCCTCTTGGGTTTTGCCTACTGCTTAGCAAATCGTCACAACTTGTAAGGTTGGCGGTTAGGCATTGGTTTAAAATTGGTTGGTGGAGGGGTATGGATTGGCTGGGCCTGCCCCTCCAATGCTGCTGCTGACGGGTATTCCGTTAAAGGAATTCTGAAGCTTACCATCCCCTTCGTCCAAACCCTGACGGCAGGGTGCGGGCCGCGTAAGCTTCAAGGAGCAAGCGCGGAGTAGCTGAGGGCCTGTGACGCAGCTCCGGCTGACTCTGTCCCTTGTTCCTCCGGGACTGACTAGGGAGTCAGTGCTGTCCCCCATGGCGGGGGGTGACAGATAGTCATAACCAATGCCTAAGCAACCACTCTCAATTTGTATTTAAATAAAGTTGTGGCCAAAATTATGCCAAAAACCTTAAACAAAATTATGTGTGATGTGTGAGTTATTGGGAAGGGGGGTTTTGGTGGACCTCAACACGCAAGTGGCTTAGTCATGTATAATGAGATAAGAATCCAATGTCTCTGTTCAGACCAGGTGTCTCCATTGTTTTAAGTTTGGTAATGAGTTGCAATTCAGCAGCTTCTCTTTCCAGTCTGTTTCTGAAATTCCTTTGTAGTAAAACAGCTACTTTGAGATCTTGTATAGAATGTCCTGGGAGATTGAAGTGTTCTCCTACTGGTTTCTCTGTTTTGTGATTCTTGATGTCAGATTTATGTCCGTTTATTCTTTGGCGTAAGGTTTGGCCTGTTTGTCCAATATAGAGAGCTGAAGGACACTGTTGGCATTTGATGGCATACACAATGTTAGACTATGAGCAATTAAATAGTCCCGAGATGGTATGTGTGATGTTGTTGGGGCCAGTAATGGTGTTGTCCGGGTGTATGTGGCAGCAAAGTTGGCATCTGGGTTTATTGCAGGCTCTGGTGCCAGTGTCCGTGTTAAGTCCGGGCTTTGAAGACACTCAAACTCAGGACACATGGGAGAAACATGCTAAGAGGAAGGCATGCTTGGCAAACCCTCACCATGATCAACTCCTGCCTGGAAACCTATGTCCCCACTGTGAAAGGACCTGTGGATCCAGAATTGACCTCCACAGTCACTTACAGACTCACTGTTAAGACTGTGTTCATGGAAAACAATCTTACTAGGCTACGAGTGATCGCCAAAGAAGAAGAAGACAAATTTACCATTTGGGAAATATGTAACCCTTCCATTTTCTCAAAAACCAAATTTTCTGAGCTGGGTGTGGAGACTGGACAGGGAAAGCATATAAGGAGCATGAAAGGGAAGGGAACAAAGTGTGACTATTCCACAGTAAACGTCTAATGTAGAAACAGCCCTGATGCTTTCAAAATATGTCCATTGAGCAATAAACCTAGACATTTCCAGCTTTAGTTTGCGTTTATAGTTTACAATCTCTAACCCCAGACTGAGGAACAACTCAGGCCGCAACGCATATGCACTCAGCCGGCATATCTCAAGGACTACGAATGCTAACCGCCCGGTAGTGATTGGAACTTGGTGGGGAGGGGTGTTACTGTATGTCTGGATCTTTAATCCCAGAATAATAGGCAGGTAGGATTTTAGAAGGTAGTAATCTAATTGGCTGTTGGAGCCATCCAATCCGGCCCAGAAGGGAAGTTTGAATCAGTCTGTCAGGTGTGACCTGGGGTGTGAACACAGGATATAAAGCCTAGGGTCTGGGAGGGGCTCTACACAACAAGCCCTGACTGACTCACCCAATGACTGACTGTTTTTGTTACAAACTGAAATAAACTCCATGAAACTGAGGATTCTCTCAGAGTATATTTCATACCCTTTCAGGCATTACAGGAACTCCACATAAGGACCAGTAGGCAAGAGCAGGTACAATTCTGATGTCTCCTTACATGTGCTTATATGTAAGAAATTTGGAGAAACCCTTGTGGCTTCCATGCTAACTCCCATGCTAACATAAATTGGACATAGAGTTTGATGTTCAGTCCAAATGCAGAAATATCTCATACCTCTTGCAGTGTTTCTAAAGGCATCTATGGCCATTTGGGTAAGTGACAAATTTCTTACAGAGATCTTGGCAATAGGAAAGCTGCATAATTTAATTGAGTAATTAATTGATTAATTAATAAATTGGCTAAAAGGCAGAATCTGCATTTCTGTGCTTTGTTGGCACCCGTTTGTCTCAGGAGACGATGGAAGAGTGAGCCTTTGAGGGTGAAGTCAAACTGTCAGAGAGTTGCAGCCCCCACGTTGGCTGTAAAGATCATGTAGATAAAGGTGCCCAGTTTTCCACCTTTGCCACTGTATTCTGCTCTGGTCAGACCTCACCTGGAGTACTGTGTCCAGTTCTGGGCACCACAATTCAAGAAGGACACTGACAAACTGGAACGTGTCCAGAGGAGGGCAACCAAAATGGTCAAAGGCCTGGAAACGATGCCTTATGAGGAACGGCTAAGGGAGCTGGGCATGTTTAGCCTGGAGAAGAGGAGGTTAAGGGGTGATATGATAGCCATGTTCAAATATATAAAAGGATGTCACATAGAGGAGGGAGAAAGGTTGTTTTCTGCTGCTCCGGAGAAGCGGACACGGAGCAATGGATCCAAACTACAAGAAAGAAGATTCCACCTAAACATTAGGAAGAACTGCCTGACAGTAAGAGCTGTTTGACAGTGGAATTTGCTGCCAAGGCGTGGTGGAGTCTCCTTCTTTGGAGGTCTTGAAACAGAGGCTTGACAGCCATATGTCAGGAGTGCTCTGATGGTGTTTCCTGCTTGGCAGGGGGTTGGACTCAATGGCCCTTGTGGTCTCTTCCAACTCTATGATTCTATGATTCTATGAGGGTGCACTATGGCGTTCCTTCTTTCTGTGCTCCTCCCAGTGTTCATTCCTCCTCTGGTCACTGCTGTAGATGCATGACCTGACTAACTGTCCCCAGGCATTGTGGTTGCCTGCAAGGGATTCCCACACGGCAGGGCTAATATTGCCAGACTTCATGTCACATTTGCAAACATCTTTGTAACACAGAGTTGGCCTGACCTATAGGACTAATTTTGGAGTAAACATGCATAGGTTCGCACTGTGATTAGCTAAAATTTATTTTTAAGGGGACGATAATGATCCTGATATAGTCACTACGGTAGCAGGTATATACTTTAGATACACTTGTTAGGGAAAGCAATTGGGTTGAGTCAAAAGTACAGTGGTGCCCCGCAAGACGAATGCCTCGCAAGATGAAAAGCTCGCTAGACGAAAGGGTTTTTCGGTTTTGTGTTGCTTCGCTAGATGAATTTCCCTATGGGCTTGCTTCGCAAGACGAAAACGTCTTGCGCTTTTTTCTTAAAGCCGCTTGAAGAGGCGCAGTTGCGACGGACCGTGCTTCGCAAGACCAAAAACATCGCAAGACGAAAAGACTAGCGGAACAAATTATTTTCGTCTTGCGAGGCACCACTGTAAGAGGGAATGATCCTAGATAGGCGAAGGCAGGTTTTCAAACAAAGGCTTCTATTCTTAATCTTTTGATATTTAAATATGTTATTCTAAAGCACAGACAGTTGATTTCTTGATTTTGTGTGCCATTGATTCTATTCATAGAGAACTGCCTGGGTGGAAATGGGAGTTCAGAAGTGTAGATGTTGAGCAGTTATTTCTCATTAGACTTCTACGCATATACAAATCCATTTGCTAAAGGTCAGAACTGGGTTGAATGGCATGAATAGTTCTTTTTATGCTCAGCAAAGGGGCTAGACAGGGTTTCTTGCTTGGCCCCATCTTTTTCAATTTAAATATTAACGGCGCCATTGATTCCTTCATTAAAACCATTGCCCCAGTTCCTTGGAATAGCATCCTGTTCATTAGCTGTACTATTACATGCTAATGAAATGACCCTGATTTCTTGCTGCTCACCGTGATTTGAAAGATGGCAAGCTGGGCAACTTCAGTAGACTTTAGCAGAATGACATCTTGTTATGAGAACGGGGGGTTGAGTTTTTAGTGTTCATTTCAATCAAGTTCAAAAATTGATTTGGAAACTAGGCAGGTACTGAAAAAGCCAATGCGGTGAACAAAGATATAGACTAGGTTTCGAATCAGACAAAAAACTTGTCTGATAGTGACCGTTGAGCAGTCACTATCTCTCAGTCAATGCTGCTTCACAGGAGATTGTGTGGATAAAAGGCAAGAGGACACTGAGCTCTACAGTTGAAGCGAGAGGGGAATGTTATAAATAGCTTAAATAATGAAGAAAGAACCAAATTATGGCACATTTCCCCTATGTAAACTATTACATTTGTAAGAGATGAAATGAGGGTTCAGTTTGTAGATTTAGATCTTATCTGCTATCCCACTTGTGGGTGAAAAGCCTGTGAAGCCTTTTAAGCAGAGCTATAATATATTTTTGCAGCTTGCTAAAGCTTAGAAAGGGACGCGGGTGGCGCTGTGGGTTAAACCACAGAGCCTTGGACTTGCTGATCAGAAGGTCAGCGGTTCAAATCCCCACAACACGGTGAGCTCCCATTGCTCGGTCCCTGCTCCTGCCAACCTAGCAGTTTGAAAGCACATCAAAGTGCAAGTAGATAAATAGGTACCACTCCGGTGGGAAGGTAAATGGCGTTTCCGTGTGCTGCTCTGGTTTGCCAGAAGCGGCTGAGTCATGCTGGCCACATGACCCAGAAGCTGTACGCCAGCCCCCTCGGCCAATAAAGCAAGATGAGTCGGCCACGACTGGACCTAATGGTCAGGGGTCCCTTTACCTTTAAAGCTTAAGAATTCAGCAATTACACCGTTTATTCCCATTTATTTGTGGTCTGCTGATCTCCCCCTCTTCACCCCCATTTTTGAGAATGAACTGCACATTTTTATTAATACAAACAGAAAGGTTTACTTTCATTTCAATGCCGGCAACATATATAGAAAAAGTAAGGTAAAGGTAAAGGTACCCCTGCCCGAACGGGCCAGTCTTGACAGACTCTGAGGTTTGTGCGCCCATCTCACATCTATTGGCCAGGGGCCAGCGCTGTCCGCAGACACTTCCGGGTCACGTGGCCAGCGTGACAACGCTGCTCTGGCGAGCCAGAGCCGCACACGGAACGCCGTTTACCTTCCCGCTGGTAAGCGGTACCTATTTATCTACTTGCCCCCGGGGGTGCTTTCGAACTGCTAGGTGGGCAGGCGCTGGGACCGAGCAGCGGGAGCGCACCCCGCCGCGGGGATTCGAACCGCCGACCTTTCGATCGGCAAGCCCTAGGCGCTGAGGCTTTAGCATAGTAGTATGCTAAAATATACTAAGTGACCGTATAAATGTTGGCAGTCTTAGCTAACATGGCTGAATGTTGGAGCATCAGCCATGGAAATCTGCTGAGTTCGAGTGTGAATCATTTATTAGGTCAGGAAACAGTTGTGGATGCAATATGGTGAACAACAACTACCTGGTCAGTGACTAGTGACAGCAGGTCTCACCCAGGCCCAGGTAGAGTGAACTTAAGTCCCAGGCTGTAGCCATGGGACCAGTATTCTCTGACTTGAGGTCCTTGGACAGTTTACCTTAAAGTGAACAGTGTACACTCCAAACAGAAACTGCTGAAAAAACTCACTCAAGAATCGCCAATGCCCCAAAGTAGAATGATCCAATGTCTGTGAATATGTACAGGGGGGAAATACACTCTTTGTGCAACAGCAAATCCACACATATTAAGAAAAGGCAATGCTGAGACTTGGCAAATGAGTAAATTTTTATTATGGAAATTCAGGTGGTTGGCTGAGAAAATTATCTGCTAAGCCTTTGTCCCTGGGGTGCACAGTTGCTAAATGAAGTGAGCTTACAAATGCATGGGGGGTGCATTCAGAATGATGACCCAATCACCTGTATGGTATAGGGGACTCTGCTGCTAATTTAGGACTCTACCATCTCAATCTTTGCGGTTTAGAATTGTTCTCAGTAACTTGCCTGCAAAAGGAAATGAAAGTTGCTCAACGTTACATTTTTTCCACATTTGCTTGTGTAAAATGAAATATAAAAAATAGCCCACAATGTAGAGAAATAAATAAAACACAGTGGAATACATGAAAAAGAGATCCCTGGTGATTCCTCTGCAAATTTGGAAGCAAAAGTCAAGCGGAGGGAGAGAGAGAGAGAGACAAAAGCCAATGTTTGCATAAGAAAGCTGAAAAGCAAATATTTACATCTTGGATGTGGAACACCTTAGATAATTACCACTGTGATTAGCTTATTATCAACTTGTAAACACAGTGGTGTGAAAGGAATTTTGTTTACAAAGCAATAGCAGGTGTTTAGCAAAGTAACTGTTGGCAAGACAGATCCTTTAGATCTGGTCCCTTTTGGAGCGTTTTTGAATTTCTAATTCAGGGAACATTCCTATACGTGTCTACTCAGAAGGAAGTCCTACCGAGTTTATGTTATGTTTACCACTAGACCTAGAAAAATGCTTGTAGTATTGTTGCCTTAGTTAGTTACAGATTCATTCAGGTGAGCTGTATCACTGATGTTCAAGCCCACATTCCCAGCATGTTCACACTTCTGTCTCAATGATGTCTACGCTGGCTTGGTCATGCCCACAGAATGGAAGACGGCAAGATCCCCAAGGACGTGCTCTATGGGGAGCTGGCTTCAGACACCAGGCCCATTGGCAGACCAACTCTGTGTTACAAAGATGTCTGCAGGTGTGAAGCCCAGTATGGGTCGGAAGAAGAGGAGGAAGAGGCAGGTCGAGCAAGTGAAGGCTTTCCTACCTTCTCCAGCTCTGCTGTCTCCCAGAACCAGGAGGGGACTGAAGAGGAAAGAGCAGAGGCAAATTCTATGCAGGCACAGTCTCCAGCGGCATGCATGCAACCCATCGGTGGGAGGCAAATAAACTGGTGGAGAATAAGTGGCCCCCTCTTGCTGCAACTGTCCCATAGAGCATGAACCTGTGAATAGCTGCCTAGCAGGGGTCTGCAAACTTTTTCAGCGGGGAGCCGGTCCACTGTCCCTCAGACCTTGTGGGGGGCTGGACTATATATTTTTGGGAGGGGAAATGAACAAATTCCTATGCCCCACAAATAACCCAGAGATGCATTTTAAATAAAAGCACACATTCTACTCATGTAAAAACACCAGGCAGGCCCCACAAATAACCCAGAGATGCATTTTAAATAAAAGGACACATTCCACACATGTAAAAACATGCAGATTCCTGGACCATCCACAGGCAAGATTTAGAAGGCAATTAGGCTGGATCCGGCCCCCAGGTCTTAGTTTGCTTACCCATGACCTAGATGCTAGACTGGTGTGTGTGGTATTCGGAGCTGTAGAAATGACTGTGTTAGCTTTGGCCATAAAGGCTTAGCTATCTGGTTGGGGAGCGCCTGCCTCTCTCTCTCTCTCTCTCTCTCTCTCTCTCTCTCTCTCACACACACACACACACACACACACACAGCCAATAATCAGGGATGGTGGTGTTTTAGGCCAACCATGTAAGGCAAGGGTTTTCAACCAATGTGCCATGGCACCCCGGGGTGCCTTGAATGATGGTCAGGGGTGCTGTGGGCAACACAGACCTCAGTCCCTCTTTCCTTCCTTCCCTCCTCTGATGCCCTCACATCTTTGCCTCCCAAAGACTTCCACAGCTATTTGTGGCAGCAAATAGTGCCTCTGGGGTTGGACAGGGGGTTCTGTTTGCCAGGAGCTGAGACAGCCTCAGAGTGATAAGCAAGTGGGTGAGGGAGCCTAGCCAGCCAGTCTGCCCATCTGCCCGCCCTTGCTATTGGGAATGGACAGACATCTGGGAAGCCGGGCAAGCAAGCAGGCGCTGTGCTAGCCTTTCTTGTGCTTGCTGTGTGCAATGCCTGCCTGGGAGCTGAGTGCCTGGCACCAAAGGGGAGCATTTCCGCCATGCTGGCCCAGTGGTGCCAGCTGTTGCCACTGCTGCCTCCCAAGGAGAGAAAGGTGCTGGCCTCCCATCCACCTTCAGGCTGATAAGGCTGGGGATATCCTCTGCCCAGGCCCCTGTCGTGAGGCGTGAGGTGGCACCTCTCTTTGGGGTGGCTCAGGGACCAGGCTCGGGGCATTTTCCCCACAGGGGAGCCTCAGAAAGAATTTAGTTGGACAAGGAAGCCATGAACCCCAAAAGCTGAAAACCTCAGATATACAGTGGTACCTCTGGTTGCAAACAGGATCCGTTCTGGAGCTCCATTTGCAACCTGAAAGGAACGCAACCTGCATCTGCACATGCGCGGATCGCGATTTGCCGCTTTTGCGCATGCGCTTGATGTCATTTTGCGCATCTGCGTGAGCGGTGAAACCCGGAAGTTACCCTTTCCGGTACTTCTGGGTCGCCGTGGGACGTACCCTGAAAACATGCAACCTGAAGCAAACGTAACATGAGGTATGACTGTATGGTGAATGACAGGTGTAGGATCCTGCTGTAGGAGTTGTAATGGTCATCCACTGTGTTAGGAATAGATGCATTTATATTCTCTGTTGTTTGACAAACACAGACATATACATGGGGGGAAGAGAGGGTGCCATTATTTAAGAAGAAGAGTTTGGATTTGATATCCCGCCTTTCACTCCCCTTCAGGAGTCTCAAAGCGGCTAACATTCTCCTTTCCCTTCCTCCCCCACAACAAACACTCTGTGAGGTGAGTGGGGCTGAGAGACTTCACAGAAGTGTGACTGGCCCAAGGTCACCCAGCAGCTGCATGTGGAGGAACGGAGACGCGAACCCGGTTACCCAGATTACGTGACTACCGCTCTAGAGATTAAAAGCATGTTGTGAAATGATAAAGTGCTTACAACTCAGGGAAAACAGGATTCTTCTCCAATCTGGCACTCATTCAAAGCAGACTGAAAGCCTGCGTGAGCCTGGTCAGGCTGTCTATCATTCCACTAGCGATGGAATAACACTATTCAAATACATGAAACGAAGGCAGGCAAAAAGCAGAAAAGGTGGCACGGCAAGGCTGTTCATTATCAGAATTAACACAGGCAGGCTCTTAATCTGGTAGGGCATGTTGATAGTCATTAACACAAGCAATTATGGAAAGCCATTTGCTTACCCTCTTAACTAGGAAATTTCCCAGGGAGTCACCACGGGGCAACATTATGGTTCAATTCTCATTACGCTTCAAGTTTTAGGAACTTTGCAGGAGCGCAACTAGCTTTGTGTTAAGATTTGACAGTGCGGGAACAGGAAAAGGATCAGCAGGTCCTTTAGCAACAACCAGGCTTGAGCTAATAAGATTGACACACATAAACCTGGCAGACTTGTATCTTTAAGAGGGCTGCTGTGACCACATTTTGGTGAGGGTGAGACCATTATTTAAAGCACCTACTTTCCCCAACCCCCACACCCAAAATAATAATTGTGGTTCTCTTCTCCCCCTAACTGCTCAATTTTCAACAGGAAGAAAGAAGAAAAATTTGATCTGGTCAAGCCTGATCATTTAAAACTTATTTATTAATTTGAATAGAAACAGTTCCTTAACTCAAAAGTGGTCAGTATATGTAAGAACTTGAAATCTAGGACACAATATTTAAAACAACATGAAAAAGCAATACACGTACGTAAGTCCTTGTGAGTCGAACATTTTGGCTCCCAAACGCCGCAAACCCAAAAGTGAGTGTTCTGGTTTGTGAATGTTCTTTGGAACCCGAACGTCTGCCGCGACTTCCGCGGCTTCCGATTGGCTGCAGGAGCCGCGCCTTGATGTTTTGGAAGTCGAACGGACTTCCAGAACAGATTCCATTCAACTTCCAAGGTACCAGTGTACAACAATAAAATTTGAAAGATGTCAACCAGATCAAAATACAATCTTTCCCAATGCCCGGGCAAGTAAAAAAGGTTTGAACCTGGCATCCAAATAAATACAGTGTCTGTTCTGGGTACTCTCCCTTGGAAGAATACAGTGGTACCTCTGGTTAGGTACTTAATTAATTCTGGAGGTCCCTTCCTAACCTGAAACTGTCCTTAACCTGAAGCACCATTTTAGCTAATGGGGCCTCCCGCTGCTGCTGCGCTGCCACCGCGCAATTGCTTAACCCAAGGTACTATTTCTGGGTTAGCGGAGTCTGTAACCTGAAGCATATGTAACCTGAAGCGTATGTAACCCAAAGTACCACTGTATTTCGTTTGGGGAGCTACCACAGAGAAGGCCCCCTCTCATGTACCTGCACAGTGTATTTCTCCTACAGTTGGAACACAAAATAGGGCATCCACTGACATTTTGGGAGGGCAATTTGGGGCACCTTCACTAGCCCGCTGACCCTGTCACTTGCCCCCTCCCTGCCGCCAACCCCTTCCTTGCCTGCCCTCTCAGGACTCGCGCCACAGCAGAACCAAAAAAACCTTGTATTTTGGTCCTTTGCTCTGGCATGACCAGCACAGGGCAGCAAAATCAGGGCATTTGTGATTGGGAACAGAAGCTGGGGCGGCTTCTGCTGATACATGATGTTCTGATTAAATCGGGACACTTGAGGGGTCTGCAATGTTAATTTGCAGGCAAGTTGATATCGGAGAAGATCTGACTTCAGATCCGACTCCCAGGAACCAGTTGGCATCCGTCTGTCTCCAGCAACAATGGAGTGCCAGGAACACATTCAAAATTAAAAGCAGGGTTCTTTAAACGAGTGGAACTATCATATCTGCAAACAAAGGAGTGGAAACACAAAGGTCCAGGTAAAAAAAATGCTGCAATGTTTTAGGGACAGTGAAACAGAAAATTAAAGGAAGAAATTAATATTTGGCGCACAATCTGGGTACAAACATGTGGCTTTGGGGTTTGGAGGGGAGATTAAACTTGCAAATAGATATGCAGAAGATTAGCTTCTCTGGCATATTTGCTACTTTAATTGAGTTCTAACTGACTATTTCAGACTTGTTTTTAATCTGCTTCTGTGCACCCTGAACCTCTGGGATAAAAGTGGTGACAAATTTCCCTACATATGAAATAAATACAGTCCAAGTGAGTTCATTGTCACTGTAATGTTAATGAAACGGTATGTGTGAATAAATGCACACATTCTGCAAAATGTAATTGCAGCCGTAACTTCTGTATTTAATTTCAGGACTCAACAAATTCAACAATGCATCATGGGGAAATGCTAATCAGCTGCAGGTTTTGTTGCTGCTTATTTGGGCTGGACAAAACCCATCTTCCAAACTTTTTGTCGTTACTTAATGGCTGACATCTATAGGAAATGCAGAGTGAGTGTTATAAATGCATAATGAATGTTGCACAACATCACTGTTTTAAGTCTTCACAAAAATTCCTAATATACCCAGAATTGCAATCGATTTTCCCCAAAGGTAATGATTCTTTGTATGTTGCTTTCATTAATATATCCATTTGTATGCATACTTTCCCCTAATATGCACATCTTAAGATAAATATTTATGAAAATGTGATTTGTCTCTGGAGAAATGATGGAGAGGTGAAATGACAGCTACCTTCAAATATCTAAAAGACGGAGCAAGCTTGTTTTCTGCTGCTCCAGGTGGTAGGACCTGAACCAATGGATTCAAATAATAAGAAAGTTGATTCGGACTAAACATCAGGAACAACTTTGGTTTCCATCACGGAGTTCCATTGTGCCAGAAGCAGTTTAGTTATGCTGGCCACATGACCCAGAAAGCTGTCTGTGGACGAACGCTGGCTCCCTCAGCCTGAAAGCAAGATGAGTGCTGCAACCCCAGAGTCACCTTTGACTGGACTTAACTGTTCAGTTGTCCTTTACCTTTTTTAACCTATTGGAGTACGATAAATATTTTAAAATAAAAAAATTCCTTCCAGTAGCACCTTAAAGACTAACTAAGTTAGTTCTTGGTATGAGCTTTCGTGTGCATGCACACTTCTTCAGATACACTAAATATTTTGTAAATCATAGTAAAAACCATTGCTTTTTTCTTAAAAAATGTTAAGGGGTACTCTCATTTTCCTACTCATATCGAAATATTGCCCCTCAATAAGGCCAAACCTATATTCACAAAATATTTAGGAGTATGTGTACCCCTGCGTCCCCGCAGAAAAAAGCACTGGTAAAAACCAAGCCACACCTGAATGTATCAAAATATGCTAAATCCATAGTCTGACATCCACTGTACCTCTGATCAGGATAGAATTTCTTTTCTTTTTTTTATAAGATTTTTATTAAGATTTTTACATTACAAAAAAGGGATAAAACAAACAAAAAAAGAAAAAATACAGCCATTATTTTTCGTTTACTTGTTTCTTGGACCCCCTCATACCTCTCTTTTTTGTATTCCAATTCAATTTATTAGCTCAGCAATTTGTTTCCCTCTTTATCCTACCCAAATCTTTATTCTTAAATTTTTATGATCTTGAAATTTTACTTCTATAAACCCATTTTTTCATATTCTTTTAACCCATTACAGCTAGAAACCTCTTGATTTTAATCCAACATTATTCTAAAGTTCGTTAATTTTACAATGTCTCTGTAAATAATCTTTAAATTTCTCCCAATCTTCTTCCACTGACTCTTTCCCCCTGATCTCCGATCCTGCCGGTCATTTCCGCCAATTCCATATAGTCCATCACCTTCATCTGCCATTCTTCCAGAGTGGGTTGATCAGGATAGAATTTCACACCATAACCTCTCCCCTTGAACAGAGTAGAATGCACAGGTGCAAGCTTGGTTAAAATACTACACACTTGGTTACATCATGTTTGTGCTTATTAAGGACAGCTGTTTATAACGGGCAAAAGTAAATTACTAGATTTACTAAGGGCAATGGCTTAAAGCTATTAATTTATGGTACAGCCAGCCGCTCAAAAATGATAAGATAGTTTTGTAGCAGCATGTCCACTGTTGGTCAAAGTCCGTTGTCTTTATTTAGGGTCTTGCTGTTTAGCTGCCTCTGCTGCACTTCACACAAATGATGTTTCCTGTACAGGGTCCAGTATCATAGCTGTAACTTGGTAATTGTTTGGAATGGCATCTAGGGCACCTCGACGATCTGGAAAGCTTTTCATCCTTCCATGGTTGCCATGGCAGCATCACAGGCTAATAACCCTCTGGACCGATTTATGACTTAGTGCATCTTATAAAATAACAACAACAACAATAATAATAATAGTGCTGGAACACCAGCAAAGAATGGATAGGCAACAAAATATATTCCCACCTGCATGTGAAAAGCTTAGCCTGTGCAGAGCTTTTATGCTGTTCTCTATGGACACAATCCAGTCAAAGGTTAACAGTGTAATAGCCTAGCCTGCTCAGTTTGGGCTGGATTGCTTTGTTTGTTTGTTTGCGGGGTGGGGGCAAGTAGTGTAGGTAGGATTAAACTAGTTTCGAAAAGGGCATGTTGGAAACAGGTGCTGAAGAAACATAAGAGTGTTTATACAGATAATTATAGCTGGGAGTGAGGGATAAATTCAGTTCTACCTAATTTGCACTTAACAAAAAAGGCATGTGGACTGAAAAATGCCCATATTTCCAAATTTGCACTTCTCCAAATTTTGCTGTGCGTTTCTGTGACCGAGTAACGTGCCCCAAAATGCATACACTATTTCAAGTGTATGAAAGAATGTGCGTTTTACTGGAAAAGAACATGCAAAAATGCACTGCACTGAAGTTTGGTAAGATGCAGGAAGTTCTCCCTTACTCATTCCTAGCCTCCCTGAGTGGAAATGTGCTCTTGACTTTACTATATGGAGAGTGAATTATTGTTTAACTATTATTTAATTCAGGAATAAGGAACTTGTGATTCTTCAGGTGTTCCCCATCCCTGGTTTAACCAGTTCTGTCTTCAAATTGCTGTGCTCCGGATGTTTTGGACAACAATTCCCATCATCCCTCATCACTGGTCATGCTGCTAGGAGTTGTAGTCCAAATGTATACTTGAGTTGTGGCTCGTGTGCAGATCAATGCCTAGTGACCTTCACGATGCAACACTTGAAAAGGTACTATGATACATATATGGTGGAACTGTTTAAACATCAAACAATTTTGGGAAACAATATATAATGAAATGAAAAAAATGTTTCGATATTCATTTAGGAAAACACCAGAAGGTTTTCTATTGGGAATAGTACCAGGAAGTCTAAAGGAAGAAGACAAGACATTACATTTATATGCAACAGTAGCTGCAAGGCTATTGATTGCAAAAAAAATGGAAAAGTGGTATTATACTGACAAAAATAGAGTGGCTTGCCAAATTATTGGAGTACTACAATATATCCAAAACAATGGGAGAAATTGGAAGGATCTCAAAAGAGAAGATAGACAGGGACTGGAAGGTGTTTAAAGGATACTTGCAAAACCATATTGAAAAATCAGAACTCCTATTAGAATAAACAAGTTCTGTTTCAAATACTGAAATATCAAATAAGATGGATAACAATGTGTAATAGAAAAAGAAGTATGAAATTAGGCTAAAGGTGTGTGAAAGAAAGTAATAGAAGTGGAAAGAAATTGCAATTGAGTAGATTGGAAGTCTAACACAAAGGTGGGGTGAGGGGTGGTGGATGGTGATGGGAAAAGGAATTATCTGTGGGATTGAGTGTAGGTATGTTTGAACATTTTTAAGGATTGTATGAAATGTATGTTTGTATGTTTGTATATTCGCAATATGTGTGTATTAATGCTGAATTATTTTAACAATAAAAACTTTTTTTTAAAAAAAGAAGAAGATCAATGCCTGGTGAGCTTCATGGCCCATAAGCCAGAGTGGAAACATATTTTCATTTTATAACTAGGACCTTTGGTAGCTCTCCCTCCAAAAAAACGTTTGTCAAATCCTTTTTTATAAGCAGCCTTTGGAAGCCTCTGAATTTTATGCTAATCATATCTCCCGCCATTCATTTTCACTAGGCTGGTTTAGACTTTCAGTGGATTAATTCTGTTTGCAGGCACTTACAATCTTCCAAATTTTTAAATGGCTTCCTTTATGCAAAAGCATTAATTTTATTGACCTTCTTTCACCCTAGTCTTCCCAGTGTGATGATTTTTCATTATGCATCTTTTAGCTGCCATTTGCAATTCATTATAATTCAGACGGGCCTACAAATCTATAACCAAATTACATCTACTTAAATAAATTTATTAATTTATTTTGTTGTTGGCTGCAATTAGAGTCTGCTGGGCATCTTTAAGCCCTATTAAAAACTGGGTACTATCAGCTGTATTTATGCACAATGGTTTTCCTGTAGTTTCCAGTATGAAGCAGTTAGATAAATACATATAAATGTTCTGTCTGCTGAGGAAAATCATTGTGTTTAACTTTCAGTTTGGGGTTTTTTAGCACTGATTACAAAGTATTTTGTGAATGTACAAATATTTGTGACAAAAACTGTATATAACTCCTAGAAAAGAATACTTGCCCATAACATACTCTTATGAGTTTCCATCTTGATTACATTGCATCTATTACTGTGGTTTTGTCCTAAAGTGTTTCCTGATTAAAGCCCTGGGTTGGTCAAAAGAATGTGAACATTCTTTTAATGACTGGAGGTCCCCATTCACAAAGATGAGGTGAGTATATGGGGTTGTTTGAAGAGGCAGAGACACTGCAATGGCTGAAGAGGAAACAATTATAATTTTTTAAAATTAAATTTACTAATTTACATTTCAAAATATCCGTTTAAACAACCTTCAATCAATGACTTCACTTCTTCTCTTTCTGTGGCTTATTTTGCATACCATGCATCCCTGCATACTTTACATGAACTAAATGATTCAGTAAACCATTGTTACATCCATCAAAACTTACTTACGCTGTTGAATTTATCTTTTTAATAAATACATAAATTAACTTTTGCAGTTATATATTCACCTCCGTAACATTATCTCAAAAAAGAAAAGTACAATTTCCCAATCCCCCCCCCGCCACAACTTCCCTCAACTTCCTCTTATGGTTGTTTGCATATTATCTTCTGCCTGTTTTATTATACCTTAATATTGCTTTTTTTAAAAAAAAGTAAATGCTATTCCTCGTACCTTTTGCTATGTTTTGACTCTGGAGTTGCGGCGCTCATCTTGCTTTACTGGCTGAGCGAGCCGACGTTTGTCCGCAGACAGTTTTTCCGGGTCATGTGGCCAGCATGACTAAGCCACTTCTGGTGAAACCAGAGCAGCGTACGGAAACGCTGTTTACCTTCCCGCCAGAACGGTACCTATTAATCTACTTGCACTTTTTGGCTGCTTTCGTACTGCTAGGTTGGCAGGAGCTTGGACCAAGCAATGGGAGCTCAACCTGTCATGGGAATTCGAACTGCCAACCTTCCGATTGGCAAGCCCTAGGCTTGTTAGAGGAATTGTGGTGGTGGTGGGGAAATCATATAAATTGAAAGCCTATGCTGATAACCTTGTAATCACAGTTGAAGATCCCAAAAATTCTCTTCCGAAAGTCCTAGAAAAAATACAGGAATTGGGGCAAGTGGCAGGTTTCAAACTAAATAAAAACAAGACCAAATTGCTAGTCAAAAATGTGTCAGAACTAGATAAAAAAGAATTATCTCAGATTATAGAAGTAGAGATTCATAAGAAAGTATAAGTCCAACACAATCATCAAATTTGCGGATGATACAACAGTGGTGGGGCTCATCAGTGAGAACGATGAGACTGCCTATAGGAAAGAAGTACAGGGGTTAATTCAATGGTGTAAAGAAAATAATCTTATGCTTAACACCAAAAAAACCAAAGAACTCATAATTGACTTTAGGAGAAAGAAAAGTGTATTTTTACCATTGCACATAAATGGCAAGGAAGTGGAGAGGGTTGGTAGTTTTAAATACCTGGGCATTTATATCTCGGAGGACCTCCCATGGACTGCAAATATTAATATGGTTGTGAGGAAGGTGCAGGGGAGGTTGTATTTCCTGAGAATGCTCAGGGGACTGAATCTATCCCAGCACCTACTTCTGTCCTATTATCATAGTACCATCGAGAGTGTCTTGACCTATAGTATATTATCGTGGTATGGGAGCAGCTCTGAAACGGATAAAAAAGCTTTACAGAGAACAATTAAAATTGCCCAGAATGTTATTGGGCTCCGACTACCAACCCTGGATGAGATCTTCACATCTCGCATCTTGAAGAAGTCACATAATATTCTGAGAGATCCCACCCACCCTGCTCACAACTTCTTTGAACTATTGCCCTCGGGCAGAAGATATAGGACGATGAAAACACGAACCACACGCCTTCTGAATAGTTTCTATCCAAGAGCTCTGATTGCACTAAATAATGATCTCAGGGCCAGTTGCAAGGTTTAGCAAGCAGGGAGTAGGAAGGAATGAGATAGGTTTTAGGTTATGTTGTGCCTTTAGTGGGTCATGCTATGTTCTGGATTGTGTTG
The DNA here is from genome assembly GCF_965113315.1 of Podarcis vaucheri. Taxonomy (NCBI): domain Eukaryota; kingdom Metazoa; phylum Chordata; class Lepidosauria; order Squamata; family Lacertidae; genus Podarcis; species Podarcis vaucheri. Next base: position 92,697,778 of record NC_138762.1, on the reverse strand, counting down.
TGTTTTATGGATTGTGTCTGAATGGGATGGGAGTGTCGGAGATGCGTGCAGATGTATGTGTGAACCCGGTCTTTGGGTGGGTGTTTGATTTTCGTTGTTGTGTATACTGTGTATATACGGACAATGACAATAAATTTATCTATCTAAATACTTAGGAATCTGGCTTACAACCAAGGATATTAATATTTATAAGGAATCTATTTTTGGGGAATCCTGCAACGTGTTTTCCTCAGCATGACACGAATGCCATTTTGACAGACCAATTCCTGTCCATGTCCCAGAAAACCCGGACGTATGGCAGCCCTAAGTTAATACTCACTACATCCCTATCTGAAATATTCTTCGTACTTTGGGAGTGTGTGGAGCATGACCTTTGGATACTATGGTCCTGATTGCTAGTGGGAAAAGCCTGCCAAATACTGCTGCCCTTGTCTCTGATGGAAGTTCGCAATTTACACCAAAGGTTGGCTAGCCTAGATGATTTAAAGCAATGTTAGGGCAACATATTCAAATAACCTGCAATTTTTGGACTATGATTGAGAAGCTTAGTCATCTCATCTGGAAACCTTTCAAGATTTCTTATTATATAAGCAACATGACACAGAATTATAAATAGAAGTGTGGGTTACAGAAAGCAAACAATTAACAGTAGCATAGATATATGGGAGCCAAACTGGAAGATACTTCAGTTTTGTCTTATAAATGGAAGTTTTGAACTAGTGTTGTACCAAAAAAAAAAATCTCTTGTATTTTTTTTTAAAAAAATCATTCTCCAACCATTTAAGAGCTTCTCTTTTTAAGGATTGCATTCAAAAAATGATGGATGGGAAAAGATTTTTTGGCAAAATTCTCGTGGGTGAGGTGCAAGGTTTTTGTAGTGCTTACCTTCCTTTGAAGGAACTGTGATCCTTCTAGTCTCCTAACCGTCTGGAATATGAGCATTCGTTATTTTTAAAAAAGCAGTTTTACCCCACTTTTTAGCCAACAAGGTTTCCAGAGAGGCTTACATAAGATGAATCACAAGCAATATGGACTCTGCTCTCAGATTTACAGCTTGAAAGGCACAAAAGTGGAAGGGGAGGAGGAACAGCAGAAAACTCAGGCACCAGTGCTGAAAGTTATGATGTTCTTGCAATGCCTAGCTGGAAGGAAGCAGCTCAGGGTATGGAAGAGCCAAGGCAGCTGGTCATTCACATTGGCCAATGGAGTGGATGCTGCTTTCCATCTGTCCTGCTGCTGCAGACTGATGGGGTGGCTATTTTGTAGGAGACAGTTGAAGGAAGAAGGAACTCATTGGCACTTGTCAGCCAAGTCAATGAAGGGGGCCTTGCATCCTGTGTCAATGTGCCAGTTGCACTGCCTTTCAAATATCTACTTCATTTACGTGTGGCATTGATGTCCTTCCTGTGTAGGACATCGGGGCCAGAACACATGCTTCCCCAGCTCATTTCATCCTTACAACAACCCTGTGTGGTAGATTGAGCTGCAGAAAGTAATATGGTGGTCCAAGGTTAACTAGCAAACGCCATAGCTGAGTAGGGATTTGAACGTCTTTAGTCCTAGGCCACAGTCACTCCATACATTAAAAGCACTATGATACCATGGGTTTTCCCAAAGAATTTGGGAGCTGTAGTTTGTGAAGGGTGCTTAAAGTTGTTGGAGACTCCTATTGCTCTCACAAAGCTATAATTCCCAGAGTTCCCTGGGAAGAGGCATTGATTGTTAAAGTGCCTGCAAACTGCAGTTCTAAGAAGGAAATAAGGGCCTCCTAACAACTCTTCGGGGACGTGGGTGGTGCTGTGGTGTAAACCACTGAGCCTAGGGCTTGCCGATTGGAAGGTTGGCGGTTCAAATCCCCGCGATGGGGTGAGCTCCCATTGCTTGGTCCCTGCTCCTGCCAACCTAGCAGTTCAAAAGCACGTCAAAGCGCAAGTAGATAAATAGGTATCACTCCGGCGGGAAGGTAAACGGTGTTTCCGTGCACTGCTCTGCTTTCGCCAGAAGCAGCTTAGTCATGCTGGCCACATGACCCGGAAAAACTGTCTGCGGACAAACGTCGGCTACCTCGGCCAGTAAACTGAGATGAGCGCCGGAACCCCAGAGTCGTTCGTGACTGGACTTAACTGTAAGGGCCTTTACCTTTACCTTTTAATAACTCTTCCCCTTCATGGATCGCTGCCTTGTCGTGGCGAAGGGGCAAATAAATTACAGTGGTACCTCGCAAGACGAACGCCTCGCAAGACGGAAAACCCGCTAGACGAAAGGGTTTTCCGTTTTGGAGGCGCTTCGCAAGACGAATTTCCCTATGGGCTTGCTTCGCAAGACGACAGCCCATAGGGAAATACTGTATCCGGGACAGTGGGGAAGCGCAGCGCGTCTTCCCCACTGTCCTCGGACCTCCTCCGAAGCCGGGCGGTGGGGTGGGAACGCCTCCTCCTGCCGCCGCCGGGCTTCAGAACGATGCTCCGAAGCCGGACGGGGGGGGGGGCGGGAACACCTTCTGAAGGCGGGCGGGGGGGCGAAAGTCTTTGTCCCCCCTGCCTGCCTTCCCAGGGGCTTTTAAATCGCCCCGGACAGCGGAGAAGTCCTCCGCTGTCCCGGGGCGATTTTAAAATGCCGCCCGCCAGCATTTTAAGATCGCCCGGACAGCGGAGAAGTCCTCCGCTGTCCCGGGGTTTTTTAAAATGCTGGGGGTGGGAAGAAAAGCCCTTGGTCCCCCCCCCCAGCCTTCAGAAGAGGTCCGGGGACAAACTGTCCCCGGACCTGGTCTGAAGGCGGTTTCCCTAGGAACGCATTAATTGATTTTCAATGCATTCCTATGGGAAACCGTGCATCGCAAGACGAAAAACTCGCAAGACGAAGAGACTTGCGGAACGAATTAATTTCGTCTTGCGAGGCACCACTGTATGAGCTATGCCGTGCAGGGCCACCTCATCATAGATGAGAGTTTAGACTAAATGTGATCCACCAGGAGAAGGAACTGGCAAACCACTCCAGTATTTTGCCAAGGAAACTCCATGGACATAAAAAAAGGAGAAGCTTTAAGAAGAAAGTGAGAGTTTGCAAGGCATCCTCTGCTTCATGGGGTCACACAGACAACTAAACAACAACTCAGAACTCTTAACAAACTATAGTTCCCAAAATTCTTTGGGGGAAGTCATGGCTGTTGAAAGTGTCATCACAGTGCTTCAAATGTATGATGCCCTAGTCATTTACCACACAGGCTTTCCCTATATATATATGAACTTGTGTGTGATATGCATGTATACATATGCACGTACACATATATATCTGGCAATATTCTAACCACGGACTCCCTGTTCTTTCCTCTCATTAGTTCATTTCATGTGAGAGAGCTTGTTTATTTAGTGTATTTGTATCCCAATGCTCAACAGAAGTCCTCAAGCTTTTTGTGTTTCAAGTGACAAGCTCATCTACCAGAGTATCTGTACAGAACAGCATCTCCTGGACGCCAAATAAACGTTCTGCACAGAGAAAGCCATTCTGAAGTCCGTGTCTTTCTGAGGAGGAGCAGAGGACATCTCTGTCAGAAATGTGGTTGTTAGTGCCAAGAAGAATTGGCTGTGATACAGAGTGTAGCCCTCGTTCCCTAGAGCTAACCTGGATGCAATTTTCGGGTCTTCAAACAGCATTGTAAGTATTTCAGCCAAAGTGAATGGATAGCACACACCCATTAGTTACAGAACTGGTATTGTATTAACCAAGAATGATGATGGCAATGAAATAACCTCACCTTTTCATAATAATTCCTGCTATAAGGAAACACAGTGGAAAATATGCCAAGCCATCCATCAAACAATTGGAAAAGTATGACAAGAAATCCCAGTGACATTTCCAAGTCCATGTATACACAGACACAAACACACACACATATATATATTCTCCATAAGACTACACAGTAATATGCACACACTTAGGTAGCAATCCTGCACACACACAGTTGGCATAAAGTAAACATGGGGGGCACTGTGGTCTAAACCACAGAGCCTAGGACCTGCCGATCAGAAGGTCGGTGGTTCGAATCCCTGTGACGGGGTGAGCTCCCGTTGCTCGGTCTCTGCTCCTGCCAACCTAGCACATCAAAGTGCAAGTAGATAAATAGGTACCGCTGCGGTGGGAAGGTAAACGGTGTTTCCGTGCGCTGCTCTGGTTTGCCAGAAGCGGCTTAGTCATGCTGGCCACATGCCGGTTCCCTCGGCCAATAAAGCGAGATGAGCGCCACAGCCCCAGAGTCGGTCACAACTAGACCTAATGGTCAGGGGTCCCTTTACCTTTAAGGTAGTATAAGTTCAGCCAGGCCCCCATCTCATTAGTCAGACTCTGAGCCCAAGCCAGCCTCTCCCCTTGCCTCTTTTCCCATCACCCCCACCCCTCTTGCCTCAGGCCTCCAAAAAAGAGACTTTGGGGCTTGGGTTCCCTTCACTCTCTGGTTCATCCCCCCACCCCACCCAGGGCAAATCCAGACGCCTTCCCTGGGGAGTCTCTCCTCACCTTGGCAAAAAGCAGACAGCAGCGCCTGGCAAACCGGGTGGCAAGCTGGACACTGGCCTGATTCACTGCAACGCAGTTTGAGGGAGAATGGGAGACAAGCCGCCTCATCATACAACCATTCATCTGGCAACGAAAATCCACCTCTTTATTTTATATTTATTAAAATTTTATATTGAATTCTCGGTTTCTTCCCTTGCCAGACAAACCTAGAAATATATTTTTGCCATTCTTTGAAGCATCTTGCTCTGCCTACTATTGGAGGGGTTTGAAATAAAAATAGCAGGTTAGGCAAAATATTCATTTTTATAACCAAAATTCTTTCCATTAGAGTTTCAGTCTTCCCCATAACAAGGTTTTTTCTTATATCTTTCCGTGTCTTAACATAATTATCCTGAAATATATTGGAGTTTTTCACTGTTAACCATATTTCCAGATACTTCACCTTTTTCTCAGTTGTCAGCCCACTGGCCATCTGCCAAACTTTTTTTGCCTGTGCATCCATATTTTTCACTAAAACCTTAGTTTTAGTTGTTTTAAGACCTGCAACTTCTCCATATTTCCTCCAATAACTTAGGTACACTTGTCAATGGTTCTTCTGCAGAAAACACCACATCACCTGCAAAGGCTTTTATCTTATAATTCCGTTGGCCCACCCATATCCCCTTTATGTCAGAATTATTTCTTATTCTCTGCACCAACACCTCTAGGGCTGATATAGATTGAAGCAGTGATAGGGGGCATTCTTGCCTTGTCCCCTTCTATATCTTACATTTTTCCTGTAATGGCATTATTTACAATCAGGTTTGCAGTTTGATCTGTATAAATTGCCTTAATTCCTTTTATGAATATGACTCCTAATTCCATTTTTTTCTAATAACTTAATCACAAATGACCAAAAACAAAAATAAATTCAATAGGGACTAATCCAAGGTTCTGCACTTTGGCAGGAAAAACCAGTTGTACCAATATAAGATGAGGGATACCTGGTTTGCCAGTAGTACATGGGAAAAGGATCTAGGGGTCTTAGTGGACCACAAGCTTAACATAAATCAACCTGAGAGTGATCCTAATCCTAACTTCCGCCCTAACCCTACACTTACCCCTAACTACTCCTCTATGCACAAAATAAATATATACAAAATGTATTACAAAATGAAAATGAAAATATACAAAATATATTACAAAATAAAAATGTAAAATAAAAAATATGAAAACAAAGAACAAAAAATAATATTAAAAAGTAAAATAAAAGTGTTAAAATAAAAAGTAAAATAATAAATAAAATGAAAACAAATAAAATCAAATAAAAGTAATAAATCAAATGAACACCTCTCCTTATCGTCTCCAACCACCACCACCACCTCTCTCTACTACTCACCTCACCTCACTACTAACCCACAATGGCTGCCCTCAAGTCAGTGGCTTTTAAGGTAGAAGCAAGAGATGTCACAAAGGAGGGCAGGTTCTTGTCACCGTGGCAACCCCTCCACCTGGACCTGGACCCTCCTGAGAGGTGATGCTTCTCTGTCAGAACTTAGAGGCAGCTGCTGTTCTGCCTGCAGCTGGGCTGCATCTTCTCTCGGCAGATTCATGTCGGCATTTCACATCCTTCTTCCTGCAGCTCCATTTCCAAAGGGAGACCACCCCCACATCCTTCAAGGCAGGCTAGGGGTCTCCATAGCTCAGGGTTGGACCATCTGCTTCACATGCAGGTCTTCTGTCCTGGGCGGCATCGCCAGGGGGTGGGGGGTGGGAATATCTCCTCCATCTGAAACCCTGGATAGCTGCTGCCAGTCAGCGCAGGCTAGTTGAAGAAGGATATTGAGCAGCTGCAAGGTGAATCAGAGGAGGGCGACCAGGATGATGAAGCGTCTGGAAAACCAAGCCTGATGAGGAACGGTTGAGGCAGCTGGGTATGCATAGCCTGGAGAAGAGGAGACTGAGAGGAGAGCCATCTTCCAATTTCTGAGGGCTGCAAGAGGGAGCAAGCTTGTTTTCTGCTGCTCCAGTGGGGAGGGCAGGAGAGGAGATATGGACATTAGCAAGAACTTTCTGATGGTAAGACTCTCTGGGATGGTGGTGGACTCTCCTTCCTTGGAGGATATTGAGCAGCTATTAAAAGAATTATTATTCTTTTAATAATAATAATAATTTCAATGGAGGGTGACAAGAAATTTTCTGCACCGGGTACCACCTGACCGTGCTACGCCACTGCAGCCAGCCTAAACTTACACCAGATCTCAATCCCATTCAGCAGTGGGGTTACTGCTGCCATGACTAAGCCTGGGAGAGGAAAAATATTCCTTCAAAATAGTGTTTTGTGTCAGATTTCTTTTCTCTTTTTTTGCCTATATTTTTTATTGAATTTTCTGTTTTACAATTTAAAGTACTCATTTTTACATCCTTAAGATATCTATGACTTCCCTTCTTCTCTTTCCATGGTTCATTTTACATTTTGTAAATCCCTGCATATTTTACAAAAACTATACCATTCAGTATTCCATTACTGCTGTTGAATTTATCTTAATGCTGCCAGCGTTTTCAGCTGTACACAATTATTACCCATATATTCAATTAACGTTTTCAAATCTTCTCTAACCTTATGTTCTTCTTGTTCTATATGTTAAGTCTGTGAGTTGTGCATATTCTGTCAACTTAAGTTGGCATTCTTCTTTGGTTGGGACCTCATTCGTTTTCCATTTTAGGGCTAACAATACATGGGCGGTAGTAGTGGCATACATAAATAACCTTTTTAAACATTTTCCCCCAATTCATTATGGACCATTTCCCAATACTCTTTTACCCTTTTACAAGTCCAATGTTTCACGTCAGGTTTCCAGATCATGTGGCTGAGATGAAAGAGTATAGCATCCAGCCTATGTCTCCAACATATATTTAAAGGATCTTAAAAATCACCCTTCCTCAAGAATCTTGTGAACTATAGTTTACCCCATACAGAGCTACAATTCCCATCACCTTTAACAAATTACACTTCCCAAAGTTTGGGGGCTGGGGTTGCTTTTAATGTATGGTGTGCACACAGCCTTGAACACATGAAGTTATTAAAACAGACAGCCCATTCCATTAAACCACTTACCCCATAAATATATCAGTTTCCACAATCTCCAGTGCCATAATTAGCCACTTCAAACTTGTTGGAACAGTCATTGTTTTCTAATCCCTGGCTCAGGTGATTTTAGCAGCAATTAGCTTTTTCTGAAGTAATAATCCTATAGTTACCTGTCTTGTTCAAAGATGTTCGGTAACACTGTTAAACGCTCGCGCTTTATACTTTTAACTATTATATGGGTGGGTGGGGGAAAACCTCAGTGATTTGATTCCAATATATCTGAGCATGAAAAGATTTGCCGTATATGTGTGGGAAGTCTGCATAATCATCATGGCATTTCCAACAGTTAATTGTATTTGATTTTCAAGGACCTTTTTAATCTATAAGTCATATACTACTGGAAGGTCAAATTACATCTTTACATAGTGAAAACTGTACAATTATAATATGAATCTTTCCCCCAGGTAGTCCTTATGAGGTATCGAAACCCTATATTCGTAATATTGTGCATTGCTTCTTTTCTGGTTTAGTCATCATCAGTTAATTTTTATGCTGCTTTTTATGGTAAAACATGTTCCAAGCATCTCACAATGTCAGAACAGAATACATATTATTGCAACATTTGAAGATAATTCCATACCCTTCAACATTTCTCTGATGAAAATAGGGATGAAAATAAGCATTTTACTATTTATACCATGCCCATCTTACTGGGTTGGCCAAGCCACTCTGGGTGGCTTCTAACATATATAAAAACATAATAAAACATCGAACAATTAAAAACTTCCCTACAGGGCTGCCTTCAGATGTCTCGGGGGGGGGGGGGGGTTGAATAATTCCATGCTCTCCAACATTTCTCTGATGAAAATAGGGACATCCTACCATACCTTCCAAGATTTCTCCGACAAAAATAGGGAAGTCCTAGGGAAAAGCAGGACTTTCTGGGATCAAATCAGAAATTGGGACATCTTCTGTAAGTAAATCCAGGACTGTCCCTGGAAAACGGGGACACTTGGCGGGCTTGTAATTCATTAAGTTACAATTATCTGTAAAAATCAAACATTTAATAAGTTTAAATTTTTTTTACACTAGGATGAAACAATCATAGTACATAAAGCCAAACAACAGAAACACAAAAACAAATTCCAAGTTACAGTAAACAACATCTATAACTGGAAATATGTGTTGTTGGCAACAGCCCCTCTTGAGATGGGACAGACAGGGCATTTGTTAGCCATGCCTTACAACAAATTACCTCGATGCATCTTCATCTCATAGTGAAAATTGTCCTCTCTTCCTGATTTCCTCCCCATTGATAACAGGATACTCCAAACCCAGGCCAGGCACTGCTACTAACATTGGCCTGAGTACCAGGCAAATTGATGTGAGCTGGCACTGCATCAGTGATGCTGTCCAGTGATGGCAGTGGGGAGCGCTTGGGATCCACTGGATCCTGAGCTGGCTCTGACCCTCCCCGTGTTGGGGTTTTCCATGTGTTACCAACCAGTGGTGTTTCTGTTCACAGAATGAGGAGATCTGAGCTGGTGGAGTGATGCCAGTGTCACTCTCTCTAGGGCTAGGCAATTCTTTAAAATTGTAGTATAAACACCGACAACTGGGAAACACTGTCCTGTGAGCGCTCCAATTGGAGAACAGCCTTTGCCAAAGGTGTCATGGGCTTTGAAGACGCTCAAACTCAGGACAAAGGGAGAAACGTGCTGAGAGGAAGTCATGCTTGGCAAACCCTCACCATGATCAGCTCCCACCCAAAAACCTGTATCCTACTATGGAAGGACGTGTGGATCCAGAATTGGCCTCCACAGTCACAGACTCACAGTTAAGACTGTGTTCATGGAAAACAATCTTACTCAGCTATGAGCGATCACCGAAGAAGAAGAAGAAGAAGAAGAAGAAGAAGAAGAAGAAGAAGAGTAGAGCCCAGTGGAGGGACATCTTTAACCACTGCAGCCCCTTTATTTTTGTCCACCCACAGTAGTGCTTCAACAGCTATTGAGATTGACCCCCGTTCCAGCCAACAGCAAACATCCATAGTCCAAACCAGGTTTTCCCCAACTTGAGTCTCCAGCTGTTTTTGGACTACAACTCCCATTATCCCTACCTTCCAGGACCAGTGGTTAGCATGATGGGAATTGTAGTCCAAAAACAGCTAGAGGAGACCCAAGTTTGAGAAACCCTGGTCCAGACATTTAAAACTCATAATTTGGTACCATTATGCCTCCCCCACAGAAGCCCCCTTCCCCCTCAGCCTTCCAGAGCAGCTTTACCAGGGGTGCAGTATGCTGACTGGGGAAGGAGAAAATGGTGGAAAATGTCATCCCCTCTGCCCATCACAGGAGAGTCTCACGAGCGAAACTCCACTCATGACTCATCTGGCTCTAATCCTTTAACTTTTGTAAAGCAGCCTCCGTTATTTATACCCTTTACAAATTGCAAACTTAGCTGAGAAAATGCTGCACAGGGTAGTGTCCCAGAGAGCAAAGTCTCAAACGGCTATTATCAAGGTACAAGCGTGCTTGATAACACAATCAAGGATCTCCATAATTCATGCCAATCTTTTTTATTCAGGGAGATATAATGATACGTATGCGGCGTGGAGATAAATGGCAGAAAATTGTCTCCTTAAAGCTCCGTGTGTATTTAAAAGAGATCAATTATTGTGCTAATAAGCCAGCTCAGCATTATTGTGTCTTCTTTTTGCATGATATTCTTATATTCTTGCTCTTTCTGATCATATTGTTAAGCTATTTCTTTTTTAGGCTCTTTTAATGACCAAGTGTTTTATGAATGCTTTTAGTTCTAAAGCCAGCACCAAGCAGATGCAAACTGATGTGTGGAATTAGTGCTGCCTAGTAAAGTATTGCAATTCCAGAGAATGTAAGCAGCAAAATTTCTTACGGTGAACGCTTCAAGCGTTGAAGCAACTCATCCAAAAACTGTATAATTGTCCTGGGAAAATAGGTTAGAGCAGTGGTTCCCAAACTTCCCCACCAACAACTTCCAAATTGTGGAGGTTTTTGAACCTCCTAATATCCCCCCCCCCCGCTGCCTGTTGTAGCAACTGTGCTGTGCTGTGATAAATGCTGAATGTTTTTTAATTGTATTTTATTGCTTCTTCTATTGTGTTTTAGGTAAAGGGACCCCTGACCATTAGGTCCAGTCGTGACAGACTCTGGGGTTGAGGCGCTCATCTCGCTTTATTGGCTGAGGGAACCGGCGTACAGCTTCCGGGTTATGTGGCCAGCATGACTAAGCCGCTTCTGGCAAACCAGAGCAGCGCCGATTACCATCCCGCCGGAGCGGTACCTATTTATCTACTTGCACTTTGACTTGCTTTCGAACTGCTAGGTTGGCAGGAGCAGGGACTGAGCAACGGGAGCTCACCCCGTTGTGGGGATTCGAACCGCCGACCTTCTGATCAGCAAGTCCTAGGCTCTGTGGTTTAACCCACAGCGCCACTGCATTACAATTTGCATTCACATTGTAATGTAATTAAATACAATATAAGAAATAAAAGAAGCAATGAGACATACTTTAAAAATGAATATGAATATTAAATGTGAAGAGGCCACAGGCCACCTGAATGAAGCTCATAGTTTGGGAACCCCTGGTTCAGGGAAAGGCAGAAGCAGCTTTGGCTTATAAAATGAGGAAATGCAAGATCTGCTGGGATAAGCAACTTAGGATGCAGTGGATCTCCATCTCAGCTGGCTGATTCCCAGTCAGAGGTGCCACCATGAGGCAAAGATGTCGTGCTTGGCTTGGCGGTGTGGCCTCCTTTGTTGTTGTTTTTAAAGATATTTGCGTGTTGAGTCCCACAATGCCACCCCCAAAAATAATTCACACTGCACACTTCAATTTTTGTTTAAGGTTTTTGGCATAATTTTTGGTCACAACTTTATTCAAATACAAAAAATGTGAGTGGTTGCTTAGGCATTGGTTATGACTATCTGTCCTTGCCCCCCAAGGACAGAGCTGGTCCCTTCCGGACACCACCGGAAGCCAGCGTGGAAAACAAGTATTGGGTGAGAAATGAAGCTGGGACACAGACCCACACCTCTCACCCTCATGTTCCGTTGGGGCTTGCACGGCCCAAGTCCGACTCCGGGGACAAGGACGAAAGAATGGCAAGCCCCTGGATTCCTTTAACGGAATTCCCTTCGCATCATTTGGAGGGATAGGCACTTACCCCTCCAAGCACCAATTTAACCAATGCCTAACCGCCAACCTTACAAGTTGTGACGATTTGCTACGCAGTAGGCAAAAACCAAATGGCACCAGCCAATCAGCCAGATGGCAAAATTCCTACCAGGCCCTCGCTCCAAGGCGGACGACCCCATGACAGGCATAGCAAGGTCAAGCGAGCAAAACAAAAAACCACCCTATAAAAGGGAGGGAGGGCGGGTGATCTGGTGCAAAACGGCCAAGAGGACATCCCATCGTCCGGCCTCTGTATTTAAAGCCTCTGACCCCTCCTCCGAATTGGCAACAATCAAAATTCCCCAGCAACCCAATTAACCTCTTAAAGGCTAGGGTTCCACCAAATTTGCCTAGTCATGACAGGGTGGCCTGTTCCCCCAACCGCAACACGTGCTCTCTGTTAGGGAGAACACGCTTTATTAAGATTTTCAAAATATTGCAAAAGAAAAAAGAAAAATACAAAATAAAAATAGTTAAAAATAATTCGATCTTTCAATGACATCTTTCATTTGCTTATTTCCCGGACCTCCTCATGCCTCCTTTTTCTGTATTCCAGTTCAGTTTGTTAGTTCAGCAAATCCCTCCCCTCTTTGTTTATCCTAGTCTTCAATCTTAAAATATTGTAACATTAGATTTTTACCTATTAATAGTCCATTTTCTCATATTACCTTATAACATTACAGCTAGAAACCACTTAGTTTCTATCCAACATCATTCTAACATTCATATGTGGTATGGCCTCCTTTGCCCCCTCAATATTTGGGGGGCAGAGCCCCCTGCTAAAGAATATTGAAGGGGCTGAAGACACCCAGGGGCATAGCAAGGGGTGTGTGGTAGGTGCAGTCCGCCCCGGGTGTCCCCACTGAGGGGGGTGACAAAATGGTGGGTGGCACTCACGCTGGGCCTACAGCGGTGGCTTGACTGCCCGCAGGCTCTGCGTTGCCCCAACAATCCACCCATTGCCTCCCCCTCAGGCTGAATGGGAGGAGGCAGGCAGATGCCCAGTGCGGTGCCCCAGTGGCTGGCTGGCCCTGCCCCATGGGTGGCTGGCCCCACCCCTGGGTGCGGGGCACGCACGCCACCCCAGGCACCTGATCGGCTTGCTCCACTGCTGATGACAGCTCTGCCCCCAAGAGTTGGCACACCTGTTCCCAGTTTGGTTTGAAATGTCCTGTTCAAGCATAAAGCCTTGTTTTCAGTGAGAGAAATAAGCGGATAAAGAACAAGATGAAGATGAAAGGGAGGCAAGAGTTGGAAAGGAAAGAATGGGGAAGTGTTGATGCTTGTGTTTGTCAAGAGAGCAGTCAGACTACCAGGCAGCAGTTACAATTTTTGGATATTATGACTGCAGTCAAAGTGCTCCAGAAAGGCATGCCATGTGGCATTAAATGAGTGCAGGGTGTCCTTTTGTATATATGTCACGCACTATCGAGATGCAATTCTTGGAGTTCTGCTACCCATTCATCAATATCAGGTGGAGAGTGGGATTTCTAGGCACATAAAACCAGTTGCTTAGCAACCAAGGCCACACATTGAATCCAAGCCACATGCATCTAATTTAGAACCTATCAGACCAAAAAGTAACCAAGCACCAAGTGAGCAAGTGAAAATTTATAGGTTGTGATTCTTTACTTGACATCCTTCCAAAATTATCTTAGCGTTCCATTTGTGTAAGAGTAGCCTTTAGCTTTCCAACTCTCCAGGAAGCAAACCTATCAAAATTGTTTCATTTTGCTTGTACAAAATGGAACCAGTAAATTCTCAGGAATACCTTTTGCTATACTAGTAAGTCTGAAATCAAGCATGAAGTAAACAATAGCGTTAAGGGCCTCTTTCCACTTTACGGGGTGGGGGGTGGGAGTTGCCTCGATTCTGGAATCTGTGAAAGACATTTTAGACCCAAATCAGAGACAATAATTTCCACTTAGTGGTAATACAGTTTTCTTGTTGCTGTTGTTTTGGGGGTGGGAAATGATCACACTTGTTTGAATTTAACCAGTTCGGACATTTCAGAAATTATACACGCATCAGGTGCAAAGTGACTGTACGGCCAACTTTTACTATTAGCAACATGAAGGTGGCTTTTTTTGTAAGTCCAGGAAATAAACTAACAACCCTTGTGAATTCAATAATTGCAAGAGTTTGCAAATGCCTCAACCAACCCAAGCTTGCTATTGAGGAAGACAAATTTCATTATTGCTTTTAGTGCCTGGTTAACACAGTGATTTCTAGTGAGTGTGAGTGTTAACATTTTGTTGATCAACCAGTATTATCCATTACCCCATGGGGAACCAGTGGCTCTTCAGAAGTTGTTGGACTAAAATTCCCATCATCCCTGATCGTTGGCCATGATGATTGAGACTGTCTTAAACCAAGGTGGGTGCTGATGCCCAGCTAAACTTAAAAATCCACAGGTTCTGCATTCTGGAGGTAACCTTTCCTACTGCAATGGATTTTCTCCCATAAAACACTTACAAAACTTACAGAAGTTTTATAAATACAGCAGAATATAAATATTCAGCATAGATGCCTCAGACAAGTTGAAGAGCAAATGGGAGATTGGAGGTTAAGGGGGCAAAGCTTGTCGAAAGAAGATTTGAGTGCTGGTAGATCATGAGTTTTGATGGGATAAGAGAAAATTGACAGTGACAGACAGGAAATGTTTTGCCCTCCTTGGAGATGCTGGGAGATTAAACTGGGACTTTATGTGGGGAAAGCAAATGGTCTACCGCTGAGTTACAGCCATTTCCTAAGTAACGAGAAAGAGAGTAATTAGAGGAAGGCCAGAAGGAGGCATCTGATGGGCTTCTCTTGCTGATGCAGGAATGCTTCCACTTCACAAGCTCAGTGATGGTCTTGTGTTCTGTGTTATTTACCCAGGAACAATTGACATGTACGGACAACCTTTGTAATGCAAATAATGAGAGTGATTTCATGCATCTTTATTCTGCACCCACCTGTGTAGGAAGAATTAGCACCATCAAACAAGAAGCACATATCCTCCATGTATTGATTGGTTGGTTGGTTGGTTGGTTGGTTGGTTGGTTGATTGATTGACTGATTGATTGAGCAAAATAAACATGCATCTTAAATAGAGATTGTAAATAGAGATTTTCCTTGTAAGGGAAAATATGACATATAAGAATGGCCACCCAGTGAAGTTTCTTGCTACAATTCTTACAGATATGTTTATGAGTGGTCCAAAAAAAGATGGCCTATGAGAAGTGAGAAGAAGAAGAAATGTTTCCAATATGGTCAAGAAACAGATGAACACTTAATATTTTAAATAAAGAAAGAAGGAAGGAAGGAAGGAAGAATTTTGAAAGCCCTGTTGCTTCCAAATACAGCAGTACCTCGGGTTAAGAACTTAATTCGTTCTGGAGGTCCGTTCTTAACCTGAAACTGTTCTTAACCTGAGGTACCACTTTAGCTAATGGGGCTTCCCACTGCCGCTGCACCGCCACCACACGATTTCTGTTCTCATCCTGAAGCAAAGTTCTTAACCTGAGGTACTATTTCTGGGTTAGCAGAGTCTATAACCTGAAGTATCTGTAACCTGAAGCGTCTGTAACACGAGGCACCACTGTAATGTGTTCTGAAGGCAGCTGGACAGAAGTCAAACTTCAGTCACTTCCAAATGACCTGTTTATTGATCCTGATCTGCTTGCACAAATTTCTCAGGGAGGTTAGCTGATGATGATTATTGAACACTTGTTTGGATTTGGCTGCAATGAGGTTATATGATGATACATCAAGCATCATTTCCTTTTCATATCACTTTCATTATTTCAATGGGCAACAGTGTTAGATCAGGGCTGGATCTATATGGATAAAAAAAACACTACGGGGGGGGGAAGGCTATATAAGCTCTCAATGCAAAATTGTGTCGCTGGCAACTCCTCCTACTGCTGCAGAGGGGAAGGACGAGGGAAGCAGCCCCCAGACAGTGGATGCAGGAGGAGGAGGAGGAGGAGGAGGCTGAGTGCCAGAGAGGAAGAGCCACCAGCCATTGAAGCTGTTCTGCTGCCACTTTCGACTCCACCATTGGCTCCTCCCTGTGTCACATGGAGCCATGTGTGTGTCATGCCCCCCCCCACGACAATCTTCTGCTCAAGTTGCCGTCTCTGACTGTGGGCCAGCTGCCATATCTCAGACTAATACATCTCACCTATATGTGAGAATAAAACAAGTTCCTTGGAGAGTCGATGGGATACACACCAGGCACATAGATGTTATGAAATCCATCAGACTTTGCTTTCAGAGCTACAAATGCGAGCCCATTAGTGTAAATGAGAAAGTCGGCGTCCGCATTGTTTCAAGCAATTTGTTCAATCTTTGGTGTAAACAAATTTGCAGGGCTAATTGTTTTAAGTAAGCAAATTGCATGTGCTCCTCGTCAAATTCTGCTTTTGTCTTTTCGCAAGAGAGAATTGGGTAAATAAAGTGTACTTTGTTTGATTAAACAAATCTATGGGATTTGATTTAAATGTGGTGAATGATTAAGTATGCTAAATGGATGACAGAACTATGAACATAGCTGTCAACTTACAGATTTGAAAATAAGGGACCAGCAGCCTCGAAAATAAGGGATCAGCAGCCAAAATAAGGGATCAACAATTAATTTGATAAAATACATATTTTGTTGCATGCAGTTGGCTTTAAATACCTATTAGGCCCATAAATCACCATATAGCATATATTCAACACACAAAAACAGCAACAATTTGTTGTTGACAAAGGACAGCTGGACATAGAAAGGGCCCCATTACCTTCAGTAGCTTATTTAAGGGACGTCATCAATAAGGGACAGCAGTGGGACATGGTGCTGGGATAAGGGACTGTCCGGCCATATAAGGGATGCTTGACAGCTATGACTATGAATCTTCCATCAATCCCAGGAAGATCAGTGTGGGCACAGCAAAAACCACAAGCAAACCAGAGTTGTCTGAACTGCCTTTTTTTTGCTAAGCTGAACAACTTTTTGTATGGTTTTTGCAATGCCTCTTTGTCAGTTACCCTATTTATGACTAATATTCTTTCACTCCTCCCTTCCTTGGAGAACCCTTTCACATGGGTCAGTTTTCTTGTGAGGAATAAGCTTTGGACTGGATTCCTTTAACAGGTGTATAGCTTAAGTATCAGAGAAACAGATAGATAATTAGACAGACATTTTCTTTTTAAACCAGCACCTGTTTCCAAGAAGCATTCTCATGGAGTCTCAATGTATTTTTATTAGCAGATACATGTAAAAACAGACTTGCTGGCTCAAATCAAATGCTCTCCTCTATCCCAGTGCTTCCAAAAATAAATTCCCTCATGGACCACTTGAAAATCGCTGAGGGTTTTGGTGGGAAACTTAATAATTTTTTCCTGCCCATTTTAGCTATTGTAATATGCTAGGCTAGATATTGTATTACTTTGAATTGTATTTTTGTTGTCTGTTTTATTTCTTATATCAGAAATTTATTGTACTGCAATGTAAGAAATAAAAGAAACAAAAAACATTCAATTTAAAACCAATATGAATATTTAAAGCAGACAAGTTGAGGACTACCTGAATGAAACTCATGGACCACTGGTGGTCCACAGACCACAATTTTGGAACTCCTGCTCTACTTTCCTCTCCAGCTAGTAGACACCAGCCATCAAAAGCTATTAATGCTTCATTCCTCAGGTATCTTCTAACCATCAGTGCCCAAAGAAGAAACTAAAAGAGAAAACCTGAAACGAAGCAGTCCTGACCTGAAGATCATTGCAACAATATTTAACGCTTCCCAGGCAGGCTTCCATTTTGTCATTCAGATTTAATTTTCACTATACTGCCGCAAAGGAGTTTAATTAAAACCACTAATTAATCATTCAGTTGTCCTGATGCACAACTGGCAGTTAGCTTGATTTGCCATGGCACAAATTTGATTGATGGGCAACATGGCGAGAAGTAACTCAGATGCATAAAATGACTTTGCGTGTTGGCAAAACTTTTTTTGGCGGGGCATGGAGGTCAAATGTACATTGTTTTATGATGTTCTAAGTCACTGTGTTAGCAAGCCTTGAAAATCGTGTTTGCATTTTTTTAAAAAAGCCCTAGTCAGAAATAATTTTCTTCCAAATGGAATCTTGGTCAAAATTGACTTAAGTCCCATTTGAAATTAAGCTCTTCAGGATTCTTCAGTAGCTCAGTCCTGGAAAGGTAGTCTATGGATGTGTGTGTTTATGCAAGTGTTGTTCTTGGATTCCATTGAATATGATCACGTATGAGGGCGAGAGGCACAACTTCATTGGTTCATAAATTTTAAACTAGAAGAGACAGTTCAAACTACCTTGCCCGCCCTCCTGTAGACAGGTCATTTAATTTCCTCTAGTTATTTCTCTTATCGAGCCCACCGACGTATCCGTGGCTAACATGTGTCTTATTTGGAATAATTTATTTTCACAATGGAAGGTTCCTGTTGTTTGCAAAATGCATTATTCATCTTGCGTTTCGGCAGTGACAAAGCCGTGCCATGATAGCCGTTTGTGAGATAAAAGTAAATACATGTGCTTGGAATTTTTTAAGGGAAGTCTTTTCCACCCCCCTTCCTTTTCGGAATTGTCGTGAAGTTTAACAGGACTGTTGTTTCAAAGGCATGGCACAGAAGTTCAAGTGGGTCTCATTTGCAAGAGGGGTGGGGCAGTGGGCAGAATATATCCACACCTGTACCTTCTTTGAGGGATTAAGGGGGTCGTATGCTAATGAACAATAGAGCCATATTTATACCACATAGCAGAATGAAGTGAGGGGTAGAGGAATGGAGACAAGGTTCAGTGCATTAATGAGGGCATGTAAGAGTTTAATTGCTGACACAAACGTGTAAGTACAGAGTAGGACAGCTAAGAAGGTTATGAAGAACAGGAAATTATCTTCTACAACTATTTAGAGGAAGCAAGGGGATAAGGTTAATGTAGTGTAGAGCCACTTTAAAAATGAAGGAGATGAGACCTTGGTGTAGGATGTAAAATGCAGGAAAAAAGTGGAGAACATTCTCTAAGGTGCTCTTAATCTACGAGTAAAAGTTTTCAGGTTAAGGGTTATTGCAGCCCAAGGTAATTATGACCAATTTTCAATAGAATATTCATCATTGCATATTCAGTAATCCCTGCTGTCCCCGACACTGATGATATCAGACTTGGGATCCGAAGCGCAACAAGCATATCGCCATTCGACTGATTGCAATGAGAGTTGGAAATACCTGAGAGCGGAAACAGGAGCGGGCGAAATTTTGAACCAGTCCTCATTTAAAGGTGAGGCTACCTAATCTACGCATTCTGTCAAAAAATATGTGCTATGAAACACAGCCGCCCACTGAAATTTGCACTTATCTGAATTTTGCCATACCAAGTAATGTGTATGAAAATGCACATACTATGGTAAGATGTGCATTGAAATGCATATACAGTGTTACCTTGGTTCTCAAACTTAATCTGGTCCACAAGTCTGTTCCAATACACTTCCACGATTTCTACCCAGACACTGCTTCCGGTGGCCGAATCCCAACTATGTCTAGGAAATTCCGGACATATGGCAACCCTATAGTAGGACAGACTCTGCCTGCTTTAGGTGTACTGACTGAGGTGGTCTTGAGTGTGTTCAAAATCTCCAGGAGGTTGGTACTGAGCATAGGAGCCATCTTTTAGAGGCTGACGTACATTCAGGTCCACTAATCAGTGTTATTTTTCTTGAAAAAGAAGCCATGTTTGGAACAAGAAGGCTGTCTCCCATTCAGGGGTTCAAATTGGGAATCTGCTCTGGAATGCAGGATATTTTCAGTCCCACGTTTTATAATGGAAGGAATCACCATGAGAAGATGCAGGAAAAAATAGGAGATTTTTTAATAAATCTACAGTGATACCTTGGGTTACATACGCTTCAGGTTACATATGCTTCACATTACACACTCCGCTAAACCAGAAATAGTGACAGATAGGTAGCCGTGTTGATCTGCCATAGTCAAAATAAAAAAAATTCCTTCCAGTAGCACCTTAAAGACCAACTTAGTTAGTTCTTGGTATGAGCTTTCGTGTGCAAGCACACTTCTTCAGATACACTTCTTCACACTTCTTCTGAAGAAGTGTGCTTGCACATGAAAGCTCATACCAAGAACTAACTTAGTTGGTCTTTAAGGTGCTACTGGAAGGAATTTTTTTATTTTGTCCAGAAATAGTGCTTCAGGTTAAGAACTTTGCTTCAGGGAACCAGCGACAGTAGGGAGAATTGATATTTGGGTGATCAGGAAAGCAACCAAGGAGGTGGGAAACCTCTGACTCAAAGGTCTGACTCCATGAATTTACAGAGTGGTCTTAACTTAAGCGAGAAATTATTTCACAGTATCAGACGTCTGCACACATCTACCACAATGCAATATGGAAATAATAAATGCCTGTCCCCACAGAGTTGTTATAAAGCTTTTTAATTTTAGAAAAAGCGATTCTGGACCAGATGGATCCTTAGTCTGCTCCACCAGTACTGCTGAATCAAGTTGCTGAATCTATTCGTTTATTTCAAATCTTGCTCGCTCATTCCTTTGGAACTGGCAGCTTGGGGTGTTTATTTCCACATTTTGTACCCAATCTTTGCATAAGCTTACATCTAACAAAAAAGTAGAGACATCACCTTGCCAACAAAGGTCCGTATAGTAAAAGCTATGGTTTTCCCAGTAGTGATGTATGGAAGTGAGAGCAGGACCATAAAGAAGGCTGATCGCCGAAGAATTGATGCTTTTGAATTATGGTGTTGGAGGAGACTCTTGAGAGTCCCATGGACTGCAAGAAGATCAAACCTATCCATTCTTAAGGACATCAGCCGAGTGTTCACTGGAAGGACAGATCGTGAAGCTGAGGCTCCAATACTTTGGCCACCTCATGAGAAGAGAAGACTCCCTGGAAAAGACCATGATGTTGGGAAAGATGGAGGACACAGGGAGAAGGGGACGACAGAGGATGTGATGGTTGGATGGTGTTCTTGAAGCTACCAGCATGAGTTTGATCAAACTGCGGGAGGCAGTGGAGGACAGAAGTGCCTGGTGTGCTCTGGTCCATGGGGTCACAAAGAATCGGACACGACTAAACGACGACGACAACAACAACAACAACAACAACAACAACAACAACAAAAGTGTCTTTTAAAAGTGCCAGAATCATACTGGTATTCAAAAGCATACTGCCTCCAAGCAGTTGCCAAATGTTCCAAATGACCAGTACCCTGGAGTTATGATTTGTGTTGTTCTGAGCGTTCAAAGCAAGCTGCATTCTAACTGCCTCAGAACTCCAAGGAGCAGTTGCTACAGTGCTCAGACCAGCTTCAATCTTCTCTGAGGTCAGACACACCATAGAAAAAGCCCTGAAAAAAAGCTCTTGTGTACCAGAGGCTGGATAAAAAAACCGATTTCCTGTAGGTGCATATATGCAGCACTCCTCAGTTCCCCACCAACATAGCAGTGTTTTCTCAGATAAGAAGAAACTGACTTTTAGTTCCTTTTGTCCTGTCTGAGAGCCAGTTGGTAGGCTTTTGAGGTCTCTCTCTCTCTCTCTCTCTCTCTCTCTCTCTCTCTGTGTGTGTGTGTGTGTGTGAGAGAGAGAGAGAGAGAGAGAGAGAGAGAGAGAATGAATGAGGACTAAAGTCAGAAAGGATTCTTTCCTGAACAGGAACAGTAGCTGTTTGGTCTGTTGCACCAAACTTTCTTTCAAGGGTAGAATGTGTAACTTTGGTTGGAGCATGTCTGACATTTTAACAATGGAGAGGGAAGGGAGGGGAGCACAGGAATGCAGAGGAGGAGTGGACAAGACAAGAGCTCCCTTATCTGCATGAAGGGGGTCCATGCAACAAAAGGAGTTGGGCGGTTGTGCAGTTTCTTCACCCCTGGGGAAGTCTGATTCCTGGCACCTAGGATTGCAGGTTGAGCAGACTTTTCCATTCCTACGTCTCAAGAGGCAAAATGCAGAATTCGCCCTAGAACGATGGCATTGTTTTAGATGCACATCGCTATTTGCTCAAACTTTAGATGTCCATATGATACTGTGCCTAAGTATGTAACGGCTATCTTTCGTCTGTGTTTTTCTCCAGCATGCCTTCTATCGCCAGCCTTCCCAGTACCAAAGCTAAAGTTCCACCCCAGGCACATTATGGCTCCTTTCCGTTACAGCTGTTGTGCAGGGTATCCTGTTTTCAGTTGCTGCCTTTGTCCTGGCTCTTATCCGCTGAAATTATGAGCATCTGTTCCACAGCCAATATTGAATGGAGAGTGTGGCAGGTTGAGAACATCCTGGGCAGCAACAAACCTGGCATTGTAGGGATTGGGATCTGGGGCGCCTGTTCCATGCGTAGAATTATAATGAAGAAAATCAACATTATATGCATACCATTAAACGATGAGGAGTCCCTACCCTCTGAAATAATCCTTGCCCAGGACTTGATGCCATTGGCCTCAACTGCCAATGCAGTGACTGTTTTTTGTATGGCCTTTGCGTCATATAACATCTTTAAGCCTGGAAAACACTATGATTTCATCGCTACCTTCTTTTCCATTGGAGCAATTATGGACCTGGCAGCAGGTACATTTGTATATGCCTGTTGTCTTTGTCCATGGAGTTTTCTTGGTAGGGATACTGCTCCAGGTGGATCACGTTTGGTCAAAACTCTCCACTATGATCTGTCCATCTTGGGTGCCCTGCACGGCATAGCTCATAGCTTCTCTGAGTTCTTCAAGCCCCTTCACCACGGCAAGTCAGTGATCCATGAAGGGATCCCTGAAGTGAGAGCTGGACCATAAAGAAGGCTGATCGCCGAAGAATTGATGCTTTTGAATTATGGTGCTGGAGGAGACTCTTGAGAGTCCCATGGACTGCAAGAAGATCAAACCTATCCATTCTTAAGGAAATCAGCCCCGAGTGCTCACTGGAAGGACAGATCCTGAAGCTGAGGCTCCAATACTTTGGCCACCTCATGAGAAGAGAAGACTCCCTGGAAAAGATCCTCATGTTGGGAAAGATGGAGGGCACAAGGAGAAGGGGATGGCAGAGGACGAGATGGTTGGATAGTGTTCTCGAAGCTGCTAGCATGAGTTTGACCAAACTGCGGGAGGCCCGGCGTGCTCTGGTCCATGGGGTCACAAAGAGTCGGACACGACTAAACGACTCAACAACAACAACATTTGTACTTATTTCCATTTCGTGGAATTTGCATTTTATATTAACAAAGGAAGGAATTCAGCTTCCTGAGGTTTTGGGAGTGCCTCCCATTCTAACAGAACAACATGTTGGAATTTCTGTCTATGTGGGGCTTATTGCTGCAGTTTCACAGCTCTTAAGTGTGAAACCTAAGAATATTTTTGGGAAATGAGTGAAATAAACACTTCAAAGGAAAAATTTGTAAACGACCCAGAAAGTGTTACAGACACAGAAAGCCCAACAATGAGGGTGAAGTGCAGGTAGTATTCTATGCCCCATCCAGCGACTGCAATGGCTCTCTCTACCCTTTTATATCTTTGATTCTTCTCCTCCAGCCTCACGTTCCCACCCACTTTTCTGTCTTTCCTCCGCAGCATCCCATAAGGAAGGAACATGCATGGTCTGAATATAACCCAAGGAAATTAACCCATCCTTAAAGGAAAAAAAAAAACCTATTAAAAAAGCCTGAGTAGAAGATCCTTCATTCCCACAAATTCTGGATTGGGATACTGGCATGGGGCTTCCAATTGTGGCTTGGATCTAGGCTGAGCCCCTTATGGCTGCAGTTTGCATTGGGAAAAAGGTCTTCTAACTACCCAAACCAGGGAGTCCTGACCAGTGCTTGTTTTCGAAAAAAATGTTTTGGGGTACTCTCACTTTGACTCAAGAAAATCACCATTTCATAGTTCAAATAGGGAAAAATAAATACAGTAAATGGACAAAAGTACAAAGATTCACAAGATGTTTAGGTGTATGCGTACCCCTGTGTCCTCCCAGAAAAAAGCACTGGTCCTGACCCAAATTGGAACCCCACCCCCAGCCAGAAAGCTAGGAATGAAAAAGTATGCAACACAAGGGACTGTGCCCTTGCTCGCTTGCTCACCAAACCTCTGCCATCCACACCATTAGCACCCTAGACTTTTTACTTTTCACCCTATGCAATTACTAAGCTTGCTTTTGACCTTTTCAATCTCATTTTATAAAGCTACGTTCTTCTATTCTGCAGTTCTGTTTTGCCCTGGTTTTCACCTTCACAGTGCAGCTCTCTTTAGAGCATTTATAGTTCATCATCTCAATCCTGGCCTTGCACAAAGTCAGGGTGGAAATGGTGGTTTTAAATAGCAGTGGTTTGAATAAAATAGGGATGTGGGAACTCGGGACAGTTCTTTTTTAAACGTAGGAGTAATAGCAGAGATGGGTACAACACAGAAGAGAATACCAAAAAGTTAACACAACAGGGTCTTTCCAAACTTCCATCTTGTTGTACACAAACCTTCTTTAAAGGGCCACATCTCCTGCTCTCTACTCAAAACTCTGCCATTTTTTAAATCTCTCCGTTTCTCTCCACAACCAGACTGTTTAAATCAGCCACTTCCCCACTTTCAGTGTCTCTCCCTTTTTGCTGTACTCAAAACTTCTCCTTCTTCTATTCCTGCCTCATGTTACGAGATAAAGGATGCAGAGACCTCAAATATTCCAGCTGTATTAAGGTACTTTACTCAAACCTTGGCCATTGCTTAAAACCGCTATTTTCCTTTCAGCACTCTCCATTTCTGTTCTAAACCGCTTTGCTCCTCACCATCACCAGGCCTTGGCAACTGGTATTGGGCAGCCTGTCTTCTCTTTGGCTCCCCTATGCTGCTCTTACTTCATGCAAATCCAGGACTGTGATGCAGCACTGCAAATGGCGGCTGCGTGACGACAGGCATACAATTTTATGTATATAGCAAGAAATGCCAGGTATGTTTTGTGCATTTAAATGCACATCTGAGGGACAGCTGTGTTTTAAATGGAATATGTGCTAGCGTTTTAATTCATATATGCATCTTCATCCATCCCCTATATGGAAGTATATTGGGGTACACCTTCCACTGAAACAATGCAATGCGGACAAGACTGAATCTGCAGTTTGATATGCATTTGGATGTGCATCCAATTTATGAATGCAGTTCTAACTATACAAACTGCATACCACACAAACCACTGGTCCATTTCCCTCACTGCCATGTAATTGGATTGACAGTGATGTTCTTGGGCAACACTGCTATCTCAGAACCTTTTAAATGAAATGCTAAGAACAGAGCGTAGGATCCTGTGGTTACAAAGCAAGTACACCACACCTGAGCTACAGCCCCTTCTCCACTGTCAACTTGAATTAATGTACAGGTGTGAATGTCTTTTGAGGCTCAAGTCAACTGGCAATGCAATTCATTCCTTTCAATGGTATATCCAAACTGGAGCTCAACTTTCAATAAATAAAAATTCTCCTCAGCAGGAAGATTCCAACTACCCATTTCAGCCAAGCAAAAACGAACTGCTCTGATTTTCTTTAGCCTTTCCTTGTCATTATAAGGCCCACAGAAGAGCAGGCCTTTAATAGTTGGGTTTTGGGCACAGTACGCCAACTCTAGCAAAAACAAAAGCACTCACATACATTTAAAGACTACAGTGGTTTATTCGGAGGCTGGGGGATCTCAAGCAGATTCCAGATGGACACACGTCATATCAGTAAATAAAAGAGACAGAGAAGAAAATCCAAGAATTAAAATGAAGTGGGCAGGGAGGCCATGAACAGAGAGATACTGCTGGGCCAGTTGTTAAAAGGAAGGGGGGAAATGTCAACTTCAGACTCCAAGGACCATCCGACTATCACGAAAGCGGCATGCTGGAGAGGCAGGTATATCACCAAGTGTCTCAGAGTGTATAGGGTTTGCAAGAGCAAAAAGAGAGAAACACTATCCTTTCAGCAGGCTCACGAGGAGGATGGGTTGCGATTACACACAAGTAACAGACCGCCACTTTCTGAGACTGGGGCTCAGCTTCTATTCAGCATGGAGAAGGATGTCATGCTAATGGTTCCAGTGCCTTCCATGCATCCAAACAGATGTTGCAAAACAGTCTCAGTGCAGGTGCCAGCAGCTGCAGTGGTATGTGGGAGAAGCACATGGGCACGCAGTAGTCCGCGGCTTAGTCGTTTTGCTTCTCTGGAGCAAAGGCATTTGGTTTCTGTGCAAAGGTTTCCGCAACCAGCAGTGGGAAAACCAGGGAAGCGTCAGCATAAACCTGTAAAGAGAAGAATACAGAAGAATGCCTCTCCTCAAGAGCTTTTCATTTCTTTACTCTAAAACTCACCGGTCTTGCCAATGGCAAGTTCCATGTCCCACCCCTGCCAATACCGTGATCTGCCAGTCCCCTCCTTTCCACCGCATGTACCTTGACAGGCTTGGCATCCATGCGGATCTTCCCCCAGGAAACTGCTTCGTCAGGCCGAGCTCCTGAGTCTGAGCCATCAAACTCCTGTGCCGTGTTGACGTATACAGAAAAGTCAGCACCGTTTCTCTGAGGAGGTACAATAATCGATGACATCAGGCATACGGAGCAGAATTGGCTCAGTGGTAACCAAAGGCCTACTTGCACAGCAAATCTGATACCAAATATAACTGTTCCACATATGGACTTTGAGATAAGCGCAGATGCATATACAAAACTACCTTTTATCAATTTAAGACAAGTGGTCCGTTTCTTGATCTTTTAATTGCGATTGAAGGGGGGGAGAGGAAGGGGAATCCGGGATACAAAGCATATCAATTTAAGATGAGTGGTCCAATTAGCACAAAAGCACTATGAGATTTCATACAGAGTTTTTTCCTCGTGGGCAAGATACTTTTAAAGAGATGGCAGGAACCGAACCTGAGATTTTCTGTGTGCAAAATGTGTACTCATTCACTGAAATATGGGCTCCCTTCCCCCAAATATCAGGAACTTCCAAGGCTCAGCATGGGAGGCTATTGAAAGCTGCATGGGGTGCTTGGGGTGAACCACTGAAGGCTCAATACGTTCAATGAGCCTATATAGCTTGGCAGGACTTATGCAGCATATGAATTCATTGCTGACTTGTGGCCATGTCAGCTGAGGCTAATGGAAGTTCAACAGCATCTAGAATTAGCTCCCCATACCCAAAGTCAGCAAGCAAGCAGTGTCATGCCATTTCAACCCATGCGTCTTTGTTCTACGAACGCATCCTCTGCTTTTGCAACATCTTCCACCCCAAACAAACCCTGCCTTTCTGCACTGTGAATTTGTTCCTACTGCACAATCTGCCTCACCATGAGGTTGGCGTTAGCAATGTGGTGTTTGACAAGTCCTCCTCCCAAGATGATCATTCCTGTTTTCCGGGCAAATATGGCCTGCGTATTGATGAGCCTCAGATCTGAGAGAGAGATACGTTTAAGTATTAGACAAGCAGCACAGTAAACAGTGTCATACTTTGGGGGTTGGTAGACCCAGAATGTCTGGTACACAGCGTACGGATTCCACTAGCTGTCTCCCTTCCTCTGAAAGTAGAAACCCGTGGTAGGTACATAACAGAAACCATGGAGAGACTTACTTATGTCGCACAAATCTCAGCTCACCTTCCACAATGTCCAGCACAAGGCCTGGTTTCTTATAGGAGTGGAAGAAAATCATGTCCCCCAGGGAACCATCAGTCAACGCTGGACTCAGTACAGGGATGCTGTTCTGCCAGGAACACAATTAGCATTATAAGTGGAAGTGGGTATTTCATATGGCAGAGGTTAACGTATCTTGGAAGGGAGGGCAGAGCGTGGGAGTAGGAGACAGACTTGAAATGCAGAAAAGTAGTAAATGCACAACACAGAACTATGCCTTAATGGTTGGATGGTAGGGGTCAAGGCTACCAGCTAGGAAATGAATGGGATTACGAAGCCAGAAAAATAATAGGCTATGCCTTATCACATACATAGGACAGACCCTCAGATGATTGAAGAGTGGAAGACAGGCATCCCATCAGGAAGTGACAAACAAGCAGCATTTCAGCCAGATTACTGGAAGCTAATCTTAACGAAAGGTGAGATATGGAACTTAAAACACAGAAGACTTCCTCAGCCTACCTTTTGTGCCCAGTAATAGACAGATTCGGGATTGTTGATTTCCTTGCCAAGCCGAGCAATGAACTTTGATGGAGTCCACTTCACCCCCTGAAAAGCAGGGAGACAGACCACAACTTCAGACTATGCCAACTTCTCCCCAGATTGGTGGGGAAGCTAAGATCCGGGGTGAACCTGCACAGTCTTAATACGTGCGATTTCAAAGAAAAAGAAAAGAAAAATCCTCTATGTGGGAGCAAATAAGAAAACCAACAATACTGGCAGGGGGGAAAAATGGCCTTGAGATCGCACAATAGATAGAGTAAGACATGTCTCCGTTGCTGTTTCATCCTCTTCCATGCTGGGAGTTTTTCCATTTTCAAAGATGAGGCCAGAACTCACGGCAGACAGCTCTCAAGTGTCTTTTGCAATTACCACGTTGGGGGTATACATGGGGGGTGGAGAAAGAATAATAGCACATAGGCACACCATTCCTAACATTTCAGCTCTCACCTCTGTGTCCTGCTCTGTCACCATCTGGTCCAGGATTGGCATCAGCCAGTCCTCAAACTTGCAGTAATTGTCATTGGGCACCAGCAGATTCCCAATCCTGGAGGAGAGGAGGACACAGCTGGGAAGTAAATCCTGGCTAGGGACTTTGCCGCTACCTTGCTCCTTCCTCCCACAGAAGTTAAAACATACAGTCAATCCCCTCCCCGCAGCAGAGTATGAGACTGGTTGGATCATACAAACCAGAGGAAACCCAGGACGGATCAATTTCTCTGGCCACAATAAAATCACCCATCTTGTTTCTCAATCAGAACATCAGCCCTCCCCACTACAAGTAAAGGTAAAGGACTCCTGGATGGTTAAGTCCAGTCAAAAGCAACTATGGGGTTGCGGCACTCATCTTGCTTTCAGCCCGAGGGAGTTTGTCCACAGGTGTTTGTCCACAGACAGCTTTCTGGGTCATGTGGCCAGCATGACTAAACCGCTTCTGGAGCAACGGAACACTGTGGTGGAAACCAGAGCGCACGGAAACGCTGTTTACCTTCCCGCCACAGTGGTACCTATTTATCTACTTGCACTGGTGTGCTTTCGAACTGCTAGGTTGGCAGGAGCTGGCACAGAGCAAGGGGAGCTCACCCCGTCACGGGGATTCAAACCACCAACCTTCTGATCGGCAAGACCAAGAGGCTCAGTGGTTTAGACAACAGCGCCACCTGCACCCGTCCACTCCCCACTACCCCTGCTGGTACCTGTTAATCCCACTCTGTCGTAGTTCCTTTCCACGCAAGCTGAAGTCTCCAACATAAGTGGGTGCCAAGCATTTGATGAGATCTTCTTCCACACCACCTGCTGTGGTCACCAGCACATCTACCTACACAAACCAAAGAATGTGGGCTATAGTGCTTGCCAAGACTTGCAGCTATGAGCATCCTTTAGACCCGAGTTCTGTAAAGGGATTAATCCATCCTTAAGTCATGAAGCATCAGTAGCCAGTATCTCTTTCCTATAAGCGGAGGTAGTTCCTTTAAAGTTCTCTCCAGCCCATTAGAAGGCAGCATACAATGTTTATCATGAGAACATATGAGAGAGACAAGAATGATATTGGTGTAGAACACCAGGGATTCTTCTCTACCCTTTCACAACCACATAACTGAAAAGGAAGATTTTCCCTTGATATACAGAAGGAGGAAACACCTCCCAGGTTTGGACAATACCATGTTGTGTTGCACCAGAAAGCGGATGGTCTCACGGACACCTGAGCTGATGAGGTTGGAAGTGAAGCCCAAGAAGATTGTACAGCCTGTTAGGTGGCGGGAACAGGGATTCAAGTCGGCATGGTTCCCTTCATCCTCGGCCAGTGGCGTCAGCTTCGCTTCTATCTGCAAGGAAGAACCCAACTATCTGAATCAAGCTTCAGCACAACAGCACAATGCAGGGATTGAACTAAATGGCAGCACCACAAAGTTTAGCACATCATCGCCCTAAATAGCTAAGTACAGACAGCAAGAAGTTTGCTAGTGACATATGAAGGAAGCAAAACAAAAACAAAAACTGGTGAATGGTTGTAGAGAACTGAGGAAAGCATCAATGCACAAAATATGCAGATTTGGAGAAAAATACTGGTTTTGCCACTTTATCTTCAAATCAGAAAACGTGATAATCAGAAAAGGAGATAAATGTAAACTGCAGTTTTTGAAGTCACTGTGAGCTCTCAATACATGCAATCAAAGTAGGACTTTCCTATCAATCAATGTAGATGTTTATGAACATCATACCAGCTCAGACTTATAAAATACTGTTCGCACCCAATGCTTAGAGCTAATAGGACTATGGAATATTTCTGGGAAAGGGTAAAAAAAGTAGCCAACTTTAGTGTTGGCTAACTCTTAGCACTGTACGTGAAGATGGGTGTTGTCTCTTTTTGTGCAAGATATATGACTGGTGTCAAAGAAGAATGCTGTGATGTACACAAGAGCAGGAATAACAAGGATACAAAGCCGAAAATGCAGGAATTTATAGAGGTCTCTACGTGCAAAGCAAAGAGAGCAAAGCAGCAAGCTAACTGCACAGTTATGAGATCCAGCCCAATTTCCCTCCTTCCCACCTGATCTACCACAGTTCTCACCATCGGGACTCATCCTGGCTACTCACCATGCGGTTGATTTCGTTCACAGCCTGCCCAAAGCTGGTAGCCTGGAAACCCGTGGTGAGGTAAGACTGGAGCAAGGCATGATAGTCTAATCCACGGTCAAAGTCATAGCCATGCACTGTCAAGCTCCCCTCAGGTAGTCCCTCACTGGGCTTCAGCACAGCAGCCACTGCCCCAGCAGGTAGGTCACCTGCCACATTCTCCATCAGGTGAACACTGGGGAGGCTGGCACCCTAGGACAAAGATCGTTAATTAAGAAGACTCCTGGAAAAGCATGCTTTCAAAACTTTTCGCCATGTGAGTATTACAGAATCTTAGTGATAAAGTACCTCCCAGATTTCTACCCTTCCAAAAAGGGAAACACAAGTGCAGGAGAAACTGAGATATGAAAGCTGGGAGCTAAATGGCACCTTAAGCCTAGGTTATGGGCATAACAATGGAATGCCTAGGAACGTTTTTTTAATAACGAGGATACAAAGCTGAAAATGCATGAACTGCAGCTAAAATATTATGCTCATTTTTCACATGGCCTAGTCCTTTCCCCGCCCACCCCCCTAATATTCTTAAAAGGATCTCTTCTCCTGCCTTCAGAGAGTAGCTGGAAGCGGGAGGCAGAAAAAAGGTCCTCCTTTCCTTCCACTCTGCAGTCTTAATCTGAAATCTCAGGGGCAGAACTGCGCCCAGAGCTCAGAAACTTCTTGCGCTAATGAAATTCCCTGTCACATAATGCGTGGAGAACAATGGGAGTTTCAGATGCTGGGGAAACAGCAATTTGCACCACCTGTCAACTTCAAGTACTCTGGAAAGGCTCGTTCCCCACACCACCACGATGAAGAACCTCCCCGAACAATTCTTCCCAGTTGAGCAAAAATGCAGACAGCGGTTCAAATTCTTGGCCAGCAGCAGCAGGACGTGATGTAAGACCATGACCAGCGCTGCAACCCCAACCACAGTGCTCATGCCGACAACGACATGGTGCCATTGTTAATCCTTATTGCATTGCAGGGAGTTGGGTTAAATGACCTTCCAACATTTTGACTTCACCCCCAAAGGTGCACTCCTTTATTGTCAGAGGGATGCCAACTAATGCTGAATTATTATTATTAAATGACAAAGAATTAATTAATTTATTATTATCAAATGGCGAAGAATTAATTAATTAATTATTATTAAATTATGAAGAATTATTATTATCAAATGATGATTAGTCATTATTATTACTTTATTGCATTGCAGGGGGCTGGTCTAGATGATCCCTGGGATACATTCAACAGATGCACTCAAAGCAAGAGGGAAAAAGAAATGCAAATAAGCACTTTCCCGGCCCCGGCCCTCGCCCCGCCCACAGCGCAGCTATTGCCCCGCCCAGACCCGCCCCTCGCTTTGGCAAACCGGGCTCCCGAAACGTCTGCCTCGTCTGCGGTAGCGGGCGCATGCGCCTGGGGGCGGGAGCGCGAGGCGGGGCTCACCTGCGACCTGAAGTGGTACAGCCCGGAATTCCGCCGCCGCCTCCTGCATAATGCCCAGGGTCGGTTCCAAATATTACGGAGGGGGGGGGGAAGAAATGTGTGGGTGAGAGAAAGAGAGAAAGACAGGGAACTGAAAGGGCTCCTGTCACCACAGGGTAGGCTTGCTTAGCGCCATGTTCCCCGGTCAGGAGGAGTACCGAAGGCTCTCCTCGCCGGCTTGCGAGGAGGCCCCTTCTGCCCCTCACGAGCGGCGGCGGGGCCGGGAGCGGGACAGCGCGCGAAGGGAACGGCGGCCTTACCTCATAGAGCCGGGGCCGACCAGCCAATGGCCTCCTCTCGCTCCCCTCGCTGGTTCTACGCAGGCGCTCTCCTCGCCGCCTCACGGAGACGCCGCGGGAAGCGCCTCATGGCAGCGCAGGGGAGCGGAAGGGGTTAAACGCCGGCGGCGGGAGGGGGAGGCGCTCGCGCGGCTCGGCGTTTCTTTCCCTCTTGCTCCTTTAAGGGAGTGGGCGGGGTTTCGGGGGACGAAAGCGCAGGCGCAGCGCTGCGTCGGAGGCTAGCTTCAAGTAAGGGCGGAAGTGGTATGGGCTGCATAGAGATACCTGGGCATCTGAGAAGGTGCAGGCAGTGCGTGGGTCCCAGGGGGGGCGGGGCGGGGAGGCAAGGGAAGGGTCCAACCCCCCTGCAAAGCAGGAATCTTACGCCCAACGTATTCCCCCTTCCAAATTTATGCTGTTGCATACAAATTTCCCTTTATGGAACAAAATTTGCCCCTGGTGACTGTGGCGTAGCGTCCTTTCACTCAGCTATGAAGCTCAGTGGGTGGGTGATTTTAGCCTATTCTTTTGGACAAATGAACACTAGAGTTGCATGTACGATGGCCTTAAAACATATGCTATGTGTATTAAAAACATCAGAAACTGGTGGTCCAAAAACAGCCTGCGCAAACAGTCACCACAGAACAACTTAAGTGCAACTCCTCATGCTTCTAACAGAAATACCACCTCAGACTGAAGTGAGCTGGGGGCGGGGAGGAGCCTTGTGACACCTTAAAATTGTGTGTGTTTGTGTGTGTAAAAGCTAAGGTAAAGGACCCCTGGACGGTTAAGTCCAGTCAAAGGTGACTATGGGGTGCGGCACACATCTCGCTTTCAGGCTGAGGGAGCTGGCATTTGTCACACAAACACACAAATCATGGAATTGTAGAGCTGGAATGGACATAGTCAAAACCCCTGCAATGCAGGGATCTTTTTGCCCAACATTGAGTTTGAACCCAGGACCCCGAGATCAAGGTTCTTCTCCATTGGAGGCTTTCAAACAGAGATTGGGTGGCCATTTGTCATGGATGCTTTGGTTTGGATTTCTGCATTGCAGGGAGGTCAGACTACCTCCTTGTCTACATCCAAGTCAGTCATTTTCATGTGCAGATTTCCCTTGCTATAGAATGACTGTGTTTCTCAGAGGGGGTTAATTCTCAGAGGACAATTCTGTATACAACAACATAAATTTGGAAATATGTTGGGCATAAGATTCCTGCTTTGCAGGGGGTTGGACTAGATGACCCTCGGGGTCCCTTACAACTCTGTAGTTCTAAGAGCCTCATGCTCTCTACTGACCGAGGTGCTCTACCATTTTATATTACAATTAACCAGTGCTTTTTTGGGGAGGGACACAGGGGTACGCACAGCTAAATGTCTTGTGAATCTTTGTACTTTTGTCCATTTACTGTATTTATTTTTCCCAATTTGAACTACAAAATGGTGATTTTTTGAGTCAAAATGAGAGTATCCCTAAAAAAATTTTAAAGAAAAAAAGCACTGCAATTAACAAACAAAATCCTTTCCACCTGCCCTTTAACTCCAATTCTCCAAGGAGACAGGTCCTTCCCTTGCTCCCCCCCCCACCGCAACCCACAAACTGCCTGCACCTTCTCAGATGCCCACGGAAGTCAAAGATATCTCTACGCCTGCACTTTCCGATTTCCCCCCCAAACCCCCACTTCCTTAACAGGAGAAAAAAAGATGGTCTGTCCAGCTAGGACTGAGGAAACATTCAATCTATACTACAATGTATAGGGAGAGGTAAGATACTCATAAACTTACAGGGGATACTCCACTCACAGAAAATACGATAACTAATGTGGGCACTTACGTCAGCCTTCTTAAGACCAAACTAAACATGCTCTCTTCCCCACAATGCCACAGTGTTAATGAAAATGGCCTCCTGTGTCTATTATTATTATTATTAGTTGGTTAACGTTTGTGCAATATTAGTTTTGCCCTCATAACTTGTTGCTCTGATTTAGCATCTTACCCTGGAGAACTTACCTCTCGCTTTTTGGACATCTTGCTGCGGTTTCTATTTGATGCTGGACTCAGCAGCTGAAGTTCGAAACCCTCATCTGTGTTTAGTGCCTACCTTTTTGGTGTTTGGAAAATAAAATATAAGCACATAATTATTGTGTGCATAACATGTTAGGGTCAGCACTTCCTGGTGCAGACCGAATGAGTTTGTGATCTAGGGTTCTTAGAGACTCAATATCTTCAGGTAGTATTCACTTACTGGCGATGTTCAGGTTATTTAATTGAGAAGTCTTGCTCAACAAGCCTGCTTTCCCCAAACACCAGACTTTGTGCAATAAAGGAAGTGGTGAGAAAATGTACTGGAATGTGTGGGATAATGTTTCATTTGGCTCAAGGTCATCTTACTTACCCTCAAAGCATCAGAAAGAATGTTCATTAAATAGTCAACATTGTCTAATCTGCCTGCAAGCAAATGCTCAAATATGTTGTCTGGAAGCACCTCAGTCAAAATGAGCTGGGTCCTGTGTATGGACCTGGTTCTTGTACCAGCTCTAGGTTGGCCACACATATTTGCCTTTCACTCTCTCCCCGCCCCCCTTGCCAGCATGACTGACAGGGCTTTGACTATGTTAAGCCCCAGTGCAGTGTGGATTGCACATTCAGTGTCCAGGATGTTCTTTTTATTCTTTCCCTCCAGGATCAAAACTCTATACTTTTGTGTCCGGGCTTCCCCTAGACGCTGGTGGCACTGTGGGTTAAACCACTGTGCTGCTTGGGCTTGCCGATCAAAAGTCAGTGGTTCGAATCCCCATGATGGGGTTAGCTCCCATTGTTTGGTCCCAGCTCCTGCCAACCTAGCAGTTCGAAAGCACCTCAAAGTGCAAGTAGATAAATAGGTACCGCTCCAGCGGGAAGGTAAACGGCATTTCCGTGAACTGCTCTGGTTTCGCCAGAAGCAGCTTAGTCATGCTGGCCACATGACCCAGAAAAAATGTCTGCGGAAGCGGACAAACGCCGGCTCCCTCGGCCTGTAAAGTGAGATGAGCACCACAACCCCAGAGTCATTCGCAACTGGACTTAATTGTCAGGGGTACCTTTACCTTTACCTTTCCCCTAGACATAAGCAGTGCTTAGTAAGCAGTGCTTTTTTAATGCTTTCTTAACCATAATTGCATCCATACATCCAAGACATATTATCTATAAATCAAACTTATTAGAACAAAATTCCAACAACAGAATGTAAGTCTTCCTAGTATAAATTTAGTACGTAATTTTGCCTTTCTGTCCTCGTCTTTCCACTCTAGTAAACCTATTGCCTTAACTTATCAACATATTAATAATAATATTAAGCAGTGCTTTTTTGGCATGGAATTACATGGCGAGTACTCATATCTCAATGAGGGGTGCCAGCACAAAATGGCTACCCTGCATCTGTGAGCACCACCAGACACAAAAAGCACTGTTAGTAAAAGGGAAGTTTATTCTTAATAAATTTGTCTGTTGCCCTTCTTCCCTGTTTTGAAAAATATGTGCAGAAGTGGTTTGCAGCTTTTATCTCATCCCGACAGCAATTCTTTTATCTAGGGGAAAGAGATGAGGCAATGGAAAAAGCTGCCACCAGCAACCCTTCCTCCTTAAAGCTAGGAGGCAACTGTAGATTGAGAGAGGAACTCGGGTGATGAATGTGTGATATATACCTGTTGGGAATTGTCACATTGGAGAGCCAGGGTTACTGTCACCTTGTCAGCTTCGTTTATCCGTCAGCATGCTCAATTCATTTCTGCGTGTGCTCCCCATCTTCATAATTTGGTTCATGTATGTGATGTAAGGAGGCTACAAAACATTAATGCAACAATAAATCAGTATTGAAAATGCCACTGCACTTTCTCCTTACGTGAGAAAAGCCCGCAGGCAATATGTGCATCCCACTTACTTTCAGGCCCATTAGAAGAAACAGTTCTCCCACCTGGCAAATAATGTATTTTTCCCTGCATTCAACAAATAATGGAATTTGCATCCCTGTAATAAACAAATAGGACGTGAAATGAATAGCAGGATATGGGGATATAGATATAGTGTTTTGCTTTTAGTTTATATCAACACAACAAACACAACTATAGCAACAAAGAAGCAAACTAAAACAAAGCAAAAATGGGGCATTCATAACTTTTGCTCTTTTTCAGTTTACAGGGGTGTGCTAATACCTTTTCATTTAGTAAGAGGTAAAGTTAAATTTGGGCTAGCTCTAAGAAGATTAGAAACTTGTAGTAGGTTGGGGGGCTGTTAATATAAGAGATCACTGACAATTAAAGTTTACCTTGAGAGTCATCTGTTACTACTTAGGTGGCACTTATTAAAAATAATTTGCTGTGCTTTACACCCCTAGGTGGGTGGGGTTTTTTTTATCATCTAATCAATGTTGCACAGTAATAGAAGATCTAACCACTTCTACCCCATGAAAGGGGTTCCCTGCTAACATGTCCAAAAATATATTCTGCTTCTCTCCTGAGAAAGCAAACGGGTTGCCCTTAACTCTAAGGGTCATATCCACAGGTTGGAATAAAAAAAAGATGAATGAAAGTGACCGAAAACTTTTACAAATACAACCGTATTTTCAGATCTTGGGCGGGCGGGGGGGGGGACCCTTTTCTACAATCCCTTGTTGACATGTGGTGCTGGGGATGATATAAGGTGAATATGGCTGCGACAGCTGTGGTTTACTGTATTTGAGTTTGCTTTTTTGCCTTTCTAAAGGAAAGCATTTCTCCTCCAAGAGCTTTCTTTCTGCAAACTTGTGTCTCCATATTGATGAAAGGAGGAAATGGGGATATGCTGGGTCCCCACTCCATGCCACCACACGTTCAGTCTGGGAGAGGGCCTGTCTTTTGCAACAAGGTGCACACCCATGGGAATGAGAGAACATGATGTCTTGATGTGCCAGGGAGAGGCCTGGGGACATGGAAAGAACAAGGATTGGATAATTTAGGTGGGGTTGGAGAACAGAAAGCCAGGGCATCCTTTCGGATTTGCAAAGTGTTGGGCCGGACACAGGCAGAAGTGGAATTGGAGGAAAGTATTTTTATTGCCTCATTGGCTCGATCTGAGAACCAATGCGGTACAGTGGTTAGATTCTTGGGTTGGGGAAGAAACTTGTGTCCAAATCTCTACTCAACCACAAATCTTAGACCAACCAGCCATTATTTCTCCGCTTAGCGTTATCTCAAAGGACTGTCGTGAGAGGGAAAATTGAACTATATATGCCAGCATTTGCCAGCCTTTTGGGACCCCTGGGTCCAAACTGGGGGGAAACATGGGCACCACACTCAAATAACAACCAAGCCCAACTTCAGCAGTGAGAGGTGACCTTATGGGTGCCAGGGAAGAGCTTTGCGGGCATACGGGCACCTGTGGGTATCATGTTGGCAACCCTTGATTCAGTCCACTCGGAGCCCTTTGGAGGAAAGATAGGATAAAAACTGACATTTGTTAATGATTTACTTTTAAAAAGCTAATTGGACTCTACTGTGTAAATTGGACTCAACTGTGTAGCCCCCAAGGTTTCAGCTGTTCCCTTGGTGGTCAGCAGCCTAGTAGCCAGTTTCTAAGATGAGTTTTGCTGATGTTCAAGCCTGCCTGGAAGCTGCACCAACTGACTGCCATCTTGTGAAAAGTTTTCACAAGATGCTAAGAAGAGTCCACTTCCACCTGCAGAGAAGGACTTGGGTTTACTGCTCAAGAGCAGAACCCAGTCGCTGTGTCACCAACAGGTCCCTGAAGAGCTCTGTGGAACCATCTCTGCCATGGCAACCATGTAAACATTTGCAGTAGTAGCACTGCATGTGTTTTAGATGCAAAAAATTAATAATGCTATCGTTGCCAGAATAAATTATTGAGGTAGAGAGAGGCTCTGTCTAACCTTTTGTTTTTCACATGAGGGCCCTTCACACAAAGAGCTCAAATGTGTAAACACAGGGTGGCGAAGTCGCTGTTTGTGCTCTTTAGAAAAATAAACCTAGGAGTTGTCTCTTTGCAAATAGGTGGAGGAGGTGGATGGAATGGGGGCCAGAAAGGGCTAGGAACAGAAAATTGCTGTGTCTAAAGTAAGACAGTATCTGTGTTTTATCCACAGTATTTGCTTTTTAAAAACCCTGTAATTCTCTAGACTGGTTGGTATATAATAGTATCCCCCCCCCCCCCCGATTATCTTCCCTCTTTCTACAGCCACCAACAGTGAGAAATAGGTTTTTAGGGTTTCCTTTTATGATAAAAGAAAAAGAGGACAGGAGCCATTTGAGGAAACCAATTCCCCTCCCCTGTGTTTCAGACTTCCTGATTTTGCCCGAAGAGCACCTTTATCTCTGGCCAGTGCCTAGGTTCTACACATTGAATGGCTATTGTTAGACATTTAAATTTAATTGAACTTGGGTACTACATATCTATAGTGCCAGAAGCACAAATCTTTCCTCCTCATTTTCTCTCCAAATGTGCCAGGTTGTTGTACGCTGATAACATTTCTATAGTTATTATGGAGCAAAGAAAATAATTGCCACAAATGATCCTAAAAATGTGCTACTTTTCATGTTTTAACCTTAAATTAATTTTGCCTTCCTGTTTCCTGTGCGCCCGCCGACATAGCTGGCCTTGCCTCTTCTAAAATCCAAAATGGCACTCCTTAGGGTAAAGAATGGCATATGGTGTTTAATTCCTAAAATGATGTGAATTGGGGTATCTCTCTGACTCACACATAAAGCCACACAAATCTTTTCCTTTCTCTGTCATAGTTCACATCGTCTCTCACAAAGCACAAATAATAACTTCTCTTTCTGTCCAACTGCACCTTTTTCAAGCACACCCCCTCCATGGGTGAAGGAAGTGCTTGTCACCTCCCCTTTCATTTCATTTATTTTTTAATATTCCCCCACCCCAATCAAACGGCAAAATGCATGAAGGCCACCAACCTTTTGCCTCCCTGCTTTAGTCTATTTACTCTCCCCAAGTCATACCCCTTACTGGTTTTCCTCTGCAGAGCACTTGCGCCTTGCTGGAATGTAACTTTGAACTGTGATAGTGCCCCTTTGTTGTCTGGGAGAAGGATGGAGGTGTGTTAGTGTAGAAACCTCTGACTATGGAGTGGCTGGAGTGTAGCCTGTTGTACAGAGTTGCACCCATTGCTCCTCCCTAAGTGGTTGGCATCATAGACACCGACTCCATGGGGCCTGAGGGGGCCCGAGCCCCCTCAAAAATTCATTTGGGGGGCTCCGCCCCCCCAATAATTTAAGAAAATTAGTTATATTATGCTTTGCCGCACTGGGCGCAACATCTGGGGGGGCGCGCGAGTCCAGAGGGCCCAGCCGCGTCATGCCCTCGGCCCGCCCCTATTGTCAGAGGCTCAGCGTGGAAGTGTTAACAAAGTTTTAGAGGGGGGAGCGAGTGGGGGGGACGCGGGGAGGGGAGGGGTTCCCCGCTTCTCCGGCCGCCTTGCAGAAGCGGCCACCGCCCGGCGGCTCTGCCTTTGCTCGCAGGCCTGCCTGGGGGCTCCCTTGGCTCCAGCGCTGAGCTGGCGGCCCCGATCCTGGGAGCAAAGAGGCGTCGCGGGAGCGGCTAGGCCTGCGCCAGGGCCCTGACCCGACAGCTTCTCCGGCTCCCCAAGCCGAGGACAGCTTCGGCTGTGAAGCTGCGCCTTCCGGGCTGGCCCCTTCTCGGCTGGGCCTCGCCTCTCCAGCTCCTGGTATGTGTGCTCCGTGGTGGTCCCCGCTCCTTCCAGACCCTTCCACCGCCCCCTGCCAAACTGGCTGTAGATACAAGAAGGGCAGCTGGGGTGGGCTATAGAGGACCCTGCCTCCCCCTGCGGGGCTCATCTCTGGCAATTGGCTCAAGGAGCCCCCTGAGTTTTGGCATTGTCTCTCCGCGCCCCCCCCCACCCCGCCTCTCTCCAGGAGCTTTATGGAGCCGCCTGGATCGGGTCTGCTTTGGAGGAGGGGAGCCTTCCTTGACCAGCATGGGCCCCCCCAATATTTTTTATAAGTCGGCGCCCCTGGTTGGCATCCATCTGTCTCCGGCGGCAATAGAGAAATGCACTTTTCGAGGTGAAGTCAAACTGTTGGGAGGTTATAGTGCCTGCTGTGGTTGTAGAGACTGATACAAGAGAGACATGTTTTGTTTCAGCTGGGCCAGATGAAGGTGCCCAGTTGGTCTGCTGTAGATGCGTCATGGGCTTTCTTCTCTCTGTGCTTCTCCCAGCGGTCATTCCTCCTCTGGTCATTGCTATAGATGCACGACCTGACTGTCAGTCTCTAGGCACTGCGGTTGTCTTCAGTGGATTTCAACATGGCAAGGTTGGTGTTGCCAGCCTTAATAAAAGTAATAGTAATAATTCTATACTGCCCATTAACTGAGAAGAGTTTGGATTTGATATCCCGCCTTTCACTCCCCTTAAGGAGTCTCAAAGCGGCTAACATTCTCCTTTCCCTTCCTCTCCCACAACAAACACTCTGTGAGGTGAGTGGGGCTGAGAGACTTCAGAGAAGTGTGACTGGCCCAAGGTCACCCAGCAGCTGCATGTGGAGGAGCGGGGAAGCGAACCCAGTTCACCAGATTACGAGTCCACTGCTCTTAACCACTACACCACACTGGCTCTTGTTTTATAATATAAAAACACAAAAATGCATAGCATAGTAACAAAAAGTTAAAAGGCCATAGATTGATAATTCACCAACAGCCTTGAAGAAGAGGAATGTTTTTGCTTGGTGCCTATAGATATGTAAGGTAGACTCCCTTTGTCTATGTCTACCTTACCATATCCCTTTGTCTATGTCTACCTTTGTCTACCTTACCATATGTAAGGTTGAGTCTCCCTTTTGCCTCTGGCCCCATCTACCTCTGGCATGCATCCCCTGTTAGGTTCCCCACAAAGGAATGTGGTCTTTTGAGTTGAACAAGTTTCCCCGCCCCAGAGGATAATGGTGAGGAAACTTGTTCAACTCAAAGACCACATTCCTCCCTCAATGCAATTTATGATGAGCCTTCAACGTGTTTGTGGGTCTGAATGTAGAAACAGAAGACATCTTTAAAAAATACTGCATCAAGCATCAGCAACCATAAAGCCATAAATGCTTAACGAGGTAACATATGCAGGGAGAGAGCAAAGCTAAAGGCAGGTGTGTTGTTGGTACAAAGAAACATACAGGGTAGGGCGGGGTGATGATAAAACAGAAACCTTGGACAATTTTTACTTCATCTGCTTCTGTTTTGCAGAGTTTTATTTTAAAATATTTATCCGGACTGTAATTTGCTTTTGTTAGGTATCTCATATTGTCCAGTTGTAATCAGGTATAAGAAAAATAAATAGCCTGGGGAACACATCTAATGCTTTTTAAGGACCTGCACAATATATTATTGTGTAATAAATATCAAATTATGATCCTCTGCCTGAGTGCCTCTTATTCTTTGAACTTTAACACGTGGTCAAGGTTGCAAACCAGCTATATCCTTCACTATATATCAAGAACAGTGAAATTTATTCCTCCTCTTGCTACCCAGCTTCATTGCAGTCAAAGTGGGAACATGTTCAGTTACACCAAGGATAATTCGTCTCCCTCACCTGTTGCAGTTTAATCGTAACACATGCAGCCAACCAAATCACCAGCAAGGTTAACCTCCATGTATTGATATGCTAATCTGCTATAATTTGTAGTGTCTACTTCAGCGAACAATGAACACCAGCATGTTAAAGATCACCTCTGTACTTCTTGGGAGGAAACATGCAACTTGATTGGAACATAGCTGTCAACCGTCCCTTATTTGGCGGGAAAGTCCCTTATCGCAGCGCCGTGTCCTGCTGCTGTCCCTTACTGATGATGTCCCTTAAATTTCCCAGGTTTCAAAGGAAGCATCTCCTCTCCTTCCCTTCCTGCCAGCCAGGGAGGAGGGAGGCTCCAACTGTGTTGCTTGGCTGCGTTGCTCACCCAATAAGGAGTCTTAAGAACAACTGGGGGGTGGAGCTTGCGTGCCTTGTGCAGATCAAATTGGCTGCATTGCCTGGGGACTCGCCTTTGCTCAGCGCTTCCCAGCGGAGAGGTGATGGTGGACTACCTTTACTGGCACTGCTATGTACAAAGGATGTAACAAGGATCAAGGAAGTAGTGCAAGGGAATTATTTTATTTATCAAGACTGAAAGGCACATTTCACTTTATGAAGCCATAAACAGCTTGGGGCCAAGTACCTTAAAGAAAAACTATATCAGACCCTACTGTTGGTAGGTGAGGCCTTGGTAGTGCTGTCACCATGAACTATCTGGATTACCATTGACCTGTGACAGGGCCTTTTTAGTGGTGGTTCTCCATTTATGAAGTCCACTTGCCATCCTGGTAAGGTATGCCTACCTCTCTCATTGACTCTCAGGAGAAATTTAAAATCGTTCCTCTTTATTTAGACATTTGGTGGCTGAAAGACATTTTCCATGGCAACTGTGAGATAACTGTTTTTAGAATGTCTTTAACAGTTTCTATAATTTTCTAAACAAAATATTGGCGTGTTTTCCACCTTGGGCTTCTTTGAGAAGAAAGGGCAGGACAGAAATGGAATGAATAAATATACATAAATGTGGGCACCCTATTTTTTTGTTTAAGACATCTTCAGAGTCTCCCCAGAAGGTAAACTGGGGACAGTGATTTACTTTGGACAGGTACCAAAAAAATAGGGTTTGTCTTTCATAAATATGGAAAGTTGGAATGTATATATTTGCTGCATCTGTGTTTTTTCCTGTCAAAACTAGAGTTATTAATGATTTAGCTAGCATTTTAGCAGAACCTCTTTATTCTCATGGAAATATAACCTAGGAATATCTGTCTAACAGCCAGAAACTACTTCCCCTATCCCAGCTTTTTCTACTAAGATACTCGGACAACCTATCCATTATAAAAAAAGAGCTTAAAAGATAGCTGGGGCTGGGGAGCAATGCAGCTGTCTAGTGTAATGCCCTTAATTTCTTAGGCGACCTAGCACTATCTGTTTTGCTTTAAGGGCATGTCAATCTTTTGTCATCCTCAGCTGAAAGAATAAGATAACATGGAGTTACACTTAATGTTTAATGATATGCAGTGTTTTCTTGCTTGGTACAAGGAGTGCTCTGTTCTGCACATATCATTTATTTATCAGGCATTCAGCTTCCTACCGTATTCTTAGGGATGTGAAGACATTAGTAGAAAATATGCCCTTAGACTCATGGGTATTGCCTTTCAATTGAAGTGAGGTGAAGGAATCATGACTTGAAATTTTATCTCGGATGCTTCAAGCATGAGCATGCACTGGGGCTAAATAAAATGTAAGGCCGCTGATGGATTCAAAGAACAGGCAGGCCAAGGATAGAGATGCAAACCAGAGCCCTGTTTGCAACCCAGGGTGTCCAGAACAACACCCCAACTTGGGCAGAGTGTTGCAGACCCTCCAAGTGTCCCTGTTTTCCAGGGGCAGTCCTGGATTTTCAGAAGCCATCCTGGTTTCTGATTTGATCCCAGAATGTCCCACTTTTTCTTAAAGGGTAAAGGGACCCCTGACCATTAGGTTCAGTCGTGGCCGACTTTGGGGTTGCGGTGCTCATCTCTCTTTATTGGCCAAGGGAGCTGGCGTACAGCTTCCGGGGCATGTTGCCAACATGACTAAGCCGCTTCTGGAAACACCGTTTACCTTCCTGCCAGAGTGTTACCTATTTATCTACTTGCACTTTGACATGCTTTCGAACTGCTAGGTTGGCAGGAGCAGGGACCGAGCAACGGGAGCTCACCCTGTCGTGGGGATTCGAACCTAGGCTCTTTGGTTTAACCCACAGCGCCACCCGTGTCCCCACTTTTTCTTAGGACATCCCTATTTTCATCAGAGAAATCCTGGAGGGTATGGTTATGCGACCCCCAAACCAAGGAGATAAGTAACTATACAACCTTTAGAAGACATCTGAAGGCAGCCATCTATAGGGAAGTTTTTTAATGTTTAATATATTTTTTTTAATGTTTAATATAATAAGTTGTATAAGATTGGCTGGGGCAACCCAGTCAGTTGGGTGTGGTATAAATAACAACATTACTATTACTATTACTGTGGAACAGGGCGTCCCTGTTTTCATTGGAAAGAGGGTATGGTGTTGATGCTACTGCAGATACAAAGAGAGAATATAGGGCAAGAGACAGACCTCCAAAGGAGCGTTGGGTCTCCCCAATTGCCGTGGGCAGGAGAATAGTGTCAGGAGAATAAATCAAGATGGTGGATGGATGGTGCACAGGAATAAAATGGTGCCTACCTGCCCCAAAGTGC
This sequence comes from Podarcis vaucheri, assembly GCF_965113315.1. Classification (NCBI taxonomy): domain Eukaryota; kingdom Metazoa; phylum Chordata; class Lepidosauria; order Squamata; family Lacertidae; genus Podarcis; species Podarcis vaucheri. Next base: position 92,653,153 of record NC_138762.1, on the reverse strand, counting down.
AGAGGAATTTAGCAGCAATCCCTTAGACCAATTTGGAAGGACATCCTCTTTTATTAAAAATGCTGCCACCAAAACAACTGCCTCTGGAATTGGCAAGCTCTTGCAAAGTCCAGTGGTGCATCTTTCCATAAATGTATGTTTTTATTGTGGACCTTATGCCACTAGTAATGCAAGAAAAACTTTCACTTGATGAATTACTAATGGCATGAGGTCTGCAATAAAAACATTTGGTTTATCTTGAGGGGCCTATCCCTGCCCCGTCCAACATGATGCTAAAATGTCTTCAATAGTATTCTATGTTATTTTTTAAATGAAAATATAAAATAGGACCATTATTTAAAACAAAGCGTGTTACCTTTTATGAATTCACAGTTATTACTTCTCTACCCTAATAACGGAACTTACCCTGAGGTTTTTTTTGTAGAATAAAATGCAGTAATCAGATATGTTAAAGGGTTAAGCCTTAAAAGCCTATTAAGAGAAGTTGGAGGAATGCATCTGATAAATAAAAAAGAGTAGCTGATTAATCAGCTGACAGCCATGAAAAACGGTCAGGAAAAGATGTGTTGAGCAGCATCTTAGAAATGCTTTGGAAGCAATTGGGCACGAAGGTTATCAGGGGGAGTGAGGAACCCTGCAAGTACAGAAAGCGTTGAGGCTTCCTGAACACCAGGAGAGAATCAGCTTCCTTTGGTTTACTTCTCACGCATAAGGATCATGCTTCAACTGCAGGAGCCAATCTTAAGCCAATCTAGCGGATCAATGAGACATCTTAAGGCAGCCCTGTTCAGGGAAGTTTTTAACGTGTGATATTTTATTGTATTTTTGGTTTTTATGGAAGCCGCCCAGAGTGGCTGGGGAGGCCCAGCCAGATGGGCGGGGTATAAATAATAAATTATTATTATTATTATTATTATTATTAATGGGTCTGAGGCCATGTAAACAAACTTTTGACTATGCACTATTAAGCAATTGCAAGTTTCTATTTGGGTCTTCAGAGTAATCGATTAGGAATCTAAATTTATCTAGAATTTATATGGTTGGATTAGGTCATTTTCCCCCAAAGGTATGAATTAATGCAAATCTTCGAAAGCACTTGATCTCTGAAACCTGGTTCATTTTTGTGGGCTGCGGTATGTTCTGATAAGATACAGGCATTTGATTTTTGATTTGATTTTTATTTTTTGGGGAAAAAAGACATTGGAAACACTAATCATTTCACACTGCAGAGCACCTTTATCTCCCGTGTGTAATCCTCTCTTAATATGGTGTCAAATTTAAGGCATCGAGGCAATCATTAATCAAGAAGATGACAGGGGTGAGCTTAAATGCTGCACTCGCTATCAGATACGAGACACATAGATGTTCTGTATGCTGCAGATACAACATGCTTATCTAGCCAAATTTCCGTAAATACAGCAATCAATGAAGACAGCCATAGAAAGTAGCAACAGTCCTTCTATTCTGCTTATCAGTTGGCTAGAAGCTCTTTTCTGAAGAGGAAAGGGTATGGCCTTGCATATTGGCAGTGTTTGGAAGTGACCCCCCCCAGGTCACTTCTGTGATAAGAGAGTGAGTAGGCAGGTACTGAGTTTAGTGATAATGCTAGAATACTACCATGGGCTTTCAAAGGATTCTTTCCCGACAGTTTTGTTTTGTTTTGGTGGGGGGAAACTCAGTTCCCCAAATGCTGAACTGATACGGTGACAGCTATGCACAGTTTCTTTCTTTTTTAAAAAAAAAAAGAGAGGTACTAAGGCTCAGGCTGTTATGTACTGAAGTTCTCACCCTGGGCCAGCAGGGGGATACTGTAGATAGTTTTCACTCAGGTCTGTATATGCAAATAAGGGATTGAAAGTAACGTTCAGTGATTGGATAGTTACAGAAAGCGGTTACTGTTGCGTTGTAGTGGAGTTCTATATAAGCAGGCTGGCTGAACCCTTCAGTTCAGTTCTGTTCTGACCTGTGAATAAACAAGAGCTGTTTGAAGAATCGCTGTGCCATCTGATATGTTCACCCACAACTTAACACAGGCCTAAGCTCACATCGAATCTAAAAGAAAGCCCTCTTCCTTAATCATAAATGGGGTCAACCTGCTGATGCTCAGCAAAAGATTCTCTACATGTACAGATGTACTTTATTATTTAATACATAAGACCTGCTCTTCAGATAAGTGAGGGTGATCTAAGCTAGCTGTGCCTATTCATTTCAAAGGTTCTACTGTGAGTGGAACTAACCTTGCATGCAATCCTATATTTCTATTTGCATCCCCTCCAACATTTCTCTGATGAAAATAGGGATGTCCTATTCATTAATTAAGGGACGCGGGTGGGGCTGTGGGTTAAACCTAGGACTTGCCGATCAGAAGGTCAGCGGTTCAAATCCCCGCGACGGGGTGAGTTCCCGTTGCTCAGTCCTTGCTCCTGCCAACCTAGCAGTTTGAAAGCACGTCAAAATACAAGTACCGTATTTTTCGCACCATTGGACGCACTTTTTTCCTCCTAAAAAGGAAGGGAAAATGTCTGTGCGTCTTATGGAGCGAATGTGTGGTCCCTGGAGCCAAATCGCTGTTGCCCTGCGCTGCTGGGGTGCTCTTTGGGGATGGGGGGAGGAGCCACGGGGCTCTGCCGGCAACCCCCGCTTTCCCCTGAAGCCCCGGCAACGTTTGCAAGCAGAGGGAAGGCTGTGTGTTCCTGGGCTGCTCTTTGGGGGTGGGGGGGGAGGAGCCAGACTGCTCTGCCTATAACTTTTGCTTTCCCCTGAAGCCCCGACAAGGTTTGCAAGCAGAGGGAAGGCTGTGTGTTCCTGGGCTGCTCTTTGGGGGTGGGGAGCAGCAAATTGCTGTCTCTCAGTGCCTCCTAATTCAACTGCAAAGGATTGCCTAACTGGATTCTGAGCTCCATTTGAAGTTTAACAATATTAAGTTTGGGGATTTCTTCAAGTAGCAGTTTTGCAGAAATAGTCATAAATGCATGCAAAGCATCTCCACAAACCAGTAATAGTGAGCTCAGCTAAAACCGAGCAGGCATCTGGCTCAGGAACAGATTAAACTGCACAGCTATAACCAGACATCCTGTGTGTGTGTGGACCATGTTCCTAGCAGCTAATCTTTATTGCTGAAAAGAGGCACTGATATTCCACTCCAAATCTATAATTCATTATACAAATTCTTACAAGTACAGTCCACCTATACCAAACCAAAAACATTGTGTTCTCTTGTTATTGAATGGGAGCTATTTATTTACCCTCTTTTCCTCCTCAGTTCTTTGCTGGGTCACCCCATTTTGAATCTTCCTTTCAAAACAACCATGCCTGTTTTGAGAAAACACTTCTCATTTGCACAGCCCTGGTTTCTCTCCCTGACTATTAATATTCTTGATTAATAACAGTAAAATGCTCAAATTTTAATTTTTGTGACTGCTGCCAATACTGACTTCCCAGTGATAATGAAAACAGCTACATTATAATGGAATGTCTGTCCTTTTTCCAATCTCTTCATACCATGGCTCACTTTAAAGCAGCAAAGTGGACAGGAGCCACCCACTTTGCTGTTTTAAATAGTTTAGTACAACATTTGAGTTAGATGTTTTTTTCTTATTTTCCTGCTCTAAAAACTTGGTGCGTCTTTTGGTCAGGTGCGTCCTATGGAGCGAAAAATACGGTAGATAAATAGGTACCGCTCTGGCGGGAAGGTAAATGGCGTTTCCATGCGCTGCTCTGGTTCACCAGAAGCGGCTTAGTCATGCTGGCCACATGACCCAGAAGCTGTACGCTGGCTCCCTCGGCCAATAAAGCAAGATGAACGCCGCAACCCCAGAGTCGCCTGCAACTAGACCTAATGGTCAGGGGTCCCTTTGCCTTTATTCATTAATTATACTATTTTACTATCTATACCACTCATCTGAATGGGTTGCCACAGACACTCTGGGCGGTTTCCAACATATTTAAAGCCATAATATTGCAAAACAATAAAACATTTTAAAAAAACTTCCCTAAACGTTAAAAAACTTCCCCCAAGCCTTCAGATGACTCAGATCATTTATCCAATGTAAATAGGAATGTCCTACCATACCTTCCAGGATTCCTCTGGTGAAAAAGGGACACCCTAAGCCAGGGTGTTACTGTGGGTTAAACTACAGAGCCTAGGGCTCGCCAATCAGAAGGTTAGCGGTTCGAATCCCCGCAACGGGTTGAGCTCCTGTTGCTCGGTCCCTGCTCCTGCCAACCTAGCAGTTCGAAAGCACGTCAAAGTAGTAGATAAATAGGTACTGCTCCAGCAGGAAGATAAATGGCGTTTCCGTGCGCTTCTCTGGTTCGCCAGAAGCAGCTTAGTCATGCTGGCCACATGACCCCAATGCTGTGCATCAGTTCCCTCGGCCAGTAAAGTGAGATGAGCGTGCAACCCCAGAGTCGGCCACGACTGGACTTAACAGTCAGGGGTCCCTTTACCTTTACCTTTAAGGCATGGGTAGGCAACCTAAGGCCCGGGGGCCAGATGTGGCAAAATCACCTTCTAAATCCAGCCCAGGAATCAGTGTGTTTTTACATGAGTAGAATGTGTCCTTTTATTTTAAATGCATCTCTGGGTTATTTGCGGGGCATAGGAATTCATTCATCCCTCCCCCCCCCCCGCCGCCAAAAAAATATAGTCCGGCCCACCACATGGTCTGAGGGACGGTGGACCGGCCCACAGCTGAAAAAGGTTGCTGACCCCTGCCCTAAGGAAAAGCGGGACATTCTTGGATTAAATAAGAAACTAAATCCAGGAATGTCCCTGGGAAATAATGACGCTTGCAGGGTCTGCATGGCTGCTAACTCCATGGGGTCCTGGGTCCCTGAGCACCCACAAAATTCCTCATGAAGGGGCCAGGCACCCACAAATTTTGGTGCTAGGGCCATACACGCTGCATGGCACGCACAGTCGTGTGGCCAAGCTGGCAATCCAGCTTGCAGAACTGGAGCTGAAGTCTAGCCCAGCCAGTCCCTCAGATAGTAGTAATAATAATAATAATAATAATAATAATAATAATAATAATAATAATAATAATAATTTATTTATACCCCGCCCATCTGGCTGAGTTTCCCCAGCCACTCTGGGTGGCTCCCAATCAGTGTTAAAAACAGTACAGCGTTACATATTAAAAACTTCCCTGAACAGGGCTGCCTTAAGATGTCTTCTGAAGGTCAGGTAATTATTTATCTCTTTGACATCTGATGGGAGGGTGTTCCACAGGGTGGGCGACACTACCGAGAAGGCCCTCTGTCTGGTTCCCTGTAGCCTCACTTCTCGCAATGAGGGAACCGCCAGAAGGCCCTCGGTGCTGGATCTCAGTGTCCGGGCTGAACGATGGGGGTGGAGACGCTCCTTCAGGTATACAGGACCGAGGCCGTTTAGGGCTTTAAAGGTCAGCACCAACACTTTGAATCGTGCTCGGAAACGTACTGGGAGCCAATGCAGATCTCTCAGAACCGGTGTTATGTGGTCCCGGCGGCCACTCCCAGTCACCAGTCTAGCTGCTGCATTCTGGATTAATTGCAGTTTCCGGGTCACCTTCAAAGGTAGCCCCACGTAGAGCACATTGCAGTAGTCCAAGTGTGAGATAACTAGAGCATGCACCACTCTGGTGAGAGAGTTCGCGGGCAGGTAGGGTCTTAGCCTGCATACCAGGTGGAGCTGGTAGACAGCTGCCCTGGACACAGAGTTAACCTGCCTCCATGGACAGCTGTGAGTCCAAAATGACTCCCAGGCTGCGCACCTGGTCCTTCAGGGACACAGTTACCCCATTCAAGACCAGGGAATCCCCCACACCAACCCGCTCCCTGTCCCCCAAAAACAGTACTTCTGTCTTGTCAGGATTCAACCTCAATCTGTTAGCCGCCATCCATCCTCCAACCGCCTCCAGGCACTCACACAGGACCTTCACCGCCTTCACTGGTTCTGATTTAAAGGAGAGGTAGAGCTGGGTGTCATCTGCATACTGATGAACACCCAGTCCAAACCCTCTGATGATCTCTCCCTGCACTGCTCCCTTTTACCATGTCCTTCCTGGGTGAGAGGGCGGCTAGACATTTCCGCATGCCCCCCTCCATATTTGCACAGAAAAATCTAACTAAGCTCTGGTTTAACCCCCTTTCCTGTACAACTCTGAATTGGACACAAGGCTGAAAATAAAATCTGCCTTTTTTCCATTTATATTCCCGTCCTTTTGTTTCCTTATGGCAACTTGAATATGTGTTATCGCCACCATGCAGTCAATTTATGGTTGAAGCGTCCGGCAACAATACTTCCACAAATCAAGCTGATGCAGCCTTCCGCCTGGGCTGTTGTTCTCCTCCAATACATTCCAAGTGATTAACACCACCTGTGGCATCCCTAATTCACAGTGGAAGACAATTATTGCCCTTGGATACCCATTTCCAGTAATTATTCCCAAGGCAGACTATTAGATACGGGTTGTGAGCATCTCAGCTGTAAACTTTTTTATTATTATTTGTAATTTTTATTTTAATTCCGATATTTCCACTGAGAGGCATACTGTGGCAAAACGAGAGAGCAAATGTTCCCCATACGCTATATTTGTAGTGGGGGGGGGGAGACACACACAAAGATTCATGTTTGTTGCGGAAGCAGCAGCAAGATTCATTATCTAAATGTATGCTCCAAGCAGATTTCTTTTACATATTTGCTGTAACAAGATTATTATTATTATAAATATATAAAAAACCACAGAGAGAGAAGACATAGAAAAGCGTGCTAATAACATGACGCTGGAGGCCATTTGAAACTAATTGTTTTTCTCTTTAAAGGCCTGTCAGCTGTCCTGAAAAGAAAAGAAAAAATGCTGTAGGTTATATATAGTTCCATAAGCTCCACTGACTATGAGGGCATTCTCAGCACTATTAGGCTTGATGCAGATCCCTAAGCTTGTTAAGTCTCCACTTTTGCTGCTGCTTGCTGATTTCATTGATTTTGGTTGCCATCCAGGGGTGTAGGAAGGGGGCAGGAGGGGCGGTCTGCCCCAAGTTCCATCATGGAGTGGGGTGTCAAAAAAGAACAATTACAGCCCTACTAGGACAGTTCATGAAAAAACGGTTTTTTAAAATGCCTGCTCCAAAGGTCTTATCTTACTACACTAGGGATTATATAGCTATATCTGAAATTTCATGCCTATCAGTTAATATCTTGACCCTCCTCCACGAAAATAACTGTTCACTTGGCCGTTTTCATATGTTGTGAAGGCTGAAATTTCAATTCAGTGGAACCAAAACATATTCCATCCTGTAGATTTAAGTATCTGCCCACAATCGCCTCCTTGTTATCAGAGGCCCATAATCCACATTCCTTTGTAAGGAAATATGAAATAACGCAAAACTATTTTTGCAGGCAAAAATAAAAATAAAAAATCAATATGGGGGGTGGCAAGAAATTTTCCGCACTGGGTACCACCTGGCCTTCCTATGCCTCTGTTGCCATCCAAATCTTAGCCAGGGCATGGCAGGGCTTGGTGGAGTGGTGGGACTACTTCCATGTCTGCCCTGCTGCTCACGGCAGGCAGGAAAGAAGGCAGCGGGTAGCAGACAGATTTCTTCCCCAGCCCAGAACTGGTGCAGTGGTTGGGCGTGGATTGTGCCCAATGCCATCATTTGATGGCAGTGGGGCTGGCTTGAGATCCAGCAGATCCTGGGTTGGCTCAACCACTCCATGCCCCCAGAGTGCCTCATTTTTGGGGCGGGGGTTGTTTCTGTGGTCTGCTACCCATGTACATTCTTCTGGTGGGACTTCTGTCTGCCTGTACACTCAGCAGACAGAATAGGGAGTTCAGCAGCGGAGTGACACTCCACCCATTCCAACCCTTGGTCCTACCTGGAGCAAAGGTGGCTTGGATTGCTGTCTTCACTCCTGAACATTCTTACTCCCTCCTCTGAAAGATAGGCCACTTTCTCCTTCTTTACAGATGGGGAGAAAAATATTAAGTACTAGTAACTATGTCCAAGGTCCCACAATAAGTGTAGGTTGAAGAAGAAGAAGAAGAAGAAGAAGAAGAAGAAGAAGAAGAAGAAGAAGATTTTTATATGCTGCCCATCTCACTGGGTTTCCCCAGCCACTCTGTGCGGCTCCCAACAAAATATGAATCTTAGCTATTCTGTTCTTTATCCCAGTCTGCATCTCCACCAGTTATAAGTACAGCTGATAATATTAGTGTTCTCGAAGCTACAAACATGAGCCTGACCAAACTGTGGGAGGCAGTGGAAGACAGGAGTGCCTGGCGTGCTCTGGTCCATGGGGTCACGAAGAGTCGGACATGACTAAACAACTAAACAACAATATTCAAGTTTGCCCAGTGTATGAAACAGCTTTAAACAGACAGTGTGGTGTAGTGGTTAAGAGCGGTAGTCTCGTAATCTGGGGAACCGGGTTCGCGTCTCCGCTCCTCCACATGCAGCTGCTGGGTGACCTTGGGCCAGTCACACTTCTCTGAAGTCTCTCAGCCCCACTCACCTCCCAGAGTGTTTGTTGTGGGGGAGGAAGGGAAAGGAGATTGTTAGCCGCTTTAAGACTCCTGAAGGGAAGTGAAAGGTGGGATATCAAATCCAAACTCTTCTTCTTCTATCAATTTTCTGTGATAAGAGTTTCTATGTCTTTTTTTAAAAAAAGGTTTTGTTTTTATCATGCATGCTTTTCCATGTGCCATTTTGCTATTCTTCTTTAATCATACTCCGTTTCTTAAATAATAATTTAAAAGAACACCCTATGATCTCTCTGTTGCTACCCAAGCACCTAACAAGGAGACCGCTACCGGGATGAAACAATCTGAAGGTACTCACGCCGTGCACCTTTTAAATTTTGAAAATGTTCTGAAATGTGGAACTACCAGGAGCCTGTCTGCTGGCACAATAGAGGCTGTGTCACAGTAAAAAAAAAAAATGGTTTTCTAAACACATTTGAGATAAAGCCACCGCCCCACCCCCTGCAGGTCATTTGTGTTCCAGAAGAACTTATTCCCTGAACACGAGTAATAGTCTGTAGATGGGTACGGAGACATTATGTGGCCCAAGCAGGTGTATTAACAACCAATTCCTGTATTTTATTTGGCATTTCTTATGTCTTCATATTTCAAGGCTTGGCTGATCCTCCCATTTCCACCACCCTCCAAGGAGAAAGTGCCTTTCCTTAATTTAGCAGTCTGTGCCTCTTGTTGACTCCTTTGCGTCTTTCTGGCAGCTTGACCTGAACCCTTCTTGGCTTGTACAATATACTGTTCTTCCATTGTGCGAAGTGCCAGTGCTGGTAATCAATTTTCTTCTTCTCTGGAAAGAGTCACGATTTAAAGCAAAGGACAAAACTTGCAAAGCCTCAGTTAACCCTATTTGGAGTGCCTACAGGTAGTACTGGCTCCTATTTCACACACTTCCATTCTTTTGCTTAGAAAAACTGCTGCTTCTTTTGCCTGCTAGCTTCATTCCAGCCAGGTTTATGAAAGAGTGAAACAATGCTGTCTGTCAATCACTTCCTCCAAATGTTCAAGCGCATCCCAATTATGAACAGTGTGTTTGAAAATAAACCTGCATGTAGAAAGTTTTTGTGTGTGTCAGTCTCTAGGAGGAGAGAAAGAGCCACCAAGTGCACTGGAACTGGCACATTTTCAATTTATTTGTGTCGAAACCATGAGGCAACAGAAGGTTGCAAGTACCCATGAAAAGTATAAGAACCTAAGCAGATCCAGCTGGGTGATCACGCCACTTAATTTAGCATCCAGATGCTTCCAGTAAACCCACAAGCAGAGCATGAAAAGAACAGTCCCACATCTCCATCATTTGCCCACTAGCTACTGGAATAGGGACGCGGGTGGCGCTGTGGTCTAAACCACTGAGCCTTCAGCATGCCGATCAGAAGGTTGGCGGTTTGAATCCCCATGACGGGGTGAGCTCCCGTTGCTCAGTCCCAGCTCCTGCCAACCTAGCAGTTCGAAAGCATGCCAAAAGTGCAAGTAGATTAATAGGTACCGCTCCAGTGGGAAGGTAAACGGCGTTTTCATGCTATGGTGTCAGTGTTCTGTTGCACCAGAGGTGGCTTAGTCATGCTGGCCACATGACCCAGAAAAATTGCGGAGCGGACAAACGTCGTCTCCCTCGGCTTGTAAAGCAAGATGAGCGCCGCAACCCCAGAGTCGTTTGTGACTGGACTTAATTGTCAGGGGTCCCTTTACCTTTAGCTACTGGAATACTGTTGTTAATAATATATTTATATGAAGCAATGATTCTTCAACATCAACTTCGTTGGACTGGTCATGTGTGGATGCTTGATTATCGTCTTCCAAAGCAACTACTCTACTCCAAACTTAAAAATGGTAAGCGTAATGCTGGCGGTCAACAAAAGAGGTTTAAAGACTCTTGCAAGGCAAATCTTTAAAAATGCAGTCTAACCATCAACAGCTGGGAAACACTGGACTGCGAGCACTCCAATTGGAGAACAGCCTTAACCAAAGGTGTCATGGGTTTTGAAGACTCTTGAACTGAGGACAAAAGGTTGAAACGTGCTAAGGGGAAGGCACACTTGGCAAAAACACACCGTGATCAACTCCTGTCCGGAAACCTATGTCCCCACTGTTGAAGGATTTGTAGATCCAGAATTGGCCTTCCCAGTCACTATTGCACTCACTGTTAAAACTGTGTTTATGGAAGACAATCTTACTTGGCTACAAGTGTTTGCCGATGAAGAAGATATGGCTGTACTGGACCAGTGGCGTGCAGTGAATTTTTTCATATGAGAACAGATAGGGCCAGAGGCAGCAGCTTGCGAGGATAATTGGCAGGGGCTGATGTCATGTGCATGAGCATCACACCTCCCTCCCTAAGCTGGGCAGAAGCTTCCTGGGCTTTGGGAAGGAGGTTCCAAGCCTCTGACAGGATGCTGAAGCCCCGCTGGCTCCTTCCCAAATCTGTGTAGGTTTTGGGAAGGTGGCAGAAGGGCTCTTGGACCCCATCAGAGCATCATACCTTCCTCCCTAAGCTGGGCAGAAGCTTCCCAGGCTTTGAGAAGGAGGTGCCAGGCTTTAATAGTTTGATAGTCTCATTTACCGGGAACATTTAGGGAACTAGCCTAGTCCCCCAAGTCCTCTGACCACACAGCACTGTTCTGGACTGAGATAGCCTGAATATTGGTGTTCATGCACTGATAGCCTCCAGACTGGGTTCAGCTAGTGCAAAATGTAGTGGCAAAACTGCTCGCCAGGGCAGATGATTGCCATCATGTGATCTTGCTGCTACTGCTGCAAGAATTGCACTGGCTGCCAATTAGCTACTGGTGGGTCCCAAAAGCAATTCATTTCATGTGTCAAAAGCCAAAAACTGTATAAAGAAGATGCCAGATCTGCCTCTGTGGGGAGTGAGTTCAACAACACAGGGGCTGCCTCAAGGAATGCCCTCTCCTGTGCCACCACACCCCAAGCTTTTGAGGGTAGTGGAACAACCAATGGGCCCCCATCTTCTGATCTTGACACCCAAACAGGCCTGTAGGAAAGGAGGTGGCATTTCAGACATTCAAGAAGCAAGACAATCAAGACTTCCAAATTGCCCCGAGATAAATCGCTGATAATGAGAGCAACAAATCAGCTTTGTACATAACATTCTCAGATTCTTAGACAATAGTACGTAGGCATGGATATTTCATAAAAGTCCCTGTTACCTTAAAAAAAATAACAACTGAGGCATTGAAGTAAATGAAAATGGCATTCATTTTCCTGTTTGCGTTTAATAAATTGCTTCCCATGGAACATTCATTTTTAAAAGATCAGCCTTTTTGTCTTTAGCAAAATACATTTTCTAATGGGCTAGATGACTCTCATTATGTAATAGAAATGTGTCCTAAAAGCTATTTTTATACAAATCTGTCTGCGAACATAAGGTTACACGCTGTTTTTCAGATAGCAGCACATGTGTTTGGCTGGCTATGGATCCATGATCTCATGATGCCCTCATGCTGCCATTGTTTCAACTGCACAATTTCTGCAGTATTCTCTGGAGACATTGCAATAGGGATATATAGATATATACACACAGTGCAGGCAACTCCCCATTCATGCCCATCCAATTGGTGTGTGACTGCGACTGCATGCATTGCGCTGAACCTGGAACTGACTAGAAAAAGGTCAAAAATGGCCCTAAAGGAGTGTAGAAAGAGTAAACATGGCTCTAGACTACACCCTTGTTACAGAGTCTTATAACAGCATTGAATGCCAGCCTTGTTATTTGGGCAAATCTGAATGAATAGCATGAGCCCAAAAATCTTTATTCAGAAGTCCTGTAGAATTCAGTGACATTTGCTCTCTACTCAGCCAGGAAGCTTAGTGGAAGGCCTATGTTTTTGTTTCTTTGTTGAAAGGTACCCCAAACTCTACATATCCTCCATGACTTTCCACAAAAGAGGAGGCAATGCAAGGTTTTGATTGACCACTTGGAACTTTGATTCTCTGGGTTTCTGGCCCTACCTGCAGATGCCAGGAATCTTTTGCATAAAAATCAAGTGCTTTGCAACTGAGCTATCTCTCTGGTATTTGTGATGATAATTTGGGTTGAGTGGGAGAACCATGTGTGCTATCTGAAAGAGTCCATCTCCACACGCAAAGGACTTCCCTGTAGCTATGAGCCTGAGTCCAATGGAAATTAAAAATTACCGTATTTTTCACTCTATAACACGCACCGGACCATAACACGCACGTAGTTTTTAGAGGAGGAAAACAAGAAAAAAAATATTCTAAACGAAATAGTGGATATATGATTTTTGTGGTTCATGCTGTGGCCACAGACATGTGATCTGACAGTGAGTTTGGAGTAGCCCAATGCAAAAATCCTGTGGATCCATGTGGATCCATGCTTTGTAACTACAGAGGAGGGAAGGAAGGGGAACCATGGATCCTCTGCTCACGACTGCAGCAGATCCCCCCCCCCCCGCCACCCACAGGCATTCGCTCCATAACATGCACAGACATTTCCCCTTACTTTCTAGGAGGAAAAAAGTGAGTGTTATGGTGCAAAAAATACGGTATACACCACATTTCAATTTCTACGTACCGTTCCTTCTTGCTCTATGAGAAATGCATCTTTACATGACAACAGGAGTAGCTTTTTCAGACCCCTCCCACCAGATAAATGATAGTTGTTGCTAGGGCTACTTTCCCAGTTGGTACTTGCCGGAACTCATTTCTGGCACCTTTCAGGTGGACACAATTACCATCATAAGATAGCAAGGGATGCATTCATGGTGAGTTCTGGCACCTCTTTTTCTAGAAAAATAGGACTGGTTGTTGCCGGCAAATTAATCACTTCCAGCTCTCCCACTAAAAGGGGCCATTAGAAAATGCAACAAATCAACTGACATCACAGTCCTAAAAGCTTTTGGATCTATTCAGCCAACTGAGTCATTTTAGCTGCTAAAACTCTATAGCCAATTCCTAGTGTGTTTGATGCAGACTTGAATTCCAGCGGAGACTTTTTGTTTAATTTACACTGCCTTCATCAGCCTACCTATTTGCTCAGCTGTTTCATCTGCTCCCCAATCTAAAACCAATCATGTAAATCATATCACTGTTTTTTAACTGATTCGCTTTCTTCTAAATAAATTACCCTAAGTGCCAATTTAGACATGTCCTAGGTCAAAGCTTGGAAAGTTCATTTTAAAAATGAACTAGTTCAAGTTCAACATGTCCAGAAAAGGAATTAATTCCATTTTATGTCTGGCCTCGTACAAAATGAGCTGCATCAGTTCACAGTTTAATTATTGGCCCAAAGAAGCAGCATTCAGAATGTTACAAGGTGCTGCGCTGAAGTATTAAATAAGAAGATGAAGGAAACATCAAAATGCAAGGACAGTGGAATACGAATTGCTTGGTTTATTTTTTTACAACCATTATTATATTTTTAGCTTAAAGCCCTAAAGGGTCCAAGTAGTTTTGTTAAATAAATAAATAAAGAAGAAGAAGAAGAAGAAGAAGAAGAAGAAGAAGAAGAAGAAGAAGAAATTGTTCAAAATATTACCCCAAACCTAGCAATTGTGGGAACTACTCTCGGGTGTAAGAAAGAAAGAAGATTCCACCTAAACATTAGGAAGAACTTCCTGACAGTAAGAGCTGTTCGACAGTGGAATTTGCTGCCAAGGAGTGTGGTGGAGTTTCCTTCTTTGGAGGTCTTTAAGCAGAGGCTTGACAACCATATGTCAGGAGTGCTCTGATGGTGTTTCCTGCTTGGCAGGGGGTTGGACTCGATGGCCCTTGTGGTCTCTTCCAACTCTATGATTCTATGATTCTATTCTATGATTCTGTGTGGTTCAGATTTTTTTGAACTAATTCAGCAAACATCATTAAATTGACCAAGTTCATTCCAAGCACTGGGCTAGGTATGTAGGATATATGCACATATGGCGAGGCAGTAATATTCGGACAGAGCCCTCTCCCCTAGTAATCGTGCAATAACTTCTGTAAACCAAGGCTTGCCTGAGTTGGTCTTGCTCACACCACACAAGCCATCCATTATGGAAGAAGGGTGAAGCAGTGGTGTAGCGTGGGATGCCAGCTTCTAGGACAGGACAAGTGCTCCTCTCCCACATGGACTGGGCATCTGGGGGGGACGTGCACCGGGGGGCCCTTTCCCTCTCAGGCACTTTCCTGCCTGCCTCCCTCCTCAGTAGGCAGCACTGGTGCTAGCACCTTCCCCCTCCCACTCGGCCAGGTCAGGGGCAAGTATGTGAACACCCACACTGGGAAAGCTTGGAGCTGCCCTTGTGTGCCCCGCCATTGCCAACCAGCCATGGCCCATGCCACTGGCGAGGCCAGCACCAGAAGCGCCAGGGGGGTAGCCACGCCACTCCTTCTGCAGTGACCGCGATGACCTCAGCTTGGCCTCCAATACAGCCACCTACCCCATCCCCCTTCTCAGGAGCAGACTCCCACTCCCCGAGCTGGGCCACCTCTTCTATCGGTACCCAGTGCTCCCATGGCCCTACCACCTCCATCCTCTAAACCTTGTGGGCTGGGAGAGCCCTCACCTCTTGGCCTGCCAAGGGTCAGGGCATGTTGGGGCATCTGAGGAGAAGAAGGCACCACCACAGCCCTGAAGGTTGAAGGGCCAGACTAGAGAGCCAGTGTGGTGTAGTGGTTAAGAGCGGTAGTCTCGTAATCTGGGGAACCGGGTTCGCGTCTCCGCTCCTCCACATGCAGCTGCTGGGTGACCTTGGGCCAGTCACACTTCTTTGAAGTCTCTCAGCCCCACTCACCTCACAGAGTGTTTGTTGTTGGGGAGGAAGGGAAAGGAGAATATTAGCCGCTTTGAGACTCCTTAAAGGGATTGAAAGGCGGGATCTAAACTTTTCTTCTTCTAGGCACAGCTTGCCTTCCTGCAGCTCTGGAAGATGGCAGGAGTTCAGAATAAAAAATTCCTTCCAGTAGCACCTTAAAGACCAACTAAGTTAGTTCTTGGTATGAGCTTTCGTGTGCATGCACACTTCTTCAGATACACTGAAACAGAAGTTGCCAGACCCTTCTATATAGTGAGAAGGTGGGGAGGGGTATTATTCAGAAGGGTGGTGGGAATGGGAGATTGGCAGATAGCTGAGATGAGCCTGTTGATGACTCTTAACGACTGTAATAGGTCTTACAGGAAAAGGCAAGGGGTGAGAAGGTGAGAAATGGCTTAGTCATGTATAATGAGATAAGAATCCAGTGTCTCTGTTCAGACCAGGTCTCTCCATGGTTTTAAGTTTGGTAATGAGTTGAAATTCAGCAGCTTCTCTTTCCAGTCTATTTCTGAAGTTCCTTTGTAGTAAAACAGCTACTTTGAGATCTTGTATAGAATGTCCTGGGAGATTGAAGTGTTCTCCTACTGGTTTCTCTGTTTTGTGATTCTTGATGTCAGATTTATGTCCGTTTATTCTTTGACGTAAGGTTTGGCCTGTTTGTCCAATATAGAGAGCTGAAGGACACTGTTGGCATTTGATGGCATACACAATGTTAGACGATGAGCAATTAAATAGTCCCGAGATGGTATGTGTGATGTTGTTGGGGCCAGTAATGGTGTTGTCCGAGTGTATGTGGCAGCAAAGTTGGCATCTGGGTTTGTTGCAGGCTCTGGTGCCAGTGTCCGTGTTAAGTCTGGTTGTAGTATTATTGTGGGTTAGGAGTTGTTTAAGATTGGGTGGCTGTCTGTAGGCAATGAAAGGTCTTCCTCCCAGAGCTTGAGAAAGAGAACTGTCATTGTCCAGGAGAGGTTGTAGATCTCTGATGATGCATTGTACTGTTTTAACTTGGGAGCTGTATGTGATGACTAGAGGTGTTCTGTTATTTTCTTTTTGGGGTCTGTCCTGCAGCAAGTTCTCTCTGGGTATCAGTCTGGCTCTGTTGATCTGAAGGCTCATCTCAGCTCTCTGCCAATCTCCCATTCCCACCACCCTTCTGAGTAATACCCCTCCCCATCTTCTCACTATATAGAAGGGTCTGGCAACTTCTGTTTCAGTGTATCTGAAGAAGTGTGCATGCACACGAAAGCTCATACCAAGAACTTACTTAGTTGGTCTTTAAGGTGCTACTGGAAGGAATTTTTTATTTTGACTATGGCAGACCAACACGGCTACCTATCTGTAACAGGAGTTCAGAAGAGAGCCTATTGTAGGGGCTCCTGGTTGTCCCCCTCTCACAAATTTGGCATCCACGGTCACAGCCCACAAGTCCTTCTTGTTCGCATGAAGTGAGCCTAAATCTATTTGAAGGCATATCATTTAGAAACTTTACCTGTTAACTGAGCAACACTTGGATTGATTACAAATAACAGTGTGTGTTCAATACAGTCATTTAAACACATTGCTATATGACTATATTGCAAGTTTGGACAACACAGCAAATGTCAAAATGCTTTTGCTTGCTCCTAATTTTTTAAGCATAGTTTATAACAGCAGGTGAACCTTGTAATTAAGCTACAATTATTCAGTGCAACAGAAACACAGCGTAAATGAGCGCAATAATGACTCCTAATTATAAATGGCTTTTAGTGCTGTCAATAAAAAGGGAAGGGTGTTGTGTAATCACTGAGCTTCAACTTTCCAAATGTATATGCACAATTTGATGTGCTCCAGCTTTTAAAACGCTCATCTCGGAGCTTTACACATCTCTCACAGCCATCAAAATAACCACTCTGGTTACAGAGCAGACAACTTTGAAAAGGTCACTGATGTACATCCTCTCATAATGATACAAGGAGTCAGTTTTTATAAGGCTTTTGAACAATTTGGAAAAGGGCTTCACTTATCCAAGCTGGTCCAGGGCCCTAAGGTCTTTTATCAGTTTCATGCTGTTTGGCTGTAGTCCTATCCCCACTTACTAGGATAAAGACTCTGTCGACATTTGCCACCATTCTACTCATCGACGGTCTGCCAAACCGTGGGTAATCTTCAATGGTTTGCTGCCCTTCACGGGAAACTTTTAAACCACTCATACACTGTCTTTCAAGTTACAGCTTCATCTCTGTACACAATTGTGAGCATTTTGTGGGTTTCCGATGCCGATTTACCCAATTTGAAACAGAATTTTACATTCCATTTTCAGTCGCAACGCAGTGCACTATTCACAGCTACTAAATGCTACCGCATGGACGTAGGCCTGTCAACAAATGCCGTGATACGTGTACATATGTTAGCTGAGATACGGACGAACTCCTTCCATGTGTTTCCAGCAGTTCCCATAATCGCATACAGGGCTGATTCACCCTACTTTCTGGTCACACGCAGGAGTGTACGAAATGGGGGGCAGAGGGGGTGGGCACCCCAGGTGCCACTCTGGGGTGTGTGTGACAAGATGGCCCCTGCCTCCCCCCAGCTGTAGAGCAGCTAAGGGCGCGAGCAGTCAGTATGGGCGCCGCTTGCGCAGCATCCGTATGGGCTGCCACTCTCGCACACCGTCCATACAGGCGTCCGTATGGGCTACCACGCATGCGCACTCTGTACGGGATGCCGCACGTGCCCACTCCATATGGGATGCCACACATGCGCAGTCCGTACAGACATTGCGCGCGTGCTACCGGGCAGTTTGCCCCGCCCTTGTTGTCCCACCCCGGGTGCCAGAGATGGTTCCTCCGCCACTGGTCACACCTTGTAGATCTTGTTCTAATTGCCCCCGCTAAAAACCTTGCAGTTTTTGCTGTCACCTGATCATCTTGACCTTCTAGAAGAAAGGACACAGTAGCAATGGTTGAGTGACCTGACATGGATGATAGTAGAAGGTTACACTCCTCAAATCTTTATAAAGAGTGCGAACCAGAAGAACATGAGCCACTACATCAGAGATTTCCCTAATGGTGATTTAATGCAAATGGAATGGGATAGCAGTTGGATGTGTGAGAATGGATGGACCACAGTGGACCATTGAGAGCTGTGCGGCTCTCAATCCAGTTCTAGGGTATATTCCAACCACAAAGGAGGATTTCAGCCCCATTCCAGACAGCATGTGACCTGCAACAGCATGTAAGTACAATTAAAGCCATATGAAAACAACCAGGAATGGGTGCATTGATACCTGGCCTTATTTAAGTAGACTACACAAAATGAGAGCATTTCAAACACAACACACATTTCCAGAGTTAAAGCAAAAATAAGCAGATTTCTTTTTGTCAGGGGAGGGGGGAATCTATATATTCACATTGGTTACTTTCTCTTGACGTAGAAGCGATCAATAGAGTAAATTAACAGAGACCTGGTTTTATTATTATTTTCCGAGTTAAGGGAATTTTTCATCCCCAGTTCCATTCTGGAAAATGAAAGATAGTTGGATAGTTGGTTGATAGTTTATTGCAAGAGGGCATGCAATTGCTGCTAAAGCTAGAGACCTGTCCATTATTTACAGTGCTTTTCTCCTATATTTCTAAGGTGTTTACAACTTGTCTGTTTCAAATCATAGCAGGTTGTCAAAGCTGAAGCTTTATGTTTCCTACATATGAAGAACCTGTTTACTTTCTTTCCTTTTTTTAAATCCTGTTTTGCAATAAAAGAGCTGTAGCTTTGTTATTTTTTGTAGTTTATAACAAATAAACTAGGAAATTAAAAAGGGTGATGGCTACCAGTAAAGCATAATTAATACTTTAATAATTAAGGTTTTCAGTCTGAGCCAAACTAGATGAAGTCCTGGGAGATCTGTGATTTTTAAAAGTTTAGCAACTACAGCAGTTGGGTGTGGGTGGCAAAATCGAATCAGGACACTGGCACTTGTAGGGTGGGAATTTCATGCTTTCCCCTTCCATTTTCCTGACGGACACCTTCCTGCATGCATGAACTTGCATACCAGTGTCCCAAAGGGCAAAACCTACAGGTAGCATATCTGATTCAGTACCCCCCCACTGGCTGGTTTTACCTTTTTTGTTTTTTCCCCCCAAAAGATATTTATTAAAGTTTTTTTTTTAATATAACAATGAAAAAAACAAAACAAAATACAAAATACAACATAAAAACAGTTAAAAAACAAATAATTTTCCATACCATATCTTCCTTGCGCTTATTTCCCCAGACCTCCTCATACCTCCCTTCTTTGTATTCCACTTCAATTTGTTAGTTCAGCAAATCCTTACCATTAAGCTTTTACCCATTTATAAACCGTTTTTTTCCGTATCTCCTAAAGCATTACAGCTGGAAACCCCTTAGTTTCTATCCAACATCCTTCTAACATTCATTAATTTTACAATATTTCTGTAAATAGTCTTCTTTCACCAACTCTTCTCCCTGGTCTCGGATTCTGCCAGTCATTTCTGCCAGTTCCATGTAGTCGATCACCTTCATCTGCCATTCTTCCAGAGTGGGTAGATCTTGTGTCTTCCAATACTTTGCAATGAGTATTCTTGCTGCTGTTGTGGCATACATAAAGAAAGTTCTGTCCTTCTTTGGCACCAATTGGCCGACAATGCCCAGGAGAAAGGCCTCTGGTTTCTTCACATAGGCGCCGACTCCATGGGGCTTGAGGGGGCTTGAGCCCCCTCAAAAAATTTTTTTGGGGGGCTCAGCCCCCACAATAATCTCGGGCGCCCTTCCAGCTGAGCGCCGCCGCCGTCCCCCACCTCCTCCCCACCTGCTCCCTCGCCAGCCAGCCAGCCAGCCGCGCGCCCTAGCCGGAGAGCCCCGGCCGTCCCCCGCAAGATTAGGGAATCCCCGGGGGCGGGGGCTCCTGCCTCTAGCCCCAGGTTTCCCGCATATCAGCTGTTCCGGAGCTGATTAATAGGCAGCAGCACGCTCTCCCCTATTCGCTCACGAGGGGGCGGCGCCACTTTATTTGCATATTCATGAGCTTATTTGCATATTCATGAGCTTATTTACATTTCACGAGCTTTCCCGGGCCCCCCCCCAATATTTTTTATAAGTCCGCGTCCCTGTTTCTTCAGGAAGGTATATTTAAATACCTTTTTCAGTTCATTATATATCATTTCCCAGAAAGCCTTAATCTTTGGGCACGTCCACCAAAGGTGAAAGAATGTACCTTCCATTTCTTTACATTTCCAACATTTGTTGGTTTTACCTTTTTTGGAGGGGAGGGGGAGGAGATCCAATCACGGAAGTCCTGCAACATCACATCTAGTTCTGCCCTCAGCCACAGGAATATGTGATACAAATTCCAATTTTATGACCAAACTACATATTGAGAGCAGCACAAAACATCATGTTACGGTCCAGGTTGTTTCGAATGGGGAGTTTTCAGAATTCAGCATGGATGGAATGGAAAAGAGCTGCTGAACTCTTCCCCTTCAGTCCCATGCTTGCACCATCAAATTCATTGGGATTTACTCCCAGGTTAAGCGTTCCTAAGACAGTGGGAAATGTCTTGGCTTCATATCAATGGATCATAGACAGAAAATACTAATTAGAATCTATTGGATTCCCTTACGTTTGTATAAGGAAGGACTATAGAATGTAGCTCTTTGTTTGAGATATAATACAGACAATGTTTCCTTGAAACATGCTTTTACTGTGTGCCACATTTATTACGCTTTGGGAGAAAGTGCTGGAGAAGACACTATGGAAAAAAATAAGATTTTCATAGGGGAATATGCTCTTGAACTGTATACCCATTGTATGGAGATTGACAACAGGACAGCAAAAATGGGTTCTATGCACTCTAATGGTGGCCAAGAGACTGAGGACTCAGTCAGTTATGTTGTTGTAACTCTGTTGTGAGGATGTGACACCAGATGGCGCTGTAGGGCAAAAAACTGTCCATGAGATATTACATAGGGATTTTTTTCTAATTTATGGCTTATTTATAGTGTGTTTTTTTCTTGTGTGTAGATCCAGCCTTGTACTGATGAACTGGAACACCAGGCAATACTAGCAATACCGTGGTACCTCGGGTTGAGAATTTAATTCATTCTGGAGGTCCATTCTTAACCTGAAACTGTTCTTAACCTGAAGTACTACTTTAGCTATTGGGGACACCCACTACTGCTGCGCTGCTGCTGTGCTTTTTCTGTTCTCATCCTGAAGCAAAGTTCTTAACCCAAGGTACTATTTCTGGGTTAGTGGAGTCTGCAACCTGAAGCATCTGCAACCTGAAGCGACTGTAACCCGAGGTACCACTGTATTTAAACAGATAGCTTATAGATGCAGACTTTCTTTGTATAAATAAAGGGATATTTGGAATGAATTTATATAGAATATAACAGGTTATTGAAAAGTATATGTGTATTAGGACAACAAGAATATACATATTTGTATATTAATGTTTGGCAGTGTAACAGTATTGTTTCTTTTTCATTCTCACTCACTTTTTTTTACTTTTTTCACTCACTCTTATCTTTTTATAAATGAAATAATCATTACACACACACACACACACACACACAGTGGTACCTCGGGTTAAGTACTTAATTCATTCCGGAGGTCCGTACTTAACCTGAAGCACCACTTTAGCTAATGGGGCCTCCTGTTGCTGCCGCGCCACTGGAGCACGATTTCTGTTCTCAACCTGAAGCAAAGTTCTTAACCTGAAGCACTATTTCTGGGTTAGCGGAGTATGTAACCTGAAGCGTATGTAACCTGAAGCTTATGTAACCTGAGGTACCACTGTGTGTGTGTGTGTGTGTGTGTGTGTGTATATATATATATATATATGCTTTCGTAGATTTTCACGGGTATAGGAATGCAGGTTTTGGTGTCTTCGGGTGTCTTCCCGTGTAAGAGTCGGGGTGTCTGTGCGACGTTTCGACGAGGTCTCACTCGTCATCTTCAGGCTGGTGCTTTCGGCTTCTTGTTACTGGAACAGAGCAGAGTCTGGTGTTTGAGTTCCTATAAATACTGTTGAGGGGTGTGGTGTATAGCCTCCAACGTTCTGGGTAGAGAGGAAGTTCCTAGATTAGTGTGCCTTTTCTTCTTTTGTTCCTTAATTACTTGAGGGATATCTTGAGGTCAAGACACGAGAGCTTTAGCAACTAATCTACACTTAATGACCCACCCAGTGATATTCAGAATATCACTCATGAAATCACCCAAGATATCCCTCAAGTAATTAATGACCCACCCAATGATATTCAGAATATCACTCATGAAATCACCCAAGATATCCCTCAAGTAATTAAGGAACAAAAGAAGAAAAGGCACACTAATCTAGGAACTTCCTCTCTACCCAGAACGTTGGAGGCTATACACCACACCCCTCAACAGTATTTATAGGAACTCAAACACCAGACTCTGCTCTGTTCCAGTAACAAGAAGCCGAAAGCACCAGCCTGAAGATGACGAGTGAGACCTCGTCGAAACGTCGCCCAGACACCCCTACTCTTACACGGGAAGACACCCGAAGATACCAAAACCTGCATATATATATATATATATATATATGCTTTCGTAGATTTTCACGGGTACAGGAATGCAGGTTTTGGTGTCTTCGGGAAGACACCCGAAGACACCAAAACCTGCATATATATATATATATATATATATATATATATATATATATATAGTGTCTAAGGCTGCAGCCCAAGAATCACAATACAATCATCAACACCAGCAACAGACAACCCCCATATTGGTGAGTTGTAGCATTTCCAGCAGAGGCATACAAAACTGGGTCTTTGTGAATAGAGAGACAGTCTGCATGACATGTCAGGGGGTGGGGGAAAGTTGTCTGGAAACTGTTGATGCTGAGAAGGAGGAGGAAAGTGCCTCAGAGAGCTGTGGCAAATGATTATTATGTCAGTGACAGTCAGCACCATCACTACTGTTGTGCCTGAGGGAGAGTGAAACCACGGGAGAGCTTGACATATGTGACAACATGTCATTTAGCAGCACTGCCCAGACAGCGTTCTGAGGGAAGGTTCCATCTAGCTTCAGAGGTAGCAAAATCCAGAGAAACGCAGGTTACAAACTTAGCAAGTCCTGCTAGACTGCAAACATGAGTTTTGGCATACATTGTTCCCTTCTAAACCTGTGTCCCATCAAGTTGTATTATTGGCCACACATTTGGTGGGGGTGTAAATATGTACAGTGGTGGCTTTTTTTTGCAAAGGGTGTTTAAGGAGATAACAGAAATCACTGGGTTAAAGCTGACCGAGAGTCCAGAGGTAGCATTACTATCAATTTACAGTGGGGTGGAAGGTTCACCGGTTACAAAGGACTTGCTCACAAATTTATTGACAGCAGCATGAATTATTATCATTATATTATAATAATTATATAATATATATATATAATAGCCAGGAAGTGGAAGGGGCAAGCAGAATATAAAATGGAAGAATGGTATAAAGAGGTGTGTGGTATAGCTATTAATGGTAAATTAACATGTGCCATTAAGGTAAGATGGGGGATATGCAGGAGAAGTGGTTTTGAGGAGATATGGAAGGTGTTTGTAGAATTGGTACTGTTAAAACGGAAAGGGGTCGAACCATCGCAAGAGGTGTTGAAATTTTGGGAGCTATGATAGTTACAATGGAATGGTCTCAGGGGTGGGGTGCACATTTTAATTCTTATTTATTTATTTATTATTGTTACTTTGTTGTTGTTATTATTATTATTATTAACAAAAACAACATTAGGGGGAAATGGCTGTGTCTGTACTGACTCTGGCATGGCGGTGGTGGGGAGCAATGGAAGAGCCACTGATTAATACAATTGGCAGTTACACCTATTTTATATTTGCACGAAGTTAGCTAATAAATGGGATCCGCGCTTGGCCCCTTTGACACATCTTAACAAGCCAGCTGTTCCCATCCACAAATTCACTGTCATTTCCCCCAGCCAGATCTGCTATACATAAGCAGGAGCCAGAATGTCTCCCATAGGACTTCGGTACTGAAGCGTCACTGAAGCATTTCATGGACAGAGATAGTACCTAATTTTTTGTAGCCTTGCTAAAAAGGAGAAACATGAAATGAGCATGTTTTATTCATTTCAAATTAAGACGGTTATCTCTTGTTGTGGTTATTGTAGCACACAGCTTGCAGGAATCTAGCTGATTGGGCTGTCTGCTCTGGAAGTTGTCAGATGTAAAGGTAAAGGTAAAGGTACCCCTGCCCGAACGGGCCAGTCTTGCCAGACTCTGGGGTTTGTGCGCCCATCTCACATCTATTGGCCGAGGGCCAGCGCTGTCCGGAGACACTTCCGGGTCACGTGGCCAGCGTGACAACGCTGCTCTGGCTAGCCAGAGCCGCACACGGAACGCCGTTTACCTTCCCGCTGGTAAGCGGTACCTATTTATCTACTTGTCCCCGGGGGTGCTTTCGAACTGCTAGGTTGGCAGGCGCTGGGACCGAGCAGCGGGAGCGCACCCCGCCGCGGGGATTCGAACCGCCGACCTTTCGATCGGCAAGCCCTAGGCGCTGAGGCTTTAGCCCACAGCGCCACCCGCGTCCCAGCGCCACCCGCGTCCCAGCGCCACCCGCGTCAGTTGTCAGATGAGCCCAGTCTAATTTCTCTGATGAACATCTTCTTCTTCTTCTTCTTCTCCTCCTTCTCCTCCTTCTCCTTCTCCTTCTTCTTCTCCTCCTCCTCCTCCTCCTTTCTTTCTTTCTTTCTTTCTTCTTCTTCTTCTTCTTCTTCTTCTTCTTCTTCTTCTTCTTCTCCTCCTCCTCCTCCTCCTCCTCCTCCTCCTCCTTCTCCTCCTCTTCCTCCTCCTTCTTCTCCTTCTCCTTCCTCCTCCTCCTCCTCCTCCTCCTCCTCCTCCTCCTCCTCCTCCTCCTCCTTCTTCTTCTGTTGTTGTGGTTATAGTTATTATTATTAGTGCTTTTTTTCTTTAAAAATGTTTAGGGGTACTCTTATTTTGACTCAAGAAAGCCACCATTTTATAGTTCAAATTGAGAAAAATAAATACAGTAAATGGACAAAAGTACAAAGATTCACAAAATGTTTAGGAGCATGTGTACCCCCAGAAAAAAAGCACTGATTCACTGGGGAACAAAAAATTTGTTGCATTGACACCTGCAGTTGTTCTAACTTAATTTTGACATGCTGATTTCATATCTGAGGTTGGTTTTGTTCTGTAAGCTCTAGTTTTTTTTTGCAATTCATGTTTTTCACTTTTCACCATAATCTTTGTTTTTCACAATGCAAGAATTCAATATTTTATTAAACACATAGCCAAAGTAGTACAATATGAGTATAGTGGTGCCCCGCAAGACGAATGCCTCGCAAGACGGAAAACTCGCTAGACGAAAGAGTTTTCCGTTTTGGAGGTGCTTTGCAAAACAAATTTTCTATGGGCTTGCTTCGCAAGACGACAATGTCTTGCAAGTTCCTGCTGGTTCCCCCCCCTTTTTCTAAGCCGCTAAGCCGCTTAGCAGCTGATCCGATCAGCAGATAAGCTGCTAAAAGCTGCTAATAGCGCTAATAGCGCTAATCCGCTAATCCGTCAATGGGCTTGCTTCGCAAGACGAAAAAACCGCTAGACGAAGAGAATCACAGAACGGATTCTTTTCGTCTTGCGAGGCACCACTGTATAAATGTGACTTATATAGCTTTGAACATGATATGTATAGCATTGAAAATGACATGTATATCTATGTGCAGTTGGATGTATGCAAAAAAATGTAATCCCTTGGGATACACGGTATCTACAAACTGTTGTTATTCAGGTAAGAATTTGTGCTTGTAGCTCTTGCGTTTGTGGACTTGCACAGGGGATTCTTGTTTGATGGTCGAACAGTAGTCTGACATCATAGTAAATAAATACAAGCATGCAACGACAGCAGTGGGAATGCTACTAGCCCAGAGATGGAAGAAAGGAGAAGTACCAAGAAGAATGGTATATGAAACTGATGGAGTATGCAGAGATGGCGAAACTGACATCAAAACCAGGAAGATCAAATAATTTCCAAAGATTGAAAGATTGGAGCAAATTTGTAAAAGACCACTGTAAACAGTTAAAATCACTGGCAAGGATGTAATGACACTTGTAATGTGGAATTTTTAATGATCACTATGGATGTTTAATAGGTGGATAATGGTAAAAGATGCAGCAAACTTAATCTTAAACATGGAATCCATGGAGGGAGGGAAGGAGGTCCGAAGGTTCAAATGAACCTTGTACTTTAATGTTTGAAATGGTTATGTTAAAATGTATAAAATTGTGAAAAAACCATTAATTTTTTAAAATAAATAAATAAATAAATATGGTACAAGCAAAAGGGGTGTCGCACCACAAATAACAATCTCTATTTAGATCTCTCTCTCTCTCTCTCTCTTACAATTCACTGCTATATTGTCCAGGGTCTTCTTTCTGATCTTTTTGACAGCCAAAGCAAAAAGGGCGACTTTATGAGTTACTGAAGTCTTTACATTGCTAAGAAGCCATGGGACCTTCTCTGCTGTGGGGAGATATCTTTCCTGTATGGATGGTAAAGTGAGAAATCACCTCTTAGGTCCAATGTATAGTGGGCAATATAGTAAATAGTGCAAGATGTCTTCCACCAGCAATTGCCCACATATACAGATATACAGAGTTTGTCTTTGTACAGTACCATGGTATCATCTAGGATGGTGGGGGGCAGCTCAGTAAAAGCAAATCTTAATGAAGCTGGCCAGAGATTTCACAGGTAACTGCTTCCAAAATGGACTGTTTTTAGAAAGGGAAACCAAGGAGAGCATTTAAAGGATTTGATCGCTTGCAAATCACGTAGTGATTCTGTCCAGTGGCACCAATCCTTTATTTGGCATTTGTCACCTAAGAGGAAAATGTACAGATCAACTCTTGTAAAGAGAGTTTACAGTGAAACTAATGAGATAGCTTGGAAGAATTGTTTTAAATGGACAAGATTCCCATTGGCAACATTGAGGCTGCACAGATTAATCCATTATAAGCAGCTTGCATGATAATCTGTGCTTATTTTATTAAGCAATAAAAGAAAGAAGATCATAGAATTAAGGTGCATAGGACTTTTATTTCATGCATTCAATTCATGGAAACAGAAAGTAGCCTTTCGGCTAATTAGTTTGGCTGTGTCAATGGGCTGCAGTGCAGGCCAGTTTTTATAGATAGATAGATACAAAATTTGCCAGACATCTTAATGCCCTTTGAATTCAGATAATATTAGTTTTGTCCCCCTTGGAGATAAAAAATATTATAAAAGAATATATTTAGACATTTCTGGGTTCGCTTATAAAAGCAATTGCCTTTTGCACCTTAGGCTGCCAACGCTTATCAATATACATTTTCACATTAGGCACTGGCCAAAGAGTGCCAAGCTAATTTCATTATCATTAAAACTTGGAAATATTGTAATAGCCAAGCTAGGCAAATGCATTAACTGCCTTGTCTCTATCCTCTGCAATAATTTGTGTACTGGAGTATGCCAATATTTACATATCTATAATATATTCTCTTATTTAGCTAAAGAACGCATGGAAACTGCACCAGAAAATTGGCACAAATAGTACACGTCTGAACTCTTATAACTTATAAGTAACCCATACTTTTTTCTGGAAGCAAATATTTGTGGGGAGAGAGGGAGGGAGGGAAGGAATTCTCAGTGTTCCTTTCATTCTAGAATATATACAACTTTTGAGAGGTCAGCTGTATTAGTTGAATAAGGTGATCTATTTGTTGCCATCACAACTGAAATTTTCACGGAGCAGGGAAACTGCTCAGCATGGGGTCTTCAGGACGAGATGTCTAAAAACAACCCACTAAAGGCACAACCTTTCCTCTTGGCCTGACTTTACTGAAGAACAAGTGAATCTCAAGAGGGTGGGGAGCATTCTGAACTAGAGACTGCAAAAGTTGCAGGATATAAATCTCGACAACAGCCATCAAGGAGGTTTTCATAATACCAAACAACACAGCACATGATGAAGAGCATATAGAAAAATGTAAGCCTTTGAATCTCAGTAGCAGCCACCTAGACAAAGAAGCACTGTTGTTTGTTCATTGTAACCCTTTTTATACCTTCCTTCCGTTATATTTCCAGGGCGATTAAAACATGTCATATGCAATTGATTTATGGACAGCGGGGTTAAAACTGCACCTAAAAACTTAGGGGGAATTATGAAAAAGGATGTCGCCTGGTACTAATAGGACAACAAAATAGGAGCCAAGTGGACCTCTTTAATGGGGTTTTTATTGCACACCTGCAACAGCTCAGAGACCAGGGTACTCAGAGGAGGCCCTCTACTGAAGATGTTAGTGTATGGTTAGGTACATAAGGGAGGAGATGGGTTGTCCTTCCAGGGCCTTGTTCCTAACCCTTGAAGGTAAACACCAGCTTATTGAATGGGGCCTGAAAACAGACTGAGAGTGCAGTGCAGTTGGCATGGATGGTTTGCATCCATCTGCCTCGGGAGACAATGAAAGAGTCTGTCTTCAAGGGTGAAGTCAAACCACTGGAGAGTCACAGATCTTGCTGTGGCTGTTTGCCTGGCGCAGTAATTCCATCTGCTTGCCGAGTGATGCTCTGAGCTCCAAGCACCCATTGAAGCAGGCGGACAATGGCAGGTCAGCACTTTATCGAGTGGGGGCTGTCAGGCTTAAGGTGGGTGGTAGCTAACCAGTGAGACACAATGATCTCTTCCACCAACAAAGGCAACCTGTATCACTCATGCCTTAGGCACATCAGGTTGAGCTTATAACTAATAACTGTTTCCTCCTGTTGTCAGGAGTCCAGGTTCCCAGCTTGATAGCACAGTAAAGGTAAAGGGACCCCTGACTGTTAGGTCCAGTCACGGATGACTCTGGCGTTGTGGCGCTCTTCTTGCTTTACTGGCTGTGGGAGCCGGCGTACAGCTTCCAGGTCATGTGGGCAGTATGACTAAGCTGCTTCTGGCAAACCAGAGCAGTGCACGGAAACGCCGTTTACCTTCCCGCCGGAGCGGTACCTATTTATCTACTTGCACTTCATGCTTTTCAACTGCTAGGTTGGCAGGAGCAGGGACCGAGCAACGGGAGCTCACCCTATCGCAGGGATTCAAACCGCCGACCTCCAGGTGGCTCTGGCAAAACCGCTGGCATCAATACTCAATATGACCCTTTTGAAGACCCTGCTATTCATCCTGCATGACAGCTAACTCTCTCTGTTCCTGGCTGCTTTCTTCAGTTGGCTGCAAACCTTCACTAGGAGCTGGCTCATTCAAGACACTCGTCTTGTTTTGCTGCGTTAGCAGCACCAAAGTGACCTTCCTGGGGTGCAAGCCAGGGCAGTGTGTATGGAGGTCCTGGGATGCCCAGATGACAAGATCCCTCTCTCGGCCTCACTGGTGTCATCCAAAAGAAAGCAGAGAAATACATTTGGCAACAACTTGGCAACAGGAGTTGCTGGAAGGTGTACCAGATGCCATCAAACCACCTTAGGGACTCTACTCTGGAGTAAGGTTTGCTCCTTAGGCCTTTCTTCTCATGAATATGTCCTGCAAGGCATCGAGTATGGGTTTTTCCTCTGGGTTTACTTCCCAAGCCCTTCTCATGAATGACTATAGCTGCTAGGCAGCGAAGCTTAGGACCAGAGTTTTCCTTCTCCTAGATGGGTCACCTTCCCAGGTTGATGAGCCCCATCTGGCCCCATCTGCAGCACATGCAGAAATCACCTTCTTGACCATTGGACCTGTTAATACGATCATAATGTCTAGTCACAGTGAGTAATCAAGCACTAAAAACTGTTTCTAAACATGGGGGGGGGTAAATTATGCCAATGTAAATTACCCTCCTTCCAACCTCCACTGAGAGACTTGAGCTTACCTAAGCCTGGCAGAGAGAAAGCAAGCCTTTTAGTTGGAATCATAGAATTGCAGAGTTGGAAGGGACCCTAAGAATCACCTAGTCCAGGGATCTCAATTAAAGCATCCATGACAGATGGCCATCCAACCTCTGCTTTAAAACCTCCAAGGAAGGAGAGCCCAGAACCTCCTGAGGGAGACCCTTCCACTGTCGAACAGCTCTTACTGCCAGCAAGTTTTTCCTGATATTTAGTCAGAATCTCCTTTCTTGTAACTTGAAGCCATTGGTTTGAGTCCTACCCTCCAGAGCAGGAGAAAACAAGCTTGTTCCCTCTTAGAACACCCTTCTTCCCACTGTTACTTGAGCAGGGTTGTATGGTCATGTATCTCTGCTGAACGGAGCTTAAAATAGGGGTATGTCTCCTGTTGGCCCCACCACTCCCCTGAAATGCCCCCTTTTCAGGACTTCTGCTGAACAACCATTATTTCTTCCATTAGCTTTGGGTTTGTTTTTTTTAAAAAAGATTGTATTAAAAGTGCTTTCAAACAAACCTAGCTTGAAAGGTAAACTAAAATGGGTGTAAGAAATCAATGGAGCCATGGGCTTTTGATAAATTAAAGCCTGATGATATTTTATTTCCCTTTAAAAAGTGAATTAGACATGTCCGCAAGTATTTCCTAATGTGCAACAAAGCATAGGTTTTTTCCTTGGCTTACGAGAACGACGATTACATTAGCAATATAGGTCCATGGATGTAATTGTTTATTTCTTCCTTGATTCTACTAGGGTCAGGCATTCTTCTTTTTCCAAAGCAATCTTTGTTAGAAAAGCTCTGCAGCGGTCTTTAATCGCCTCTAAAGGATGCCTGTTGCTAGCAGCTTCTTAAATGCCTATAGTCATTATATGCATCAAACAGGATTCTGTCATTATGTTCAAATACCGTGGGGGGGAGGGAACTTACCATATGGGAGACTGGGCATTCAGGGGGTGGGGATGAGCATAATGGACACTTTCAAAGATTAAAATATTGAAATAAGTTAACAAATTCCTCGGATGTGATCATTTTATGCTTCAGGATAAATGATGTTTGAGCATTATTCTTTGTCAAGTGTTTATTAAATTGCTCTCCATCCCCTTTCCTCCATATATTAAGATATTCGGGTCTTATTAGCAGATAGGGATACTGTGGGCAAACTTAAATATTATGAGGTATATTCATGGGATTTCCCAACTTTTGATTTTATTTCTACTGAAATGAAGCCATTTATTTCAGAGCCTCAGCTGGTCTGTCTGCATCTACAGTGGTACCTCGGGTTACATACACTTCAGGTTACAGATGCTTCAGGTTACAGACTCCGCTAACCCAGAAATAGTACATCGGGTTAAGAACTTTGCTTCAGGATGAGAACAGAAATCGTGCAGTGGCGGTGCAGCAGCAGCAGGAGGAGGCCCCATTAGCTAAAGTGGTGCTTCAGGTTAAGAACAGTTTCAGGTTAAGAACGGACCTCCGGAACGAATTAAGTACTTAACCTGAAGTACCACTGTATAGTTATTTCCCCTCATGCTGTTTTCCTAGCCTAAATTCCCCCCAAGCTGCTGTTTGTCTGATGGGCCAGATCTTTCCTTCTCCCACCCAGGCCCGCTTTGAAAGGAGGCTGGGGAATGTCCATTTCCAACCACCAGAGTCATGGAGATGTCAAGGGACAACTTGAAAGGGGCTCACTAAGCATCTTTGAAGATGGGCTTTCAGTATCAGTCAACTGAATACAAATGGCCTGCAAGCCAACTTCAAAGTTAATGTTTCTCAGTGAGGTATCCCCCATGCCCTGATTCCCACAGGTATCTGGCTGGCCACTGTGAGAAAAGGTTGCTCGATGCGCCATTGGCTCCTCTTAGGTTCTGTTGAAATAAGAGTAGCAAAATCACAGGTAAGAAACTCAAATCGTAAAAAGAAGAAGAAGAAAGTAAAGGGCCCCTGGACAGTTAAACCCAGTCAAAGACGAATATGGGATGCGGTGCTCATCTCGCTTTCAGGCCGAGGGAGCCGGCATTTGTCCACAGACAGCTTTCTGGGTCATGTGGCCAGCATGACTAAACCGCTACTGGCGCATGGAGGACCATGATGAGTGCCTGAGTGCACAGAAACACCGTTTACCTTCCCACCGCAGCGGTACCTATTTGTCTACTTACACTGGTATGCTTTCAAACTGCTAGGTTGGCAGAAGCTGGGACAGAGCAATGAGAGCTCGCCACTGTCATGGGGATCTGAACCGCCGACCTTCTGATTGGCAAGCCTAAGTGGTTCATTGGTTTAGACCACAGCACCACCTGTGTCCCTGAAATCATATATATATATATATATTTGTTGTTGTTTAGTCGTTTAGACTCTTCGTGACCTCATGGACCAGAGCACGCCAGGCACTTCTGTCCTCCACTGCCTCCCGCAGTTTGATCAAACTCATGCTGGTAGCTTCAAGAACACCATCCAACCATCTCATTCTCTGTCGTCCCCTTCTCCTTGTGCCCTCCATCTTTCCCAACATCAGGGTCTTTTCCAGGGAGTCTTCTCTTCTCATGAGGTGGCCAAAGTATATATATAATTTATATGACTGACACTCTTCTTTGGAAATTAGACCAACGTCCACACTAGGCATTTGATGTTTCACTCCTTTATTCACACCCACATAATGCTGTCATCCTTTATCTTCTCTGTGGTTCTTCTAACTGTTCTCAGACCACAAGAAGGCCA
The DNA here is from genome assembly GCF_965113315.1 of Podarcis vaucheri. Lineage (NCBI taxonomy): Eukaryota > Metazoa > Chordata > Lepidosauria > Squamata > Lacertidae > Podarcis > Podarcis vaucheri. The sequence continues at coordinate 92,620,255 of NC_138762.1, read as the reverse complement.
TGCTTTTCCCCAGAAGGATGGGTAAGAAGAACAATCTTCACATGTGTTGATGCTGTTGGTTCTGCTCTTCAGTCTTTTTTAAATGGTGATGTTTTGACATGAGGAGAGATGTATCAGGCCGGTAAACTTGACAGCGGGTGCTATTTTATCAGCCCATCCTGTCTCAGTTTTTATTTAGTCCTAAAAGACCTTTCCAGCAATATCTATGAAACATCACTTCAGTGAAAGAGTGTCATTGTGTAGAATCCTATTTTTAATAAAATAAAATTTAAAAATACCTTTGCAGTCTGCATAATTAATGACCTTGCTAAAATGGAGATGTCCAGAAAGGAAAAAGTATTTTAATAAACAACAGTGTGTCTGTCAGTGTGGGGAAAGAGAGAGGGAGAACGAACGATTCTGTGGTGATTTGATTGGCATATTTAAGTGCTGTCTCTCTCTTTTCTCTTTTTGAGCTAATCTTGCTTCGGATTGTGTGCATGACGATGATAAACACAGCATACTGATTTCCGATTGTTGTAAAAGCATAATTCAGTACAAAAAAAGGTGTATGCATAATTTTACCTAAATGGTATTTTGACTTCCACGTTAAGAAACACAAACTTGGCTGAGCATTTCAATTCTTTCTTCCTCCCCAGACAAAATGTGTCTGATTTGCACTGAATAAAGATTCTAGAGGCAATGTGATCAAAGTTTTATAGGAGTTAATGAGAACCGTCACATTTTATTTTGTTTGGAGCTCAGCGTGGGTTCTAAGGTTATTACTGTCTAAACACTGCAATTGTCCTCCTAAAAAACCAATAGTACATAGTCTGTGAATGATTTGGCATAATTAAATCTTGTTTAGAAGAGGCATGATCTTCTAAATGTTGAAGGTTTCTTTTTTTAAAAAAAAATGTACCAGTCAAAACTTTCCCTCTTTTGTTCTGCTGTGGGAGGGGAGACCCAATCTGAATTTAGGAAGAAGCAGCATATTGGTGAAGACAATTATGACAGGCAACCTTTCTGGCTTCTTGTTCCCTGACACTTCCAGACAGTTTAGTTTTCTGGGGTTAGATATTGCTAGCTCTTTAACTTCTACTAACTTTCAGCAAAGAAGGCAAAACAAGTCAGGCTGTCATGTAGGGAAACAAATCTTGGTTAACTTTTAAGAAAAAGGTTAGGATATTTTTATTTCAGCCTGCGTTTTATAAATTGTTGTGACAAATTAATTGCTATGGTTCAGTTTTAAATGGAGTGCGGTCTGAATTCAACAGTTTTATATATTATCACAGAATTTAGCACGCTGCCTTGGGTGAGCAGGTGTGCCTTCCAAGGAGGCTTGTGATTCATTTAAACAATTTGGCCGCTTACCCAGTTGGGGGTGGGTGGTGGTTACGACCCATCGTGTCAGGCTCCAAGACCCCTCGGAGCAATGTCTATTCAGGCGGCCAGCCGTTGGGAAATCCCTGGGCTGGCCGCGGGGCATGTTGGGAGTTCTCCGACTACTCATAGCCGAGTAAGATTGTCTTCCATGAACATGGTCTTAACAGTGAGTCCGTAAGTGACTATGGAGGCCAATTCTGGATCCAAATGTCCTTCCACAGTGGGGACATAGGTTTCCGGGTGGGAGTTGATCACGGTGAGGGTTTGCCAAGTGTGCCTTCCTCTTAGCACGTTTTTCCCTTTCGTCCTGAGTTTGAACACCTTCAAAGCGCATGACACCTTTGGTAAAGGCTGTTCTCCAATTGGAGTGCTCGCAGGTCAGTGTTTCCCAGTTGTCGGTGTTTATACTACATTTTTAAAGATTTGCATTGACCATCAGCATTATGCTTTCCATTTTTAAGTTCGGAATAGAGTAGTTGCTTCGAAAGGCAACAATCAGGAATCCGCACAACATGACCAGTCCAATGAAGTTGATGCTGAAGAATCATTGCTTCGACACTGGTGATCTTTGCTTCTTCCAGTACACTGGCATTAGTTCGCCTGTCTTCCCAAGTGATCTGTAATATTTTTGGGAGACACTGTTGATGGAATATTTCAAGTTGGAGGTGGCATTTGTAAGTGGTCCATGTTTCACAAGCACAGGTGGGTATTGTCATGTCTTTAAGCAGGAGTAGTCAATGTGCTGCCCTTCTGACTACAGTTAGACTACAGTTCCCATCATCCTTGACCACAGGTCATGCTGGCTGGAGTTGATGGGAGTTTTAGCACATCTGGACAGCACCACGTAGGCTACTCTTGCGATAAAGGAAGCACAGGGGGAAGAAAGAAAGAAAATCAGAATATTGACATCTCTCAACTAAAAGGAAGGATGTTGCGTTAGCTGCAATAACATTTTTACTGATTTTTAATAAGTCTGCTGAATTCACTGATGTCCTGGAGTTTCCCAGAGCAAATACTTGTTCTTCTCATCTGAACAGCAGTGGCAGCAGACTCCCTGGACTCTACTATCAGGGAGGGAGAATGAAAACCCTATAGATACCATGTGCTCGCACACATGCTGGAAGATATACAAAAATCAATTTCAAAGCCTTTGGTAATAGTGAAAAAGTCAGCAAATTCACAACCATTTCCTGCATTTCCAGGATGAAAGGAGCAAGAAGAGCAATTATGTGGTTGTGATAAGGAAGCTAACGGCATGCTGAAATCTCCAGAGTTCCTTTTTAGAAGCTCTGGGAGATAGATTTGTTAGTGGCTTAACAATAACATGTAAGTGAAAAGGGTGACTATCAGAAGCTCAGCTCCCTTAAAAAAAAAAAAAAAAGCTATAAGGGCTGTAAGTGTTGAAATGTCCATGGCTTCTTCAGATAGGTGCAACTAAAGAGCTTTGTTCAGGCCACAGTATCAAGCCAATACAAATTCAATTGCTATTTCATTATTTTTCATTAGTTAGAAATGCTGGTTCAGCTCCCCCCCCAAAAAAACCCCCAGTACTGGATTTACAAGCATATTTTTTAAAAAATGCAGATTGAACCCCCTCAGCTATGGGTTTACAGGGTGGCTTCAGGCAAATCACTGTTCTTCTATGTCGCTATCAGACAAATCACTATCTTGCACTGAAGCAAATCACTGTCTTCAGGCAAACTTCTGTCTTGATTTCCCCATTTCACAAATAGAAGTATTACAAAGTGCAATCCAAATCATATTTGCCCAGAAATAAGTCCCATTGCGTTCAATGGGATTTCAGTACATGTGTTTGGGATTCCAGCTTCTCGGGTTTGTTGTGGGGTTGAATGAGGGGTGTGTGGGTGTCTGTGTGCTATACTTTGAAACTATTGTTTCTAATACGAGCATCACCTGCCTCTTCAATTTTCTTCCCAAGGCATTTTGGGGGAAATGAAGGTTGCACTCTTATGTAGACTCACCTGGAAGTAGAGCAGACCACTGTTGAGATGACTTGATAAATGAAAGAAAAGACACTCATAAACACACTTTGGCCACATGAGAAGTCAGGTAAGCATGATAAAAACCCTGCACCCTATCCATGAGAATTTCAAAGTTTTTCTTCTCCTCTTTGATCATTTCTCTTTTTTCATTAATTGACAGACAATAGTTTTTTTTTTTTTTTTTGTAAAATAAGAGATGCTTTTGGCACAATGTCAAATCTAAGAACATGAAAACTAAAGTAAGACTTGAGGCAGCAGGGGGGCCACTAGGGGCACATTGGAAGATGGCCGACAATAACATCTCTCCGACACACATGAGGTAATTAAGAGGCAGTAATGGGAGTATGCAGCCTCCCTGCCCCCCCAAGGGAATGGGGGGGACTGCCTTTGCCTGCTGTGCCCATAAATCACCCCCAGATTCGAGGGGGTGTGGGCACTAGGCTGAACGCCCTTGTGTGGACTTCGGCTCTCCTGGACGCTGTCTCTGATCGTGCCACTAGCTGCAGCAACTTGAAAATAAACAATTAAGAAGAAGCAAATGCACATATTTCAAGTGAGGATTGGGGAGTAAAGACTGTTAATTGAAGGGACCTCTACGAAAGAAGACGGGTTGGATAAACAGGAATATATCATGAGAAGACACATCAAGGCTCGGTATGTTGGCAGCGGGACTGGATGGGGGAGGGGGGAAAATTTTTCTTTCTTTCTTCTATGTGATTAACCAATAATCCCTCCCGACAAGTCTGAAATGCCGATCAAATGACCTAAGTTGGATAATTTAAGACTGTGTGAAAACAAACTTTTACCAAAAGCATGTTTTAAGGAGACCGAGGAAAGTACAAGAGCTTTGGGATGACGCAGCAAAAAACAGCGTCACCATTTTGGCAAGTTCTGTCGAAAGATTTATGTCTGGAAGGAGGAACGGGTCTGTTTTTATACTGCGGGCGAACCTCCTCAGAGGACTAAAAAAGGCGACAGATTTGCGAAGATTAATGATGGAAAGAGTGCTTTTATCTATGGAAGTGATGATATATGGAAACCATCTCGATATGGCTATTGGACGAACGGAAAAATTCACACAGGATTACAACTTGTTTTATACCTGCTTAAGGAGATTATCAGAAGAGGTTGCAAAGAGAAGGAAACATATACGAAAATAACAAAATGAGATGTGGGAAACAGCAAGATAGGATTGGATAGAATTATGAACATTATTTGGGCAGATTTGTGGACATTAATGCAGCAGCAAGAAGATAATTGGACCCCCCTTTGGAACTTGAAATATGGGTACCCCCCCCCCCATAAAAATTTAAAAATTCGGCTTTGTAATTTGGAATTTATGTGATGTGATTTGATTGGTCGGTTAATAAAAAATATTTTTTAAAAAAGACTTGAGGGAGCAAGTGATGTTGAATTATTGTTGCTATTCAATTTGTTACCTGCCATTCTCACATGATCCCAAGTTTACATCCCTCACATGTTAGCTACCAGAGAACACCAGTTAGTTAAAAAAGGTAAAGGACCCCTGACAGTTAAGTCCAGTCACAGATGACTCTGGGGTTGTGGTGCTCATCTTGCTTTACAGGCTGAGGGAGCCAGCGTTTGTCCACAGACAGTTTTTCCGGGTCACGTGGCCAGCATGACTAAGCCGCTTCTGGTGAAATCAGAGCAGTGCACGGAAATGCCGTTTACCTTCCCGCCAGAGCAGTACCTATTTATCTACTTGCACTTTTTGGCGTGCCTTCAAACTGCTAGGTTGGCAGGAGCTGGGACCGAGCAACGGGAGCTCACCCCGTCACGGGGATTTGAACCACCGACCTTCTGATAGGCAAGCCCAAGAGGCTCAGTGGTTTAGACCACAGCGCCACCCACGTCTCCTGTACCAGTAAGTTAGAAATCACTAAATCTGCAAGAGCTCAGAGTCCTTGTGGAAAACCCCCAGTTAGCAATGCACATTTAGCCAATTTCCATTTTTAAATATTAGAGTAATCTATTCTGGTGAGTCATAACGTTATAAATGTGTTATAAAAATGTTACACCCGGGGCGCTGTACAGCAGTCAATGGAAAATTGCATTGAGAGCTATATCACGTTTTTTCTTTGTGTTTTCTTTTTTTAGATCAGTATAGATCCAGGCCTTCATTAATACATATACATTTTTCATTTCTGTGTGAATTAAACCATTATACTTAACGCAGTCCAGGTATACCTTAGTTTATACTGAGGGTCCTTAGAGCAGCAGTCTCGGGATTTATGGAAAGTGTGCTAGTAAGATCCAATTCTTAGTGTTGAAGTAACTTTTGTGCTAAATAGTTAGTAAGCTGAATAGATTTATAGTAGAGTAAACTTATTGAACTGATAAGTAATATAAATTAGTAGAAATGAGCATATATCATTCTGAGTTAACTATAGGAATTTGACTTTCCTTATAAAGCCCTGTTGTTCTAAGAAAAATGTCTTTGCCTGCACCTTGCTTAGATATAAATCCTACATCACTTCAAAGCACAAATATTGTATGTAGCCCTTTCTATCCATACATATTTAACTGCACATTCTGGCTCAGCGGTTTCAACAGAGATAGGCAGGTTTAAAATTCTCACATGTGCTAATGTAAGCAGATTTTTATGAAAAATAAAGTGTAATTAACCTAACACTAAAACAGCCAGCAAATGCTATTGATTTAGAGGTTCCTGAAAGCTCAGGGGAGACAGGAGCAAAAGTAATTTTCAATTAAGTATTGGCAAATGATAAATTTACTCCTACCACGAAGTCCTGCAGTTTATTAAAACCTGGTTTCATGTACTTATAGAACATAATGGATTCATTATTCCCATTTTTGACAATGAGCAATTAATTACCAGAATTCATACAACCTTATGCCAATTAGGGTGGCAAATTAATTGATGTGATCATTATGTAAAGGTTCTTGTTTTTTTGAGGGGGGGGGGAATAATAATGGATGAAATCTCAGTTTGAGACAAAGAGACATCTGCTTTCCTGAATGCAACTCAATGCAAGAGAAATTCATCCCAATCAATTTCTAATCTGTAAAATATCTATTCTTTGAAAAGACAGACAGAAAGGTGACATGATAGAATCGAGACATTGGTGGAAATTGTCATGATTTGCAGTTAAAATGCCTAAGATCCCTATTGTCCATTTTTAATTTTTTTCTACCCAGGTCAAAGTAAATAAAACTGTACTGAATCTAAAGAAGCTTACTTATATTGCTCATGCCTTGTCCAACAAGGCTTGACCTCTTTTGACATTATTTGGAAGCTAGGAAAATCAGGAGAAGCGGGAAGCCCAGTAAACAAATGTACAAATTGCATTTACTCTGACAAACATAGCAATCCAAGAAGCTGCCATACATTAAGTCAACCCATTGCTCTATCTAGCTCAATATAGTCAACACTGACAGGCAAGAGCGCTGCATGATTTCAAAGGGCTCCAACCCCACCCTGGCCTAACTGGGGATGCTGAGGACAGAACATTAGAGCTTCTACATGCATTCCACTGAGCTACACTTTTTTTCCTGTATGTAGATGGATTATTACACCTTTTCCATGACCAGTCCCTTCTAGGAACAAAGCAGTTGTTGTTGTCGTGTTGTTGTTGTTTTTATTATTATTATTATTATTATTATTATTATTATTATTATTATTATTATTATTAGACCCTCATGAGACTTACATTCAGAGCAGATGTGTGTAAGAATCAGGATGCATGTTTAATTCTTTCATTGATCAGACTGTTAATGCTATCCTGCTAATAAAAGAGACATTGTCATGGAATCCTTCACATTTCCTCATTGACTGCAACGACTGCTGAAGATGCTTGTATGTAACTGCGGATGGCGAGGCCTCCAAAGGAAATGCAACTTTTTCAGAATAGCTCCACTCCCCCCCCCCCTTTTAAAGGCACACATAAATGAGGAGGAAAAGGAACCATTTCTGAAAGTTATTATACCTCCCATCGTGACCTCCTTCTGCTCAAAATGTTATCCATGCTTCTCTAAAGCTTTTCAGAGCACAGAAGCGCAAGTCAAGGAATGATAAGCAGCAGTGGCGTCTGAAGAAAAGAGCTGGCAGGGAGGAAAGGGAGTGAGAAACCTTGTCTGACAACACTTGGCTTCAGATTGTTGATGAGAATACCCAGGGCAGTTCTGAGAAGGCTGAGGCCTTCGTGAAGGCTGATGCTCTACCACTGTTCATTATGGCATGAAACACACACACCAACAAAGCAACAAGACATGGCCTGGCAGAAGTTAAGGAGTTCTCCAAAGTACCTAGAAGATTCATCCTTCTATGCTTGCATAAAGGTTATCTGGAGCTTAGACTACGGCTGGTCTTTATTAAGCATTTGTTCTTATTGGTTTGTGGGGAGATTATACAAGAAGCATTCCTCTGGAATTCATCCAGATTTGCTGGCAAGGTGCTTATGCATCTTCCTTTTCTTCTTCTTCATCTGTTTACTTGTATTCCTGTTTTCCACATATAGATGGGGGAGTTTGGATGTGAATGTTGCGTCCAGGACTGGATTTAGGTTTGATGAGGCCCTAAGCTACTGAAGGTAATGGGGCCCTTTATATGTCCAGCTGTCCTTTGTCAACAACAAATTGTCCCTGTTTTTTGCATTGAATAGATGCTATCTGGTAATTTATGGACCTAATAGGTATCTAAAGCCATTTGCACATAACAAAATATGTATTTTATCAAAGTAATTGTTGAACTGAAATACAATTAAGAAGAAGTATACAGTGGTACCTCTGGTTACGAACGCTTCTGGTTACGAACGCTTCTGGTTACGAACACTTCAGGTTATGAGCTCCGCTAACCCGGAAGTAGCTGCTCCTGGTTATGAACTTTGCCCCAGGATGCAAACGTAAATCATGCGCTGAAGGAGCACATACAGTGGGAGGCCCCATTAGTGATAAGAAGTGATTAGGGAGGCCTCAGGATAAGAACAGTTTCAGCTTAACAACGGACCTCCGGAATGAGTTAAGTTCGTAACCAGAGGTACCACTATATTAATAGTGAAATTTTTTTTGGGGGGGGGCAAGAGAGTGGGACCCTAAGCTATAGCTTGTTTAGCTTATGCTTAATTCTGGCACTGGTTGCGTCCCTTTGCCTGCCCCTCACTCAACATGTGAAATAGAAAAGTCAAAGCTGATGAGGGCAGCTGTTCCCAGATGCATAGCTTCCCTGCCCCCTCTCTTTAACAGATGTACTGAGGAAAGAGACAGATAGGGATGCTGCCTGTAGCAGGTCTGACTATTATTTCATCTAGGTCAGTACTGTCTACCCTGACTGACAGCAGCTTTCAAAGGCCGCAGCAGAGGGCTTCCCCATCTCCTGCTACCTCTGATCCTCGTAACTGGAGACAGAATTGAGTGTGACACAGCTACAAGTTGTCTCTGCTTAGGATAGGACTTGCTCTTCTGAAACTGTTCAGGTGTTGTTTTTTATCCTTGCACAAACTTGGCCTGCTTCATTTCACACTGTGCGTCGACTCAGCCTGATCTTGCTGTTGTGGAAATAACGTAACTGCCAAAATTATTCTCCTGATCATGTTGCAAAAGCTCCTCTTGCAATGGATTCTGCTATTTGCGTGTTGAGTTCCACAGTGCCACCCCCCAAATAATTTCACACTTCACACATCAATTTTTGTTTAAGGTTTTTGGCATAATTTTGGCCACAACTTTATTCAAATACAAAAAATATTGTGAGTGGTTGCTTAGGCATTGGTTATGACTAACTGTCCTGGCCCTCAAGGACAGAGCTGGCCCTTCCGGACTCCACCGGAAGCCAGCGTGGGAAACAAGTATTGGATGAGAAAGTGAGGTCGGGAAACAGACCCTCACTTCTCACCCTCATGTTCCGGTGGGGCTTGCACGGCCCAAGTCCGGCTCCACGGACAAGGACAAAAGAATGGCAAGCCCCTGGATTCCTTTAACGGAATTCCCTTTCCGCATCATTTGGAGGGGTAGGCACTTACCCCTCCAAGCACCAATGAACCAATGCCTAACCGCCAACCTTACAAGTTGTGATGATTTGCTACGCAGTAGGCAAAAACCAAATGGCACCAGCCAATCAGCCAGATGGCAAAATTCCTACCAGGCCCCCGCACCAAGGTGGACGACCCCATGACAGGCATAGCAAGGTCAAGCGATCAACTTAATAAAAAAAAACCCTATTAAAGGGAGGGAGGGCGGGTGATCCGATGCAAAACGGCCAAGAGGACGTCCCCACATCTGGCCCTTCTATTTATAACTTCTGACTCCTCCTCCAAATTGGTAACAATCAATATTCCCCAGCAACCCAATTAACCCTTAAGGCCAGGGTTGCAGATCAATTTGCCTAGTCATGGCTGGGCGGCCTGTTCCCCAACCGCAACACGTGCTCTCTGTTAGGGAGAACACGCTTTACAGTTCTCCGAACTGCTACTCGTTGCCCATCGCCAACTATCCTTTTTCATGTCTCCAGGAGTATTTTAATTCATCTGTCTTGCAAGGTCTTTGGTGTTCTTCTTTGTGCAATGGCAACAGAGCGTTTTCTGTTCCCAGCCCATCTTTTTTAAACCACACCTGCAGATTGTTTGTAGCTTTCTTAACTTTTCCTTCTGAAAATAAATAAATAAATTACTATGGCCCTACATTCATGGGCTCATACTTTAATGCTTGTTACTTGCTCATTAAAACATATATTTCCGGTACGATCTATGTTTTAAATAAATGCATAAACTGCCTCTCCTTAAAATGGCCAGCTTCTCATTGATGCAAAACATGTCTCCATTCCCCCCTCTTTTGTAGGAAACATAAATGAAAAACATGATATTAATATATGATGAAATGAAGATGAGAAGGCGAAATAAAACTTGTGTAATTCAGAATGACCTCAGTTCCTAGTGCCATTAAGCCCTACTACCAGCTCCACCATCATATTATGCAATGGAGAGGAGAGCTGCATAGTTAGGAGACAGGATAACGAACATGATAATAAATGGTAATGGCTACTGTCATCACCTCCATGAAATAAAGTTCAAGGGAATATACATTTCAGCAGCACACCAGACTTGACAACAAACTGACTTGCATAGCTGTAGTGGTCTGCTTCAGGTTTGTTATTTTCTCTCTGCTGAAAAAGAAAATCTTGTTTATTGCTAAATGTTGCCAACATTCACACAAAGCCTGGTTTTCTTGTGAATGATCATGAACGAGTGAATGGGACTAAGCTTGCCCTTTTGTTGACTTTTTATGAGCTTCAGTCCCATTCCTTGTCTATACACATGTATAAGTGTTTGTGTCAAAGTGTGTATACCCCTTAATTAGGCCAGCTCTACTATTGTGTACATAGGGACACAGGTGGTGCTGTGGGTTAAACCACAGAGCCTAGGAGTTGCTGATCAGAAGGTCGGCGGTTCGAATCCCTGCAATGGGGTGAGCTCCCGTTGCTCAGTCCCTGCTCCTCCCAACCTAGCAGTTTGAAAGCACGTCAAAGTGCAAGTAGATAAATAGGTACCGCTCCAGCGGGAAGGTAAACAGCGTTTCCATGCACTGCTCTGGTTCGCCAGAAGCGGCTTAGTAATGCTGGCCACATGACCCAGAAGCTGTACGCCGGCTCCCTCGGCCAATAAAGCGAGATGAGCGCCGAAACCCCAGAGTCGGTCATGACTGGATCTAATGGTCAGGGGTCCCTTTACCTTTACCTTAACTATTGTGTACACAGACTGTGCACTTGTTGAATGTTTTAGGTAAGTATCTGTACAAGCGTGGAGCTCAACTATTTTGTGCAGTATGTGAATATCTCTCACTTTCTGCATGAAAAACATGTTCTGTACCACTGAGCATACCCTAGAGATACAAAAATAGTAGATCCCATATGAATTAGTAAGTACTTTCCTTGGGAAGACAGGCGAACTAATGCCAGTGTACTGGAAGAAGCAAAGATCACCAGTGTTAAAGCAATGATTCTTCAACATCAACTTTGTTGGACTGGTAATGTTGTGTGGATGCCCGATTGCCATTTTCCAAAGCAACAACTCCATTCCCAACTTAAAAATAGAAAGCGTAATGTTAGTGGTCAACAAAAGAGCTTTAAAAACTCTCTCAAGGCAAATCTAAAGAAATGAAGTTTAAACACCGACAAGTGGGAAACACAGGCCAGTGAACGCCCCAGTTGGAGAACAGCCTTTACAAATGGTGTCATGGACTTTGAAGACAATCAAACTCAGGGCGAAAGGGAGAAACGTGCTATGAGGAAGGCACACTTGGCAAACCCTCACTGTGATCAACTCCCACCCGGAAACCTATGTCCCCACTGTGGAAGGACATGTGGATTCAGAATTGACCTTCACAGTCACTTACAGACTCACTGTTAAAACTGTGTTTATGGAAGACAATCTTACTAAGCTGCAAGTGATCGCCAAAGAAGAAGAGTTTCCTCAAAGTTTGCATTAGCAGGCCATAGGTCCTGGGACGCAGAAGTATAGAACCCCTGAGAGAGAAGAGGTGTTGTACTGCCAACTTGCAGGCCAGATGTGGTCCATGGCACCCCCCCCATCTAGTCCTCAGCATCTCCCTCCACCCCACCCAGCAGAGCCCTCAGGACTGGTTCACACACTATTTTCAGCTGCTTTCTTCACTGATGGTAGAAATGTGTGAAATGTCACTAGCTATATTCCTGTGAATTCATGTCAAGTTTCCCTTGAATGAGGCACTCAGGATTTGTTTCAAATGTCTCACTTGGTGAACTCCGTTGGCAACCCTAATCTTATGAGGACTTATGTGAACAGTGTAGCACATGGAGCCAGCAGCTTTAGTGTTCATCATGGCATCTTTGCATTCTGAAAAACTACACATGCACACACATACACAGGTTTGCAGGTTGACTAAAGCATGTTGCTGTTGTAGTTTCAATATGGCTTCACACATTAGTTCAGTGAGTCGAAGTCATCTATGCAAGAGAATCAAGGCTCCTCATGTACAGAAAATAATTCTCTGAAGAGCCCATTTTTTTGTTTTTGTGTTTTTGTTTATATAATTTTTATTAAAAATTTCTGTTTTACAATTTAAACTACTGATTTAAACAACCTTAAAATATCAATGGCTTCCCTTCTTCTCTTTCCATGGTTCATTTTGCACAACATGAATCCCTGCATATTGTATATAAACTAAACCATTCAGTATTCCATTATTGTATCCCTCAAAAGTTATTTACACTGTTGAATTTATCTTAATGCTGCCAGCATTTTCAGCTGTACACAATTATTTCCCATATATTCAATAAACGTTTTCAAGTCTTCTTTAAACGTATATTCTTCTTGCTCTCTTATTCTATATGTTAGGTCCACAAGCTGTGCATATTCCATCAGTTTAAGTTCACATTCTTCTTTAGTTGGGACCTCGGTCGTTTTCCATTTTGGGGCTAACAAAACACGGGCCGCAGTAGTAGCAAAGCTGAAGTTTACAGCATGTTATTCCTTGAAGGAGAACCACTTGAAAATGATTTACAGATGGTACCTAACTCTGAGCAGGCTTGCTAAGATGTATAAGACTGAATCAGATAAGTGCTGGAGATGCAATGAGGTTGAGGGCATATTCTTTCACATGTGGTGGACCCGTAAAAGGGTAAAAGAGTATTGGGAAATAATTTGTGATGAATTGAAAAAAATGTTTAAAAGTATTTCCCCCAAAAAAACCCAGAGTCCTTTCTGTTGGGGATAATTCAGATGGAAATTCCCAAGAATCAAATCAGGTTATTTATGTATGCCACTACTGAAGAAGCCAATGTTTGATGGTTTGCTGTACCCAATAGCTTACTGAAAATAGGATGACCCAGGTCCCGGAAGACCTTTCCTTCACCCATCGTCTCCCATCTCTCTCTTTCCATTCCATCCCAGGGTGGCATGGAGACACACACAACATAATGTTCAGAGGATGACCTCCAAACCATCCTAAATATCTTTGCAAAAGATTACGAAAAGCTTCGCCTATCACTCAACATGCAAAAACCAGTGCTGCACCAACAAGTACAAAATAACCCCTCTGCAGTGCCACAAATCCAACACAATGGTGTAACATTGGAAAATGTTGATCACTTCTCCTACCTAGGCAGTTATCTTTCCACAAGGGCTGACATTGATGCCAAAATCCAGCATTGCCTGAGCTCTGCGAGTGAGGCTTTCTCCCGATTGAAGTGCAGAGTATTTGAGGACCGGGACATTTGCAGGGAAACCAGAATGCTTGTTTACAAAGCTGTTGTACTACCAACTTTACTGTATGCTTGTGAAACATGGACCACTTATAAACACCATCTCCAACTCCTCGAAAGATTCCATCAACGGTGTCTCCAAAGAGAAGAGAATGTTCAGTGTTACATCTCCCCGCCAATAGGCTATTAAGCTGTGCTGCTGACTTTTGGAATATGCTTGCATTCTGTTGACGCTGAAACAATAAGACTGTAATTGTTTTCCAGGTTGTTTATTTGCTAGCTTTGATCACGATCGCTCTCTGTAATTGCACTCCTAGCAGTACCTTTCACATGCAAATTAAACTGTCTTTTCCCAGTCTTTTTTCATTTACTCTTTTTTTAAAAAAATCATTCCCTCATTGGACTGATCCAGCATGGAGCTGTGTTCTTCCGGGGTGGTACTTCTGAATGCAAGGCAAACTCCTGCTTTGGGAAAATAAATGCTTCTTTGTAGCTAAACTGTAACTAAGTGAATTTCATTTTTATCTCTTTTTCAAGGAGTGCCTTGAAGGGGTTTCATGAACGCAATTTAAGGATGCCTGGTATTAATCCTATAGCAATAACAGCTGGGTTTCTAAGTCATCTTCAACACACCCCAGGTACCCCACTCCAGGGTTGCAATGTTCAGGTAACGCTCCTTTACTAAAAGGAAAACGGCTATAAAGAATTTCAGCCAGAGAAAGACTTTTCCTTTTATTCCTATATGTGAACTGAAACTTCATGCATAACAATGAGGGTTTCACATATCCACGGAGATTGACAGAGATGGGACTTGAACATAAACTTTGCTGCAATTGCATATAAGGAGATGAATTCCTATTACTTATACCAGGTCTGCTTTCCATAAGGGCATGGATGTGGCTATGAGAAGAACTAAATCGTGAGGACATAACAGCCCTGCAGGGATCAGATTATTTTGTAATTGTGAGGTAACAATGGTTGGTGTACTGGTTGTCAGTAGCATACTAACAGCAGGTCATGCCATCTCCAATTCCTCCCAAGGGGGGAGGGTGAATTCCCTGGAGAGTGCTACCTGTATTGGGTTCCTTTGGGAAAGAGATTTCTGGAGTCTGAAAGCATTTTAATATAATTTCCCCCAGAGGTCTTATGTACAGGAAAGGGGAAAAAGTGGTACCACGTGGAACTGTACGGGGAACCTCAGCAGATGAAAGGCCCGCTATTGTTTTGTGGGATTTCTTCTGCTAATGATGTGCAGAACAAAAGGACTGATGGATCCAGAATGCTTGCCAGGTGACACACCTTTGTCAACACTTCCTCATCAGCTGGATTAAAGCTTAGTAAGATTGACAGGGTGAAGCTTTCTCTATCTCTAGGTAAAGGTAAAGGTAAAGGGACCCCTGACCATTAGGTCCAGTCGTGACTGACTCTGGGGTTGTGGCGCTCATCTCGCTTTATTGGCCGAGGGAGCCGGCATACAGCTTCCGGGTCATGTGGCCAGCATGACTAAGCCGCTTCTGGCGGACCAGAGCAGCGCACGGAGACGCCGTTTACCTTCCCGCTGGAGCGGTACCTATTTATCTATTTGCACTTTGACGTGCTTTCGAACTGCTAGGATGGCAGGAGCAGGGACCGAGCAACAGGAGCTCACCCCGTCGCAGGGATTCAAACCGCTGACCTTCTGATTGTCAAGTCCTAGGCTCTGTGGTTTAACCCACAGCACCATCCACGTCCCTCTATCTCTAGGTAGACATCTTCAATTAGGACCACTACCAAAGTCCCAAAGCCCTACCTATATATTTTTTTTTATATAAAATTTTTATTGGTTTTACAAAATTTTTTAAGAACAAACAAACACTTAAAAAGACATACAAACACGTATAATTTCATAACATTTTTTCATAAACCTCTTTTCCGGGACTCCCCCATACCCCCCCTTTCTGCATCCCAATGTCCTAAATTTTTATAGCAACTCCCAATTGTTCCTTTCCACCCTCCGTCATCTTAGTCTTTTCTTTATTCTGACCTTATATCACTGTATCCCTTTATTCCTGAAAACCACAACATTCTAACATTCATCAAGTTTATAATGGTCCTTAAGATAGCTTTTAAATTTTCTCCAGTCTTCTTCCGCCGTCTCTTTTCCCTGGTCACGGATTCTGCCTGTCATCTCAGCCAATGTCATATAGTCCATCACTTTCGTCTGCCATTCTTCCAGAGTGGGTAGATCTTGTGTCTTCCAATACTTTGCGATAAGTATTCTTGCTGCTGTTGTAGCATACATAAAAAAAGTTCTATCCCTTTTTGACACCAAATGGCCGGCAATGCCCAAGAGAAAGGCCTCTGGTTTTTTCAAGAAAGTACATTTAAGTACCTTTTTCATTTCATTATAAATCATTTCCCAGAAGGCCTTAATCTTTGGGCATGTCCACCAAACGTGATAAAAAGTACCTTCAGTCTCTTTACATTTCCAACACTTATTATCAGGCAAATGATAAATTTTTGCCAGCTTGACTGGGGTCATGTACCACCTGTAAACCATTTTCATAATGTTTTCCTTTAAGGCATTACATGCCGTAAATTTGATACCAGTGTTCCATAACCATTCCCAGTCAGCAGACATAATGTTATGACCAATGTCCTGTGCCCATTTAATCATAGCCGATTTAACTGTTTCATCTTGTGTATTCCATTTCAGCAGCAAGTTATACATTCTTGATAAGTTCTTAGTATTGGGTTCTAACAATTCAGTCTCTAATTTTGATTTTTCCACCTGAAAGCCAATTTTCCTATCCTGTTTGAAAAACTCCATTATTTGATGATATTGAAGCCAATTTTGTACTTTATGTTTCATTTTCTCATAACTTTGCAATCTCACTTTGTCTCCCTCCTGTTCCAAGATTTCCCAATACTTTGGCCATCCGACCTCCATATTGAGTTTCTTCACTGCTTTAGCTTCCACTGGAGACACCCATCTAGGGGTTTTGTTTTCCAACAGATCTTTATACCTTATCCAAACATCATACAATGCTTTTCTAACAATATGATTTTTAAAGGCGCTATGCAGCTTAATTTTGTCATACCATAAATATGCGTGCCAACCAAATGCATTATTAAAGCCTTCCAGATCCAAAATGTCTGTGTTTTCGAGGAGCATCCACTCTTTCAGCCAGCAAAACGCTGCTGCCTCATAGTACAGTTTTAGGTCCGGCAGGGCAAAGCCCCCTCTTTCTTTAGCGTCTGTCAATATTTTAAATTTGATTCTGGGTTTTTTGCCCTGCCAGACAAACTTCGAGATATCTTTCTGCCACCTCTTAAAACATTCCATCTTGTCAAGAATCTGCAAGGTCTGAAACAAGAATAACATTCTAGGCAATACGTTCATCTTAATCACTGCAATTCGGCCTAACATTGACAATTTCAAATTTGACCATATTTCCCAAAGCCCTACCTATAGTTCTTAGTTTCCAAAGCTGATTTTTTCCTATGATGAACACCAAAGGTAAAAGGTAAAAGACCTCTGGACGGTTAAGTCCAGTCAAAGGCGACTATGGGGTGTAGCACTTATGTTGCTTCAGGCCAGCAGACAGCTTGTCTGCAGACAGCTTTCTGGCCAGCATGTCTAAATCGCTTCTGGCGTGACGTGAGCCAGAGTGCATGGAAACGCCGTTTACCTTCCCATCACACCAATACCTATTTATCTACTTGCATTGCCGTTCTTTTGAATTCCTAGGTTGGCAGGAGCTGGGACAGAGCAATGGGAGCTCACTCTGTTGTGGGGATTTGAATCGCCGACCTTCCGATTTGCAAATCTAAGAGGCTTAGTGGTTTAGACTAGAGCACCACCCACATCCCTATGAACATCAGTGTGCTGCCAAAAGGTCAAATCCTGGCTCCAACTAGTGAACGGAATGTATTATGTGAGTATTATCAAACACAGTTCCCCAGGGAACAAGTCCAGAGCCAGCACTAACTTTCAGTTGATTCTAGATTTCATGTGCACCTCCTTCACAAAGGATCAGCGACATTTGTTTGCAGTAGCTCAAATGGATGTGGCTTGTCACTGGAAATCTCGGGTGGCCTTTGCACTCAAGGCTGGCAAATAGGCTCTTATGTTATTAGAATTCGTGACACATCGCAGTAAGCTTTTGAGAAGAATGATGAAACCTGATCATTTTGATCACGTACGGTTTCTGTTTATATCACATCTGAACAAAAACACCCTACTTCAACCTCCCACAACTTGTATTTTCTTTTGAAGGACCTATTGAAGTTAATGGCACGGGGGTGGTAAAAATTCTGTGATGTTTTATTATGTAAGTGGCCATTGTCACCTTAGAGTAGATTCAGCCTTGTATTAGCCATGCACTCCATAAAATATGGATTGTATCCAACACGTTACATGGGGAGTTCTGTACATGCAATGGGATCTCCTTTTCCTTTTCTCTCTGTGGCAACTGAAAATCTGCACCGGGGTGGGGGTGGGGGGGGGTCCCTCAAGAGTGAGCAAGGGGTGAGAGGGGCTCCCCCCCCCAAGCCAGAACTCACTGGAAATCAGTTTTGGCACCTCTCAGGTGGGCACCATTTTCGCTATAAGAAAACAAGAGAGGCGTTCATGGTGAGTTCCTGCACCTCTTTTTCTAGAAAAATAGCACTGGATGCAATCCTCTATATTTTAAAGCTTAATTTACCCAAATAATTCTGTAACAGCAACATTACAATTAAGTAACTAAACTATATCCCTTTGCACATCCAGATGACATATACAAGTTCATTCCAAAAACTTTCCAAATTTTCCTGATCGTTTGTATGCATCTGCACTTTACTGTACTTTGTTACACCAATGCATGCCAATCCCCCAATTTCTCAGTAAAAAAACCCACCAATTGTAAAATTGTCTCCCTTCCAAGTATATGGTTATTTGTTGCTGTTCATTACACTCTTCTCATAAAGATTAATTTCCACATATTTGAAACGGATAGATAAAGAAGCACAGAACCAGTAGCAGAAAACTTTTAAAAGACTGGATATCTGACTAAACAACTGGCAATTCTTCTCTCTCTCTCTCTCTCTCTCTCTCTCTCTCTCTCTCTCTCTCTTTTACGAGCATGAAAATAATTATTGTAATATTCAGTTTTTCAAAATGTGCTTGCAACCAGATCTCACTCTCCTTCCTAAACAATAAAATAAATATAGAATGGAAAATAATATCCATTTGAGAGTAAACATCTCCCTCTTCTGGCCATTTTGTGATATTCAGCAGCCCCCCCCCAACTAAGCACTCGCTTCACAATGTTATTAATTGTTGTATAACTAGTGTTTCACACACCTGAGGAAGTACAAAATACCCCCAAAAAACATATTTTTCCATACCCTTATGAAATGCTGAAAAAAATCATTCCCATTACCACAATGCAGGTAATAAATAACTTTGTTCCACAATGTGCACACATTTCCCAGGATTTATTAGTTATTACTAAATTATTATTGCTGCACTGCGAATTCTCTGCCTATTTTCCTTTTTAAAATAATTAAGCATTCCAACAGCTAGTGAAAACAGCATCTCCCTTTTATCAATCAGTTCCGTGTGGTCTTTAAGCATCGGGCCAATTTCTGTACATTATTAATAAATGGTAAACTGAGTGGAAGAAAATCAGTTAATAGCTCAAGAATTATGAATTGCAAACAGACCTCCCATGCTTCTCCTTTTTTATCCAAGAATGTCAATGAAAGCAAATAAATGTATTTCCTACCTTGGCTAACATGTTTATGTGCAAAACCCAAACATACCTGCTCCTTTTTATAGCACAGCGCTCAAAATTGAGTACCAAGTTGAGTACCAAACATCCATGATTGTCATCCTAGACCAGTGATGGCCAAACTTGGCCCTCCAGCTGTTTTTGAACTACAAGTCCCATCATCCCTAGCTAACAGGACCAGTGGTCAGGGATGATAGCACTTGTAGACCCAAAACAGCTGGAGGGCCAAGTTTGGCCATCACTGTCCTAGACCAAACCTTCCTGTTCTTCACATTATTAGCACCAAGCATACCCATATGATTGTTTCTGTTGTTCTTACTTGAATGTGACTCTTCGCCCCAAAATAATTGCTCCTTGTGCCTTAAAGTTCAAAAGGGTGTGTGTCTCTGAGTGTTTTTCTTTAATGCTCCATTAGTGTAATGCCAGCTTCCATCCATCAGTGACCTTCTTCTTATTCCTCCTAAAGAAGAAAGCCACCTTGAAGAATAGGATTTGGGGAGCAGAACCAGGGCTCCAGTTCTGGTGGGAGATATCTAGCATGTTAAATATAATAATTTAATTCACTGAAATAGTAAGTGCTTGTATGCATTAGTATGTGTTTAAATTTGATTGGTTGGTAACTGAATTTTAGAGACTTCTCTGGTAGTTCTCATGTGATAGGCTAACGTTAGTCAGATGGGAGGTATCTAGCGACTCTATTCCGAACTTAAAAATGGAAAGCGTAATGCTGGTGGTCAACAAAATAGGTTTAAAGACTATCGCAAGCCAAATCTAAAAAAAAAAAAAAAAGTATAAGCACTGACAACTGGGAAACACTGGCCTGAGAGCTCTCCAACTGGAGAACAGCCTTTACCAAAGGTGTCATGAGCTTTGAAGACACTCAAACTCAGGACGAAAGGGAGAAGCATGCTAAGAGGAAGGCACGCTTGGCAAACCCTCACCATGATCAATTCCCACCTGGAAACCCACTGTGGAAGAATGTGTGGATCGAGAATTGGTCTCCACAGTCACTTATGGGCTCACTGTTAAAACCATGTTTATGGAAGATAATCTAACTTGGTTACGAGTGATCGCCAAAGAAGAAGGAAGATTTAGCAAAGGAGAGACTCCATGTTATGTGAAGCGAGATGACAGTGTTTGAGAATCCACTGTGAACACTGCTAAGTTGAATAGATTGTTTGGAGTGCTTCTTCTCTGTTGAAAGAAAGAGAGCAGGGTTGCAGGAGAAGGTAAAAGTGGAAATCTTTCATAGGAGCTGCAAGGCATGGCCTAACTGAGATACAGAAGGCTGAGTTCTGGAAAGGGAGGAAAATGCAGTTGTTTGAAAGTTAGAAGAAGAGACTGTAAGGCCATGCTTGGGGCAGCATGTGGCTGTAAATATTATTTTTTAATTCATCTATAACTGTAGGTTTCTGCAGGTAAAGTTTTTGAATGTTTAAGTCTGGACATTCAAAGTCATATATAGGATTTGAGCTTCTTGGCTGTGTTTTGGATACTCTTATAGTAGGTCTCTCCACCAGCAAGAACCAGCAGATGCTCTGAGCATCTGTTCTTGCCTCTGAGGATGGGTGTTGTGGTCCAGTCACTCCACCCTCTCCAGGAAAAGACACTAAAAGCTTCATTTTCCAGGCAAAAAGAACCCCTGATGGTTTATTGTTAGAACTCACCCCCAACTCCAGATGAGTTTTTGTGTGTGTCCTTGGGAGTAGGTGAGAGCAGAATCAAGATAGGGGCCACCTCAGTTCTCCTTACTATAGAAGAGGTCCTCAAACAGGAAAACAACCCTACAATGAATGTGTTCAACCCATCCCCTATCACCTCATCTATTTTTGCATGCAATACTGCTCAACGATGTCAGTCCACATTCAATGGTCAACCATTCAGTGCGCAATGATACAGAGAGAAATTTGGGACTCAGCTACATTAGTAAAAAAACAACTACCAGTGTTTTAAACGCGTTATAAGCATGCGACACCAGATGACGCAATAGAGCACAAAACTTTTCTACTGATTTTACATAGGGTTTTTTTGCTCTTGTTATAATGATTTAATTTATGACTTATTTATAGAGTCTCCCCCCCCCCCCGTGTGTAGCTCCACCTCTAATTACATTCAGATACCTGTATAAGTTAATGCTTTTGAACTGGTTCAGCTCACATGTCCTGAAGTCCTCACACAAGCACATCTGGATATGTAGAGCTGACATAGAGGCACAATTGAACTGGCATCTTTGCTTGGAAGGATGTGGCAGCATGACGGCCTCAAAGTACAGAATCCAGTGGAGGAGCTGGCTCATTTAAATAGCACCACTGCATAAACCTGGCAGGGCTATAAACTTTAATCTGAGAGACGATCTTTCCTCCTCCCATGCCCACAGCTTCTAAAGACCCTCGTATTTACAGGACCGCCTCTCCTGGTATGCCCCACAGAGGACCTTAAGGTCCATGAATAATCATAGATTAGAGGTCCTGGACCCTAAGGAAGTCAGATTATCCTCCACCAAGGCCAGGGCCTTCTCAGTGATGGCTCCGACCTGGTGGAATGCTCAGTCCCATGAGACTAGGGCCCTGCAGGATTTAACTTCCTTCCGCAGGGCCTGTAGGACAGAGCTATTCTGCCTGGCTTTCAATTTGAACTTATCCTGGTCTTTTATTCCCCTTCCTTCCCTCCCCCTCCCTTTTTTATGAAGAGTACCCGGTCTGGGATCCCACAGCTAATTCTCCCCTGGTCCCCTCGCTGGCCCAAATAGGACTAATTTAGCCAGCTAGCCCTGGTGATCATTTAATGTTTATTGGATGGATTTCCCCGCTAAATTGATTTTTTAATTCTGAATTTATTGTTATTTATGTTTTATACTGTATTTTATGCTGTTTTTGTTACATCAATTAAGTGTTTTAAATTTGTTGTTAGCCGCCCTGAGCCTGGTTTTCTGAACCGGGAAGGGTGGGGTATAAATAAAAATTTATTATAATTATTTATTAAGCAGACTTCCTGATATGTTAAAACACAGTTGGCCTACTACATCCAAACTGGAAAACTGCAGTTTGAACTTGAAGCATTGCATACAAACCGGGATCAAACCTCACAGATCTCAACAAAGATTAAAAGGCAAGTGTTACAATGTGAAGTATAATCTGAGTGCAGGTTTTCCTTTGGAGTGCCATATTGATAAAGTATAAGTGATGTGCTTTGATTTGGATCTAACTGTGAAGATACAAAAAATGAAAGGGTTTGAGGTCAGTGAGGAGGAGGAGGATTGGTTTGAGAAGATATTGAATTATTTGGGTAGATTTGAACAATTTGGGGCAATTAAAATGTTAAAAGTTAAATAAACCTTGTAGAGGGAGGAGTGTTAATGTATATAGAATTGTACATATGGTTGATTTGAATATGTTATTATGGATTAGGTATACCCAATGTATCAGCTGCCTGAGGGGTTTCACTGTTTGTGTTTTGATTGTTGGTAAAAAAATATATTAAAAAAAAGATTTGGATAACTTATTTTATTCAGGTCAGTTGGAGCACTGTTTGAGTGGCATGGAGGACATGAATTAACTTCTGAGTAAGTATGCACTAGATTGGGCTGTACAATATACTTTGAACAGACTCCAGAGATTCCTGTGCATCTTTTTTTAAAAATAATCCCTATATACATAGGCAATGCTGTTTTCTTCTTCCTCACAGGCCTTGAGGGGGCATAATGTTTGTAGGAATGCCACCCAAAGGGGAGCTGTGCATTATGGTTGATTATTTAGATTCACATGCACCGGGCTCTGCCCAACTTGGGGGGCGGCTGGTGCATACATGCAATGTCACACAGCAGGAAGAGACCCAATGGGGCCTGCCGTGGCTGTGGGTAGGCCACTCAAGGCGCATCATGGCTGCAGGTAGGCCCCCCAGAGCCTGCCACAGGCCAAAGAATATTGAGGGGTCCGGCCTCTCATTGAATTTTTGGGGGGGTTTCAGCCCCCCGCCCCTGATGGCACCCCTGTTTAGATTCCAGCCATTGAACTGTAGAGCCCAGCTGACTAGCCTTGGTTTGCTGCTTTTCTAAACCATAGTGCTAGAGCATGATGGGAGTTAAGAAACCTTGTATTTTAATACACATTTTCTCCCAAAGACATACTGTCCTCTTTTCTGAATCTTATGAATCTTATAACCACAGTGTTGGTTCTGATAAATGAGGCCCCTAGCTTGTTAGATTTTATATTTGGCTGCAGTTTTTGATCAATTTCTTTCTTACTCAAGTTTGCACCATAATTTACAATGTATTTCATCTCCTTTCAAAGGCACCGTTTACTGATGTTTGATTTTCCCACTTTTTCACATATGTCTGTGATGCGCAGAGGACAGTGCGAGAATATTTATTATGGCCATTATGATTCTGTCACTTATTATGGACTGTAACCTTTCTTTCTTCAGCAAAACACTGTTATATGTAATCCGAACCCTGATTTCTCTTAATCAAATGATTGCAAGTTTTATGGGGAGGAATAAAACAAAACAAAAAAAATCAATAAGAAAGACATGTTTGGGTCAGAAAGAAGAAATGTGTCGCGACTTTGAGGAGTGTATCAAGAAATACTTTCAAGGAATACCATTTATAAACTTCAAAAGAATGTGGGCCAATCTATCTCAACTTCAGAGCAGTTTATAATTATATTCCAGCCACTCTTGTTAACATTTGATCACTGTTAATTTGGAAATGAAGACAGGAGTGCCTGGCGTGCTGTGGTCCATGGGGTCACGAAGAGTCGGACACAACTAAACAACAAACAACAACAACAACTTGGAAATATGGTTTTTCCTCCCTTATTTTTACCACTATAGATGGACAGTACACATATGCATGTTTCCTTGCAATAATAGTAACTGTGTCAAAAGGGGCTTACAATATAAGTAACCCTGTTAAGGACTGCAACTTACACAGCTACTGTCTAGAATTTGTCACTATATAGCAAAGAGGGAAGAAGAATGTAAATAATCATTCTGGACAATGTAGGGGTTTTTTATCCACATTGCTGACCAATTGACACAACAGCTTGAAGACCAATGTGTCTAGGGAATTGACACAAAACAACTTAAGGTATATAGCAGATGTGTGGGACTTTTGGCCTTCTGAAAGGTGTTGATCTAAAACAGCGATCATGGCCAATAGCCAGGAGATGGTGGGAGTTGTAGTTTAGCAACATTTGGAGGGTCAAAGATCCCGTACAACTGTGTTACAGCATGGGTTGCAGGGATAAACCATTCTCAATTTTCTTAGTGCGGTAGAAACTAGGTGCTTTCTCTGAAGTTCTTACCAAAGAGCCATGGCCTTATTAAATTCTAGAACAGCTACAGATTTGGTGTTTGTTTTTATTGCTGTGGTTTGGGCATTGAAACACTGCAGTTTTGTGGCAGTCTGTACTCTAAAGAAACTCTGATTCTCCTTGCTTCCTGTACTACACACACACAGAGAGAGAGAGAGTCACAGGGACGTGCATATATATGTGCTCACTCCGTTATTATTCACTGAGATACTCCAATTCAGTAGCCACTGCTCCAGGGGGAAAGAGTACAATAACTGCGAAGCAGCTATTGATAATGTCTCTCAATGTGTCTTCATTTTATGGATTTGGCACACAAAAGACATACTTATGTCAAAAGGGCACTCTTGATAGCATTATGGCTTGCAGCAGGACATAACATTATTGCAAGGATAAAGGGCTGTAAGCTATTTTGCAGAACGAAAAGTGCTGCGCTGATAACTTAGACCGGGCGAGCAGACATTATTTCACAACCACAGGCTAGGATCCAGAGAAGAGCTGGATGTATATAGAGGGAAATATGTTCTTGATTTATATTTGTTTATTTACACAAACACTCTGGGTTTTGCTTACAACAGGAACAGGAAACCTCTGACCCTCCAGATGTTGCTCATTTAAGATTGCCGATGGTCAGGGATGGTGGGTACTGTGGAAAACATCTGGAGGGCCAGAGGTTTCCTGCTTCTGTTGTAAGCAATATAACAGCTAGCAGCCCTTTTGGTTACTCAAAGTTGAACACCTTTTTATCCATGTTCTGGCATGATTAGCACCATTTGCAACACAGGAGGAAGGACACGTGGCCATACCTCCAACATTACATGTTCCATCCAGTCCACATGGGCTGTGAAAATGACATATTTCTTTTATCCAACAGGAATTTATATGCTGCTTAACCACCAGAAATCTCTAAGCAGTTTGTGTAAAATAAAAGATTTGGAAATGGTAGGTCCCAGTTTCATTCCTTGGCATCTCCAGGTGGTCTGACACCATGGAGAGCTGATGCCAGTCATTGCAGATCAAGGAGAGCCAACATGAACCACGATTCCCATCATCCTTGCCCATTGGCCATACAGGGTGGGACTGATAGGAGCTTGAGTCTAACAACAAATGGATGGTCGTTCCTGGTATAGACAACATTGAGTTGGATGGACCAATGGTGTGACTTGATATGAGGCAACTTCCTACATTCCTAACCCCATGTATGTTTCCCCAAACTCCTTGGAACCAGGACTGGAGGAATAACTATCCATTCCTATAATTAGAAGAAATACCTTCCTATCGGGAGGTGGCTCCACCTGCCATTGGATTTGGCTCCACCAACAGCTGGTCTCCCTTCTCCCCTACCAGTTCCAATGGGAATTACCCACCACTAGTCTGTGGGGATCCTCTTATTAAGATAATCTTCATACCATTAGACCCAAGCATGTCTTCTGCCCACATTAGGTAAAGGTAAAGGTACCCCTGCCCGTACGGGCCAGTCTTGACAGACTCTAGGGTTGTGCGCTCATCTCACCCTAGAGGGCAGGAGCCAGCGCTGTCCGCAGACACTTCCGGGTCACGTGGCCAGTGTGACGAAGCTGCTCTGGCGAACCGGCACCAGAGCAGCACATGGAAACGCCGTTTACCTTCCCGCTATAAAGCGGTACCTATTTATCTACTTGCACTTAAGGGTGCTTTCGAACTGCTAGGTGGGCAGGAGCTGGGACTGAACGATGGGAGCTCACCCCGCCGCGAGGATTTGAACCGCCGACCATACGATCGGCAAGTCCTAGGCGCTGAGGTTTTACCCACAGTGCCACCCGCGTCCCAATTCTGGATCTGCCCACATTGGTCAGCCACAAGCTTTGCAACATCTTGGATGAGGCATCTCACAAGGCTCTGAACGTTTCTTGGTGCGCTTCTGCTTCCTATGCAAATTTCAGAGGCAGATCCATATAAAAATTAGATTCTCTAATGTCCCCGGAAGAGCCTGGAACGTTTCCACAGTCCTCCCACGGTCGTATGTCTGCTGTTCCCGAAGCCTCATTGCTCAGCCATCATGAATCCAATAAGTGGAATAATTTCCTGGGTCTCCCTGCAGAGCTTGTCAGTGATGCTTTTAAAATTGGCTGGCATATTTCTTTTATTAAGTAATATTTCAATCCCTCACTTGCAACAGTCTGGGAGCATGCTGCCTCCATCCCATGGCCTTTTTTTCTGTAGCACTTGAAAGCTTGCAGAAGCATCAGTAGCACAGAAGGCAGAACTTTTGGTATACCGAAATGAGCACATCAGTCTTGCCCTTGTGCATCCAATATATTTTGTTACAGGGCTAAGAGGGTTTCCTGCCCCCCTCTCCTACCCCTCTGCATAATTCCAACTGAACAGGCGGGAGGCAGACTTCTTCTTTTATGATAAGCAGAGACAGAATGTTGAAAATAGCCAAGGAAAGGGAAGGCTTGTTAGGTTCAAAAGCCCTCTAGTCACTCTTCTGTTGCATTTTCAGTTCTGAACAGAGGCTCTATAGCTCTTCCTGCTTCTAGCTTGTTAAAAGCCTAGAATGATAGTGGATCTTCAACCAGCATGCTGAGCAGAGGCCCTGTTTACTTGACAATAGCCCACTCTCGGAACATATTGTTATAGGTCTGGGGGACACTCCCACCACCCCAATAAATTAATGAATGTCAGAATCTGGCTAATATTTGGGAGAGGAAGGAAAAATTCAAGCTGCAAAACTGTGCTAGACATGGATTCATTCATTCATTTATATGCCACCCATCTGACTGTGTTGCTTGAGCCACTCTGAGAGACTTTCAACAAATTAAAACACAGTAAGACATTAACCATTAAAATTCTAGGTGCCAAAATACCAAAGGTATACCAGTGGAAACTATTTATGTATTCGACCACTGCTGTCTGGATGTCATTAGCCCAGAGATGGAAAGAAGACACAATTCCCACTAGAGAAGAATGACAGATTAAATTGAGGGACTATGCTGAAATGGCAAAAATGACAGGAAGAATAAGGAATCGGGAAGACCAAAATTTTAATAAGGAATGGAGAAAATATATAATTCATCGTAAAAATCATTGTAAACAATTGAAATTATTAGTAGTATTGGAATGGCACTTGAACATGGTTTTAACAGTGAGTCCATAAGTGACTGTGGAGGCCAATTCTGGACCCACATGTTCTTCCACAGTGGGGCATAGGTTTCCGGGTGGGAGTTGATCACGGTAAGGGTTTGCCAAGTGTGCCTTCCTCTTAGCGCATTTCTTCCTTTTGTCCTGAGTTTGAGCGTCTTCAAAGCCCATGACACCTTTGGTAGAGGCTGCTCTCCAACTGGAGCGCTCGCAGGTCAGTGTTTCCCAGTTGTTGGTGTTTATACTACATTTTTTAAGATTTGCCTTGAGAGAGTCTTTAAACTTCTTTTGTTGACCACCAGCATTACACTTTCCATTTTTAAGTTTGGAATAGAGTAGTTGCTTTGGAAGATGATAATCAGGCATCCTCACGACATGACCAGTCCAATGAAGTTGATGTTGAAGACATCTTTATAACACATTCAAAACACCGTTTCTTGACTAATGTAGCTGAGTCCACAGATAAGATCAGACCTCTCAAGTGTTATGGACAGGGAGTGTCGAAGTTTTAAAGCACCCAAATCCAGCCATGTTATCTCACTTCCATCTTTATTGAGGGAGTTTGACACAACTCCCATCACCCTCAGCCAGCACAGCTCTATGATTTTGAGGTGATAGGAGCACAGTCACACTGGCTGAGGCTGGCTGCAGTTGTTCTCCAAAGCATCCAAAAGGCACCAGGTTGGGGAAGGCTGTGCAAGAACTTTGCAGCAGTTACCTGAGAAAGCAAGTTGGGGGAGTGTACTCTAACCCATCCATTCTCATTAAGATGATCCGCACACTTAAACAGACATAGGCATGCATATTACCTACTGACTTGGAAACTGCAGGGGACTGCTGGGTGCACAGCCGAGTGGGGATATCATCTATCAACACTACATTGCTTTGAAGTGCATTCATGACTGTCTATATACTTCTTCTTCTTCTTCTTCTTCTTCTTCTTCTTCTTCTTCTTCTTCTTCTTCTTCTTCTTCTTTCAACTTATACACCACCCTATACCTGGAGGTCTCAGGGTGATTCACAACAAGACCACAACATATAAAATCAATCCAAAAGCAGTAACCCAATAACACCCCCCCCAAGAAAGCCACAATTTAAAAGGGTGTTGGATGTCAATAAGATCAACCAAAGGCCTGGTTAAAAAGGAATGTTTTTGCCTGGTGCCTAAAAGTGTACAATGAAGGCACCAGACGAACTTCCCTGGGAAAAGCATTCCATAGATGGGGAGCCACTGCAGAGAAGGCCCGTTCTCGTGTTGCCACCCTCCAGGCCTCAGAAGATGATCTCAGGGACCAGCTAGGTTCATATGGGAAGAGGTGGTCTACATATGCTGCTAGAGCTGAACGCTGAACGCTGGCCTAAAGGCCAAATTATATAAATTCAGGAATAAAAGGGGAAAGGGTCCAGCTGCCTAGCAGTACGTTCTTGCCAGAACGTAAGTATTTGTTCTCAATGCTAACAAGTTAATCTTCCGAAGCTACTTAAACTGTTTCATATAGTTATAAAGTTATGATGAATTGGAACCAGGGAGCACAAGGCGAAATAAGTTGAGAATGTATATGGGAGTAAAATACTAAGTTTGAAGACGGAGCCTTAGACTGTTCAAAGCGCTTGTCATACACCAGATCAGAGGTACCTTGAATTTGGCCGTGGAGTATGGATTAAAATGGCTGGGGTGGGCACCTAAAATCCTGTATATACCCAGTCACAAACCTCATTTCCATTACCTACCTAACAGCCTTAAGATGAGAGCAGTACCTTGCCCTCAGAATATATGGGGTGTAGTGGTGTGATCCTGGGTGTGTGGGCTACTGATGTATATGAAGAGTATACATTTGTAAAAAATACATATTTAGTACCATATTTTTTTTCTTGAACAGCCAGCGGCATTAATTTCCCCCTCCCCAACCCAGCTCATATATTTTGTTCTCCCAGAGTATCTTGCCCGCAACTGTATTGTCTTTGCTTCTTTCCTTCTGTTTGATTTTATTCGCCTTTAAGATCAGTCGTGTGTTCAGTTCTTCAAAAGAGCACCATATCAGAAATACATGAAAGGAGTGCACCATAACATCACAGACAGTTCTTACAAGCTGAGCACACTAATTTAGATGAAAACACGAGGCTCCCCATATTTTGGCCTGGAATTTGAAGCAAGCGTTTGGCCTGGAGGGAACTTTTGCAAGTACCTCGGCGTTTCCCCATTCTAGCTGACGTTTGCCTTATTAGTACTAACTGAAGCTTCAACACAACAGCTCAGATTCGGCAGATATGTGTGTGAGAGCTTGACCTGTGGTTATCTTTTCTGTGTGCTTGGATCCCAGGCTGGCTCAGCCACTCCCTGCCTCCAGAATGCCCCATTTTGGGACCCTCCACTAGCTACTGCCAGCAAACATCCCACCAATGGAACCCCAAGCCACCTGTTCAATTGGCAGATGGAAGAGTGTTCCTTCCAGTTCTACAATTCTATGATTCTATCTAGCATCACTTCTTCTGAGGTGGTCCAAGGGAGTCCTGCTTAGCTGGGATAGGTGGGCAACCTAGTCTAAGGGGGAGTTGCATTGCTCTATGAGCCAGTGTGGTGTAATGGTTAAGAGCGGTAGTCTTGTAATCTGGGGAACCGGGTTCGCGTCTCCGCTCCTCCACATGCAGCTGCTGGGTGACCTTGGGCTAGTCACACTTCTCAGAAGTCTCTCATCCCCACTCACCTCACAGCATGTTTGTTGTTGGGGAGGAAGGGAAAGGAGAATGTTA
Source organism: Podarcis vaucheri (assembly GCF_965113315.1). Lineage (NCBI taxonomy): Eukaryota > Metazoa > Chordata > Lepidosauria > Squamata > Lacertidae > Podarcis > Podarcis vaucheri. The sequence goes on along the minus strand of NC_138762.1, from coordinate 92,589,738 downwards.
GCCGCTTTGAGACTCCTTCGGGTAGTGATAAAGTGGGATACCAATTCCTAACCCTTCTATTAATAACTAGTTTGATCAGTTTTCAAACTGATTTTTCCAGTAAACAAACTCTCAATCTCAATCTCTCACCCATCCCCCTTCCCAGGTTTCAGATGCCTTCAAATTTTGCATCTCCCTCAACTTGAGCTGAAGACTCTCAAAGGAGAATGGCGGTTAAGACTTTATCTGGATTAAAGGGCTCAGTCTCTGAGAAGCTGATGTAGAGATAGTGCCGCTTGTTGAGAAGTGGGGTTGAAATGAATGCTCCTCCAGACCAAGTCAGCATTGGTCTCTGAATTGTCCTTTGTTTGTACGGCAGTTTCTTTTAATTGTTTTGAAATGCAGGCAATCCTAGCCACCTACATAAAAATGTCGAGTACCTAGCATTCATACATCTGTTTACACTGTTGACTTTATCTTAATGCTGCCAGAATTTTCAACTGTACACAATTATTTCCCATATATTCAATAAACATATTCCAATCTTCTGTAAACGTATGTTCTTCTTGTTCTCTTATTCTATATGTTAAGTCTACAAGTTGTGCATAGTCTGTCAACATAATTTGCCTTTCTTCTTTAGTTGGGACCTTACTCATTTTCCATTTGAGGGCTAACAAAACACAGGCCGCAGTTGTTGCATACATAAATAACATATTCTGACACCTGGGAATTTCAGTCTGAATTATCCCCAACAGAAATGACTCTGGGTTGTTGTTGTTGTTGGTTTTTTTTTTTTTTTTGGGGGGGGGTACTTTTAAACATATTTTTCAATTCATTATAGATCATTTCCCAATACTAACAAAACACGGGCTACAGTAGTAGCATACATAAATAACCTGAAAGAGTCTTAAGTGTCTGACGCATTTTAAAAAGTTATCCAGGCATGTGTACTTATTTCAGGATGAATGGGAAATTGAACTGAATGTAGAATGACCATGTGTCCTACATGGATGGTCCTCTATTCTGAAGGGTTGCCAGAGGACAGCCCTCTCTTTGAAGGTTCCCTCTGTTGAAAGGCTATTCAGCCCATGCCTATTTTAAAGACAAGGAACCATCAAAAGAGAGAGTGGAAGTTGTCTTCACTTTGGTGAGCTGTATGATATTTCCATTTAAATTATGGCAATTATTTCTAAATTTCTATACCTATTTCAATACCTATTGATCATGATTGGCAGTTTTTTATGCAAATTGATTCCTTTTTTACGATGCAAATCCTCTTTTCTTGGCAATGCATCATTGGCCACCCTAACTAAATGAAACTCATTCAATTCAGTTTTCCATTTGTCCCATAGGTAAATGTAAAGGTAGAGGACCCCTGGAAGGTTAAGTCCAGTCAAAGGCAACTATGGGGTGCAGCGCTCATCTCGTTTTCAGGCTGAGGAAGCCAGTGTTTGTCCACACTGGGTCATGTGGCCAGCATGACTAAATTGTGTCTGGTGCAACAGGACACCGTGATGGAAACCAGAGTGCACAGAAACGCCGTTTGCCTTCACCACAGTGGTACTTTTTTATCTACTTGCAATGGTGTGCTTTCAAACTGCTAGGTTGGCAGGAGCTGGGACCGAGCAACGGGAGCTCACCCCATCATGTGGATTCGAACCGCTGACCTTCCAATTGGCAAGCCCAAGAGGCTCAGTGGTTTAGACCGCAGTGCCACCTGTTTCCCTATTTGTCCCATAATGGGTGCAGAAGAAGAAGAGTAGAAGAGTTTGGATTTGATATCTCGCTTTATCACTACCCGAAGGAGTCTCAAAGCAGCTAACAATCTCCTTTCCCTTCCTCCCCCACAACAAACACTCTGTGAGGTGAGTGAGGCTGAGAGACTTCAGAGAAGTGTGACTAGCCCAAGGTCACCCAGCAGCTGCATATGGAGAAGCAGGGACGCGAACCCGGATGACAAGACTACCACTCTTAACCACTACACCACACTGGCAGAAAGGACCATGAATGGGCATAGAGGGTATTCCTGTACAGAACTCCAATTTGTGTCTTGTTCATTCCATTCATGGAATGTGCAGTGGGAGGAGGCATATCTCTATGTCAGGAAAAGGCAACAGCTGAGCCAGCAATGCAGAAACAGACCATGGCAAATACTCCTGGCAGCTAGCGTTTTTTCCTCCCCATAATGCCTTGCTGTAAAATCATTCCAAGACATTTGGGAAGTGAGGATACTGGCTGCCACACAAAAATGGCCGTCCCTGCTATCTGTGCCTGCTGCCTCCATAAAAATGGTAAGGAAGGAAAAGAAAACACACCCCAAGATGAATGGGAGTAGCAAAGCCAAACATATGCAAACAAAGAAAATGTGTAGCGAAATAAATGCAAATGAACAAAACGTGAAACAAACTAGGCTTTCAGCAACACAGACAAATGGAATCCCTCCCTTGCACACCTTTAAACTATCTAATAGGGAATTTTCTAGGTATCTAAGGAGAATATAATGTCCTAGGTTTGGAACAGGGTTATTTGGGAAACAAAGCATTGTGTGCTCTAAATCAGGATATTGTTTCTCCTTAGTTACTTGGAAAATTCCCTATTAAATTTCAAGGAATGACCTCTGTCCAACAATTCATTATGTGAATCCCTCGAATAGTTTTGTACATCATGATTTGATTAGTTCAGCAGGGATGTTTACTCCCCCCACAAGCTTAAGAAGACCTTTTGACCTTATTCCATTAGTCGTGGTGTGGGGAGGAGAAATGAACACTTCCTTGATGAAAACAGCTCCTTACCTCCATCTCTAATGTCATTGAAGGGTTTATCCTTAACAATAAAACACCCAACACACTACTATGTACTCTAGATGAAGTAAAGAGAGAAAGAGAGAGAGAACCCCAAGAAAACATGGAACCAATGCACTTGGGCTTTCATGCAATATTTCAACAGCTTGTTTTTGTTGAATAGTTCTGTTTCAATGACTGGGATTAAAAAGAAACCTGCTGCTATTCCTTTCTTTTTGAGATGTTATGTTCTACCCTTTTAGTTCGCTGTACCACTGCATTTGTCTTCACTCCTCTTCCAGTTTTCCAGCACTCAAAGGTCACCGTATTTTTTTGCTCTTTAAGATGCACCAGACCACAAGACGCACCTAGTTTTTGGAGGAGGAAAACAAGAAAAAAAATATTATGAATCTCAGAAGCCAGAACAGCAAGACGGATCACTGTGCAGTGAAAGCAGCAATCCCTCTTGCTGTTCTGACTTCTGGGATAGCTGCACAGCCTGCATTCGCTCCATAAAACGCACACACATTTCCCCTTACTTTTTAGAAGGGAAAAATGAGTCTTATAGAGCAAAAAATATGGTATGTTTCACCCTCCAAAACGTAGTGCAATTGCTACTCTCTGCAGTTCCCATTCTTGCAGATATGAGCTTAGTGTCTGTCTAACCACTTGTATCTGCACTTGATGCAATAAACTCAGTCTAGCAGGTGTTATCTTGCCTTAACTTATCTGACTGAGTCCCTTAAAATGAATTTACACCTCCTAAATTACCTACAGTATCATATTGGGCTACTTCAAAGGAAACATTGTGAATTCCCTCCTTACATTCAAAAGGAGACGGAACAGGAATGCCCACACATTCCTCACGTTTCTGAATAAGAACCTAAATATATCACTTCCCCTCTTTGTGATAGAGACTGGCAACACTCAAGGGGAAGAAAATCCAGCTGTGGCAGATGTCCTTTCAGACAATGAACCAGGTCCTTTTAAAATATTGAGCTCAAAGGCTTACTATTCAGACACCTTGTAATGTAGCCCCCCCTTTTTTGCCTAGCCTTAGAGAGATAAATTAGTTACTTTACAAGAAAGGTATTTCTCTTCTCTCTTAAGGGGGGGCACACTTTCTGTCAAAAGTTTTGAATAATGTATGAAATGAAATAATTCAACTGAATGCTCAGAAGGAACACCAACCATGTTGTGCAATCATTGCTAGGCTTTTGTTTGAATATTAAGTTGGATGGCAAACAAAGCGTGGAAGAAGAAAAACCCACCAGTCCTGCTAATCCTAGAAACCTCAGTTAAAAACCAAATAATTTGGAGAAGTATAGCACATTAGGTTCTTTGTCTCAAAATGACACAGATACTACCAGAGCGCGGTTATGTTTTATACAATGGTACATAGACACCTTAACTTGGAGAACCATTAAAATGGCTGTCACTTAAAAGAAAGTTCCAAGCAGTGGTTTAGCCTGGGGGGCACACAGGGGTGATTGCCCCGGGTGCAAAAATCTTAGGGGTGCAAAATTTCAACACCCAGTGCAGCCTCAATAAAGCTATGTACTTCCATCACTGAGCTCTGTTGAAAATGGCTTCTCCATGCGGACCAGGAAGTGACCTCTCTAGACAATGGAACAACTCTTCTTTTCTTTTAATATAATTTTTATTAAATTTTATGTTTTTCAAATTCAAATAAACATTTTACATACTTAAGGTATCAATGACTTCCCTTCTTCTCTTTCCATGGTTCATTTTACATGTCTTACATCCCTGCATATTTTACAAAACCTATACCAATCCGTTTTCCATTATTACATCCATCAAAACTTATTTACACTGTTGAATTTATCTTAATGCCGCCAGCATTTTTCAGCTGTACACAATTATTTCCCATATCTTCAATAAAAATTTTCCAATCTTCTTTAAACCTATGTTATTCTTGTTCTCTTATTCTATATCTTAAGTCTGCGAGTTGTGCATATTCTGTCAGCTTAAGTTGCCAATCTTCTTTGGTTGGGAGCCTCACTCATTTTCCATTTTGGGTCTAACAAAACATGGGCTGCAGTTGCTGTATACATAAATAGCCTTTTCTGACAACTCTTCATTTCTTATTTCTGTGGCTGCAATCTCCCAGGTGACACAGACAATGTTAGGCATTTGAAGACACACACATACTATGTCCATTTTTCTCCCTCCCACTCCCCTTCCATGCTGTGCGGCCCCGGGTGCTGGCAACCCACACTATGCCACTGGTTCCAAGCATGTTGAAGGATGGGCATACAAAAGGTGTGTGTGGCTAGGGGAAGCAGCCTAGATATCCTTGGACTGTGTAAATAGAAGAGAAACATTTTGTCCATGCTTTCTCCATGTAGCAGCTACAGAGAGAATCCTCATAGTCTTCTCCAGGGCTGGCATCAGCACCTGCTACCCTTATACAGTTTCCAGGTTCTCAGCATGCTGCCAGGGCCCACTACAGATGCCTACCTTGAAGTCCCCTTTTTCCTGCCCCTGCCCCACCATCATCTAGTAATTGGGAATAAACTTATTCAGTTCATGTTTTTATGTGCACTTACCAGATTCACACTCGCTGAACCAATACATGAACGGAAAACTAAGCTGTCCTTCAAACTTTTCTCCATATTTTCTTTCCCCAAAGGAAAGAGCACAGAAATGTTCATGAAATGCAAACATAAACTGTTGTTATTATTTATTTTATGTATGATTTGCTTCTTGAAGTGATTCACAACAGAACAACACATTCAAAACGGCTACATCTATACACAATAGTTAAAACAATTGCATATATAAAAACAATTTTAGAAAACCATTATAATTACAAAGAGACTTTAAAACAAGAACAGCACATATATCAGCTAAATTGACAAACTGACTGATGCCATATTTAAAGACTCTCTGAAGCATAATAATTAAAGAAAACCAACCATTTTGCTTCTCGGCATGTACATAGAGTTTGGTCATTTCCTAATAAATTCACCTGGTTTCCAGCTACAACATTGGTCACGTTCCCTTGCCTTATGGAGAGAGACAAATTGATATAATAGCAGATCATCTTTCCACATCAGTAAAATTATCTCATTACACTTTAATGTATTATTTCTATTGCCTCTAATTGAGGTAAACAACAGTTCCAACAATTAAAAAAGTTACAACTTAATGATGTGTTCATGATATAGATCTCGTTGTAGACTATTTTCGGGCTCAGTTTCTTGGCAAGTTTAACACGTTATTTTTGCCAGATAAAAAGTGCATCTATTTGTTCCTTGTTCCAGCACATTAGAGAGATGGAAGAGCTCTACAATGTTCTCACCATTTTAGCTCAAAATTGATCTGGGTACTTTTTCTCTCCACTTCCAAATTGGAAGAGCTGGATTCATTTTTCAACCCGAAATGGGGGACCAAAAAACTGCCTACCTATCGCCACACAAGCCTTTCTCACCAGTTGCACAAACACATCCTCTGCTCTCCTCCTTCTTTGCAAGTGACAAAATGAAATAAATGGGGCCCATTTCTGACCAATTTTCATGAGTAAAGAAGTGAATGCTATAGCATCATAATCACCACCATCATTCATTTCATTTGACTTGCAAGTTGCTTACTACACGAAGTTTCTAAGTGACGTACAAAAAGTTAAGAGCCATAAAGGCATGGCATGACACCAAAGCAATATATTTCAATTATCCTGAATGGGGTAACTGTGCCCTGAAGGACCAGGTGCACAGCCTGGGAGTCATTTTGGACTCACAGCTGTCCATGGAGGCGCAGGTTAATTCTGTGTCCAGGGCGGCTGTCTACCAGCTCCACCTGGTGCGCAGGCTGAGACCCTACCTGCCCGCGGACTGTCTCACTAGAGTGGTGCATGCTCTAGTTATTTCCCGCTTGGACTACTGCAATGAGCTCTACGTGGGGCTACCTTTAAAGGTGACCTGGAAACTGCAATTAATCCAGAATGCAGCAGCTAGACTGGTGACTGGGACTGGCCGCCGGGACCACATAACACCGGTCCTGAGAGATCTGCATTGGCTCCCAGTATGTTTCTGAACACAATTCAAAGTGTTGTGCTGACCTTTAAAGCCCTAAACGGCCTCGGTCCTGTACACCTGAAGGAGCGTCTCCACCCCCATCGTTCAGCCCAGACACTGAGATCCAGTGCCGAGGGCCTTCTGGCGGTTCCCTCATTGTGAGAAGTGTGGTTACAGGGAACCAGACAGAGGGCCTTCTTGGTAGTGGCGCCCACCCTGTGGAACACCCTCCCTTCAGATGTGAAGGAAATAAGCAGCTATCCTATCTTTAAAAGACATCTGAAGGCAGCGCTGTTTAGGGAAGTTTTTAATATTTAATGCTGTACTGTTTTTAACATTTGATTGGGAGCCACCCATAGTGACTTCCAAGGTATGACTGTATTTCTATTTAAACTATGATAACTGTCTCAAAATTTCCATAGAGACATAGAAATAAGCATATGTAAATTTCATTCAAATCCTCCCCCATTCTCTAACTTTTTTGGGCCTTTTTGTGTGATGTGGTTTCCCATTTTTCATGATGTGTAAGTCTCAGCATGCATGCCCCTCTGTGCATGTAAAGCTGTCTTTCCAGTCAAGTAACTGGAAAAGTCCTTGTTGATAAAGTATTCTTTTTCACACGTTGGAGTTCCACCATCCATGGGAATGAATTTCATAGCACGAAGAATAGACACTGCTTGAAATTATTTTTCTTCCCTGTACTTCTGGTAACTTCCTACTGCCCTGAAGTAAATGAACCTTTTGGAAACTCTGCTGTGCAAAGCTGAAATATGCTTTGAGAATGGCCATTAGTTCCTTCATTTTTTAGACAGTTTCCTCTCTTTGAATCAAGGCTTGAAATCTTCCTGATGGGTTTTGCACAGTTCTGCTTCCCTTATGAACTGAGCGTGCAGTTGCCCTGTACAAATTGTACATTCTTCTCTGCTATTAAAACAAATTGACAGTATCACTTTACATAAATAAGCCGAACCATCCTCCAGAAATTAAATGCCGGCTTTGCGAGCTATTTGTCCCAACAATTATTGAGGACATAATAGGCTTTTATTGTAACTCATTTGCATCTTCTGCCTGAGCCAGTATGATTCAGTGTCCTTTAGAGTAACTAACTTCGTAAGTGCTTGCTTACTTATGTTCCATTTACACAGCTCTATTTTGAGCACACAAATCTGGTGTTAATAGTGTTCAACAGGTCACGTTATTAGATCAAACCAAGGAAGGTGTCTGCTGCCTAACTGGGATTATAGCTATTGTGTATATCAAGTTGCATAATTTTAAATACTTGAATTATTAAATATGTAGTTGGAAAATAGATGTATCTAATGGACATTATAGCCAAGGGAAATCTCCAGGAACAGCCAACTACAGTGGTTGTTAATGTGAGATTGAGGGGAATGTGCTGAATCAATGGAGATGCCGACTCAATATTAACAAAGTGAATTTGTCATTAGTGTGTAAATGTATGATTGTCTAATGAGATTTCATTCCATTGGAGAAATATGACAAAGTATGAGGAAAAGATCCCCCAGACATTTTCTAATTGCCATGAACAAAGTCTCAAAAATATGATCTCTCCACATGATCTTTAAACTTTGCTGAGAATCTTGCCCCCCCCCCATTTTGTGATCTTTGTCCTTCTATTGAAATATGAAATGGCACCCTCTGCAGAGCATTGTATAATTATATCTTTAAAGATTTGCCCTTTTAAAGAAGGATTCTGGTGCTTCAATATGTGTTGAAATCCAGTGAGATCTGTTCCGTATGTACAAGGGTAACTCGATATTTCCCCCCCTATTTTTATAACCAGGACCTTCCCCCACTATGACTTGTTTGCAATTCCTCTGATTTTGAAACTAGCTAGGATGTGAGAGAATGCTGGGGGAGTCCACCATTTTGCAACAACCTTGGCACATTTTTCTCTAGATCACGGCAATGAGTGGTTTAAAACATAAAATTTCCAAAATGATTTCTAGGCAGGCTCTAATAAAACATCCTTAAAATGTATGCATTTAGGAATATTACCTGGGTTATAGCACTGCTCTTTTTTCGGGGGGGGGGGATTAGGACTTCCTTGACATATCCATTTCTGAACTTGATGTGTTCTGTTTCATATTTTAATGAGACCACTGCAGAGTTCTCCATGTGACACTTAGCTAATATTTCAGGGGGGGAAAGCTCAACTGTCAGCTCATGCTAAGCTGAAAGTACAATTAAATTTCAAGATTTTGCAAGTATGGCTAATAATATTTTATTCTTATTAATGATGTCACTAACATTTCCCTTGCTATACCGGCTAGATTTTGAAGGGTGTTGTTAGAATTAATGGAAACAGGATACGAGAGAGAAAGAGAAAGAGAGAGAGAGAAGGCAGGGGAGGGAGAGAGTAACAATACGACTTTGCGTTACCTCAGATTTCCCCACCTTTATAATGGATAGTAGTAGTAACCCAAAAAATAAGATATGAATTAATATTGTTTCTCTCCCTCACCCAAGTAATGAGTGCAATTCTTACTTGGCTCATCCTGGGGGAGGGAGTGAAGAGTGGGGAGATCTTTCCCTTTTCAAAAAAAAAACCCACTTCTTTAATTGGAATGCGTTCTTGTGGTGGACAGCAATTACACTCCCGTGGACTTTTATCACACCTTCTTGAGACCAGCTGTGCTACTGTGAAGGAATCCAGAATAAACGGCAGGGTAGTGACTTGGAACCAAGTTAGAAAATAAACGAGCACTCTAATTATCCGTTTGCAGCTGAATGTAACGGGGTATTACCTTGCCAAAAGATTTCATTAGTGACCTCTCTTTAAAAAACGGAACAAGATTTTAATTCAGCTCTGTCCTGCCTCTCTCAATGGATTTTTTTTCTTTTCTTTTGCAATGCTACCTGGCATTCAGCAGTCTAAACTCCTGCTCAAAAGTCATTTGAAGTTGGCTCCTGTTCATCTGCATAAGGAAGCCTAACTTGTAAGGTAATAAAGGCATTCTGGGAAATGATATACAATGAGATAGGGAAAAAAATGTTCAAATTAACACACATATATATATAATGTGTGTGTATGTGTGTGTGTGTGTGTGTATATATATATATATATATATGTATGCAGGTTTTGGTGTCTTCGGGTGTCTTCCCGTGTACTCTTACATGGGAAGACACCCGAAGACACCAAAACCTGCATTCCTGTACCCGTGAAAATCTACGAAAGCATATATATGTATGTATATATATATATATATATATGTATGCTTTCGTAGATTTTCACGGGTACAGGAATGCAGGTTTTGGTGTCTTCGGGTGTCTTCCCGTGTAAGAGTCGTGTAAGAATTTTGCAGATTCCAAATTGCTCTTTAACATGGAACATCACCACAAGAGAATAATCATGGAAGCCATCGAGATAGAGAAACACCCTCACAACATGAACAAGCGTGACGACACGTCCCGCCTGCCAGACATCTGGAAATTAGCCCTCCCCACAAAAACCGACACCAGAACCAGAGGCACACAGAACGCCGTCACCAATCAACCACACCAGACCCAAACCCAGACCCTCGCCACAGACATATTACAGACTCCATCCAGTAGCCAAACTATAGTGGCACCTCCGGATGCTGCACCCCCCTGCAATCCCTACACAGATCTGGCTGGCACAAGGCACAAAACCACAGCTCGCCCCTATACACGAAGCCAAGCCAGAGCACAACTAAATGCAGCACAGCCATCTTCTCAGAAAAACTCTTCACAAGCTCAAGAGGTCAAGACACGAAAGCTTTAGCAACTAATCTACACTTAATGACCCACCCAGTGATATTCAGAATATCACTCATGAAATCACCCAAGATATCCCTCAAGTAATTAAGGAACAAAAGAAGAAAAGGCACACTAATCTAGGAACTTCCTCTCTGCCCAGAACGTTGGAGGCTATACACCACACCCCTCAACAGTATTTATAGGAACTCAAACACCAGACTCTGCTCTGTTCCAGTAACAAGAAGCCGAAAGCACCAGCCTGAAGATGACGAGTGAGACCTCGTCGAAACGTCGCACAGACACCGCGACTCTTACACGGGAAGACACCCGAAGACACCAAAACCTGCATATATATGTATGTATATATATATATATATATATGCTTTCGTAGATTTTCACGGGTACAGGAATGCAGGTTTTGGTGTCTTCGGGTGTCTTCCCGTGTAAGAGTCGGGGTGTCTGTGCGACGTTAGAGTTTGGGGCATCTGGATGATTTTTCTCTGGGGATGATTCTTAGCTGGATTTCTTCATCCCCAGAGAATCATCCCCAGAGAAAAATCATCCAGATGCCCCAAACTCTACGGTCTCCCCAAGATACACAAAGAAGGAACACCACTCAGACCAATAGTCAGCTCCATAGGCTCACCTCTACAAAATCTCGCTAAATTTCTCGCTAAGCAACTTCAGCCCTATGCAGAATCCATCGCTTCACACGTTACTAACTCCTTCCAGTTCATAGAAACAATAAAGAAACAATACCTACATCCCGATGACCTACTTGTGAGCTTCGATGTTGTATCTCTCTTCACTCAAGTGCCCATTAATGAAGCCTTGACAGCCATTCAAAACAAATACAACCCCCCCAAATACATCCTGGACCTGACCAACCACTGCCTAACCAACACGTACTTCATCCACAATGGACAAAGATACAAACAGATAGAAGGAGCACCTATGGGATCACCCCTCTCACCGGTCATCGCAAATTTGTACATGGAACACTTTGAAACCAATGCTTTAGACAAGTCAGAACACAAACCCAAACTTTGGCTCAGATATGTTGACGACACCTTTGTAATTTGGCCACACGGGAAAGAAAAACTAGATAGCTTCCTCACACATCTCAACAGCCTACACCCCAAAATACAATTCACTATGGAAATAGAAGACAACAACCAACTCCCCTTTCTTGACGTCCTAATCTACAAAAAACCTGATGGCTCCCTAGGACACACTATCTACCGGAAAAAAACACACACCAACCGCTACTTACATGCACAATCACACCACCACCCTGCACAAATAAACTCCGTAGCCAAGACTCTCATCTCCAGAACCAAACGCCTGGCTGACAAAGACCACTTGACAACTGAGTTACAGAATCTCTCAAATGTGTTAATCGCCAATGGATACCAGAAAAACAGGGTTACGAAGCTAATCCAAAAAGAAACACCCCCCAAAAACCAAGACACAGAAGAAAACAATGGCATGGCCCTCCTTCCTTATATCAAGGGCACTACAGACAAAATCAGCAAAATCCTCCATAAACACAATATCAAAACAGCCTTCTGCACCAACCAAAAAATAGCCAATATCCTCAGAAACCCAAAAGACAAAATCCAGCTGGAAAACCAAGGGGTCTATGAAATACCCTGCAAAGTCTGCCCAGCCACGTACATTGGACAAACAAACAGACGAATAAATGCATGTATCGCAGAACACAAGAATGCCGTCAAAAAAGAAGAAAAAACTTCCTCTCTTTTCCAACACATGAAAGAAACAGGACACGAAATTAATTTTGTAGATTCCAAATTGCTCTTTAACATGGAACATCACCACAAGAGAATAATCATGGAAGCCATCGAGATAGAGAAACACCCTCACAACATGAACAAGCGTGACGACACGTCCCGCCTGCCAGACATCTGGAAATTAGCCCTCCCCACAAAAACCGACACCAAAACCAGAGGCACACAGAACGCCGTCACCAATCAACCACACCAGACCCAAACCCAGACCCTCTCCACAGACATATTACAGACTCCATCCAGTAGCCAAACTATAGTGGCACCTCCGGATGCTGCACCCCCCTGCAATCCCTACACAGATCTGGCTGGCACAAGGCACAAAACCACAGCTCGCCCCTATACACGAAGCCAAGCCAGAGCACAACTAAATGCAGCACAGCCATCTTCTCAGAAAAACTCTTCACAAGCTCAAGAGGTCAAGACACAAAAGCTTTAGCAACTAATCTACACTTAATGACCCACCCAGTGGTATTCAGAATATCACTCATGAAATCACTCAAGATATCCCTCAAGTAATTAAGGAACAAAAGAAGAAGAGGCACACTAATCTAGGAACTTCCTCTCTGCCCAGAACGTTGGAGGCTATACACCACACCCCTCAACAGTATTTATAGGAACTCAAACACCAGATTCTGCTCTGTTCCAGTAACAAGAAGCCGAAAGCACCAGCCTGAAGATGACGAGTGAGACCTCGTCGAAACGTCGCACAGACACCCCGACTCTTACACGGGAAGACACCCGAAGACACCAAAACCTGCATTCCTGTACCCGTGAAAATCTACGAAAGCATATATATATATATATATATATATATATATATATATATATATATATATATGTATGTATACACACACACACACACACACACCAGAGGCCTTTTTATTAGGAGTTATAAGTGCTGATGTATTCCAAGGGAGCAAAAAAGATTCTTTATGTATGTGATGACAGCTGCACAGATGCTACTAGCCCAGAGATGGAAAGAAGATTACGTCCCTACCAGAGAAGAATGACAAATTAAACTGTTGGACTATGCTGAAATGGCAAAACTGAACGGAAAGCTCAGGAACCAAGAAGACCAAAACTTTAACAAAGAATGGGAATTTTTTTTATAATTTATCTTGGAGACCACTGTAAACTGATGAAAACATTAGCAGGATTGCAATAACACTAGTAATGTAGCAAGTACTATGGAGACAATGGAGTTATATAAAATATAGATTAGTGGAAAAGATGCAGTAGAAAAGGTTTGAAAATAGGACCCATGGAGGGGAGGTGGGAAGTCCAAAGATTAAAATTAAAATTACCGTATTTTTCTGTATATAAGATGCCCCCATGTCTAAAACGCCCCCTATTTTTGGAGACTCCAAATTAAGAAAACACCCCTCAGCATTACCCATGTATAAGATGAGCCCCAATTTTAAACCTTTTTTTTTTTTTTGGTAAAAAACCCGCTAGTCTTATACATGGAAAAATACAGTATTTTTAAAAAAACATAACATGTAGAGCAGTGGCTAAAGCAAAATTCTAGTGTGTGCTTGAGCACAAGAATGGAGGAAGCATCCTTGTGTGGAATAAGACCACTGGTCCATCTCACTTAGTACCATCTCTGGACTGGTGAGTTATAATGTTAAAAATGTGTTATAAAAATATGACACCCGAGCAGTGATTGTTCAGCAATCGGAAATTTCATTGGGAGCTATATATGTTTTTAATAGCATCTTGTTAAATAGTGTTTCCCAGATCAGTGTAGATCCAGCCTCTATCAGGGACAGATAACCTCATGCATGAAGGCCAAATGCAGCCTTGCAGTCCTTTCTCTCTGGCCCTCATGAGTCTCCCCAGGCTGCCAATCACATGTTGAATATAAGTCCCTTTACTATAAGGAGAAGGGAAAGCCAATGAGGTCATTGGCAAAAAGTACGGGGGGCAAATCAGAATGCTCTTTACACGGATACACTCCTGAAATAACCTGACCATTTATTTTACCATGGTATCTCTTGATGAAGCTTCACCCTGACTCATCAACTGATGACAGTTTAGGATGGCTGTTGTTTTGCTCTTTCACAGCTTTCAGATACATTACACCAGGATTTTAGAGTTGTAAGTGTAAGAGGGAGATGTAGCAGGCAAATCATTCTAGATTGACTTTCCGTACTCTGCCCTCTCCCTTGCCACTTTTAGTGTGCTCTTGGATATGATCAGTCCCTTTCATAAAGCTCTTCACAATCAAGTCTCCAGGAGGAACTGCTTTCAAGAGCAAATTTCTTTACAACAGAAAGAGTAGCAAAATGGGTGTGATCTGTGGGAACAGTAATGCGTTGCCATTGATCAGGGATGTCAAAGTGTCACTCCTAAACATACTTACTTGAAAGTTCTGCTGTGTCCGATAGAATTTACTTCCAGGGAAAAATGATGACACCTGTAACAACTTTCCAAAAGAAATATAAAAAGATGTGAATCTTGCATGAACAAAGTAAGAACAGCTTGCTTTTCAAGTGATATGAAAGGCTTTCTTTTTAAGTAATTAAATTAGCAGAAGGAGCATCACCCCCTTCGTTCTGCCGGGACACAGGTCCAGTGCCAAGGGCCTTCTGGCGGTTCCCTCCCTGTGAGAAGCCAAGTTACAGGGAACCAGGCAAAGGCCTTCTCAGTAGTGGCACCTGCCCTGTGGAACGCCCTCCCACCAGATGTCAAAGAGAAAAACAACTACCAGGCTCTTAGAAGACATCTGAAGGCAGCCCTTTTTCGGGAAGCTTTTACTGTTTAATAGATTGTTGTATTTTAATATTCTGTTGGAAGCTGCCCAGAGTGTCTGGGGAAACCCAGCCAGATGGATGGGGTATTATTATTAATAATAATAATAATAATAATAATAATAATAATAATAATAATAGTTATTATTGCTGAAGTATAACTAGCAAGTAATACCCAGGACTGCTTGGGGTTTTTTTAAGGGGGGGAAATGGGTTTTTTAAATGGATAGTGTAATTTATGAGTTTGGCTCCAACACATCAAAAATTGGGTATAGTCATGCCAAAGTCACATTTCAGTCCATCATCTTGATTCAGAATTGCACCTTGATTCAAAACGACAGCCAATCAGAGATGATGATCCACATCCCCACCTCAGGAACCCTGTTGCTAAATTTGACAACGATATATTGAGCGATGGCTGAAGCCATGTCATAAGACATGCAAATCCACACCAAAATGTCTGCCATCATGATTCAAAGAGGAGGCCAGTGTCCAAACAGTGAGGAGGTCTGCCTCCCTACATCTAGAACCTTTGTCCCAAGTTTGATGATGATATCTTGAGAGATGGCTGAACCTAACCTGAAGCTTTCTTACTAGGAATTCTAGTTCCAGAAATACTGATGGATCAGAAGAGATTATTTATGTATGCTACAACAGCTGCGTGGATGTTACTTGCCCAAAGATGGGAGGAGGACCAATTACCAACAAAAGAAGAATGGTTGATAAAGATGATGAACTATGCCAAAATGGCAAAAATGACTGGGGAAATCAGAGATCAAGAGGACAATAAATTTAATAAAGAATGGGGAAATTTTAGAAGTTACTTGAAAGAACACTGTAAACAATTAAAAACATTGGTAGGATTGTAAAACAACAACAACAACACTTGTAATGAAATGAGAATTATGGTAACAATTGAGTTTTAAGAAAATATGGAGAATGTGATACAATGCAGTTTGAAAAGAATATTTAGGGAAACTGTGGAGGTGTGGAGAGAAGTTCTGGGATTCTAAGAATCCTATTTGTAAAATAATTTAAGTATGATGATAATGGTTAAAAACGAAAATGAATTTAAAATACAGGTATATATATTAAAAAAGAGAGGTGGCTGAACCTATGCTAAAAGGAAAAAAGAAAGAAAAGATGAAGTCGGACCAAATTCACTTTTCAGTCCATCATCTTAATTCCTGTTTGGTGATGATAACTTGTCAAGCATCTGATTTTGCCAGAAGCGGCTTAGTCATTGTGGCCACATGATCCGGAAGCTGTACGCCGGCTCCCTCGGCCTATAGAGTGAGATGAGTGCCGCAACCCCAGAGTCGTCCGTGACTGGACCTAACAGTCAGGGGTACTTTTACCTTTGCCTAGTAGCTAGAGTATGAAAAACCGTCTTCTGCCTATGCAGAAGCGTGTCAGATTCACAGTATCATATCTCTGCTGTGGGCAAAACAAATATGTTTCCCTCGGGTTTCTTTTTAACTAGACTGCCTGGGCCAGCTTTAAAAAAGATACATCTTTTCCAGAGCAAGCGGAGACATCCCAGTAGGAATTCAGGAGGTGCTGACCACTTGATACAAACATTGCACCTACTGCAACACTGGCTTTAGCCAGGAAATTTAATGACCCATTCCCCAGGAAGAGTTTTGTCTTCAGAATGACGAGCATATAATTAGGAGGTTGGGGGAGCGATGGGGAAAATATGTCATCCTGAAACTTTGCTACCTTCCCTGACACTTCCTGTCCTGGGCAATCGGTTCCTAAGCAACTGTCATGGGCGGTGTGTGCAAATGTTATAAAGTCGAGGCAATTCAAGGAAAAAGTAGCCGTGTATGTTTGGAAATCTCTCCGCAGACATGCTGATAGCGCACCTGCTTACGGTCTTTGTCAAAACCTGCCAGCGCCAAAGAGGAGTGTTTAAGGACAGTTCAAACGCTCTGCTAAGAGGCAGAAGCAAAGTGTCAAATGTAGCTCCATCAACAACCAGGAGTGTGATTTGCCTTTGAGCAACAAATCAAGTGACCGCTAGCAGACCGCCAGCTGATTCTGAAAGCACGTAAGCAAGATAAGAGGCTGATGGGGGGGGGGTGTTTTGACATGTCAGGGTCCCTGAGAGAAAATGGAAGTCGTAAGACAAAACTGGCAAACCTGTGACCCGGCAGGTGATGCTGGACTCCAATTGCGTGGCGATTCCTGCCCCCCCCCAAGTTGGAAGAAATAACGACACAGGACACCAGAATTTTAGGTTAATGGGCAAAAAATGGCCACAACTTTATTGGTTACAGGTAAGAGCGGTATTGGCTTTAGGCATTGGTCCTATCAGACTATCCGGCATAGAACCGGAAAGGTTAACACCAACAGGGGGAGCCCCTGAGATGCACATCCCTAGGCGCTCCCCGAGGGGTCACCACTCGGGGGCGCACTTTAGGCCCTAGCCTCCATAGGTTTCGGACGAGGCAACGTCCCCCCCCCCCGGAATCCTTTATCGGACTACCCTTCAATATTTGGGGGAGGTGATGGCGCTCCTCCCCCGACTCATCTGCATAATAATACCCCTACCAATGCCTAACCGCCAAAACCAAAGGCATTGTGACGTTTTGACGTTTTGCTACGAGATAGGCGAAAAAACCAAATGGCTTTAAACGATGCCAATTAGCCAAATGGAAAAACTCCTACCAGGCCCCATGTGGCGACCAACCGAGGTCCATAGCAAAGTCCGAGGGAAAACCTAGAGGGTGGGTGGGAAACCGCAGCTGGAACGAAGAAGGTAAGGGGTGATCTCGGGCCGCACCATCCTTAAGTGACCCTAGCCCCGCCCCCGCAGCCAGCCAATTGGCTGGCCCAGGGAGTGACGCGGCCCGAGGATTCCCAAGTCACCGCGCGGGTGATGGTGGGCGTGAGCCCGCAACCCCCCCCTCCTTATGTCGGGAGTGGCTTTCTCATCAGTCCCAGCCAGCATCAGGGATGATGGGAATTATTGTCCATCAGCATCAGCAGGGCCACATGTTTCCCAGGCCTGTTCCTTGGCGCATAGATACACATCCTGCAGGAATCAGGATTCATCAGGTAATGTTAGCCATGCTAGAGTTGAGAGTTGCACAGAATACTTTGATCATTTTTATTTTAGATGCAAATGAAGTGCTTTAGATTACCTCACTAGGACTGGGCACGACAGTTGTACACACACACACACACACACACACACACACTTTTTATAAGTGAATATTTCAATATTTGAATAGTGGAATTTTAGAAACATACAGTTGTACCTTGGTTTTTGAACAGCTTAGTTTTTGAACGCTTTGGCTCCTGGGTGCCACAAACCCGGAAGTGATTGTTCCAGTTTGCAAACTATTTTGGGAAACTGAACGTCCGATATAGCTTCTGCGGCTTCCGATTGAGTGCAGGAAGCTCCTGCGGCCAATCAGAAGCCACGCCTTGGTTTTCAAACATTTTTGGAAGTCGAACGGCCTTCCGGAACAGATTCCATTCCAGAACAAAGGTATGACTGTATTGCGCATGTATATTTAAGGATACAAATTTGGATTTAAAATATTTCAAAGAGGTAATAAAATAAAAACAAACCATTATTATTATTTTCTAATTAGGCTATTATAGAAAGGTTGAAATGCTTGTAAAATAGGATGTTTAATGCTATGAGATCATTACTGATATTTACATATTATTGAGAGTTTCTATGATATGTGTAACTCTTATCAGTCAAGAAGATTCACCAAATATATCCTGCACATGTGGTACTCCTCACTTGAATGTCACAACGCTTTTCAAAATGGTTGCATGGGAGGACAGCCCAGTTGTTGCCACTGTATTCTGCTCTGGTCAGACCTCACCTGGAGTACTGTGTCCAGTTCTGGGCACCACAGTTCAAGAAGGACACTGACAAACTGGAACGTGTCCAGAGGAGGGCAACCAAAATGGTCAAAGGCCTGGAAACGATGCCTTATGAGGAACAGCTAAGGGAGCTGGGCATGTTTAGCCTGGAGAAGAGGAGGTTAAGGGGTGATATGATAGCCATGTTCAAATATATAAAAGGATGTCACATAGAGGAGGGAGAAAGGTTGTTTTCTGCTGCTCCAGAGAAGCGGACACGGAGCAATGGATCCAAACTACAAGAAAGAAGATTCCACCTAAACATTAGGAAGAACTTCCTGACAGTAAGAGCTGTTCGACAGTGGAATTTGCTGCCAAGGAGTGTGGTGGAGTCTCCTACTTTGGAGGTCTTTAAGCAGAGGCTTGACAACCATATGTCAGGAGTGCTCTGATGGTGTTTCCTGCTTGGCAGGGGGTTGGACTCGATGGCCCTTGTGGTCTCTTCCAACTCTATGATTCTATGATTCTATGGTTAAAGCGTGGTGCTAGTAATGCCAAGTTTGCAGGTTCGATCGCCATAAGGGACAGCTGCATATTCCTGCATTGGGGGGGGGGTTGGACTAGATAACCCTCAGGGTCCCTTCCAATTCTATGATTCTATGAAGTGGAGGAGGAATTAGATTCAATTTCTTCCTGCTTACTCTTCACAGCTGAACAGCAGATTAGGGGTGATTGTGGCTTCTTAGAAGAGCTGCTCTCCACGGTCTACTTTGGACTGAAACCATAAAGCTTAGAAGGATTTTTTGGTTTATGGACTGATGACATCTTTTATAAAAACCCTCTTTTTTCTATTTCTTTTTGACATGTACATCCTATTTCAACATGTTGCAACGTACCGCAGGCCTTGCCAAGACACTGACGTTGTTCATCTCATCAGAAATAAAACCAGAAAATTCAATTAATAATGCAATATCTTGCAACTGGATGTTTTCCCACATAGCACTGACTAAGAAATCATGAACTTCAAGTTCACACCAAAACGAATTGCCTTAATTAAAATAATGAGCTCAGACTTACTCTACATGAAGAGCCAAATGAATCAAAGTTAACGAAAGACACACTCCCTTTGAATATTTCAAATTAATTCTACTTACTCCACAGATTCACTAATGGAAAATAAAACAAACTTTACGAGTCAATATATTAAAAAATATTCTCATGTCCTCAGGGTTATACAATCATTCTGAAACTGATTAGCCTTCTGAAAGCATTTGACAATGTCAATGATGGCCCAAATATCTGTTATATTTTGCACTAAACTGTGTTTGATGATGGTCACTTGACTTTTCAGAGCAGCTTTTTGAACAGCACACACAGGAACTTCAGTGAATTCATGGGAGACAAATATATACCGGTATATATTTTAGGAGCAGAGGGTTAATCTGAGTGCAGAGTGCTCACTTCTGCCATTTGTGCTCACTGCGAAAAGAGAGGCAGCTGCCAATAAGTATGTATGCATGTGTAATACTTTTGTCCCACTTCTTAGACAATCATTGTTTCCCAACTCAGCACACAGTAATTACAATAAATGAGAGACAGGCCCTGCCATCTGGCATACAAATGAAAAAAGACAAGGCAGACAAAAGCAAGGGGTGTGTAAAAGAAAGGGTCAAGGAAGGAGATCAGCTCTTCAAGACCAGGACACTGAATACACACACACACACACACACACACACACACACACACACACTGTTTTACAATTTAGAATACTTATTTTACATCCCTAAGATATCAATGACTTCCCTTCTTCTCTTTCCGTGGTTCATTTTGCATATCATAAATCCCTGCATATTTTACGTAAACTAAACCATTCAGTATTCCATTATTGCATCCATCAAAACTTATTTACACTGTTTAATTTATCTTAAGACTGCCTACGTTTTCAAGTGTACACCCCATATATTCAATAAACGTCTTCCAGTCTTCTTTAAACGTATGTTCTTCTTGTTCTCTTATTCTATATGTTAAGCCTGCAAGCTGCGCATATTCTGTCATCTTAAGTTGCCATTCTTCTTTAGTTGGGACCTCGCTCGTTTTCCATTTTGGGGCTAACAAAACACAGGCCGCAGTAGTGGCATACATAAACAAAGGACACTGAACATTTCTATTCAGCTTAAGCCAAGCTGATCTTCCCTTGCTGGTGTTTTCTTGCTAAACAGTAGTTGGAGGTTCTTGTTCCATAACGGATGGTAATGAAGAAGAGGAGGAGGAGGAGGAGTTTGGACTTGATATCCTACCTTTCACTCCCCTTAAGGAGTCTCAAAGCAGCTAACAATCTCCTTTCCCTTCCTCCCACATAACAAACACTCTGTGAGGTGAGTGAGACTGAGAGACTTCAGAGAAGTGTGACTAACCCAAGGTCACCCAGCAGCTGCATGTGGAGGGGTGGGGAAGCAAACCTGGTTCACCAGATTACGAGACCACCGCTCTTAACCACTACACCACGCTGGCTCTCCACCACAAATTGAGTGTGGGCTTTCTCTTTGCTTCTTTGAAGTGGCCAGGCTTGTCTTCTCCTTGCCCTGATGTCCTTTCTGGGACACTATAGGTACAACTTGTCAGTGGTCCTTGATCTTCTGGTCATTGCATGAGACCAGAGTTTGCTCCTCTTCAGCTTTGCAGTTCATATATTGTCAGGCTTCAAGGAATCTGATCCCCCTCCCTCACAGCGGGTTGCCAGTAATGGGATGACAAGAAGCTCTTACCAATGTCTTTTATTCAATATTCACAGAGAGATGCTTGGTAGTGTCGCCTCTCATTAATGGCGCTGCTCCGAGAGAAGCCCCACCCCCTCCGTCTCTCCTATTATACGTCATCCCTACATTGACTGATCTGTGCCTTCTGCCTCTGAGCTTCCTGTTCTCCTACTTTCAACGCTCGCCGGGTTCGGGAAGGGGGGGGGATCTGGAATGCTTTCCAAAAACACCAAGTCTGTCAGCTGTCTCTTCCCTGGTGCTTCTTCTTCCTGCCCCTCTCTCAATATTTCCCAGCTTCTCCCCTCTGCAGCCTCAACTGTGACCTTCTGCAAATCACTGTTGTAAATCTATACTGTCTCCCTCTTATCTGGGAACTGCAGCAAGGGGGGCAACCACTATTCTTCCTCAGTCCAGTCCCTGACATATATGTATGCAGGGTAGGGGAACCTTTTCTAGCTAGCAGACAGATCTTCCCATCCGCAAGGGCCATTTTGACCATTGTACAGGGGTACCTTGGGTTACATACGCTTCAGGTTACAGACTCCACTAACCCAGAAATAGTACCTTGGGTTAAGAACTTTGCTTCAGGATGAGAACAGAAATTGTGCTCCGGCAGCATAGCAGCAGCGGGAGGCCCCATTAGCTAAAGTGGTGCTTCAGGTTAAGAACAGTTTCAGGTTAAGAACGGACCTCCGGAACAAATTAAGTACTTAACCTGAGGTACCACTGTCCAGTGGTGCCCCGCAAGACGAATGCCTCGCAAGACGAAAAACTCGCTAGACGAAAGGGTTTTCCGTTTTTGCATTGCTTCGCTAGACGAATTTCCCTATGGGCTTGCTTCGCAAGATGAAAACGTCTTGCACTTTTTTTTTTTAAGCCGCTTGAAGAGGCGCAGTTGCGGCGGACCGTGCTTCGCAAGACGAAAAACATCGCAAGACGAAAAGACTTGCGGAACGAATTCTTTTCGTCTTGTGAGGCACCACTGTATACACATTTTGTGTATTTTGGCTCTACATCCAGGTGCTCTGGCTTGGGAATATGTTACTAACTGCAACATTTTTTTAATAGGATGGCCTCTGGAAATGGTATTGAAACTTCAGCTGGCAAGATAGTTTGAACATATAACGTCAATCCTGGCCTAGTTGCCCTGGCTGCTAATTAGTTTCCAGGCTCAATTCAAAGGACTTGTTTTGATATATAAAGCCTTAAATGCCTCAGGACTGCAATACTTCAAGGACCACCTCTCTCCATATGAATCCACCTGGACCCTGAGATCATCATCTGAGGCACTTCCTCATGTGCCTCTCCCAAGAGAAGTCTGGAAAGTGGCAACAGGAGAACAGGCCTTTTTTACAGCGGCTTCTTGCTTGTGGAATTTTCTCCTCAGGGAGATTTGCCTGACTCTTCATCATACACCCTTAGGTGCCAGGTGAAAACATTCCTCTTCAACTGGGTCTTGGATTGATTAACATACCCCTTTTAAATGTGTTTGTGGGAGCAGATGGGGTAGCGGGGGGGGGGGTTGTTGGTTTGTGGTTCTTGTTTTTATTATGTATTTTGTGTTTTTGCATTGTATTTTTATGCTTTGAACCAACCTGAGATCTACGGATAAAGGGTGGTATACAACACAAACAAACAAACAAAGATCCCTAGTTCTTTATATGGAATATCCTCAGATCCTTAGGATGAGGGTCATTGCATGATGCCCACCTCCATCCTATTTCTGTCGCACCAAAAAGAAGGCAGCAAAACCTTAGCCATTGATGGCTGCTTACTGTGCAAACACAGGTTCAGTGGCGTAGTGTGGGGGGTGCAGGGGGGGCCGGCCGCACCGGGCGCAACATCTGGGGGTTAGGGTTAGGGAGCGCAAATCCATGGGTTAGGGGGCACAAATTACTTGCCTTGCCCCGGGTGCTGACAACCCACGCTACGCCACTGCACAGGTTCGCTCGCTTAGCATACGTCCTGATCTAGCACTGCAAGAAACGACATTGCCTCTCCCTCCTGATCTTTGCCGGTGCAGCAGGTCTTAGTGTAAGACCGTAAGAGAGTTCCAAAGCAGAATTAGAAGAGGATGTTAATATCCAGAGCGGAACTATTGGCCCTTGCCAAACGGAAAGAAGCAGCTGCTACAGTGGGTTCTATTAATCTTCGAGATGGATGAATTTTGGAAAAGCTGCCCACAAAGCAAACACACTGGGCCTATCTGGGAAAGAAAGGGAGGGAGGGGTGGCATGACTCTCCTGGAGGTTGCAAGCTCAGCAGGGAGATCCTAATGTATTTCTTTCAGTGCGCGAGGGCATGAAAAATAGTGTTTATCTGCACGCAGCTCATGGCGCCGCATACTATTTGTGAGTGCAATATTCGCACTCTTCTGCACAGGCACAAATAACGAGGGGCGGGGGGTGGAAACAAGTTTCCTTTGTGCGCTGCTGCACAGATAGCTTGGCTTTAAGTTTCTTCTAAGCTCTTTATTTCAAGGCTCTCTCATTTGCTTCTTGGGTCAGGTCCAAAAAGAAAAAGAAAAAAACACACGCCTAGTTTCTCTTGCAAATCTGTGTTCTTACTATCTGCAATTGTCAAAATACCCCAGAAGCAGGGAACATTTTAGCAGGCTGGGGTCTGGATTCCCTTCTTGGCAACCTTTTGAGGGTCACATGCCTGAGGTGGGTGGTGCCCGTGGCAAAAGTGGGTGGGGCAAAAATGTAAATGTTACCTTTGCACAAAGGGTTGTCTTCCACCCAGGCAAAAAAAGGGGGGGGCATTAGGTACATAATCCAGCAAAGCCAAAACACTCAGAGAGAATAAACATAGAAAATCAAACCACTGATCCATCTAGCTGTGTAGTTTTGAGAGATTTCCCCCTCTGTATGTTTGGTTGAATGTTTTCCTGCTATGTACAAAGCCCAAGAAAGGCAAAACCTATCTATTCCTGTCTCTTTCACCTCTGTTCAATGAAGTGCTACCAGAATTTCTCTCTCTCTCAGGACTCCAGCTGCATTATTTAAGTGGCTTTGCTAACACCTTTACTGGTGATTCTCTTACTTAGGAAGCCCTCAAAGGTTTGTGCAGCAACCTTTGGGGAACGGGCTGGCTCCGAAATGGCTAGGAGGAAGCCCCGTTCTCCAAATTCCTCAAGACTATGGCCACTGAGCTGATGTGATCATCTCAGGTGGATTAAACCCCCCTCACTTCAGTGAGGAGAATGAGACTTTGTGCTGACCATCAGGCAATGGCTTTCCCCACCCTGCAGCCCTTGGAGTCTTCAAAGAGGAAGTGTTTCCAGAGGAAGAAATAGGGGAGAGACAGGAGAGAGAGTGGGGTGGCCTGAGGAATCTTCAGAAGGGACTTCCTGCTGAGGACTCGATGAACTGAATGGAAGATTATGAGTCATGCAGCTGGAGAGAGAGTTTGTGCAAATTCATCAGTGCTTTCCGAGGTTGTTAGTTTGTTAATGTTTTGAATATTGTCTTGTGGGTTATGAGTGCTTTGTGAATCTCTTAATATGACTTTTGTTGTGGTTGTGCTGTTCAGCTATTCTTGTTGTTTTGTTAATAGCGTTTCATAGAAAGTGGCTATTTTGCTGAGGATCTGTTAATTACTCTACTTGACTTATGTTGCAATTGTGATGTATTATTATGTTGTTATTTGTTGTCTGTAAGCCGCTTTGTGACTCGTGCGAGTGAAAAGCGGCATAGAAATAAAATAAATGGATAAAATGAAATTTTCAGATGAAATGATCGGATAAACATGCTTGTTTCCTAGACCAGTGGTTGCACTGTTTAATTAAATACTGTGGCTGCACTTCTCATGTGTGTTTGTGTGTGTGTAGGGAATCAACAAATTGTTTTCCACCTTAAATATTTACTAATAGATGACATCAATTCATCTGCACAACAGCTCCTCGGAGGAAGGACTCTCCCTCAGTTTTAATTAGCTTAATCTGTCAAAACAACACACATCACTAACGCCATCAAAATGCCATTAAGAATCAAACCATTGCTCACTGTTCTATTTATTTCCTTCATTTTATTTTGGCCGCACTAAGATTCAGGCCCATCATGAACCAGCTACTATGGTCCCAGTGCTTCAAGCAGAACCCACACCCAGGACTGTCATCTACCCTGGGCATCAGTATCAGACACCTGGGACATTAAGCCTCCATTTTGTTGTTGTTGTTGTTTAGTCATTTAGTTGTGTCCGACTCTTCGTGACCCCATAGACCAGAACACGCCAGGCACTCCTGTCTTCCACTGCCTCCCGCAGCTTGGTCAAAAGCCTCCATTTTCATTTCTCACAAATGTTCCAGAGCAGAGATGCTGAGTTCCATGTGACATTTTTTTTTTGGGGGGGTGGTCGCCTGCATATGACATCATAAGTGAAACACACCCATGTGACATCACATGCATCAGCACCCCAGCAGGGCCCTCCACCACTGTGGGGAGGCCTGGCAGGGCCCAGCCCCTCAAGATGGGGGGGGGGGCGGAAGGCTCAGCCACATCCCTGCATACTTTGGAGGGGAGGCAACTGGACAGTCTTCAGCCCCACAGATTTGGTGCCTATGCTCCAGGGCAATGTGTGCTCAGAGGCGCTTAGGATCCTGAGCTTTCCCAGCTCAGCCAGGGATATGGTGTCCCTTAGTTGGGTTTTACTAGTGCAGGCATAGGCAAACTCGGCCCTCCAGATGTTTCGGGACTACAACTCCCATCATCCCTGACCACTGGTCCTGTTAGCTAGGGATGGTGGGAGTTGTAGTCCCAAAACATCTGGAGGGCCGAGTTTGCCTATGCCTGAGCTAGGGTGCCACTGGTCAGATGGGGCTCAGAATTTCACCCAGTGTAACTCGCACCAGCATAAGCACCCTAAAAGGCGCATTCTTTGGTGGGGGTGACAGAGGAGGGACTAAATTGCATTTAGCTCAATCATGTGACCTGGCAACTCTATTTTAAAGACTTGTTTTCTCTTTGCCAGGCTGAGACTGGCTCAGCCGGCCATAACTCTGCTGCTAATCTGATTTTGGAAGATGGGTAATTTACACTGGAACAATATATCCTGCTATAACTTATGCTGGCGTCCTATAGTTTGGATTCTTCTCCCATGTAAATCAAGCTAGCCACATGACTGAGAATGAACCTTTTCTCTCTCCTTAGAATTTCTTTCCTTCCGCATGTTTTAAATTAATGTTGCATTAACACAAACTTTTGCATCAAATAACAGAGAGTACTGGATTAGTATTGATTTAGTGGAGCATTCCTTTGAAGTCCTGACACACTTCTCGTTTTTATTAAACTGTTTTGCATCACTTCAAAGTGCTGATTTATGAGTCATAAATATGCAAACTATTAATTTGCCATTTGCCATTTCTCCTGCACGGCTGTTAACTTCCTATTTTTGCATTGACTGCCCTGGTTTCTTTATGTTTATTTACGCTTGGGTTGTCCACGAAAATACACCGGGCTGCATGTAAACTCCACCTGCCAACCTTGAATATATCAGTTTCAAGATCTAAAAGCATTCTCTCTTCATCCCAGTGTCATTACTTTTATTTTTGAGTCGTGTTTGGAAATGAGCTTTTTATATCAATGACAACTCTTTATGATCATTCTCATAGTGACAAAACGATGATGCTCCTCTGATTAACACCCGATGGCACTTATTATTCCTTCTCTTCCACCCGCTTTGGTTTCCCTAATATGCAAACAATCACCACCATCAAACTTTCTCATCTGCAATATGCTACAGTTATTGACAAAAGAATGAAACTTTCTCCATAATTTCACTGTTGGTAACAACATTAGCTGAAAGCAGAGCTAGCTAGCTGAATTTGTTGTGGAGTTTCCCCTGTTTGGCCCTGTGACAGCCCTGGAACATCTCATTTTGGGGACCCACCTGCTTCTTGGGAGAAGGGCAATGACAGGCCTAGACAGCATTTTGAGAAGTAGAGACGTCACCTTGCCAACAAAGGTCCGTATAGTTAAAGCTATGGTTTTCCTAGTAGTGATGTATGGAAGTAAGAGCTGGACCATAAAGAAGGCTGATCGCCGAAGAATTGATGCTTTTGAATTATGGTGTTGGAGGAGACTTGAGAGTCCCATGGACTGCAAGAAGATCAAACCTATCCATTCTGAAGGAAATCAGCCCTGAGTGCTCACTGGAAGGACAGATCCTGAAGCTGAGGCTCCAATACTTTGGCCATCTCATGAGAAGAGAAGACTCCCTGGAAGAGACCCTGATTGAAAGATTGAGGGCACAAGGAGAAGGGGACGACAGAGGATGAGATGGTTGGACAGTGTTCTCGAAGCTACCAACATGAGTTTGACCAAACTGTGGGAGGCAGTGGAAGACAAGGGTGCCTGGCGTGCTCTGGTCCATGGGGTCACGAAGAGTCGGACACGGCTAAACAACTAAACAACAATGCCCAGTGTGTTGAATTTCAGTTGTGCTATGCCAAAATGTCATGAGCGCTCAGCCTCCTCCCATTGATGCAATGTCACATACATAATGCACGATACACACATGAATTCACACATGTGCGCCGTGCACTGGGCCCCTCAACATTGGGTGCAAGTCAGCACCTCTGAGCTGAACAGTGTTAAAAGGTGGACTGCTCCTCCAACTTTACTGAAGGGCTCCTAAGGGAGTTATCTTCCATCACACCTTGCCTTTTCTACTGAGGATGAGCAAGAAACCCCTTTCCTGAAATCAATGCAGTGCCACAAGTATCCCATGGAAGGTTTGGGCCTGCCTTGAACAGAAATGCTTCTGTGAGGGCTGGGGATACATCGCAGTATTTTGATGTGCGTCGCCGTTAGTTCTGTGTGGCTCTTCTGCCTTCAAATGTTCCAGAGCAGAATCCTACAAAGGAAAGCAAGACCCAGAAGCTGCTATGCCCTGGTGAGACCAAGCTCAAAATCAAACCCTGCTTTGATCCTGAAAGAATTTCTGTTGTTATGCGGTATGGATGCAGTTTTCAAATACCAACGGGTCTCTCTGTGTGATTCTTTTTGTTGCTCTTTAGAGGATAATCG
Source organism: Podarcis vaucheri (assembly GCF_965113315.1). Taxonomy (NCBI): domain Eukaryota; kingdom Metazoa; phylum Chordata; class Lepidosauria; order Squamata; family Lacertidae; genus Podarcis; species Podarcis vaucheri. The sequence continues at coordinate 92,561,028 of NC_138762.1, read as the reverse complement.
GATAAATGCATGAGTTCAGACTATTCAGCTTATCTTTCTTGAATAATAAATGACCAGAGTAGGGAATGTTATTACTATAATTTACTACTGGTCATGAATAATAAAAGGATAGAACTATTTACCAGTCTGCACACTGCAACTTGTAGCTTAAGCCAAGAGTGAGTTCTGCCTTGATTTCCCAAAAGAAATTATGCATATCTATTTTTCCATCTATCCTTAAAATGCATTAATTTCCTCTTGTATTTGCACACTTTGGGAAAATGGGCTTTTCAAAATATGCTAGGTCTGTTGTGTCTGAAGGAGAGCTGTACCAAAATGCAGTATATATATATATATATATATATATATATATATATATATATATGTGTGTGTGTGTGTGTGTGTGTGTGTGTGTTTTAATTTGTTCCAGAGGTCTGTTCTTAACCTGAAGCAGCATTTTAGCTAATGGGGCCTCCTGCTGCTGCCGTGCTGCCGGAACACGATTTCTGTTCTCATCCTGAAGCAAAGTTCTTAACCTGAAGCACTATTTCTGGGTTAGCGGAGTCTGTAACCTGAAGCGTATGTAACCTGAAGCGTATGTAACCCGAGTTACCACTGTACAGTATGAGAACAGAAATCAGGATGAGAACAGAAATCATGCTCCGGTGGGACAGCGGCAGCAGGAGGCCCCATTAACTAAAGTGGTGCTTCAGATTAAGAACAGTTTCAGGTTAACAACGGACCTCCGGAACGAATTAAGTACTTAACCTGAGGTACAACTGTATATATATTAAGGGCTATAGCCAATGTGGCGCTACATTAAAGTCACTCAACAGTATACTTGTTCCGCTGGTGAAATGGCAACACAATCAAAATATACCACCTTTGTGGGAAGCAACATTGGTACGACGGCGATGGAACACAGTTGGAGCTTTCGAAGTTAATGAGAAGACAAGCCACTCTGGATAAAGAACACAATTTAGTAACAACTTGACAGGAAGTAAATTGGTTGTACAGGGAAGAATAAAGGTCATATCATAAATATGCCTGTATTTTATGCCCCTTTCTTTCCCTCGACTGAAATTATGTGGCAAGCAATGGCATACACCTGTCCATGTTTGCAATTCCTTTCTTTGGCTTATCACAGCAGATCTTGCTAAGGTGTACCTGAAGGATACCTTCCTGAAGCTCAATATCATTATGGCAGGTTCTGCATCACAAAATGTACACTTTACTGCCAAAGCCCCCCCTTCTACAAATCACTGAAAATGATGTTTTGACAGTTTAAAGGCTTTATCTGCTCTTTTTTTATATAATGTTTCCATAAAAATTGGGGTGGTTGCCAAGGTTGCTGCAGCTTTCAGAGAGATAAGGGGGTTTATAAAATTATATTTCACCTGACTGGTTTATTTTGCTTAGCCAAAGGCAGAGTTATAGATAACTATGTCAGCAAACAGCTGAAAAATGTTGCTTCTAAGGACCAGCTTAGTTGTGGCTCACTGATATTGATCAATGCCTGTTTAATTTACTGGTCTCTTTCTCACCTCAGGGAGGGAAACGATCAAGCTAATGGCTGAAACCAAAGTCTACCAAGCCAGCTTTGGACGCCTCTTTAAGAATACTTAAAAATGGATATATTTCTCATTCTGTAAAGGCATCAATCAAATGAGCCATCATAAGATTTTTTTAATGGAGATCCAATTTTGATACTCAGGTGGTTCTGAATTCTATTGTTCAACAGGGACAATAATAAAACATTTGAAAACCTCAAAATACAGGACTGTCTTCAGATGTCTTCTAAAGTGGAATAGTTACTTATCTGCTTGGTTTAGGGGTCACATAACTGCATACCCTCCGATGAAAATATGGACAGTCTCTCATACCCTCCTACATTTCTCCAGTGAAAACAGGGATGTCCTAAGGAAAAGTGGGACAGTCTGGGATCAAACCAGAAACTGGGACGGCTTCTGTAAATCCGGGACTGTCCCTGAAAAATAGGAACACTCTGCATTCTTTGAGCCAAGCCAATATTATTTAATGTCCCATATTAACCCCAGTATGGTCCAGTTCAGGTTTCATACTAGACTTGAAGGGGGTGGCGCTGTGGGTTAAACCACAGAGCCTAGGACTTGTCAATCAGAAGGTCGACGGTTCGAGTCCCCTCGATGGGGTGAGCTCCCGTTGCTCGATCCCTGTTCCTGCCAACCTAGCAGTTTGAAAGCACGTCAAAGTGCAAGTAGATAAATAGGTACTGCTCCAGCAGGAAGGTAAACGGTGTTTCCGTGTGCTGTTCTGGTTCGCCAGAAGCGGCTTAGTCATGCTGGCCACATGACCCGGAAGCTGTATGCTGGCTCCCTCGGCCAATAAAGCGAGATGAGCGCCGCAACCCCAGAGTCGGCCATGACTGGACCTAATGGTCAGGGGTCCCTTTATCTTTATCCCAAGTCTTCTGACTACAAGACACATGCTCTCCAAACCATTAGCTTGAAAACCATCCTGTTTTTGTAGTCCAAGGCAGGCAGAAACACCGAGAGTCTTATTGTACCACAGCACCAAGCACGACTACTGATCTGAAACCAGCTTCAGACGTGGCTTTAAGAAATTTAGCATCCCCCTCACAAGAAACTTCAGAGTTCCAAGGGATTTTATATTACACTACGCTTAATTACTCATTTTGTTTCACCTGTTCTTGTTTAGGTATAATTGCTTTAGACATTTGAAAAACAAAACAAAACAAACCACACTGAATTTATTTGAAATGTTTATGAAACACATGTTTATTGTAATTCAATATGCAATTTGGCCTACATGGATGAGAGAGGGCACTGCGCACAAACATTCCCAAAGACAAGCAATGTTCCGATAGACATTTTCAATACTTTCCTGGAGATATGCTGCCCTCTAAGGTTGTTGAAACATCATTTCCAGGCTGAGCAGAAAGGGTTAGGAAATCTTGAGTTAAACTTCAACATTACAGTCATACCCTATGTTACGGATGCTTCAGGTTACGTTTTTTCAGGTTGTGGACTACGGGAAACCTGGAAGTACCGGAACGGGTTATTTCCGGGTTTTGCCACTCACGCATGCGCAGAAGTGCTAAATCACACTTTTGACTTGTGCAGGAGTGCCAAATCACGCCACCACCTGCACACTCAGTGCTCTGTGGGTTGCGGACGTGCCTCCGTCACGGATTACATCTGCAACCCAAGGTTCCACTGTACATTAGTGACGCTACTATAAAAGGAGAAGGTAATTGTATGTTAATGATGTTGTTATTATTGGTATGGAAGGATGCGGGGGTTCTATTTAATATTTTTGGTACTAGCTATTGAAAAATGCATAAAACCAATATATAGATATATGCAATATATGCTTATGTATATATGTAAACATATCAGGCCGTTCAAAAACTTTTTATTTGTTTGTGGACTGTATGTATGCATGTAAGCAAATGTGACTTTTAAAAATCTTTAATCAAATTGGGGTGATAAATAATTGCATGGAGTTGAAAGTCAAAATGAGTACCACGGCTCCTAAATTGACTAATGTTGCTATTTGAGCAATACAATACATTCGTTCTGGTTGTAATTTTTGGGTCGGCCTTTAGACCTCTTGGCCAATGCCTCGAACTTATTTGTAGAGTCTTTTTCTTTACTTGTCTTGGTTTTCCTTTACAGCTGGACTTACTATTGGTTCATTTCTAAACATATCTAGGAAAATATCTAAAATATAATGAGGCCTCAGCATCTGATGAGAGGAAAGAAGCTTCCTCACCTTTCTCGTTAATAAAAACAATTTGTGTGTATGTGTATTCTGTTTTACAATTTAAAATACTGATTTAGATATCCTTAAAATATCAATGACTTCCTTTCTTCTCTTTCCATGGTTCATTTTGCATACCAAAAATCCCTGCATATTTTACAAAAAAGAAACCATTCAGTATTCCATTATTGCATCCATCAAAACTTATTTACACTGTTCAATTTATCTTAATGCTGCCAAAGTTTCCAGGTGTACACAATTTCCCCCATATATTCAATAAATGTAGTAGTGGCATACATAAATAACCTTTTTTGACACCCGGGAATTTCAGTCTGAATTATTCCCAGCGAAAAGGACTCTGGGGTTATTGGGGGGGGCAGTACTTTTAAACACCCCCCACCAATTCATTATGGATTATTTCCCAACACTCTTTTACCCTTTTATAAGTCCACCACACATGAAAGAACATTCCTTCAACAACAACCCTAGCAGTCCTATTTGGAATTTGGTGGAGACAAATGTTTCCTAAGCATACATTCTGCAAATAAACTAATCCTGCGTTGTGCGGTATTACTTGAAACGTCTCTGAAAACCAGGATTTGTTGCTGCACCTTATTTAGAAAAGCAACAACAATGGTGCCATCAACACTTCAACCGATATGGGAATGTTGGCAATGGATGGGGGGGGGGGAATAGGCATTTGTGATTTGTGACCTTCAGGGCTATGCCAAAAGATCTGAACACAGTACACAGGCTCTTTGTCTTTTTTTCTTTTGTCCAGTGGGACTGTGTGACATGAGTGACTTCTTCACTGTCCCTGAGCTTGATCTAAAGCCCTCTGAAGTTAAATGGCGGAGATCTTAATGACTTTAATGGGGTCTTAGATCAAGCTTTGTCTGAGGTAATTGGGAAGTCAGGTAGATTTCCAGAGGTTCTAATGGGTATTAGAAGCCTGGCTGACATTGATAATCAATGTGTAAAATATGTCTGACTGCCCCAGGTTGTCCCTATAGGGTTTGTATTCATTACTGACTTTTCTTTATCCTCATCAACCAAAGGGGGGCAGGGGTGGAATTGCAAATTGCTATTAAAGGTAACAGGGTTTCTAAAACACAAGGCAGAGACCTAAATGACATTATAAACATATGAGGATAAGTTTTTATATAATGGATTATATGCAACATTCCTCACACTCACTGAAATCAACGGGTCTACTCTGAGTATGACATTGCTAGAATCTCACCCTATATTTCTGCATATAAGGTAAAGATAGATAAAAGACCCCTGGATGGTTAAGTCCAGTTAAAGGTGACTATGGAGTTCACATTTTACTTTTCAGGTACAGGGAGCTGGCATTTGTCCACAGACAGCTTTCCGGGTCATGTGGCCCGCATGAATAAACCACTTCTGGCACAACTGGACACCGTGATGAATGTCAGAGAGCACAGAAACGCCATTTTCCTTCCTGTTGCAGCTGTACCTATTTATTTACTTGCGCTGGCATGCTTTCAAACTGCTAGGTTGGCAGGAGCTGGGACAAATCAACGGGAGCTCACCCATCATGTAGATTCGAACTGCCAACCTTACAATAGGCAAACCCAAGAGACTCAGCACCACCTGTGTCTCCCATTTCTGTACACACAACTATGCACACAGATATTAAGATAGTTGCGTTTTCCAGCTTGGCAATTACTGAACCTATGTGTGCGCAAGCGCTTGTATCAGGAAATGGAGCTATGCATATGTATTGGAATGATAAAAACACAAAAATCAATTGATTTCCACATTACCAAAATAAACATCTAAATAATACACATACTCAAGTATGGGCATATGCATTTACAGTCATACCTCGGGTTACAGGCGCTTCAGGTTGTGGTTTTTTCGGGTTGCGGACCACCGAAACCCAGAAGTACCAGAATGGGTTACTTATGGGTTTTGGCGGTCGCACATGCGCAGAAGCGCTAAATCGCAACCCTCATGTGTGCAGACGGGCCGCTGCAGGTTGCGGGTGGTGCGGGTTGCGAACGTGCTTCCTGTACGGATCACATTTGCAACCCGAGCATCCACTGTATATGAAATCTAAAGAGGGATGTTTACTGACTTTGGTGTCAATTCATTTTAGCTTTCTGCCTTATCTTCCATAAGAGAACACATGCACTTACTAACCATGCAACTACCAAATGCTGAGATCCAGCCTCTCTATGCAGGTAGACTGAGATCAAGGTGTGTTGGCTCTGCCAGTGGAGGGGAGGAAAGGCAGATCCAGAAATTAAGGTCGGTGCAGAGATGCAGAATGAGGACCAGTGCCTTTTTGATGGAATCTGAGCCATTGAATGCACCCAATGAAGAAGCATGCCACCAAGCTTACCTGTGATGGATCACCAAAATAATGGAAGGAGGGCAAGGTAGTCATTCTCTCCAATGTCCCTAAATCACTAGTCAGTGCGGTGGAGAGGTTGCATTATAGTTATTGCATTTATCAACAGAGACATCTGGAAATATGTGGACATATGATACCATTTCTCGCCACTGTTTTGCTGATGGATGACTGACGACTGTATGGTCTCCAGAATATGCAATATTGGTTGAAGAAAGCCAATACAGCCAAGGACAAAGAGGGAAAAGGAAAAGGAACAAAGGTAGTTGCAGGGACATTTCAACCTTCAAGTGTGGACTCTCAAGTATATGAACAAATGGGGTGAAGTTGTAGTTTAGCAAGTATATTTACAATGCGACTCTAATTAATTGTCTTTTCCACTATCTCCGTTTCATGTAATATGAAATGTCACTATCTAATTACAACAATTAAAGAGATAAGGCTTCCCACTTGATACTCAGCTCCACATTTTCAGCAAAGTTAATTTGTGTCCAGGGATAAGTCCCTCGATTCAATCTTCATGCAGGCCCTTAACTGTCTCTGAAATCTAATTATCAGTGTGCATTGGTATACTTAATTGATTTTGAAAAATTCCAAATGGCAAAGAAAGTACTAAGAGACCCAAACACGCAGAGATAAACAGCACAGGCGAGGGAGTAGCACCTTTATCATAAAAAATAACCCAAGTATTTATCTAAAAATCGTTAACGAATTGCAGTATAAAGATTATTTATACTAATTAAATAAGATGACTCTGAAAGTGAGAAGTTTCTATAGCTCACAGATATTTTCCAGGACATTTGTATATAAAGCAACTTAACTGCTGATTTTTCTTCTTTTTCTCTCCACATTAGATGGAAAGAACTCAAACTTAGATCCTTCTCTAAGGAGAGCCAGTGTGGTGTAGTGGTTAAGAGCGGTGGACTCGTAATCTGGTGAACTGGGTTCGCTTCCCCGCTCCTCCACATGCAGCTGCTGGGTGACCTTGGGCTAGTCACACTTCTTTGAAGTCTTTCAGCTTCAATCACCTCACATAGCGTTTGTTATGTGGGAGGAAGGGAAAAGGAGATTGTTAGCTGTTTTGAGATTACTTAGGGTAGTGATAAAGCGGGATATCAAATCCAAACTCCTCCTCCTCTTCTCCCCCCCCCCTCACACACACAAACACAGTGAAAGTGCCCCTAGGCCCAGCACTACATGCAATGGTAATTTATGGATGCTGTCACACCCCAAATCTCACCCTGCTCTCTCATCCTCATGATAAGAGGCAAAACACATTCTGTGGCCTCATCGCATGGCCAGTCGCCTGAAACTTGAGGAAGAGGCCAATGCACAGTAGACTGCCGTGCAGGGGTTTTCGCAAGAAGCTAGGGAAAAGCCCTGCATGGCACTTGGACGGGCCAACTCACAGCTGATTGCTGGGGCTTCAAAGTGTCACAAACCCTGGCATCATTGTGCTGTCAAATTTGACCCAAGGTGGGGGGTGGGGGGCTAGAGATGATAAAGATCTGTTAAGGAGGATAAGGAATAGTTAATATGTGGGTGGAATTACCCAAACAGTTATCTGGCAGATATATAGTTAATAATAGGGACGCGGGTGGCGCTGTGGGTTAAACCACAGAGCCTAGATCAGAAGGTCGGCGGTTGAAATCCCTGCGACGGGGTGAGCTCCCGTTGCTCGGTCCCTGCTCCTGCCAACGTAGCAGTTCGAAAGCACGTCAAAGTGCAAGTAGATAAATAGGTACCGCTCCCGTGGGAAGGTAAATGGTGTTTCTGTGAGCTGCTCTGGTTCGCCAGAAGCGGCTTAGTCATGCTGGCCACATGACCCAGAAGCTGTAGGCTGGCTTCCTCAGCCAATAAAGTGAGATGAGCGCTGCAACCCCAGAGTTGACCACGACTGGACCTAATGGTCAGGGGTCCCTTTACCTTTATAGTTAATAATGGCTAGTTGTGAGGAAGAATATATGACAGCCTCTCATCAGGGTTGCAGCCATAAAACTGATGGCAGGGATTGATCAACATGCATGATCAAAGGCAAACCACAGCATTACCTGCCAGTAGGGATGCACCAATATTTTCAGGTTTGACCCTCAAAGCTTCAAGCAGTTTTGAGCACCTCAACTCAGTTTAAAGCTGGTTGCCTTTGTTGCTTGTTGCCAATTCACACAGATTAGTCGCCACCAAATAAATACTTGGGAGTCAGTTTCAGGGGTTCAGAAAGGGTTCATATTGCCACTTAAAATGCCCAAAGTTACCCACATCCTTGCCTCCCAAATATTCTAACAATTGTTAATCATATTTATATTTATAGGCCACTCAAGTTGGCATATCTAGTTTTCTGATGGTCTCCCCTATAGCTGTTAGCCAATCCCTGACCTAATTAAGCTCAAAAAAGTTTGCATGCCTTCATATTATCCTCCTAGAATAGGACGGGCTGCCCATGGGGCATGTCCTGAATTTATGTGATCCTCCTGTCCGATTTTTTTAAAAATCCTCTACAAGAAATCAATGTAGTCTACTAGTGAGAGTGATTTGTACCTCTCCTAGCAGAAACAGGGGAGGGCTGGCAGAAAGAAAGCAAGGTTGTGCCCCATCCATTTGTGGTTATTGTCACACCCATTGCTGGCTTCAGTCCTGTTCACAATCAGCATGTGGTTCCTGAAAGATTTATTCCAGAAAGAATATGGTCCTTGACAGAGAAAAGATTGCTCACACTACCTTGGGCTTACATATACTTTACCTCCAAAAGATCATGATTGGGCAATTTTTGTCAACAAGTACAGGAAAAGTTGTTGCGGTCAGAGCCCAGGAACAGAGCTGATAACGAAGCCCACTATCCCATAGAATTATTTTTCAATCTTATATTCTTTATTGAAAAATAAAAAAGTACAAAATTACGAGTGCACAGAGTAAGGTAAGAAACCAAAAAGAACAAGAAAATGAAACAGAACAACAAAAGATATTTTGTACGTTACAAAAAAGGAAGAAATTGTTATTGTAGTTAACCAGACCTTCATCTATTTTTATATTTATATATAAATTTATTTATTTCGTTTTTCAAATTAAAGTTTTACAATCAAATATCCAACATACATCATAAAAACAAGATTCCAAAGAATCTCCTGGACTTCCCTCCTCCCATTTGTGGGTCTTATTGCATCTTTTATAATAATCCAAATCTTTTACATCTCCATTATATCCAAAATTCACCATTAAACTACAAGTGTTATTCCAATCCTACTAACAATCTTAGCTGTTTACAGTGGTTTTTAAGATAAATTATAATTTTTTCCCATCCCTTTTTTTTAAAAAAAAATTATTTACAACATAACATAAATCCCCCACCCCCAAACCCAAATCCACCCTCAATAAAAGTGAACATAACATACAGTGAGCATAACATACAACAATACAAACAATCAAATAAAATACTTCCTTTATCTTGTATCTGCCCTCCTTATTTACTTCTTATAAACTGTTTCCTTATGAATAATTATTAAGATTTTTTCTAACTATAACTTAAATATCCACAAAGTCTCCTGCAGACATTAATCGAAACAATTTCCCCCATTCCTTATCAAAATTTTCGTCTTCCTGATTTCTGATTCTTCTGGTCCTTTTTGCCATTTCAGCATAATCCATTGATTTAATCCCCCATTCTTCTCTGGTCGGGACTTTATCTTCTTAACCAGACCTTAGTCTAACATGGCATTTATAAAAAGGTATTCATATTCATAGAATTATAGAGTTGGAAGAGATCGCAATGCAGGAATAAGCAGCTGTCCAATACGGGGATCGAACCTGCAACCTTGGTGTTATAAGCACCATACTCTAACCAACTGGGCTATACAGCAGCATAACATATTGTTGCATAAACTTCTGCCTTGAGCATCACCTTCTAATTAGGACACTTTTCTCTCTGCTGCAGATGACTTTGATCCTTCTCCTGTAAGTCAGACTATAAGGGAGTCTTTCATTCATGGTGTCAGGGACAGCCCTGATTTTGAAATTTTTCATTAGAAAAATTAGTGGTTACAGGCACATATTATTTGGGCATATTTTTGATGCTTTGTACTGCTAATGATAACTTTGTTTTCTCTCCTAACTAATCTCCTTAACCGTAAGGTTTGGAAGAAAAAAAATAGTGTGTCTTTGTGTGCAAAATAAGGTTAGACTGTCCTCTCTCTTGTAGGGAAAAGATTAAATAGCTACTGTATAAAACCATTAGAGATGAGATTACATTGAGTTCCAAAAAAGAATTTCTGACATCCCATAATAGATTGCTTTAGTACCAGTGCAGGCAAGAAAACAGGGTGGGGGGGTGGAGATAGCAAGGATTGATTTCAACACACTTCTTTGGATAAAATGAGTTGAAGAAGAACAACAACAGCTATCAGTACGATCAAAATTAATTTATAAGCAGTCTTTGCCTCGGAATACAGGCAAGGATGAACATCCAGATAGCATTATACGGCAGTAATGAATAGTGATCTGTTTATTCCCATCTGCAGACCAAGCATCTCTGCTTTCTACTGAAATCATTTTGCAGGTTCATACTTTTTAAATGTGTTGATACCAGGATGAAGATTCTAACGCGAGGAGCATTGCTATTGCTGGAAGCACGCAGTGGAAAAAGAAAAGAAAAAATCAATTATTTTCATTGCTGGGATAATCACTTTTTCCTTGCTGTAATCAAATATGCCCTTTTCTCTCTCCCCCCCCCCCCGCTCTCTTTTGGGATCCTACTCATCCTCTCCTAGTTCGTACTGGTGTAATAACTCCATATTTGGGTCGTACCACTTCAGACAACACATGGGGGATCACAGAACGTAAGGCAGCTTCCAGACAACCTGCTTATTAAGCTTTCATGCTGATTTATCTGCACAAAATGTTTGGGGAGGTTATACCATGTCCAGTATTTATTGAGCATTCATTTTGATTTGTTTGTGGAGAGGTCATAAGACACTGTGTCCTGCATTTTAATGTTTTGTTGGAAGCTACCCAGAGTGGCTGGGGAAACCCAGCCAGATGGCGGGGTAATAATAATAATAATAATAATAATAATAATAATAATAATAATAATAATTTCTTTGGCACAGATGGGAGGGCGTTCCACAGGGCAGGAGCCACTACCGAGAAGGTCCGGTGCTTGGCTCCCTGTAACCTCACTTCTCGCAGTGAGGGAACCGCCAGAAGGCCCTCAGAGCTGGAACTCAGTGTCTGGGTTGAACGATGGGGGTGGTGATGTTCCTTCAGGTGTACTGGGCCGAGGTCGTTTAGGGCTTTAAAGGTCAGCACCAACACTTTGAATTGTGCTCAGAAACATACAGAGAGCCAATGTAGGTCTTTCAGGACCAGTGTTACATAGTCTTGGTGGCCACTCCCAGTCACCAGTCTAGTTGCCACATTCTGGATTAGTTGTAGTTTCCGGGTCACCTTCAAAGGTAGCCCCACGTAGAGTGCATTGCAGTAGTCCAAGCAGGAGATAACCACAGCATGCACCACTCATGCATTCCCCCATCGCTTTCCTGACTCCACAAAGTCCTTTCTTTTGGAAATAACACCCGATCCACTTGAATGTCCTGATCCCCTGGCCTACCTGGCAGACAATGTGCTAAGACGAAGTTCCAAGTCCAGAAGCCAATCCACAAAAGCCAAGATCAGAAAACACAGTCTGGGGTCAGTCCAAGTAAGCCATGATAGTAGTTCAGCCTTACTGCTTGGCTTCCTATGCCCTATCCCCTGCCCCCTCACCATCCTCTCTCGCCCTGTATTATCTGCAAAGACCTCTCCTTCCCCATCCTCAGCATGCTCTCTTGTGACCCACTCCCTTGCCAGGATCCTCTTCCTCCTCTCTGAAACCATGCCAGTTCATGACATTCAATTGTAAAACCTCCATTTGCAGGTATGCCATTAAATTCCACCTGCAAAATGGCAACAGTTCAGAAGTGCATACTCCCCCATGTTTCTCCCATGAAAATAAAGGTGTCCTATTCCATACCCATTCCAACATTTCTCCAATGAAAATAGGGACAAGTGGCCTCAATGTGTGGACATTGAGGGGGGGGGAATCCCCTCACTCAGAAAACAAGTTATCTCAGGCAGGGAGATTAGATGTTAACCCTTTGCCCCGATGTGGTAACTTTCCACATGCACAGATTTTTTTGCACAGAATCATGCTGATCTGCTCATCTTCAGTCAAAAACGGTAAATCAGTAAAAAAAATGTCTGGGAATATCCAGGCGTATGGGTTGAGTATGGCCACCCATGGCAGAAGTGTTGAATTTTGGGGGTGAATTTCCTTAAAAATATCTCCAAAACTTCAAAAAAAAAGGGGGGGTTGCAAAAAAAAAAGTTCAGCAACACACACACTGCAAAAAACCCCCAACAACTTTTGTATCCAGATTTTCACTTTTCGAAATATGGCAATCCTAGCACATATGACCTTTGCGTGGCATGACAGTGGTTATGACTTTTTCATTGTGGCAAAAGAAGAGTCCAATGTTCTGCCAGAACCCTTTGCTACAACTGGGGTGTTTGTTTGTGTGCCTGCATGATGCTAAAAATATAGATAGATTTCAGGTGCAAAAAGAATTAAGGAACCATAACGTTCTATCCCTGCTAGGTCCTTTAATGCCAGAGGCCTGCCACCTTGGCTCCAGCTCTCCTCGACATACCAATATTTCAAGAAGGCAACTTCAACCCATCGCTGGCATCTTCCCATATGCTGCTGGGAGGCTTCTTTCAGGGGAGGGATGTTGCTCGACAGTGTTTAAACAGCAGTTTGTTTTATGGTACCTAATATGCTGAGGAAGATCCTTGGTAGTATTGAAATATTCATGGGTCTGATCCATTGCAATCACTCCCTTGTGCATCATCTCATTTTGCAGGAACTAAAAAAGAAAGAAAGGAGTTCTTTGGGTATCAGCAGTATTGGGAGACTTTAAAAACAAAACTTTTGTGTGCAGAAAGAATGGCCATGTTTTCTGGTGCTGGCTGATATAGTGTTTGGGTAGGATATGACTCCTGTAGCTTTTTCATGCAGAAGAGAAGTGTTAAATATGCAGTTTTCTGCTGTGCTGCTCACTTGGTCCTGTATTGTCTGGGGACAATTCTTGCTATTGTTCCATGCCTAGGAAGCACAGGTCCGAGTGGTTTTCCGCTGGCCATGCTGGTTTCTCTGGGGAAACCCTTTCTTTTCTGCTGAATTGGAGCAAATGTCAATCTGTTGAAAACCCAACTGGCCTTCAGTGGTAAAAATCAGTCTGGAAAAAAACTTCCCTATACAGGGAAGTATTCTAAAGGTTGTATAGTTACTTATTGCCTTGGCTTGGGGCTCTCGTAACTCCATACCCTCCATCTCTCTGATAAAGATGGCCTACCATACCTTCCGGGAGGCTGGTGGCGCTGTGGGTTAAACCACAGAGCCTATGGCTTGCTGATCAGAAGGTTGGCGGTTCGAAACCCCGTGACGGGGTGAGCTCCCATTGCCCGGTCCCTGCTCCTGCTGATCTAGCAGTTCGGAAGCACATCAAAGTGCTTCCAGCAAGAAGGTAAACGGCATTTCCATGCGCTGCTCTGGTTCACCAGAAGCGGCTTAGTCATCCTGGCCAAATGACCCAGAAGCTGTACAGCGGCTCCCTCAGCCAATAAAACGAGATGAGCGCTGCAACCCCAGAGTTGTTCACGACTGGACCTAATGGTCAGGGTTCCCTTTACCATACTTTCCAACACTTCTCCAATGAAAATAGGGACATCCTATGGAAAAGTGGGACCTTCTGGAATCAAATCAGAGACGGGGGTGGCTTTTGTAAATCCGGGACTGTCCCTGGAAAATAGGGGCACTTGGAGAGTCTGAACTAATGAGCACCCTACCAGTATAAAATATCCATTTCAATCTTTTCTCATATACTGTACATATTTTAGTTGAGTCATCGGCAGTTTAGCATGCTGTCCAAGGGACTGTTGCCTTCCTAAATTACAACATGTGAGATTTACACCTACGCCGTATTGAGCAAGTCTGGTTCAACAAAGCTGTCTTCTTTTTTTTCCAAGTCAATTAAGATAAGCCCTTACAGACTCATGATTTGATCTAGCAGATGCTAATTGTCAACTTACAGAGAAGGACCTCCAACGGAGAGGCTTACAGACAGGTAAGTAGGCGAAGGATTGTAGCCTTAATTAATTTTCCAGAGAATGTAAGCTGTTTCTTAAAGGAATGTTTCAGTCTAATTACTAGAAACAACTTTAGCTCTTGAGCAATGTACAGGATGCCTGAAGGTATAAGGGCAACTGGCTTGGACATCCCACTCTTCACTTAACCTTGAAGGAGGGGCTTATAATTACATAAGATTTTCTGATGTGCGTTAGCTCTCTAAAGGTTGAGGAAGGAATGGCCAATGTCGCTGGACATCCTGACCAGCAGTTGTGCTTGCCAGAGCTGATGGCAATTGTAATTCAAGGAGAAGCATCACAATGGCTTTCCCTGGGATAAGAAAACCTGTGTGGTAAAGTGATGGATTGAAGAATAAGGACCCTGTGTGAGGGGTCAGTGAGAGCTGGGAGGGTTCACTCTTCTGTATGAAGGTTGCTTAGTTCTTGCCGTGGTGCCTAGACTTCAGATGACAAACTGGTGCCTTGTGTGACTGAATCCTTCTCTGAATCTCAGCATGGTGTAGTGGTTAAGAGCGGTGGACTTGTAATCTGGTGAACCGGGTTTGATTCCCCGCTCCTCCACATGCAGCTGCTGGGTGACCTTGGGCTAGTCTCTCAACCTCACTCACCTCACAGAGTGTTTGTTGTGGGGGAGGAAGGGAAAGGAGAATGTTAGCCGCTTTGAGACTTCCTAAAGGGAGTGAAAGGCGGGATATCAAGTTCAAACTCCTCCTCCTCCTCTTCTGTGTGTGGAATAAGTTTTAAGATTTAATTTTGCAAGAGGGCTTTCCCCCCTCTTTATTTCCTTCCTTTCCTTATTTTTGCTTTTTGTATTTTTCTTTTCTAGATTAGTGTGATTTTTATTGTATTTTATGTTGAAAACTTAAAAAATAATAATAATTAAGTTTGGATATGGTATTTATAACACCAGTAAGATTAAATCAAATAAACAAGGAATATTCGGTGTTATGTTGGAGGGGATGCCAGGAAACCATGAATTATGTTCATATGTGGTGGGGTGTGTGCAAATATGTACATTTGGGGGACAAAGGGTGTTTAAGGAGATAAAAGAAATCACTGGGTTAAAGCAGACTGAAAGTCCAGAGATAGCATTATTATCAATTTATGATGGGGTGGAAGGTTCACTGGCTATGAAAGACTTGCTCACAAATTTATTGACAGCTGCACGAATTACGATAGCTAGGAAGTGGAAGGGGCAAGGTGAATACAAAATGGAATAATGGTATGAAGAGGTGTGGGATATAGCTATTGATGATAAATAATAATAATGTGTTTTTTGTTGGGGGCCTATTGGGTTGTTGTTTTTATTTTTATTATGTATTTTCTGGTTTTATATCTTGATTTTATTCTGTGAACTGCTCTGAGAACTCTGGTTATAGGGCAGTATATAAATTCAAAGAAGAAGAAGAAGCATATGCTATTAAGGTAATCTAGCGAATATGCAGGAGAAATGATTTTGAGGAGATATGGAAAGTATTTGCAGAATCTGTACTGTTAAAATGGAAAGGGGTCAAACCATTGCAAGAGGTGTTGAAATTTTGGAAGGTTGGATAGTTACAATGGAATGGTCTCGGGAGTGAGGTGGACATTTTTATTTTTATTTATTTATTATTATTACTTTGTGAAAAAAGAAAAGAAAAATGAAATCCTGAGTTGTGCACTGTTTAGAGTATTAGGTCTGGTAAAGGTAAAGGGACCCCTGACAATTAGGTCCAGTCATGCCCGACTCGGGGGTTGTCACGCTCATCTAGCTTAACTGGCTGAGGGAGCCGGCGTACAGCTTCTGGGTCATGTGGCCAGCATGACTAAGCCATTTCTGGCGAACCAGAGCAGCGCACAGAAACGCCATTTACCTTCCCGCCGGAGTGGTACCTATTTATCTACTTGCACTTTGACGTGCTTTCGAACTGCTAGGTTGGCAGGAGCAGGGACCGAGCAACGGGAACTCACCCCGTCATGGGGATTTGAACCGCCGACCTTCTGATCAGCAAGTCCTAGGCTCTGTGGTTTAACCCACAGCGAGCTGGGTTCAAATCCCCCCTCTACCCAGAAGCTCACTGAGTCACCTTGGGTAATCACTCTCCCTCAACCTAACCTATCTTCTAAGGTGGTTGTGATGATAAAATTGGTGTATACATGTGCAGCAAATCATGTACACCAGGGAAAGGGAACTGCACTGGACAACAGGTAAGACAGTTATCTCCCTCACGGCTTGAATGTGACTCCACCCACCCGTCAGATAACCTGTTTGGCCCACACAAGTCTTGCAAAGGAACCCCCCAAATAATGCTTTTTGAGGGGCTTCACAGTGATGGCCTCCTCCAAGACTCCAGAGATAGCGCAGGCGGGCATGGCTTGGCTGAAGTGGCTTTGTGGGACAAATAGGAAGGCCTCTTGAACACCTCAGAAGAAATATGAGTTATAGATGTAAAAAATGGGCAGACGCTGCAGTCCCCCTCCCTGGCAGATGTGCTCAGTGTTTGTGTGAACAGAGTGTGTGTTGGGATGCGTGTGAGAGAGATGGTTGCAGCAATTCAGGCAGGGAAAAAAAGATAGGCCATGGGCAGCAAATTTTAAACTCCCATAATCAAATTACCAGATATGAGATTCCGAAAAACCCAATAAATAACTCTTCTGAATTATTGGGAACAATGTGTGGAGGAGGAAAGAGTTGCTAACTTCCTGAAAGCAGCTAAAATGTCACTTTCAATGTACTAGGGGAAAAGAATCTCCTGCCCGCCCCTATTATTTGCCAGAATGGTTTACACTTTATGGGACATAGAAGTGATGCATAAATTAAGATATTATATCTGAGCAAGAGAGGATGTGATATTTAAGAATCCATTTGTTGAGAAATAGGCAATTTTTATCACCTTTCGGAATGGCAAATTGGGAGATGGTGTTAGACCGTATTCTTTGTTTACTTTAGCTTGTAGATTAATTTATTGGGACTGACTGTAATTTATTGTAATGATATAATAATAATAATAATAATAATAATAATAATAATAATAATAATATAACCAGTCTCCTAATATTGGGGCCTCTAGATGGGTAAAAAATGATTGCAGCAATGCAGAATGCCAGCGGCCACTCTGGGCTGCCACCTTTTGCCTTTGCAGCCTAGGAACTTCCCCATGAGCCAATCGTCTGAGCCAGGTGGGTGGGTGGGTGGGTGGGTCCTAGGAGTGGACCAGATGGAGGACTTCTCTCCTATGGTCTACTCACAGACTCTATACTAGAATCCTTCATCTACACATTGTCTTCACCAGCTTTGAACAAAGCATAGGAACTGGGCAAACAATATATTACGGTTTTATGAACTGTAGGGAGAATACAAATCCAGAATGTGTGACCTAAGCACCTTTAGTTCCCCGAGGCTTTTCTGCTGATAATGTCTTTATCGTGCCTTTACCTTGCTACTTAGAGATGCTCATTTTTCAGTTGCTCTGGGGGATCCTCTAAAGAAATGTCCTTGGACCTGAACCAGAGTGATACCCTCAAGGTATCTTTTTTTACGGCGGTGCATGGAGACAGTTCTTTATTTTAATACACGTAGAACACTATAATAAGAGATATCCTTGGAGCAGAGCCACAATGTTCCCCTGAAGTCCTTTTGGAGGACAGTCTATGAATATTTCAAGATCTTTTAGAAATCTAAGTATAGCACACTTGAGGGTTGGGATAAATTTACAGCAGACATTTAGGGCTTCCTCGCCCTTCCTCACTGTTTGAGGTAAGGCAGGTGCCTTGCTATGTTTATTAGAGTATCCCTACATATTTATGTAATCCAAATTGCATAGTGATTGAGACTGAAAAAGCTCACAAGGCGTTCCATCAGAACTGACGGCGGCTTCTGCAGTTGTGGGAAGTAGTGTGTGAACTTCCTCCTGAGGAATGAGCCCAAACTATTCATGGAAAGTTTGTTTCAACCAAACATGGATTTACAATATGAAGGTGTCAAGCTTTCTGCTTCTCTCAAGAAAGGTAAAATGAATAAATAGGGGATATACAAATGAAGGTTTGCTCCGCAAGGTTTTGTTATGTTTATTTGATTTATATTTGATTTATTATTACATTTATTATATGCCTGAAGCTACCCAGAGCGGCTGGGGCAACCCATTCAGAAGGATGGTGTGTTGTTGTTGTTGTTGTTGTTGTTGTTGTTGTTGTTATTATTATTATTATTATTATTATTATTATTATTATCCTGAAACCAAGAAACAACTGGGCTTTCCTGCTCCCAGCCTCTTGCCTCAAAAGTTCATTTCCTACCTCTCTGGGGAGTGCTACTGTAATTTGGCTCCTGAAGGCCTTTGGAGTTGAATGTTTCGGCTCCCAAACAACTGAAAACCGGAAGTGAGTGTTCCGGTTTTTGAACGTTTTTTGGGAAGCCAAACATCCAGCATGGCTTCTGCTATTGTTTCTGGTGCCTGCATGATCAGGAACCAATTGGAAGCCACGCCTTGGTTTCCAAACTTTTCGGAAGTCAAACGGACTTCCAGAATGGATTCTGTTTGACTTCCGAAGGAATTCCTTTCTTTTGGGCTGATACGGACCAATCGTATGACTCGATATTAGGTCTCCACATCCAATCATATAAGAACTAGCTGAATTGTCTGCAGGACATTTTGGAGACTATGGTTTGAGGAAAGTTGCCTTTTTCCAGCCAGCTCAAAATTGCCTCCTGTCTGTTGACTAGATGAATTGCTTCTAGGATAGTATAAGGCACTGCTGAATTATGTATGGTTTTGTGTCCTCTCTGTCATCCATGCTCACTCCCCTCTTTTTAAAAACTCTTTTTCTTCGTAATTCATCCACTTCCTTAAAACATTTTATTGTGCTTCTACTCATCTAATTGCTTTTCCCAAAAAGGCTTGACATTCATTATACTTTTACAAGCTTTATAAGTCCTTTTCTTCCAGTAAGACTTGGACCTTTTTCATAGTCTTCTCAATATAAAAGCAAACGCAAGAGTGCTGCGAATCACTCCCCAGTGGCCTGCTGATTTGTAATTAAATCCAGTTTCTACTTGTCTTCTGCATGCCCAACCCCCCATATTAAGACCTGTTTATAAGCTATAGTGTATGTAATAAAAGTATATCACAAGGGAGACAAAACCCTTGTAAATTTGAAACTCAAGGTGTAATAAATGCATTTAGTATTGCTAAAGGAACTTCCAGTGCTGGAGTCACTTTTAGAACTGGATAGCTCAGTTGGTTAGAGCTGATAACACCAAGGTGGCAGGTTTGATCTCCGTATGGGACAGCTGCATATTTCTGCATTGCAGGGAGTTGGACTTGATGACCCTCGTTGTCTCTTCCACCTCTATGTTTCAATGATGCTATTTAATCAATGAGTATGCTACCTCAATACTTAAAGTTAACTTGCACTTTGGCTTGAGAGCAGTACATGTGAAAAGGATCTAGGAGTCTTGGTTGACCACAAACTTGACATGAGTCAACAGTGTGACGCGGCAGCTAAAAAAGCCAATGCAATTCTGGGCTGCATCAATAGGAGTATAGCATCTAGATCAAGGGAAGTAATAGTGCCACTGTATTCTGCTCTGGTCAGACCTCACCTGGAGTACTGTGTCCAGTTCTGGGTACCACAATTCAAGAAGGACACTGACAAACTGGAACGTGTCCAGAGGAGGGCAACCAAAATGGTCAAAGGCCTGGAAACGATGCCTTATGAGGAACGGCTAAGGGAACTGGGCATGTTTAGCCTGGAGAAGAGGAGGTTAAGGGGTGATATGATAGCCATGTTCAAATATATAAAAGGATGTCACATAGAGGAGGGAGAAAGGTTGTTTTCTGCTGCTCCAGAGAAGCGGACACGAAGCAATGGATCCAAACTACAAGAAAGAAGATTCCACCTAAACATTAGGGAGAACTTCCTGACAGTAAGAGCTGTTCGACAGTGGAATTTGCTGCCAGGGAGTGTGGTGGAGTCTCCTGCTTTGGAGGTCTTTAAGCAGAGGCTTGACAACCATATGTCAGGAGTGCTCTGATGGTGTTTCCTGCTTGGCAGGGGGTTGGACTCGATGGCCCTTGTGGTCTCTTCCAACTCTATGATTCTATGATTCTATGATTCCCCTCTGGAATGCAGTCAGGCCAGTTCAGCCATGGGTAAGGATAGGGAGAAATTTGATTCAGTTTGCATTTAATTCATGATTTCCGAAACAATATGTGAACCCAACAAAGCCATCCTTGTAAACTGACACTTCTCTGAAATTTTCAGTGCATATATTAGTGTGCATATGAACACACACACACACACACACACACAAAAATACATTACATAAGGGGAAATTGTTTTACAGCTGTGTGCTTATCAGGGAAAAATTCATGAAAAGGACTGTACCTGTAAAGAAAAATGTTCACTAAAGTGCAGGTGAAATGTTCACGAGGACTTTAAAAAAGAAAAAACACATACACTGATGTGGAAATGTAGAGAACTCAGGTTAGAATTGGGAAAAGTGAAAAACCGGGACACAAAATTAACAGGTTCACCCATCCCTAGCCTTGAGGAAAGGAGGAAAGACTGGCCATGGGTTGGAAGCAACCACAATTAAGGACAAGAGGCTTTTTCAATATGGTGTGCCTTGATTCTGCTCATGGGTTTTCAGAAAATGTACATGTCTGTTTCCCAGCCAAAAATGTCATGAGTCTTTTTTTAAAAAAAGATATTTATTAAGGTTTTCAAAGTATTACATAATAGAAAAAAGAAAAAAGAAAAATACAAAATAAAAACAGTTAAAAACAATTCAATCTTTCTAATAACTTATCCTTCATTTGCTTATTTCCCGGACCTCCTCACGCCTCCCTTTTCTGTATTCCAGTTCAGTTTGTTGGTTCAGCGAATCCCTCCCCTCTTTGATTATCCTGATCTTCAATCTTAAAGTATTTTAGCATTGGATTTTTACCTATTAATAGTTCATTTTCTCATATTCCCTTATAACATTACAGCTATAAACCACTTAGTTTCTATCCAACATCATTCTAACATTCATAAATTTTACAATATTTCTGTAAATAGTCTTTAAACTTTTCCAATCTTCTTCCACCGACTCTTCTCCATGGTTTCGGATTCTGCCGGTCATTTCTGCCAATTCCATATAGTCCATCACCTTCATCTGCCATTCTTCCAGAGTGGGTAGATCTTGTGTCTTCCAGTACTTCACAATAAGTATTCTTGCTGCTGTTGTGGCATACATAAAGAAAGTTCTATCCTTCTTTGGCACCAATTGGCCAACCATGCCCAGGAGAAAGGCCTCTGGTTTCTTCAAGAAGGTATATTTAAATACCTTTTTCATTTCATTATATATTATCTCCCAGAAAGCCTTAATCCTTGGGCACGTCCACCAAAGGTGAAAGAATGTACCTTCAGTTTCTTTACATTTCCAACATTTATTATCGGGCAAGTGATAGATTTTTGCAAGCTTGACTGGTGTCATGTACCACCTGTAAATCATTTTCATAATATTCTCTCTTAGGGCATTACATGCTGCAAATTTCATACCTGTGGTCCACAACTGTTCCCAGTCAGCAAACATAATGTTATGTCCAACATCTTGTGCCCATTTAATCATAACAGATTTAACCGTCTCGTCCTGAGTATTCCATTTCAACAGCAAGTTATACATCTTTGACAAAATCTTAGTTTTAGGTTCTAACAGTTCTGTTTCTAGTTTTGATTTTTCCACCTGGAAGCCGATTTTCTTGTCCAAATTGTATGCCTCCATTATCTGATAATAATGAAGCCAGTCTCGCACTTTGTTTTTTAATTTCTCAAAACTCTGCAATTTCAATTTGTCTCCTTCTTGTTCCAGCAAAAATGTCATGAGTCAAAGGTGGCTCATCTATCTGTGAGGTGTGGATGAAGGGTGAATTGCTATTTTTGGTCTGTTGCTTTAAATTGCTTCTTCATCTTTTATTCTCCACTTTGAGTATGCAAATGCATTTATAAGCTTTCGAAATAAAACACACATTTAATCCCTTATAATGCAACTCCCCAGAAACAAAATGGCCACATGTGGTTTTATTTGTCAGTCGCAACAGTGATTAAATTTTGTCTTCCCTGATAAAACTGGCTCTGCCAATTAATCAATTAAAGTCATTGTTAAATAATCTACTGATTGAACTAGTTAATGGCTTCTTCTTCTTTTGCAATATTTACATATTCATTTTACAAGTAAAAAGTTATCACATTATCAAATACATAACCGTATGTAGGGATATCTCTGAATCCCTCAACTTCCCACCATCCCTTCCATGTGTCCCATTGTCAACATTTTCACCTGCATATTATTACCTATTCCATATTTTATATCGTTCCATGTTATCCATTGTATTTGTTACATTACAAGTGTTATTAAAATCCTGCAAATGTTTTCATCTGCTTACAGTAGCTTCCTAAATAAATTTTAAATTTGCCCCATTCTTTCTTGAAGTTGTTGTCTTCTTGGTTCCTGAGCTTTCTGGTCAGTTTTGCCAACAGCTTAATTTGCCATTCCTTTCTTGTGGGGACTTTGCATTCTTTCCATCTTTGGGCTAGTAGCATCCGTATGGCTGTTGTCATGTACATAAAAAGTCTTCTGTTCTTTGGAATGTTGGCACCTACAATTTCAAGTAAAAAAAAAAGCTTCTGTTTTGTTTGTTTTTTACAAAAGTTATTTTAAACATTTTTTTCAATTCATTATATATCAGTTCCCAGAAAGTTTTCATTGCCTTCTAGTTAATGGCTTCTGGTCTAATTTAAATATACTATCTCTATATATTGTGGAGCTATTGTGGTGTGAATCAGTCTAAGAATGCCTAGTGATGACAAGGGAAGGAAGCAATCATACTTGAGCTGTTGGTTCAACTGGAACAGAAACAAGAGCCAAAACATTGGACTTCAGATTGCTAAACCTTTCTAAATTGGGAAGTGATGTGTGTGCCTCTGTGGCAGTGATGTTTAAAACTCCAATATTATAAAATTTTAAAATATTTCAAGATACGGGTTGGGTGGGGTGGATGGGAGAGAGAAAGATGCTGATTCTAAATTACAAAGCTGACATTTCTCTTATTGTGGTGAATTGATAAAGGCAAATGGATTAGTTAAATCACTTCAAAAGTCTAGGGGGGCATTTTCTTGCAGCTCAAAAAATTGCCGTGCCATTTAGAGATGCTGGAATACAATTTATAGTCAATTGGGCAAAAGGGTAATAAGAGTGTGAACAAAGAGACCATCTATGAAATTGGAATGAAAGAAATGGGAGACAGGGGTGCTCTTTGGCATGCCACGCCAAGTAAAATCCATTTGGAACACCGGATAGGAAACAGTAATCTGAAACAATAATATTGAAGGGAGGACATTAGATTGGTTGAACCTGGGCTGTAACATGAGAAAATTATGTGTAGAAATCATTGGGTATGTTTTGCTTTCATGCTTATAAAAGCATTTTCCTCCATGACAGAGAAGTGTGTAGCCAGAGGGGAATTTACTATTTAGCTTGTTGAATGTGTAAGCTTATGTCTTTTAGTTAGTTATTTAAAGTATTGCTTTAAAAAAATAAAATACAGTCCTGGGAGGATTGTGCATGCTTTGTAGCCACAGAATGTTGACAATCAATTGGAAAAGATTAACAGAAGGAGGGGAATAGGAGTGTCCTGTAGGAGGCATGGCTGATGGGATGGCTGGAAGATGAGCACTCAATAAGCCCTCCATAATGAAGCATTTTGTTGCAGGACGCTACTTGTGAGAGCTTGGTTTGCCAGAACTCTTAATCCGTGTTCTGAAGCAGTCCTACTCAATAATAATAATGATTATAATAATAATAATAATTTATTATTTGTACCCCGCCCATCTGGCTGGGTTTCCCTAGCCTTGAGCAGTAGCATCTATCTGTATCAAGGTTCAATCCCTGAGATTTCCAGGCAGGCCTTGCAAAGCCCCTTTCTGAAACCCCCAAGAATGACTGTGGTCTGACTCAGAAAAAAGCAGTTTCCTATCGTTGTGAGTTTAGGACGGGGTGGGGGGAGTTAGGCTGTATGATGCCCGAGTCCCTTCTAATCGCTTGGATCCAGCAAGGGTTAAAATCTAATGGAGGAGACAATTGCTAATGTAAGCCAGTCTAGCTTCTTCTTATTTTTAATTTTAATTACGCTTTTCAGGTTTATACATTTCACAAATTTTACAATTATTTTGACATTTCAAAACTTGACTTCCTTCCCCAACTTTCTGTGGGGAATAAATAATGAATAAATAATCTCCCATCAGCACTTCCCCCACTGCCATCCCCACAAGCTAGGGGGCAGCACAGTTGAATGCACAGAATGCACTTGAACGCACAGAACGCACCTTGTTTTAGAGGGGGGGGACAAGGAAAAAAACCTCCCCCTCTTTGCGCAGCGCCCATTCAGCGAAGCAGCAGGAGAAATGGAAGGGGCTCTGAAAGAGGGGGGGTCTTGTTCTCCCCCTCTAGAGCAAGGTGTGTCCTATGGTCTGGTGCGTCCTATAGAGCGAAAAACACACCTAATAAACTATTATTATTATTATTATTATTATTATTATTATTATTATTATACACATGACCCTGAGCTTCCTCTTTCAGTGCATGCATTTGGAACACCCGCCCACCTCTCCCTATTTTTAGGACTTGTGCGCTTGACCTTGCTATGCCGTCGTGTGTTGTCTGTCATTGGGACAGGGGAACGGCAGGAATTTTCCCCACTTGGCTGATTGGCTGTTGCCATTTCGGTTTCACCTGCCACATAGCAAATCGTCACAACTTGTAAGGTTGCGGACAGGCTTTGGTTCAGGTGATAGGGATGGGAGAACGCTCTCGCCATCCCTATTTGAAGGGTATTCCATTAAAAGAATCCAGGGACTCGATAGTTTGGTCAGCCCTGTGCGGGGGTTGTGCCCGTGCCTGAATCCAAGGTGGCATTTGGGTGGTGGAGATAGCCTGTTCCCGGCTTTCTGCTTATCCAGGTGTTCACCTTCGGATGACCTATGCTAGAACTCTGGGTCAGCACTACCTGCACTGGTGCACGGAGCTACTTGAATCAGAGCCTATGCAACCACTCACTTGCTGTAATCAATAAAGTTGTGGTCTAAATTCTGCCTAAAACCAAACCAAAATTTGAGTCTTGTCTGAATTTATTTAAGGGGTAGGTTTAAATGTCCAAACACACAATTATTATTATTAAGGGATGCCAATTCTGTGATAGCAGCAATATGTTGCTTCCTCCTGGGCTACTTGAAGATCACTGGCAGAAGTGAACTATGGATTGGAGCTTTGGTTTTATAAGTGACTCATACAAAACGCAGCAGTTCTATTTATGGCCTTGTCCTTTCTAATATTAGGAGCCGAGAATCAGTGGGATGGCAGCGGTCTAACACCTACCATGTGGTGTCAAATATGCCTTCTTGTGAAAAGGGTGAAGAAACCTAGGACTTTGCAGATGCAAACTGAGGATTGATCTCCCATATGGAATTGATCTGGAGGTTTTGCCTTCCTGCTCATGAAATCTGAATTTGCTAGAACATTTGGCTTTTCCCAAGAGGGGGAATCAATTATAGCTCTGAGCTTCCCAGAAAAGCAAAGAGAAATCAAAACTATTCAATATCTTTTGCACATCTCAGAGAGGTCTTTGGTAGTACTGCCCTGTAGTCCTAAACTATGAACATTGAGGCATAACTTGGGTATTGAAAGCCTATTAGAAACAAGAAAGAATAAAGCTGAATAAAGGGGGCATGACATATTGGGAACCATTTGGAATGCCTCAGTTTTATAAATAAAGCTAAAGAGCAGTTAGCTGTCCCTTTGTATGACTTAAGGGCTTCTTGTGAAGAGCAGCAAATTCTCATAATTGCATATGCTTTTTTAAAAAACCCTGCTCCTGGCTCTGACTATGCAAAGGCTGAGTGGAAGATTGACTGTATTTTAAGACATGCAAGGAATAAGAAAATGCACACCCTACATTAGCTTGACATATTCTTAAATTCACAAAGATCTGTGTTTTTTTTAAAGGACTTGAGTTACCATGGGACCTAGGTGAGGTGCTCTTAAAATAATTTGCAAATGCTTTTGCTGCAGTTGAAGTAGTTCATATCCAAAGGACAGCTTCGAAATAGACAAAAAATCATCTAACAAGTATTCACGAGAGAGCCATAAACCCTTTCAGATTTTTCACAAAGGAGTTCTGAGGTTAATGTGAATTATACTATTTAGATAAAATTGGATTATTTTTTTGTTTCTTTTTAAGGAGGAATTAAGCTTGTTCACTTTATTCATTGGCAAGGGGAGAAAAGGCTTCCTTTGGGGGATAGATATATTGGGTTCTCCTCCGGAGCTTTTGCAAAAACGCTGTGCTAAAATCTGTGTGGAGACCGAACAGAAAAGGGTGTTTTCTGAGCCAAGGATCTTGTACTCCCTCCCAAGGAAGGTGCCTCTCAAGCCCTCCTCAGAGGCCTTCAGGGAGTTAGTAAAAAGAAAAAAGGGGAAAAAACCTTCCTTTTAAATAATTTTGGTTTGTAGGTGGCTGTTGCATTCTATTGGTTTTTAATCTGCAGATCTGGAATAAATTTAAGGCTGCTGCTGATTTGCTGTTGGTATGTTAATGGTTGTTTTTATCATTTTAGTATCTGATATTTTCAAATTGTTAAACTATGCCTCAACTTCCTTGTCAGCAACTTTGAGCTGTATATGAGAAGCGATGGGGTATAAATGTTTTAGAATAAGCAGATGAATAAATAATCTCCCATCAGGCTCCAGGGTGAACAAAACCTGGACCGTTTACAAGAGCCCGGACAGCCAAAAACAATATGTTGTTTGTTTTTTTACTACAGTACCATAAATCATAGTGCCAGAGTACCTGCAGAAGTGTAAGGGGGCACTGAATGAAGATTAACAAAGTCTTGGGTAGATGCGAAAATAACTAAATAATGCAGCTGTAAAAATTCCACCTGTTCTATAGTAGTATTTCTTTTATTGATTGATTGGCCTGTCGGCTGCTTCCCCACCCCTTTTTACTGTCAGTGTAATATAACTAGATGCTACAGCCCTCAATTTTAATTAAGCCTCTCAACAATGTCATCTGATAGGATTACATTAAAACCTAGAACTGCTTTTCAGTAGCATATTAATTCATCATTTGCACAAAATGCTCTATAACCCAGCAGCTGTTTGGATAATTCCTCCACTGTTGGAGGAATGGTGTTTGCCTCTGGGGGTGAAGTCAAACTGCTAGAGAAACAGAGTGCTTGCTGTGGCTATAAAAAGTAAAGGTACCCCTGACCATAAGGTCCAGTCACGGACGACTCTGGGGTTGCAGCACTCATCTCGCTCTATAGGCCAAGGGAGCTGGCGTTTGTCCACAGACAGGTTCCGGGTCATTTGGCCAGCATGACTAAGCCACTTCTGGTGAACCAGAGCAGTGCTTGGAAATGCTGTTTACTTTCCCACCGGAGTGGTACCTATTTATCTACTTGCACTTTGATGTGCTTTCAAACTGCTAGGTGGGCAGGAGCTGGGACCAAACAATGGGAGCTCACCCCGTTACAGGGATTCAAACCGCTGACCTTCTGATCGGCAAGTCCCAGGCTCTGTGGTTTAGACCACAGCGCCACCCGCATATAGAGACAAGTAACTCATAACTGCTGCCTCTTATGCTGTTTTTGCTATGTTAGCAGCACCAAAGTGACCTCTCCGGGGTGCAAGCCTAGGCAGTGTGTATGGAAAGGGAGGACACAAAAAATGGGGTGTCAAGGAGGGTTAATTGGGAGGGGTGAGAAATGTCCCTATTTTCCTCTGAGGAATGTTGGAGAGTATGGGATTGAATCCCAGTGAAACAAAAGCCTTGTGTTTGTGGAGTTGATAGCTACAGGACTTGTGATATTGTGATATTGATGACATAGAAGTTTCAGGTACAAACATTCCATTTATTGTAGCTTGTGAATTTAATTTGATGATGATGATGATAACAATAACAATAACAATAACAATAACAATAATAATAATAATAATAATAATAATAATAATAATAATAATAATTTATTTATTTATACCCTGCCCTCCCTGGCCAGGGCAGGGCTCAGGGTGGCTAACACCAAATATATGATAAATAAAAAACACAATCAAACGATTGATTAAAATACAGCTTAAAATTAAAATCAGTATGAAACTAAATGGCAGCCCACAAATCACAACCATAGGACTAGGGAACATCAAGTATTCACCAGGGGCAGCTATCCATGCTGGTCCCACAGGCGCTGATAAAAAGAGCCAAGGAGGTAACTTACATACAGGGTCCCATAGAAGGGGGTCTCATAAAAAAGAGGGGGGTCAGACTGGGCCTGGATCAAAGGCCAGGTGGAACAGCTCTGTCTTGCAGGCCCTGCAGAAGTAAGGCCAAACTAATTTAGGAACAGAGAAAGCAGTTTATATTGAGTTGACTATTGGTCCACATTGCTTAGTATTATCTATATCTCCTTAAGAGTTTCAGGGAGTTTTTTCCTGGATAGCAACTGGCACTTTTGCATGCACTATCAAAATCATTTAAACACTTGCACTCTGCTTCACAAATTCATAGGAACAATATCATACCCTCCAACATTTCTCCGATGAAAATAGGGACGTCCCATTCCATAATGATAATTTTACTATTTATACCCCACACATCTTATTGGGTTGCCTCAGCACTCTGGACAGCTTCCAACATATGTAAAAACATAGTAAAACATTTTTAAAAAACAACCTTACCTATGCAGGATTGCCTTCAGACAGTGTGGGGGTCAGATAACTCCATACCTTCCAACATTTCTCCAATGAAAATAGGGACATCCTAAGGAAAAGCGGGACATTCTGGGATCAAATCAGAAATCAAAATGGCTTCTCTAAATCAGGGACGTCCCTGGAAAATAGGGACACTTGGAGGGTCTGCAATATTTCCCCCCACACGTGAACTACACCTCCAGCTTGGAAAGTTGCAAAATAGGTCTTACTTTTCTGAAACTAATATATGTGTTCATTCCACTAGAGGGCAGAAGGTGCTTTTTAAAAAATACCAAAAGCACAACTTGTGAATTCTCATAACAACAGACTTCTCTTTCTGCTTCTGCTAATGAAACTGATAATGTGTTGAGACTCTGACCTAAAACGACAGATCAGTGGGATCTGTTTTCCCAGGGTCTTATACTTTGAAATACTGTAGTTTAATGAGATAAACATCACCTTGTTAGTCACATTCAGATACAGATGCAAGTCTCTCACTCGCTATTAGTCATGGCATGGAATTAGAAGTTATTCCTGACAAGGTGTACGTATTTCATAACAATTGCAAAATCCCTTCTGTCACAGCTCTCTGTGGGGAAAACATGCGGAGGAGAGAGGAAAAAAAATAGCCTGCAGAAAGGATTAAGTCTAAAATGATAATGGATATCTATCAGTAATAATATGAGAAATGCAGAGACAGAATTCAGCAGAGTCTGAAGCCTATTTTCCTCAGTACAAATTAAAATGTTTGCTGAATTTTAAAAAGGGTGAATTCAGTAGAAACCCTTATGGCCCATAACTGAATCTGTCAAGCAAAGTTTCCATAATAACCCTTAGCAGTTGTACACCATTTTTAATGAAAATGAGGAACAAGTGTCGCAACTCTTCAGATATGTATACAAATACTGAGTTGGCTACAGTATAAGACTTTCATGGATGCCCTGCTCACTGTTGGCTCTCAAAGGGACAGGGGATGTAACTTTGCAGATTTTGTCCCCCTGGATTTAAGTTAAGAAATAAAGAGACCTATTTTGGCTGATCGCCGAAGAATTGATGCTTTTGAATTATGGTGCTGGAGGAGACTCGTGAGAGTCCCATGGACTGCAAGAAGATCAAACCTATCCATTCTTAAGGAAATCAGCCCTGAGTGCTCACTGGAAGGACAGATCCTGAAACTGAGGCTCCAATACTTTGGCTACCTCATGAGAAGAGAAGACTCCCTGGAAAAGACCCTGATGCTGGGAAATATTAAGGGCACAAGGAGAATGGGACGACAGAGGACGAGATGGTTGGACAGTGTTCTCGAAGCTACAAACATGAGTCTGACCAAACTGCGGGAGGCAGTGGAAGACAGGAGTGCCTGGCGTGCTCTGGTCCATGGGGTCACGAAGAGTCGGACACGACTAAACAACTAAACAACAACAACATTTCTTCTCTGATGTATTATAAATATCTCACATGACCCCCCCCCCCCGCAGAAGCCTTTTGTTTAATTCTCATACCAACAAAGCCCTGGCTCATACTTGGATGGAAGACTTGATTGAAGAATCACATGACATAATCTCCTTGCAGCCAGGGCTGAATATCTACTGATCTAAACAAAACAAAACACTAAGAAGAAAAGGTCTATAGTTCTCAATGCAATTTCCCATTGTCTGCAGTACAGCACCCTTTGGTCTCTAAGGTGCTACTGGACAATTTTTTTTATTTATTTTGACTGTGTCAGACCAACATGGATACCCACCTGAATCTAGCACCCCTGATGTTACATTTTTATAACACATTTATAACGTTATAACTCATGAGTACAGATTAGTCCCCAGGTGCTCATATAGAGGGCCCTCTTCACATTAAGATGTGTATTTAGTGTCAGTTGGCCAGAATAAGCATATTCCTGCATCAATCATCAGGAAGAGGTGAGCTCCCTGATCCCGTGTCAGGATGGCATCACCCGCTACAAATGAATGGACCAGGACCTAAACATCTTGAATTTCATTTGCTCACGTCCATCCCTTGTTACCCTTAGATCTCCTCTACCTCCAAGGAAGGAGAGTCTACCACGTCTCATGGGAGTCAATTCCACTGTTGCACGGGAAGTTATTCCTGATGTTTAGTCAGAATCTCCTTTCTTGTAACATGAAGCCATTGTTTTGAATCCTACCTTCCAGAGCAGGAGAAAACAAGCATGCTCCATCTTCCATGTGAGATAGTTCTTCCATGTGAGATAGTTGAAGATGACTATTATATCTCCTCTTCCCTAGGCTAAACACACCCAGATCCTTCAAGTGTTCCTCATAAGACTTGGTTTCCAGACCCTTGATCATCTTGGTTGCCCTCCTCTGCACACGTTTCAGCTTGCCAACATCCTTCTTAAATTGTGTTCCCCAGAACTGGACACAGTATTCCAGATGTGGTCTGACCAAGGCATCATAGAGTGGCACTATTACTTTCCTTGATCTGGACGCTATACCTCTGTTGATGCAGCCTAGAAATGCATTAGGTTTTTTTGCTGCTGCATCACACTGTTGTCTCATGCTTGAGACCCCTAGATCTTTCCCCCATGCATTACTGGTAAGACAGGTATCCCTCATCTTAAATTTGTGCAGCTGGTTCTTCCTGCCAAAGTTAAAAGTGCTGTGAGTTAGAAGCTAGATGCAAAAGTGGCAGGCTGGGAAGGCAGAGAGAGAGAGAGAGAGAGAGAGAGAGAGAGAGAGAGAGAGAGAGCACGCCAGGCCTGATTTTGGCTGGAATCCAAGGGTGCGGCTATGGGAGAAGCAATATCTTTTTCGGGTGTTAATGCTGTGAGCCCCTCCATTGTAGGCTAAGGTTGTATACAGGTGTAAATCACCCATATATCATAAAGGCACCACAGTCTCTGTTGTGCCTCATTCCTGAAGGTAACACAAATCCTGGGTAAATATCTGAAACCTCTGGAATCTCACACCGCTCAGAGATTGGGGTGGCATGCAACAATAACAGTACAGTGGTATCTCAGATTAAGTACTTAATTTTTTTCGGAGGTCCGTTCTTAACCCGAAACTGTTCTTAACCTGAAGCACCACTTTAGCTAATGGGGCCTCCTGCTGCCGCCACACCGCTGGAGCCCGATTCCTGTTCTTATCCTGAAGCAAGGTTCTTAACCTGAAGCACTATTTCTGGGTTAGCGGAGTCTGTAACCTGAAGCGTATGTAACCCAAGGTGCCACTGTAGATTGTGTAACATTGCTGTAGCCAAAGATTGGACATTTTGCTAAATGAATGAACATGTTTAGAACATGATCAAGTTGAGGAAAAAGGGACATTGGCTAAGAAAGCCCCAAAAGCAGTTTCTTCATGCAAGAGACAATGCCAAATCCTATTCTAAAGGAACTGCCAGCATGGACTCTTTCATATTCTGCCATGAGATATTTTAAATCAGAAAGTAGCACATGGGTCAGGAAACATTCCGTTTTAGACCAGTGGCAAATATGCCATTTTTCAGGCTGCTGTTTTGTTGTGTATCTCACAGCAAAGTCTGGGTGCTACCGGCTAGAGTCGTAACACCAGCAGTGCTTCGATTAAATAAGCGAGAGTCTCACTTCATCTGCTTAACACACAAATGCAGTGACCCAAATGACATTCCAAATGCATTTGTTCTAATGGGTCAACAAACTCCACGCTACAGCCACTTTTTAACAAAAGCAGCCTGATGCAAAATGACAGATCGTTTCAAAGCACATCAAGTAGAAAAACTGAAACAAACATGCATTTCTCTCCCCTCCCCTCCCCTCCCCTCGCTCACTCTTACATCATGAAAACAAGGACGTTCCCCCTGCCTTTGGAGAAGCTGCTCTTAACGCAATATGCATAAACATTTATAGAAAATTGCATTTATAGGGCAGGGAAGGCTGTTTGGAAAGAGCAGGAAGGCAGATAACAACAACAACAACAATTTTCTTCTAATTCTTCTTTCCAGGAGAGCAATAAAAAACACAACATTAAAAATAAAGTTAACATCATAATACAAAACACAATGCTCAGTCACAGTCGGCACTAAATTATATAAATGGTGTTGCTGCTGTTATGCTCCAAAGGCTTGTCAGAACAAATAGGCCTTGAGTTGCCAACTGCATGAACATAATGTGGGGGACAATCTGATCTCAACAGGGAGGTCTAGCTGACCCTGCATTGACCCATCTCAGACATGCAAAAAACCACACCAAAAAAACCACCCACCCATATCAATGTTTATTGTTACATTTCAACAAAGGCAGCAAAATGTGAGAGTGTGGGATGGTGGCACTCTTTGTTCTTCAGGTATCTTTCTTCTTCTTCTTCTTCTTCTTCTTCTTCGTCTTCGTCTTCGTCTTCAATGTGTCCTTCACTCCTAACAAGAGTGATATTCTCTGACGTGCCCTCCAAGTGTCCCTATTTTCTAGGGACAGTCCTGGATCTACAGAAGCCATCCTGGTTTCTGATTTGACCCCAGAATGTCCTATTTCTGCCACACAACCCAGGCTTTCCCTTGCAAAAAAGCTTTGGAGGGGTTGCAGTGAGGTTGCAGGAATGTACCTTGTGCTATTTTTTTGTTACTTACGAATAAGACTGTTGTGTCTTTATTCTTTTAGGAGGGATCAAAGGGATTGTACCAGGAATAAAAGAACATAACTCAATATGGGCAAGCCAGATTGAACTGCTTATTGTCTTAAGAGACTCACATGAGTTTGCAACCAGCTTTCTGCTGCGTTAAAAAGGGGAATGCACTCTGCTGTATAAAGAAACTTTATACATGAAATGCTTTACCACAGCCCACAACAATCTACTACCACGTAATCCACATCAGCCTAAATGGATGGTGGTACATACAGGCTGTCTTATCCTCAGGCACTACCTAGACTAACCTTCCCCAGATATCTGGAACTACAACTCTTATCATCACTGACCATTGGCCATGCCAGCTGCGCCATCAGTCAGGGAGCCAACCTTTGTCATGCCACTAACAGTCCAATTCAACTATATAACACTTCACAGAGGATAAATGAGAATAAAAAATGTGCTACTAGCTACTGAAATAGACATATGTAGTCCACCGGGGAACATCTCTAGGCAATAACTGTGTGACTTCAGCTTTGATGGAGCACTATTTGCACATATCCATTTCATATCACTGATGGATTCGAGAGGGAAAAGCAAGGGGGTACCACTGCCACTGGAATCCTCGAAAGAAACCATGAACAGTGTCTCTGAAAATTTTTGCACATCATTTGGGAAGACAGGTGAACTAATGCCAGTGTACTGGAAGAAGCAAAGATCACCAGCGATGAAGCAATGCTTCTTCAATATCAACTTCATTGCACTGGTCATGTTGTGCGAATGCCTGATTATAGTCTTCCAAAGCAACTACACTATTTTGAACTTCAAATTTGCAAAGCGTAATGCTGGTGGTCAACAAAAGACATTTAAAGACTCTCTCAAGGCAAATCTAAAAAAAAGTAGTATAAACACCGACAACTGGGAAACACTGGCCTGTGAGCACTCCAGCTGGAGGACAACCTTTACCAAAGGTGTCATGGGCTTTGAAGACGCTCAAACTCAGGACGAAAGGGAGAAACGTGCTAAGAGGAAGGCACGCTTGGCAAACCCTCACCGTGATCAACTCCCACCCGGAAACCTATGTCGCCACTGTGGAACGATGTGTGGATCCAGAATTGGCCTCCACAGTCACTAACGGACTCGCTGCTAAAACCGTGTTTATGGAAGACAGTCTTACTCAGCTACGAGTGATCACCAAAGAGGAAGAAAGAAGAAGGCCACTGCCAATACAGTGGTACCTCGGGTTACAGACGCTTCAGGTTACACACTCCACTAACCCAGAAATAGTACCTCAGGTTAAGAACTTTGCTTCAGGATGAGAACAGAAATCGTGGTGCGGCGACAGTAGGAGGCCCCATTAGCTAAAGTGGTACCTCAGGTTAAGAACAGTTTCAGGTTAAGAATGGACCTCCAGAACGAATTAAGTTCTTAACCCGCGGTACCACTGTATATGAATAGGGCACACTGATTCAGTGTAAAAAATCCAGTTCTTCAAACAGGGTGTCAACAGAATTAATTTTCAGGTCAATGACTATATCCCCTAACATGATCTAAAATCTGCCCATCTCCACCAACCTTCAACATAAATGCCATTCCAAATTGGCTAGGACACCAATCCATGTGACTTGCTGTACCATAAATAGGATCAGGCTGTGCATTCAGAGACACATGCCCAGCTGAATGCATACCTGTTGAATGCCACACAGATAGCTGAGTTGCTAGAGTATGGGATTCTTAATATCAGGGTTATGGGTCGAAGCCCCATGTTGACCATTTAAAGGGGCTGGACTAACTGGCCCTTACAGTCCCTTCCATCTCTACAATTCTATGATTCTATCATGCTTGCAGTTGGGTATGTATTCCACTTATGCTCACAGTTCCTGATCCAACAAGTGATCAGCTGTCCGGATTAAGCTGGGTACAACTTCTGAGCAACTCGTGACTACAGCCATCTGAGATGTTCTTAAATGCAAAACCAGGTGACGGCCTTGAGAGAGATTTCAGAAAAACATCCACAATACCAATCCCAAAGAGAAATATTTGATTGCCACACAATGACTGTAGTAGCATTTTCAGTGGCTTCAGTAAGATCACTCAGCAATGAGAGCTTTTTGGAAATAAGGGAGGTATTACGGCTAAGTTTTACTCAATAATAGACCCGCTGAAATCACTAGACATGACTAAGCTAAGCCCATTAATTTTGATGGGTCTACACTGAGTAAAACTTAGTTGACTACCACCCAAATCGGCCCCAGCTCCCTAAAAAGCAATGAAGGAAAGCAATTCAGTTTAATCTGTTGACATGACAAGGCTTGCCAGAGAATACGAGAAAATACAAAACTCACTGATGTGTGCCATTCAAGAAGGGAGAAGTGAAAGGAACGTGTCGTCTCACCATCCTGTCAAGATTAACAACTTTGTATTCTGACAACTCAGCTATATTTATTTATTTATACAGTGCATTTTTACAGCCAATATTTCACATCAAATCAATAATTCAAGAGATTTCGGTATCCAAAAGGCAGGTAGTGCTCACCCACATCCAGATGCCTTAGGGCAACTTGCAAGTTACATTTTAAAGCCTCATTCTAACAACTCAGCTCTGTAAATATATATGAATGACCAATATCCTTGTTCAATACATTTTCTCTGCCTGTCCTGTGGTCGCAACGGCCATGTAGTGATGGAGTAGCCATCTCTCCAGTCAAGCTAGCAGGTATATATGCAGTAAGGAAGGCTTCAGCATTTGCATACCAAAATGGCTTAGAAAACATGCCTTCAATAGGTTCTTTCTTTCCTTGGCCTCTCCCAGTCTCCCTACTGACAGGTAACTTCATCAGGCAATTTGTCAGATAACACACTTTGCGAAAAGAAATAGGAAAAAATATGAATCCGATTGCTCAAGAAAGAGAAAATGTTGAAAACAGTGCTGTTAATTGGGTAGGGCAATTATTTTTTAAGATTATTATTCATCTCCCAGGGATGGAGAAAATCAGCATTTTCTGAAAAAATACATGAACTAAAATGCAATGCAACTACCCTTTGAAATTCCTCCTTGCTGTATTGAAAACAGTCAACTATTATCATAAACCTGTAATTTAAAGATAAAGATAAATTAAGATAAAGATAAAAAGTCTTAAGATCAGGGCAGTCCAACTTTTCATACCAAGTAGGCTGCAAGAGTACTTTGACACAGAACCTGCAGGCCGAATCCTGCCTTTTTGAGGGTGGAAGGAGCAAGGACAAAAATTGATGGCCCCCCACAGCTCTCACACTGCCTTCCTAAAGGCAGCTAAGCAAGGCACCAGGCTACAGAAACTTGTGATGGTTTCTAACTTTCTGCAAGCTCATTGTTTGTTTCAGCAGGAACATTGCCTGCTTTTCTGTCTTTGCAGAATGTTATAAAAAGAATCATCATCATCATTATTCAATTGGCAGAATATTTCATCCTGTTTCGGCTGTCATTGAAACCACAGACTAGAAGCAGCCATCCTCCAGCTCATTTTTCTACTCTAATTCCCAGAGATCAGCTTTAAGCTTTCTCAGTACGGAAAACTAAAGTCAGTCTTCCCGCCGAAGCAAAGCAAATGGTCAGTGGGGTCATGTCTTAATTTCTTCTTATTTAGCATGGTTATACCACATATTCAGGCCCTAGCCGAAGAGATGTTTCTGCCTAAGGTGTGTTGAATAGTGTTTACTTGCAGGTAAGGGCCTATAGACCACAGTCTTGTTCACATCTACCTAGGAGTAAGCCCAGTGATGTTTCTCTGGGGGTACGCAGGGGTACACATACCCATAAACATTTTGTGACTCTAAGTTAGGCCTCACTGAGGGGCAGTATTTCAAT
Source organism: Podarcis vaucheri (assembly GCF_965113315.1). NCBI lineage: Eukaryota > Metazoa > Chordata > Lepidosauria > Squamata > Lacertidae > Podarcis > Podarcis vaucheri. The sequence continues at coordinate 92,523,550 of NC_138762.1, read as the reverse complement.
ATGAGTAGGAAAATTAGAGTACATGCTGGCCACATGACTCGGATGCTGTCTGCGGACAAACACCAGCTCCCTCAGCCTATAGAGTGAGATGAGCGCCGCAACCCCATAGTTGTCTGCGACTGGACCTAACAGTCAGGGGTACCTTTACCTTGACCTTTAAACATTTTTAAAGGAAAAAAGCACTGAGTAAGCCCCCTTGAATACCATTCATAGGATTGTGCTAAGTAAATATTGCCTTCCCCATAAGGCTTCAGTTTGGAGATTCTACCAGAAGAGGGTGATATTGATCCATGAATTTTGAGGCATGGAGAACTGCACATTTACTGCAGTTTGATGTTTATTTGGACACAAGCATATATCACTGTATATATTCAAAAGATATATTTTTTTTTTCAGAAACATCACAAAACTTATTTTTGAAATGAGTTTGTGATATAAATGCAGGTTACACACATCTCTACAGAAAAAAAAACTATAACAAAAGCTAGATATTAATAGCTGTCATGAATATTCCCTATGTATTTTTGTTGGCCTCAGTCAGTCTCGAGAGACAATGGAGGGTCTAACTTCTGGAGAGTCACAGTGCCTGCTGTGGTTGCAGAGATGGGTAACTCATAATTGCTGCCTCCCATGATGTCTTGCTGTGTTGCAGCACCAAACTGACCCATCTGGGGAGCAAGTCTGGGCAGTGTGTACTGAAGTCCTGGACCCCACGCACATCCTCCCTGATGTTGTCCAAAGGAAAGCAGGTCAATTCGTTTGGCAACAACTTGACTGAAGGAGTCGCGGGGAGGACGTGTACAAGACACCATCGCATTAACAGTGAAAGAAAGTTAATAGGGATGTGGGTGGCGCTGTGGTCTAAACTGCTGAGCCTCTTGGGTTTGCTGATCGAAAAGTCGACGGTTCGAATCCCCGTGATGGGGTGAGCTCCTGTTGCTCTGTCCCAGCTCCTGCCAACCTAGCAGTTCGAAAGCACATCAAAGTGCAAGTAGATAAATAGGTACCGCTGAGGTGGGAAAGTAAATGGCATTTCCGTGCGCTCTGGTTTCCGTCACGCTGTCCCGTTGTGCCAGAAGTGGTTTGGTCATGCTGGCCACATGACCCAGAAAACTGTCTGTGGATAAATGCTGGCTCCTTTGGCCTGAAAGCGATATGAGCGCCGCAACCCCCATAGTTGCCTTGGACTGGACTTAACCATCCAGGGGTCCTTTACCTCTACCTTTTGCAAACCTATGCATCTACTCAGAAGTTCAATGGTACTTACTCTCAGATATATACTGGATTGCAGCCTACAAGTACATTTCTGTAATTTTCACTGTTTTTTCTTTCTTTATCAAACTGTTTCCCTCATTTTGTGTTTTCCGCATTATGTAATCACTATTTCAAATGCCATAGAAAGCAAACCCTCTCCGTTTAGATAATCAAATGCAAAACCGCATTGTTATCTCAACTATCTATAACTGGTAGGTATATTCTTCTACCCACACATTATGAAAAATGAGTATTGGGAGCTGGGCTCTTAAGCGCAAAACAGGTACCGATTTATGCATTCCTTTTCTCCGGGGAAAGTCTCAACCTGATAGTAGAATATTTTGTAGTAGGGATGGGGCAAGCTTTGGCTCTCTAGACTAGATGTGGGGCACCTGAGGCCCTCCAGATGTTGCCAAATTACAGCTCCCTCCATCTCCAGCCATTGACCCTGCTTGCTGGGAGTTGTAGTTCAGGTATTGGAAACCACCACCTTTCAGACTCAGGCAGCGTGTCCAATGGTCAAGGATGGTGGGATTTGCAGTACAACAACATCCAGAACAGGTATAGAAAACAACTTTGGCTCTCCAGATGTTGCTAGAGGTCCAAAGTTGTTCTATAAGTTTCTGGGTTCCAACTCCCACCATCCCTTGACTATTAGACACAGTGGCTAAGGCTGAAGGGAAATGGTATCCAACAAATATCTGAAAGACCACAGGTTCCACAGCCCTGTTTTATTGGCCCACCTGGTCAAAGGACATCCAGGGACTACCTGAGTGTGGAACGGGGCCTTCTCACGCAGGACCCCAGAGCACAGCCCCAAAAGCTACAGGTTCCTGCACCGGTAGCTCCTACATTTGGCAATCGGTGTGCATCGTCGAGAACATTGTGCACTGCAGTAATATGACAGATTTTCCTGCTGTGCTAGGGTCATTTGGTATATAGATTTTTTCCTCACAGGCAGAAATTAACATTTGACAATTGGGGAAATTACTTGTCACAGCTTAAGTGAGCAGAACTGTGTCAATTATCAGTCCGGCTACAGAGAGCTTTAATGGTGCGCTACCGGTCACCGTGTGCTGCCTGAGGAAACTGCGATAAGCCTGGTCTATAAGGGTCCTGGCTCAGTGGGAGAGCAGCTGCTTTGCTCACAGAAGGTTCCAGATACAATTCCTAGCATCTCCAGCCAGGAATGGGGAGCACCCTGTCTGAAATTCTGAAGGGCTGATGCCCGGGAGTGTAGATAGATGATTTGACTCCATACAAAGCAGCTTGATGTGCTTCCAATGTGGCACGCATGCACAGTGTGAAGCTGCAGTCACCCCTCTTAGCAAGGCCGGCCCAAGACATTTTGGCACCTGAGGCAAACAACAAAATGGCGGCCCCCTCCCTGCCAGGGAAGAAGCAGGGAATGAAGATCAACAGGAGGAACAAAGGGGGGGGGGATAAAGTTGAGATGTGTGATCTGCTGCCCCTCTGGATCCCGCCACCTGAGGTGGTTACCTCACCTGGCCTCATGAGTGGGTTGTCCCTGCCTCTTTGAGAAGCTCAGGCTCACAATAGCCATAGCAGCTCCTTCTTCCTCACTGAGGGTGAAACTTAAATCCATGAGCCCTATCAAGGTAGCCATACTGCAACTCATCCTCATGTCAGCGACACCTCTTCTGGAAACTGGGGTGACACTAAGATGAGAGGGAGAAATAATCTGGGCTCCTTTCAGGGCACCTGACATTAATTTTGAGCCTAGTGAGGCTCAATTCAAAACATAGGACCCAATTCCCTTTGGTCTCTCCAATAAAATATTTGAGGGGGGCTGAGGCCCCCCAAAGTTGATGGGCATTGCTATTAAAATGGTGTGTGCATGCATCTTGTGATTTATTATCCTGGGCAGGGTTTACCTGTCCCCCATATTTTATTAAAGTTGCCCCCTAACTCCCCTATCTCCAATGCCCACAAAATCCTGAACACCCTGGTTGAAAATAAAGGACACTTCTCTATTCTCTGTGGTCCAGGGATGTTCACTGCCACACATTCGCTCTCCTCAGTCTCTGCCAGCAGTTTGTTCCTTAGCCGTACCAAATTTCAAACTGTCTTTTAAACTGCAGATTTTCTGAAAAGGCAGGGAGTGGTTTTAGGGAGGCAGTGAGGAAGATGCTAGGTCTGGCACACAGATATGTTGAACCACTGTCAATTTAAGGAGCTGTACCTCTTCAAAGAAAATTACAACAAATGCAAATGTGAGTTTCCTGCCCAGAAAGAGTCAGTCCAATATGCAATTAAAGAGTCAAGCCACCAAGAAATATCTGCTATGTAAACTATGCTGCAACGCCTGGAAAATTTGCAGAAATGCTTTTTCACAGCTTCTATTAATTTCAAGGCCATTTCTGTGGATGTTTCAGATAGATTGTGTCCTGCAATTTCCTTTCATTATTACATTACAGTAGTACCTTGGGTTAAGTACTTAATTCGTTCCGGAGGTCCGTACTTAACCTGAAACTGTTCTTAACCTGAAGCACCACTTTAGCTAATGGGGCCTCCTGCTGCTGCTGCGCCGCCGGAGCACGATTTCTGTTCTCATCCTGAAGCAAAGTTCTTAACCTGAAGCACTATTTCTGGGTTAGCGGAGTCTGTAACCTGAAGTGTATGTAACCTGAAGCGTATGTAACCTGAGGTACCACTGTATTCATTATTACAGTTTGACTAAAACCGTATAGAGAAAATAGCTATGTGTGTTGTGTATGTGTGTGCGTAAAATTTATACTAGATGCACACTGATTCATTGATTTGAACCCTTGCTTGGTCACTCTGGAGTACACTGAGACTCATTCCACAACCTAAATCCCCTTTGATCTAGGGAGCAGTCCTATTATATTGCCTCTGCCAGTCTCCAAACCATGCTGGGGTGGGAAGGTGCTGAACTGGGCTGTGATCTTCTACCACCCTACCGCCACCACACAGGCCAGATGTGGCCATCACATTGCACTGCCTACCCAAGATTTGGATTTTCTTAACAATCTTCTAACACCTCCAAGAAGGTGGTCAGCTCAACCATAGCAGATTCTTTTGAGCATCTGTACAACTGATGAATTTGTGAAACTGCTCCTTTGGAAACGTATGAGGTGATGGTGAGGAGACCTGAACATTCTAGCTGTGGTGCTAGTTCAGTGATGAATTAACGAATCTTTATTTGCGTCAATCATCGGCCGTAGCGATAGAACAACAATACGATATACAAAGAATAGAAAGAGTCAATTATATAAAATGCATTTTAGGGTTTTGGAGTTCAGTGATGTCCTGTCCCATTCATACTTGTAAAACATCACTAGAGGTCACAGTCATCTAGTGATGAACCACACCTCAGTGTCCCATGTTCATGATTATAACTAATTACATAAATTCACATGAATTTAAAATATCATATTTATTTGAGTTCAGCAGACTGCATTATTTTGCTTTGCGGCAAAGATTTACATCCACCCCATTATTTATGCTTATTTACCATAGCATCTTTGCTTCTTGTCTAAATAGTATGCCATCATTTCCTCTAGGCTCCATGAACAGCTGCTGATACTTTATTTCAGTGATAAAAGGATATCTATGTAAACAGATTTCCTAAAGCAGTGGTGGACAACATTTCCCCCCCTCAACCTGAGGACACATTCCCTTGCAAGGATAGAGGAAAAAGTGTGTTGATCAATGGATGTGACTCTTACCTTTGTGCAGCAGGCTACATTATGGCATACAGAAGCCACACACACACCAGTGGCGTAGCGTGGGGGGTGCAGGGGGGGCCGGCCGCACCGGGCACAACATCTGGGGGTTAGGGTTAGGGGGCGCAAATCCACGGGTTAGGGGGCGCAAATCCACGGGTTAGGGGGCGCAAATTACTTGCCTTGCCCCGGGTGCTGACAACCCACGCTACGCCACTGACACACACACAAAAACACACACACATACACACACACAGAGAGAGAGAGAGAGAGAGAGAGAGAGAGAGAGAGAGAGAGAGAGAGATATCCAGGCAGGAAGCAAGCATTGTGACAGTCCAAGGAAACATTTCATATTTGATGATGGCACAGAACAGAGCAAACGGGTGCTGTGGTCTAGTGAGGGTCCCGAAAGCCAGCGAGAGAGACCCAGATGACCTCATTTGGCTCACCTCTACCTTAAAACCATTCATTTTGTTAATCAAAATTTTTAATCTTAGCACCCTGTGAGGAGGAACTGCCTGCACTGTCCCAAATCCAGCACTGATCTCTCCTTTCCCTTTTGTGGAGTTCTATATTGTGATCTATTTCATCCATGTGAAAAGAGCTTTCCATTTCCCTCTCCTCTCCATTTTCTGGTCCATAACCACATGCCACTAGTGTGAACCAGTGAAGTCTCACAGGCAATGTCTGAGCAGGAACCTAGCTTGAAACTTGTACTCAACCATAAAGTTTGCTTTGACTAACTTCATAGATTGCCTCTATGTTAATCAGAGAATCATGGAGTTGGAAGGGACCACAAGGGTCATCTAATCCAATCCCCTGCAATGCAGGAATCTTTTACCCAGTGTGGGGCTCAAACCCACAACCCTGAGATTAAGAGCTTCATGCTCTACCAACTGAGCTATTCAAGTTTTTGAAGTGATTTCTGCCATTATGGCCATGAAATACAGGCCTCTTTGAAGATGGATATTAGGGACCATAAAGAAGGCTGGTCGCCGAAGAATTGATGCTTTTGAATTATGGTGCTGGAGGAGACACTTGAGAGTCCCATGGACTGCAAGAAGATCAAACCTCTCCATTCTTAAGGAAATAAACCCTGAGTGCTCACTGGAAGGACAGATCCTGAAGCTGAGGCTCCAATACTTTGGCCACCTCATGAGAAGAGAAGACTCCCTGGAAAAGACCCTGATGTTGGGAAAGATTGAGGGCACAAGGAGAAGGGGACGACAGAGGACGAGATGGTTGGAGAGTGTTCTTGAAGCTACCAACATGAGTCTGACCAAACTGTGGGAGGCAATGGAAGACAGGAGTGCCTGGCGTGCTCTGGTCCATGGGGTCACGAAGAGTCGGACACAACTAAACGACTAAACAACAACAATTAGGGACCTGTAGTGATATCTGAAGGCAGTCCAATCATACTCACTATTCTCAAAGAAAATGCATATTTAAAGAAACCAAACTGATTTTACAAAGTAAAGTATCTTATGGATAATTTGAATCTACATATCAGATTTCATGTTTGCTCCTGCTTTTATGACTACAATGTCCAAGGAGTATTCTGGTCACGTTACTGCTTGTTAGAGGAACGCGGGTGGCGCTGTGGTCTAAACCACTGAGCCTAGGGCTTGCTGATTGGAAGGTTGGTGGTTTGAATCTCTATGACGGGGTGAGCTCCCGTTGTTCGGTCCCAGCTCCTGCCAACCTAGCAGTTTGAAAGCACGTCAAAGTGCAAGTAGATAAATACGTACCGCTCCAGCAGGAAGGTAAATGGTATTTCTGTACGCTGCTCTGGTTCGCCAGAAGCGGCTTAGTCATGCTGGCCACATGACCCGGAAGCTGTCTGCGGACAAACACCGGCTCCCTCAGCCTATAGAGCGAGATAAGCGTGCAACCCCAGAGTTGTCCACGACTGGACCTAATGGTCAGGGGTACCTTACTACTTACAGTGGTGCCTCGCAAGACGAAAATAATCCGTTCTGTGATTCTCTTCGTCTAGCGGTTTTTTTGTCTTGCGAAGCAAGCCCATTGACGGATTAGCTCTATTAGCGCTATTAGCGGCTTTTAGCGGCTAATCAGCTTATCGGATCAGCTGATAAGCGGCTTAGTGGCTTAGAAAAAGGGGAGGAAAAGGGGGGGAAACACAGGAACTCGCAAGACCTTTTCGTCTTGCGAAGCAAGCCCATAGGAGATTCATTTTGCGAAGCACCTCCAAAACGGAAAACTCTTTCGTCTAGCGAGTTTTCCGTCTTGCGAGGCATTCGTCTTGTGGGACACCACTGTATTACCACATTTTTCTTTACTTATTCCCCCAAATAACAACATTAAACAAAATTAAACAATATGGTTTAATTCATATTACGTGAAATTTTAGGTTGCCACTTGCACATGGGTAAGTCTCCTAACTCTGAAAATAATTTCATGACTTGAGTATCACATTGCATATATACCACTTCTTACTTATTCAGTATTCAAAGAAAGGTGAGATGACTGGTGGATAATTATTCCCAATCTATAGCTTCAGAACCTATCAAAATGAAATCATTTGGTTTAAAAACAGCTGCTGTGAAAAACAACTGCATGGCAGCTATTACCTTCTCTGTTTTTAAGAGCGAGAAGGTGAGAAACAATTAGCATACAACAAATTATTGTGTAGTCACACTAACCAGACTAATCAATGTGTTCATCTGTAAAGCAAGCCCTTTTCCCAGTTGTTCTTGAGCAACTTCAGAAAAGGTTTGGGAGGCCTCCCCTTAAAGATTGAAGGCAGGCCTGCTATCTTGTGACACACCCGACTCACCCAATTCCAGATGATTGACAAGCCTCTGATCTTTGCATTCATGGGCCTGCAATTGAAGCAGGAGGTTTATAGAGCCTTATATAGCAGTTTGAATAGCTTAGCAGCTCTGATTTAGGTAATTCACAGGAGATGCAGCACAAGAGAAGGTATTTCTCTTAAATGAGAATAACCGAGAACACTGGGGGAAAAATGTGAATTCTCTATTATGCCATCTTTTGCATGGGTGGATATGTAACACCATGCCATGACTGCTGCTTCCTGAAAAATACTGTCATATAGGAGCTGTTTTCATGCAGCAGCCCCCATCCATGTATTGCCTCAAACAATTCACCCCATTTATTTTCATTGAGGTAATGGCCAGATCTGCATGGTAAACTATTGCACACAACAGGTTCAACCCATTATGGAATTGCCATATTTTGGAATTCTCTATGTACCTGCACACTGGGTCTTGCTGAGTTGTGGTCAGCTCTCCAAAAGCATAGAAAACAATGGCTTTATGTAAGCATGCAATGAGGTATTTTAAATAGATATCCAAAGGGGAAAAACCATCGTGATGACTGCATTCTAGATGTGATGAATGATCACTCCACTCAGTTATTAATTCAGTTTTAAATGTTGACCTTAGGCATGTTCGAGGAGTGGCTTGTAATTATCGTCATCCTAGTTATAGTTCTGGGAGTTATTTTGACACAGAGAGACCTTCCCTTTCTGTTGAACGTTCCCATCAAGAATTGGTTCTCCAGGGAGTGGTAGGCACAAAAGCAGCAACAAATTGCAACATCCTCACAGCAGATTGGCTTCCCTAGGAAAAAAAGAGAGGAGAGGCCTACTAGATCTTCGTACCGCTTACCATGTATATCAGCCAGTAATTATCTCAAATGAATACTGCTGACCTTCCATTTAAAAATAATAATAATGTGTTTTGTGGACGATGGATATAAAATTTACAGCATGTTATGGTTTAAGAGAAAATTATATGAAAATGATATATTGTCAGTATTTAACACTGAGTAAACTGGCAAAAATGTATAAATCTAAATCAAACAAGTGTTAGAAATGTGAAGAGAAAGAAGGTTCATCATATGTGGCGGTCTTGTAGTAAGGTTAAAGCTTACTGGGAAATGATATACAATGATGTTCAAAATGACTTTTGTAAAAAACAAACAAAACAACAAACAAAACAACAACCCAGCAGATTTTCTTTTGGGAATTATAGGGACAGAACTACATAAATTGTATAGAAATTTATTTATGTATGCTACTACTGCAGCAGCAAGAATGCTACTTGCCCCAAAGTGGAAAGAAGCCGAAGTCCCAGCAAAAGAAGAAGGGATGCAAAAACTTATGAAATATGCAGAAATGGCAAAACTTACCAAGAAATCAAGATAACAAACTTTTTATTAAAAAATGGAAGTGGTTTATTGAATATATACAGATAAATCGCAAACAGATAAAAACATTAGCAGGAATATTGTAATAACCTGCAGTTTCATAAGAATATATAGTTAAAGTAGATATTTAAATGAGCAAATTAAATGAATGTGGATATGCAGAAGGTATTAAAAAATAATAATTTAAGGAACCGGAGAAAGAGGGGGAAGGAAGTAAAGTTTTGAAATGTTAAATTGATTGTAAAACTAATGAAATGTATAAACATGAAAAGTATAAATAAAAACTTTAATGATGATGATGATGTTTTCAAATTTACGAAGACTGAGTAATGGTGGATTCGGTGCTCTCCACCTATCTAGTTCATTTTGAGATCACCATGTATTTTGAACTGGGAGCCCTTTAGATCCCTGTGCCACCAGATAGGCAGCTTAGAGAAAGAAACTGTGTGCTGTTCAAACTGGGACACTTAACAAATAGTTGACAATCCTTCTGGCCTGGGGAATCAGGTGCCACCGGGGCTTCCCAGGCCACTATGTGATATAAGGCTCCTGGGTGTGCCACACACTCTCAATATGAGAACCCTGTCTATTGCCTGCTATTCCCAATTACCACCTGTCTGTTCGAAGGGCTGTCCTTCAGCCCGATTGGCTGGCAGCTCGCAAATTCTGGTGAAACTGGGCCAAAGATGATGGAGAAGTCAGAGATCGTTGAAAATTAAATTGCCAGTGCTTATATGACAAAATTTAAACCTGTTTTGAAGAAGTAAAGGAATTAATTTTCAAGAATCATTACACACAGGGCTGGATTTAGGTTTGATGAGGCCCTAAGCTACTGAAGGTAATGGGGCCCTTTATATGTCCAGCTGTCCTTTGTCAACAACAAATTGTCACTGTTTTTTGTGTTGAATATATTCTATATGGTAATTTATGGACTTAATACATAGGTATCTAAAGCCATTTGCACATGCAGAATGTAGGCCCCCGATATATAGAAATGAGCAAAGCAGTGATATTTTAGGGAGCAGGCTAGCAGGCAGGGCCCATTACTTACATCATAGGAGCCTACACAACACAAAACACTGTTGCTGTTTGTAGGTTTTATTTTATTTGGTTTTTTTATCTTTTGGAAATGTACATCCAGGTTTTTTTTCCCTTTCAATTTTTTGGGGGCACCCAAGAGAGGGGCCCTAAGCTATAGCTTGTTTAGCTTATATGTAAAACTGGCACAGATTACGCAGCATGAGTTTTCTTAAAGAGAGCACAGCCTAACTCATTAAATACCATAGTCTTCCTCCACCAATACTGAATTGCAATTGTCGTCACATTTATCTAATGACCTCTGCTTATAGAAACCACTTAACGCTGAGTGCATTGTGGTAATGCTGGGAAGGAATTGTTTTACCGACAGCCATTATTTTTCAGGATTTTGGGCAACAGCAAATTACATTTTCCAGAGTTCAGTCGAAGATGTTTTAATGGTTGGCTTCTCTATAATGTTTGTGTATTGGTCACACAGAGGAAAATCATTTTCTGAAGAGCACGTCTGTTTTCCTTGCCTGTTTGCCTCTCAAATGTTTGGCACTTGAGCCCCAAGCCATCTTTGTCGGCGGAATCAAATGAACTGCAACACAATCCACAGAGCCTTTCCAAATATCTCCTTTGTTCTCACAGCACCCAGGTGACCAACAAACATTCCCGGACATGCAAGAACTTAATCCATTTAATTTAATTTAATGTATGCTCTGAACATCTATGCCCGAAGGACTTCTCCTGAGTATTCTCAGGGCGTTTTGTGAAACAGCACACAGAATTATTATCAGTACGCTTTAGGAAGCTGGTCTAGAAATTTTACACACATTGTGCCGAGTTGGGAGCAGGGAGGTCTCCTCCATTACGGAGGACTCTCTGGGTGGTTCTTAGCCTCATTTCACCATCTGCAAAGCAGAATGAAGAGTAAGGCTGTTTTGAAACTAGCAAGCTATTTTTATTCTGCATTTCTTCTGTAGAATCCCACCGTGCCCAGGCAGCACAAATACAAACTAAAATGTACAACAAGGTACTTGAACATGTGCCTTCAGAGTCTAGGTCTGCAATAGTGACCCATTTGGTGGGCACAGTTGTCTTCCAGAAGCAGACATTGATGCAGATGGGATGAGGGAAGTTTGGGGCTATTCAGATACACTGGCAAGAGTGCTGGACTGGCTCTGCCATTGTGCCCACATGGCTCTGATTTTCCACAGTTTTGCCCTGTCCTAACCTCATTCACGTAAATTGCATCAACATTGGTATCAGGAGGGTGGCTCTGTCTCACCAGATGGGCCACTACTGTAGTCCTGGCAGTGCAGATCTGTTCCTTAGACTCAACAATTAACACTGACACACATTTATTGTCTGAAGCTGCACCAACAAATTGCATGCAGAATCTTCATACCTGGCAAAGAGCCATTGTAACATTAGTCTGTCACACACGTTATGGTAGCTCTAACAGCTTCTGTTTTCTTGAGAACACAAGACAAGAGGACATTGGAACTAGATAAGTTGGAACAGGAACAAACACTGTAGCCAAACATTGATTATTGTGAGAATACAAAATTCTAGGATCGTAATGCTTCTCCTATTTGAAAAGAGCTTCTTCTTTGGCGATCACTCGTAGCTGATTAAGATTATTTTCCATAAAGGCTTTTCTCCAACTGGAGTGCTTGCAGACCAGTGTTTCCCAGTTGTCGGTGTTTATACTACATTTTTTTAGATTTGCCTTGAGAGAGTCTTTAAACCTCTTTTGTTGACCACCAGCATTTCACTTTCCATTTTTAAGTTCAGAATAGAGTAGTTGCTTTGGAAGACGACAATCAGGCATCTGCACATGACCAGTCCAATGAAATTGATGTTGAAGAATCATTGCTTCAGCACTGGTGATTTTTGCTTCTTCCAGTACACCGGTATTAGTTCACCTGTCTTCCCAAGTGATGTATAATTTTTTCGGAGACACTGTTGATGGAATCTTTCAAGAAGTTGGAGATGACTTTTATAAGGGGTTCATGTTTCACAAGCATATAGTAAGGTTGGTAGTACAATAGCTTTGTAACAAGTATTTTGGTTTCCCTGCAAATGTCCTGGTCCTCAAACACTCTGCACTGCAATTGGGAGAAAGCTGCACTTGTAGAGCTTAGGCGATGCTGGATTTCGGCATCAGTGTTGGGCCTAGGTAGGAGAAGTGATCAACATTTTCTAACATTACACTATTGAGTTGGATTTGTGGCACTGCAGAGGTGTTGTTTTGTGCTTGTTGGTGCAGCACTTTGGTTTTTTGGATGTTGAGTGATAAGCAAGTCTAACTAGCAGACCACAGGAGAGCCAGTGTGGTGTAGTGGTTAAGAGCGGTAGTCTCGTAATCTGGGGAACCAGGTTCGCGTCTCCACTCCTCCACATGCAGCTGCTGGGTGACCTTGGGCCAGTCACACTACTCTGAAATCTCTCAGCCCCACTCACCTCACAGAGTGTTTGTTGTGGGGGAGTTTTTAATTTTTTTTTAAAAAAAACTAGCAGACCACAGCACATTGTCATCAAATAGAAGTTCCTCTTTTGCTGGGAAAGTGTGACCCTTGAAATATATGCTGAGATTGCTTCAGCCTGAAACTAGAGTGCTGTTGAATTTGGAGAGGGCAGGCCTGGAGAAGAACATGCAAATTCCTGAGGATGGTGGTGAGCCAAATA